>NC_057795.1:431017895-431649923 GCF_018294505.1 Triticum aestivum | reverse complement strand
TAGGAGGTCCGTTTCATCCGTTTTGCGGTACGCCACACCCCTCCCGATCAACAGGACCCCCGTTTCGATCATAGGAGGTCCGTTTCCTCCGTTTTGCGGTACGCCACACCCCTCCCGATCAACAGGACCCTGTTTCGAACTTAGGAGGTCCGTTTCCTCCGTTCTGCGCTACGTCATGCCTCGTTTCCATGGCCTATTCTGTCCAAGGCCTCCCGATGAACACGACCCCGCATTCCGTTCCGGCCCAGCCGGTTGGCTCCCCATGAACACGACGACGATGTTGTTTCTCCGTTCTGACCCAGCCATGTACGTATGCGCGAGTAGGCGTTCGAGACCCTGCCCGTATGTACGTATGTGGCCGTATTTTCTTTCTTGCACCCTGGCCGTTGTACGTACGTGTACATGCTACGTACGCGCCTCTACTACGACATGTACGCGCCTCTACTACGACACGTGCGCGCCTCTACATCGACCAATATATATGTACCTACACGTTCGCGACTAGAATGACAACGCTACGTACGCTTCGACCAGGTGGGTCCCGACTGTCAGGCACTTCCTTGCGTGTGAAGATGTAGCTGGTGGGTCCCAGTAGTCAGGGGGCGAATCGTTTTTTTTGCCCGGATGCACTTCCTTGCGTGCGAAGATGTAGCTGGTGAGTCCCAGCAGTCAGGGGGGCGAATCGTTTTTTGCCTGGACGCACTTCCTTGCATGCGAATATGTAGCTGGTGGGTCCCAGCAGTCAGGGGGGCGAATCGTTATTTTTTTGCCCGGACGCACTTCCTTGCATGCGAAGATGTAGCTGGTGGGTCCCAGCAGTCAGGGGGAAACGTTTTTTTCGCGAAATACGGTGGCCCGTCCGGTGGGTCCCCGCTGTCAGGTGGAGGAATCATTATTTTGCGCGTAATAAGGAGGCACTTCCTTGTTGCGGCCGTGGACCCAGCTGTCAGTCTCTCCACGTACAGTCCACATCCGATGGAAGTCGTTCCTTGACCACGTTGACCACGCCGCGCCGAGAGCACCACGGCGATGGATGACGGCGAGGACTAGGAAGGGGACGACTCGGAGCCGGGGAAGACGCGACAGTGGATGCCCACGCGAAGAGGAGTACATGGGTTCACTGGTTCGGCTGCGGTGTGAGGCTGTTGTTGCTGCAGAATAACAGGGGGTGTGGGTGAGTAGAGGGATGGCCTAGCCAGCGGTGGGAGTAGTAGGGGGCGGTGAGGCCTCTGCGGCATCACAGCCGGCCACGGGAGGCAGGAGCACGCGGCACGACCGGCGCTGGTTTGGGCGGCTGGAGCAAGAAGACCAGAGGTTGAAGAAGCACTACGGCCGTTGGATGAACATCGCACGGTAACAGGAGCTAGAATCGTTCATATTGACTAAGTTGACAAAGCCCTCCGTCCCCGTCAACTTGGTAGGCCCACAAGTCAGCCTCCCACTATGCTGGGTTCCAGCTGGCAGGGGGAGTATTCATTTTTTTGTGCGTAATAAGGAGGCACTTCCTTGCGTGCGAAGATAGCTGGTGGGTCTGACATGTCAGCGGGGGGCACGTTTTTTTTCATGAAATACAGAGGCCCTTCCGGTGGGTCCCAGATGTCAGGTCGAGGAATCATTATTTTGCGCGTAATAAGGAGGCATTTCCTTGTGTGCGGCCGTGGACCCAGCTGTCATCCTTTCCACGCACAGTCTACTTCCGAGGGTGTCGTTCGTTGACCACGTTGACCACGCCACACCGAGCGCATCCAAGGTGGTGGACAATGGTGAGGCCCCGGACAGCAACGAGCCGGAGATGGGAAGACGTGGGAGTAGAGTCGCAGACGGAGAGGTGTACGAGGGTTAACTGGTTCTAGTGTGGTGTGGTTCAGCAGTCGGTGGAGAAGAACGGGAGGTGTGGGGGGTGGAGGGATGGCCTGGCCAACGGTGGAGTAGCACTTCATAGCGAAGCGTGCTAAGCAGAGTTGCTAGCAGCAGGAGGCGGGAGGTGGTCCCGGCGGCGCTGGAGGAAGAAGACGAGAGATTGAAGATGGATGCCGGTCGTTGGATGTAAATCCAACGGCTAACATGTCAAAATCATTTGTTGACTAAATTGACAACGACTTGCGTTGGCTTCGACCTATTGGCCCACATTTCAGCCTCCAAAAATGTGGCACGTATTCAACCCATTTTTTCAGAATTTACAGTCTTTTTTTTGCGCGGTAGAATTTACAGCCAATTTGATCTTTTTTTTAATTACAGCCATTAGCTGGGCTGGGTGAACAAATAATGTAGCGTCCATGCGGCCCATTTATTTTATTTCCTAAAAAATTACACGCCATTTGCACTTTCTCGAAATACACGATTTTGCTGGGCTGATTCTAATTATAATGTTGGGTTGGGCCAGCAATGTTATCAAAAAATAAAAAGGGGCTGAGCATTTTGTTATAAATATATTTAAATAATAAGTGATATTATTACATTCGTCCTTAAATCTTACCAAGCTTTTGTACACAATCACTAGGATTTTCATGCCAAAACAATCCAGGATTTTATTTGTTAAGAAATTATTTTTATAAGTTAATAAGATGTGGGATATTGTTTTCTTACATATGTAAGGACTTGTTAAATATATGATGACAATAAAAATAATATATAATAACATATAAAATAATTTAAATATATATAATATAGTTAGAAGGGAAACATAAGTTGGACCTTGTGTTCCTATTCTTATATAGAAAAATAGAACAGACCTCTGCATTTTCTTCAAAAAATACATAAATTGGGCTGCCAAAAATAAAACCTCGGATGGGAGGTCCATAGGCCGGTCGTCCATAGGCCGGTCGATACATGATGCCCCTAAGAAAATACAAACAGGCCTATCGACCTCCCATCCGAGGTCGTGGGTTGCACATGTTAAAAATGAAAGCCTAGACGGGGCAGCCCAAAACCACGTCCAACACTTGCCAAAACTTCGTCCCTCGTTTTCTCTATGTTTCGCACACTCGACATTGTGTGGCCGTTTTGACTGTGCATCATATGAAGATGTGCTATGCATGAATGTTGATCAGCATGATGTTAACTGGCTGGTAGTTCCATTTTCGACTATGAATAAAACTTTCAACATGATGTTAACCCTGTTTGAAAAGGCCGTGTTAATATAAATGCTCTGCCTCTGAAAGGTGCAGTTTCTTATCTGAAATTGAACTTGCAGTTTCTTATCTGAAACTGAAACTTGCAGTTTCTTCTCTGATAGTCACATTGTCTGCACTTTTATACTCCTATGAAACTACATTTTTTTAAGTGCTAAAAATAGATCTCTAGAATTCATAAAATACTCCATATGCTCCATATTTCAAATCTGAAATTCGAAAGACATTCATATCTGAAAATACTCTCAAAATACACAACACAAAACACAATTCACAACCTGCAAATACTGACAACCCTAAGCTCCTCCTGAAAATTCACAACATGCCCGACTATTGGGCTGGGGGAGGGGGTAGCCCCCTCCTATTCCTCGGCGGCAGACAGCCGCCCCCCGAGACAATGTGAACCGCGGGGAGACGATGGCGGGGAAGCGTCGTCAGGCCAACTGCTTTTCTCCTCTTACAGTTGGGTTCGGTCGACGAAGACTCCATCGGCTCGCTCTGGTAGGACACCCTCACAAATGGCACCCTGTAGATGCTCGATCCTTCAATTTCTGGTGGATGCTCCATCTGGGATCGATACTCCCACCACCGCTCCCTCACGATCGGATTCGGTGAATCGGTTTGCTCCATGGCCCAGAGGAGCAGCTCTATGTACTCCAGCGCGACTCCCTCCGGGAGTATCGCCGCCTTTTCGCTCTGTTGCAGATATTTGGCCATGGATGTCGCTGTCGCTGCTAGTTGGTCCTTGTTGTCAAACCAAGACTGTATCTCCAACATCCTAGCTAGCTTCACAGGGTCGCCGTCTGCGATCCTCACGTATCAGTTGTACTCCTCCATCGATCTACTTATCCACAGCACCTTCACTCACCGGCGGTGGTTTTTGAATGGAAGAGGAGAGGAGCAGTACTGGTTTTGGATTACAACGGGAGAGGAGCAACGCTGGTTTTGGACTGGAATAGGAGAGGAGGGGAGGTGGTTTAGAAATGGAAGAGGAGAGGAGCAGCGCTGGATTTAGATTGGAACAGGATAGGAGCGGTGGTGGTTTAAGAGGAGAAGAGCGGAAGAGCCGCGTTGGTCTTGGAAGTATTTTTTGTTGTTTTGCGTATTTTGGGTCAAAGTTTGACCACGTACTGTATTTGACAAGCAAAATGTGACTGCATGTCACCAAAAATTGTATCGTTTGGTTCGTATCTGAATGTACTTTCAAATTATATTATTTTTGCAACGTATAACATATATTTTATGTGCGAAAATCAGGGTCAATTATGACCTAGAATAAAATGGAGACTAGTTAATGTGGGGTCGCTTTCTTAACTGAAGGGTAAATTGATTTTGATTTTGATCCAGTCCCAGCGTGTTGGCCCTCTCATCCAATTCTAAATCACTGTCGCATGCTCCTCTCCCTCTTCTCCATTGCAAAACCACCTCCTCTCCTCTCCATCATCTCCATTCCAAAACCACTGTCTCGCCTCTCCCTCTTCTGATCTTCTCCATTGCAAAACCACCTCCTGTCCTCTCCATCATCTCCATTCCAAAACCACAGTCTCGCCTCTCCTCTTCTGATCTTATCCATTGCAAAACCACCTCCTCTCCTCTCCATCATCTCCATTCCAAAACCACTGTCTCGCCTCTCCCTCTTCTCTATTGCAAGACCACCGTCTCTCCTCCCATCTTCCAAAGCTAGCACCGAACCACTAAGAAGGACATCTATGGAGAGGATGCAGCAGCGAATTAGGCAGATCGCCGGCGTCGACCAGGCAAAGTTAGCCAGGTTGAAGGAGATCCTTAGTTGGTTTGACAATGAGTGGGAGATTTCGAGGATGGTGCGGGCCATGTGGCAATGTATGTGAAAGAGCAAGACGGCGGCGATGAGGGCAGTGATGTACATGTACTCCTCGTCGGCAGTCACGTCGCAATCCTCCAAGTTCATCGAGTATCTCCTCTGGGCGATGGAGCACACAGATTCGCCCGAGGCGACAGTCAGGCGGAGGTGGTGGGCGTACAGGTGGAAGGTCGAGCACCCAGAGGATAACAAATTGATCGAGTAGGGTGTGCCGTTCTTGAGGGTGCAAAGCCAGCCGGAGCCACATGAGTATTCGTTCTCCCACCACAAGAGGAGGCCAGATGGCGCGACGTCGCTTCCCCACCATTCTCCACGGTTCCCTCGACGCTCACCTCATTTCAACGGCGGCGGTAGGGTTTAAGGTAAGCTTCACACTAACCTAATCTTCCACCTGCTCATGCTTACAATCAGTGTGACAGCTAATGAAAATCATGCTTACAATCAGTCTCCGAGTACTACGCCAATCACCCTAAAATAGCTCTGGACCTTTGGGTCAAAGTTGTGACACGGTGTACAAATAAAGAAAAATAGATTGGTGCTTCTTTCAGAAAAGAGTACTCCCTAGAAAACTACCAATATAAGGTACTAGTATTTGGTTAGAAGATTTGTTGTCCATCCACAGAGAGCGCCACACATCCCACTGGTGGTGGTGGATGCCAATGCGTGCATGCAGCATGGTTAGTGTCGGTAATTTTTACTTGGCACACCTCGCACTCTGCATATATGCCGGTTCCATACGTACATTTGTGCAGTTCCACCAAAATGCAGCTGAATAACCCTGTTTGCACAGATAATGAAAAGCGTGATTACATTATATTTGCACTAGTTGATGAAACACACAAAATAAATAGAAGAAAATATTGCGATAGTATCATAGTATGCCATGTTGCGAGGGCGAGATGGGCCCTGCGACGCCTCATACAGTACGCCTCATACTGGACATCGTCCCAAGTCTCCCAGATACACCTTCTGCCAGTGATGAACATTAGTGTACAGCGGTAGTACAAGGAGGCGCCTTGATACATTCAAATCTCTATTTTTGTACATATAAACTAAAATTAAGCACCCCAGTTTGCAGAAACGCTTAAACATTAACAATGGGACTAGTTGATGAAACATACATTAAAAAAGAGAAGCGCTTTCTTTATCTACATTGGAAATGAAATGATAGAGATGACACTCGCTCTATTTTAACTGTATTATTACTTCATTTTATCAGTGACACTAGGGTCGAGCAGGTGGCAAACGAGGTGTACCGTGCGTTGCAAGGATGGAGGCCGGGGGTTCTTAGACTGGGATGTTGAAGCTGGCTCTTTCAGTCACCAACATGGATGATTCAATTCATGGGACCTTTTGGTGCAGTTCACCTAAAATGAAGCAATGTCCCGTGAGCTAGCAGCTTCTTCTTCAAAAAAATTAAGAAAAGGGCTCCAGCCCCGGTTCCATTTCCATCAGAAAACGAAACCCACAGAGCTTCTTCTTCATTAGTTGCAATAAAATTGAGCAACATCAAGGTTGGTTGTGAAGCTCCTGGAATGCTCAACTATAATTTGGATATCATTTGTGCAGTTCAACTAAGATCGAGCGTGAAATGTATATATTTGTTTGCACAAAAAAGGTGGAAAGGAGGGTGACTAACAAGTGATGAAACATGCATCAAATGAAAAGAAGCATGTTCCTTATCTGAATGGCAATCTTACAAGGACAGTAGCAATTTCTAAAGAAGTGGCATTGCTAGATATTAGTGTGGGCATTAGGATTAACTATGACAACCGTTAAATACGACATTACTTTGGGCATGGGAGAGTAGGCGGACCAGGACAGTTGCATTTCTAACGAAAAGAACCAACTTATCTTAATGGGAAATTTTAGTAGGACATGT
The DNA here is from genome assembly GCF_018294505.1 of Triticum aestivum. Classification (NCBI taxonomy): domain Eukaryota; kingdom Viridiplantae; phylum Streptophyta; class Magnoliopsida; order Poales; family Poaceae; genus Triticum; species Triticum aestivum. The sequence continues at coordinate 431,643,067 of NC_057795.1, read as the reverse complement.
AAAGAAGTGCCATTGATTCATATTACTGGAGGCATTACATTGAAAACAACATTGGTTTAACGTGTCCTTACTTTTAACATTGCGACTGCTATATTTTAGCAGTGGCATTACATAAGAGTGGCTCGGGGCAACAAACATCAGAACAGGATATCTGGGTTGGTCCCATTTTTGTTCGACTTACTCTGTCCCCACTTTCTTTGACTTACTCTGTTGACTTGTCCCCCAGTCCCCACTTTCTTTCCTTTTTCAACCAATAGATCGGGTTTATATTGAGTTTGTACTGCGTTTCCCTTTATTTCCCTATTAGACCTAGAGACCAGTTGGATAGCCAGTCTCTGCTACTTTTTGCCCCCATTATTTCCTCTTTCGACCAAGTCCTAGATTCAGGTAACAAATCCTCCCCCACCCCCACCCCCTTTCTTCCTTGTTTGAACCAAGTAGTACTAGATTCGAGTGCATGAACTAGTTTTACCTCTTAAACATAAAAGAATAGGTGGTTTTCAAACAGCCGATCGATCCTGTCTACGAGGGGGCCTGAGAAATAGTAAAAGATACAAATGTAGTGACGTAGGAGCTCGGGAAGTAGAGCAAGGCCGGTTTCGAAGGAAGTTATACCTGATGGTCGCCGGGATGTCGCTAGGTGGGCGGCGGGAGGCCGAATCTTCCCACACTACGGCAGCGAGGAAGAAGGGGTCGGAGGCCCTCCCTCGCCAGCGGTGCTTGGGAGAGAACGGCAAGGCATGCTGATCGGGACGCGCCCAGCAGTGGGTAAGAGCTGTCTCCAAGGACGACCGCGTGAACATTGCACCTTCTCACCTTCCCCGGTGGAGAGGATCCGGCTGGATCTGTGACCAATGGTGAGCAGAGAGAGAGAGTGTGTGGCCACCGATGTCGTGTTTAGATCTGGAGGGGCCGAGATAGTGTGAAGAGACCAACACTAGCAAGCAAGCACGGAGGCTCCTGCCTATATAGTGGAGTAGTACTAGTTTTCTTTTGTCTACCGGAGCCGGCTTGACCTCGTCAATGACTGTCGAGAAGTCTTCATGCACGTGGCCCGGAGGCGCAGTTGTCGTCATTTTGATCTGAAGCGCCGGATTATAACATATAACACGAAAAAATTCCACATGACAAGAAATCATAACCTCACTGCCCAAAGGAGACAACATGAATCCCGATGGACAAACTAGACGAGGAACAAAGCTCAAATTAAAGATAAACTCGTAGAAAAGGGGTCCATCGATAGATGTCCTAATTAACATAGCCGGCTTGACCTAGATGGTAGCCGAGTAGTCACTTTTCGTGCATGTGCCCCCAATGACTAGCCCAACTCAGTTGTCGCTGTTTAACCCTCGCAGTGATCTGAAGCACATGACACCTAATTTTGCGAGATGACAAGAAACCTTTTTTTAGATTTCTCACCGCAACTACACCCATGTACAACACAGCCTGCACGATATGTAGACGATAGCCAATCCAGGCGTGTCTGCTGGAGTCTAGACACATGCATGGACGAACTGATCTTCCGTGTCTTGGAGGGATCGTCCAGGCACCAACATAAGACAACACTTCTCTAGTACTATCGCTCGTCTCCCTCTTCTATTAAGTCACCCGACTTGCACGGCCGGGGAGTGTGCCTATGGTCGGTTCTCAATTGTCGTCCCACATGTGTGTGCAAACGCAATATGACGCGCGTTCCATGCGGAGAGCAGTGTGCCAGACCGACCGACCGTCTGGGGTGCGACGCGAACATGACGGGCGTGCTGTATACTCCGTACATGTGTACCGCCATTTTCTAGACTCTTTGCTCCATGGCACGGGCGCAATCCATGGATACAAAATTAGTATAAGGTATACTATTTAAAAGTCGAGGACGGGGCTTTTCCTGCGTGGTAGGCGGCGGGGCAGTTCCGCCTAGTCGGTTCGGCAGAGACGCGAGAAGACGAGGTAGTAGGCTGCTGCAAACGTAGGGCTGTGTGATTTGACAGCGAGTTAATGCTGGACAGGTGGGGCCCCGTGATTTGACTTGCCATTATCATTTGAACTGCGGCGCTACGACCGGCGTGAGTCTCCCGATTCCTAACCACCTCCATACAGGTGCCTCTCCCAATGCTCCACCATGTAGTAGAGGCTGGCTCTTGCATGAGAGCCCACTTCTCCACTTTTTCCTTGCCTCTCTTTCCTCCACATATGCAAAAATGCCATGTAAAGCGCACTATTGTACTTACTTGCTCCTATAGGTGCTAAGCTTGCCACATAGGCATAAAGTCTGATGTGGCAAGTTAATCAAGAAGAGAGAGACTAGTTTGGTGACCCAAGGAAGAAACGGTGCTAAGCGCGTGTACCTAGGTGAAAAGACAATTTTGAGTCTATAGCTAATTAAATGAAGCAAACTTAGCAACACCATTTCATTGGAAGAGGTCACTCCTTGGCAAATGCAATAAATACTAGTACTCCCTGTGTCCCATAATATAAGAACGTTTTTGGCACTACACTAGTGTAAAAAACTTTCTTATATTATGGGACGGAGGGAGTACGAAGAAAGAGATAGAGAGAAGTAAAAAAACACTTATAGCCAACCTTATAGCCAAAACCTTGTTGTAGTATGAGTGACTAAGTGATGACTATGTATGACATGCCAACATCAGATAGCCTAATGCACCGTGTTAAGTCTCCAAGGGCGAGACCGCACGAGCGATGCGACGGTCGTGGTAGGCGCGACCATGATACGGCCTGCTGGCAGCCCTTGGATCTGAGATCAAACGATCGCATGCTAAGTTGCTAAAAATTTGCAGAATAACCCTCCAGGATAGGATATTCACCCATAGGTCTAGAATCACGCCATGCAACCGTTCGATCTCAGATCCAAGGGCTCTCAGAAGCCCGTATCATGGGAGAATGGAAAGCCACTACCCTGCCGTTCGCACGCTAGCAGTTTGCTCCTACTCGTCCCCGCACGTCCTTCAATACTACGGCGGTTCGCTCCTAGTAGTCCCGTCCATTCACATTACAGCAGTTCCACTAATCCTAACCCTCCTCCCAAATCCATGGTGTCCCAAATCTCCCCGATCGGCGGTGATTACAGTGTTAGAACCATCACCGGTGATGAGTTTGATGTCATCTACACCCGTTCTTCCACGACGGTGAAAGGATGCCTTTCTCGCTTCATCCGCATGTTCGAAGACTCAGATGAAGAGTGGGTCACTAGGCTAGATGTTGAGTACACCACAGTTCTGGGACGAGAGAAGGATCTAAAGGACGAAGAGAGGAAGAAGCCCGCCATGATCTAGGTTTGCGTGCATGACTTATGCTTGGTCTACCACATATGCCATGCCGACGTTGAGTGCCAGGATTTTAAGGACATCCTCGAGAGCAACCTAGTCAAATTCGTTATTGTAGACTTTGGTAATGATACAGAAGTCCTGCATCGGATAGGCCTTGTTGTAGGCAACACTTCGACCTCCAGAAGAATCGGCTGGTGTCCTCTCGTCAGCCTTCAATGCTGACCCTGGCAGGAGCCATGGTTCATCCTTCGTACGGTAAACTGGAGAAACCTCCATACACGTTTCATCGTCATGCATGACAGCGGAATGTACTAGATATAGACCACATCCACTACGCTGCAATGGATGGCTACCTTTGCTTCAATATCTACAAGGGTTGGATGAAGAGCAACAGCCAAGTGTGCGGTTCAAGCAAAGAAGTATTAGCCAAGAGGAAGAGGGACAAGGACGAAGTCGAGGACGTGGACGAGGACTCCGAGTAAGGTGGCAGTGTCATTGCTCATGGTGGTTCTAATGCAGTGTCTATCAGAATAGTTGCAAAGTTTAATTTCAGGCGTGCTTAATTTAATTTGAGGGGTGTGTTGTGCTGAGCCCCCAGCAGAACTATGTTATGTTTCTTCTCGTTACTTTAACTCTTCTGTACATACATACTAGTATTTCTTACATTTCATCTTTTAGTTGGTATAGTACTACCACTCGTTTCTTCACATTATATACGTACAATATATATGGCCAACATCATATAGCCAGCAGTTTAGTTGTTAAAGAATTTCAGGGTGCTTAGTTTTGTCAAAGAATTCCAGGATGCTTAGTTTTATTTGAGGGGTGGGTTGTGCTGGACACAATTATTGTGACTAGCCTTTTTAATAGTACTATATGCATAATTTGGCGACGAGCGCTCTCTATATGTACCACCTTTTTTTTAATTTCAAGTTTTGCTCCATGGCGCAATACATCGATACTACTGCTGTACAAAAGTATACATTTTTAAAAGGCTAGAGGGTGGGGCAGTCTAGCTTGGTCGGTTTCACGAGAGGCGAGGGCCTTTGTGATTTGACGGCTCATTACTGCTGGAAAGCGAGGCCTTGTGATTTGACTACTCATATAAATGCGTCGACGACCTGATCGAGGAGGAGCAAAGAACCGTGCGGTATACTCAAGTTTTCCACTAGAGTAGTACTACGACGGAGGATCACGAAACACGGCAGCCCAGTGCCATATGGCGATAAAAATGATCTAATTTGCTAGTCATCTCATTGTTAGCATTGTTCTATTCATTCCCTCAAAAAAACATTGTTCTATTCATGCCTCACAGAGAACGTGACACGTGCGGCAAAACACCCGAAGCAAAAGATGAAACACAGGAGCAAAATAAGAAGGAAGATTATCACCCCAAATGATCTAATTCGCCACGGAGTCATAACTGCTTCTTCATCGCCTCCACAACCTCCATCTCCTTGCGCGTCTCCTCCGTCGTCTTCTTCATTCTGTCCATGACGCGGGATTTCTCGACGTGAGCCTTCATCATCTGTTCCACGGCCGCATTATGTACCTTGACAGCAGCCGGGTGCTCGATGTGGAGCTTCACCAACTCCTCCTTCTGTTCCATGACGAGGGCCTGCAGCATCTTCATCGAGGAACTACTATTCTCATGCAGCTTCTTCCAACTGGCGTTCTTCTCCTTCAACAGGTCGATCTCGTGGAAGAGCTTCGCCTTGTCCTCCTGAAGTCGCAGGATTTCGCCGGTCACCTTCTTCTCCAAGGCAATGCTCTTCTTCAGCAGCATCACCAAGCCGGCGGTCAACTCCCCCTGCTGATTGAGCTCAGCGGGCATGTCGTCGAGGCTCTCCTTCAGTAACTCCATCAAGCCTTGGATGAACTCCTTCTGCTTATTGAGGTGCTTATTTAGCTGATCGGGCATGCCGTCGAGGGATAACGACTCCAGCTCCACCGGCTCGGCATGTTCGCCTCTGCGGCTAGGGCGCTCCTGGGAGCCATCGCCTGCCCGTGAGAGATCTTTCGAGGTCTCTGCGTGACGGCGAGCCCTCTTTTTTTTCCGCAGCCTTGGTTGCTGCTCCCTTGTTACGAATAGTTCTCGACCTAGAGCTCTGCTCACAGGCCATGGCAACGGCGGACGAAGAAGAAGCACTTATGAGGAGGAAAGGTAGAGTAATTTTCGGTTAGGTAGTTCCCCTTTTTATAACCTAAGTACTAGCACTAGTACTAATACCTGCATAGTGGGAACACGTTCAGGTTTGGTACGTACTAGTAGGTGTGAGCAGGCTTTCAAATGTGATGGGAACAAGGTAAAGATTAATTGATGGTTTTGGTTTCGAGGCCTGAAACGGCTCCCGATGAGTTTAGCGGAACATAAATTTCAAGTACTACACTGCTCAAATGCGTAAATATTATGTTACTGTCAAAAATTGGCACAAAATAAGAAGGAGACTAATGGAAGTACTACTAGCAACCCACGATTTAACTACTCGCATGCGCGCAGTGGAGTAATAATGTCTTTCTTCCGCCCTCACGTCCACTCAATTTGCATGCGCTGTATTAATTGACCATCAATGAAGTGAACGACTTTACACGCATCAATTTATCACATGGGGTGTATCTTGGTAAAAAATTGCGTCCTCCCGTGTACCCGCATGTGCGTGCGAGGGAATGAGTCCGTGCGTGCACATCTTCGCTTCGTGCATGTACCGCCAGTATGGCTCAGGGAGGACGAGTACATTCTTCTGGAACCAGCAGCACGTCACTGTGATCAATCCACGCAAGGAGGTCGCGACAACGCCTCCACATGTGCCACGTGGCTTCATGAACTGTAAGAGAGACACTGTGTAGCGTGCCATTGGTATTCTAATTTATGTGTTTTGCACATACTCGAAGTACTAGTAAGGTACACGTGCATTGCACGCATCAGATTTTGCAACCAAATTATGAATAAATACCACACTATAGCATGTAAGCTCTGAGTCATATATGCCTGATGTATCGCTTCGTTTAATTCTTATAGTTCATCTCATTCAAAATCAATTAGTTTTTATAAAAAAACTAAGAACGCGGGAATAGGAAAAACATGGGATTATAGTGGAATGTTGTGTTGAATCCTATAGGATTGTACGAGTGTTTGATTGTGCATAGAAAAAACGCAGAATTCTTTCAAAGAGGTTTGAGTGGATGAGATGTTTCCTATGAAATCTAGTGCAAATGAATCATATGGAAAAATTCCTATGGTTTACAATCCTACGAATCAAACAACCAAGATAGGAAAAATTCCTGATTAGAATCCTCCAAAATTCCTTTGAGAATCCTTTGAATCAAAGAAGCCCTTAATCTATTTTATGATTCATGGAATTGTGCGTTGTAAAGCATAAAGTAAAAACAAATAATGGCAATTCAACTAGAAAAAAAGTTTGGGTAGTTCTGATACGAAAGATTCTAGAACAAAAGAGAACCACTGTTGTTTTGAGGTTTGTGCATTATGCTTAAGTTCAACCATGGAGTCTGCTAGATTTTACATGTGGAAAAAATCCGGTGGGGGGCTGGAAGATGGTGCGAGGGGCCGAGTGGAGGGAGACTATGATGGAATGCACAAGTGCGAGATCGATATTTAGAGAGAGGGGGCGAACACGTGCGCTGTTGCACGCAGTGGCGGAGCCATGAAAAATAAATAAGCTAGGGGGCCAAGCATTGCTAATCCTTTATGAGGAGGGTCAATTCATGAACTTAAACCATTTTTAGCAGCAATTGTCTAATGATCACATTCATATTAGCCTCGATATATAGTGATGTTAGGAGGGAGGCAGGGCCCTTACTACCCCTGTCTTCGCCATTGTGCACGCGTCTGAGAGATGAAGCGGAAGGCATGGATGACGAGAGGGGGGCGTTGGGTATATAATTAATGTGGGTGTATTAGCTATATATGTTAATCCTATATAGAGAGGTATAGATTGATCGATGTGGACCTTGGAAAGAGGGTGAGACCTCACTGGATATATCGATTGATCGGTTTGTGTGGAAAACTATGAAAGACCTAGCTATATACACACATACATAGAGGAACATCGATCATTGCGCATGCACGCGTGAGAGGTAAAGAATACCCAATATGATGGAGAGGGAGATGTGTGTGGGTGTGTGCCTTCATGGGAGACCGACCTGAAGAAAAAGATGGTATGCGTGCGATGGATAATGCCGACTGGTAGTGTGTGTGCATGCATGCACGAGAGAAAGTTAGTGGTACAATTATAAAGAGAAGACTACTGTGTGGGTGTAAAAGAATAGGTGAGGTCATAATCAATGTAAAGTTGAATTCAAATATTTGAATAAGAGATCCTCATGTTTGAAACCCATGCATGCATGAATATAACGGAGATCTGCGCGGTGTGGTTTGGAAACGAGCATGTTGTAATGTATACACATTGAACAAGGTCAGACTGATTTGAATTTGAGATACCGATGGCAAACATCATTTGGCCACGTCGCATCCGTGCATGGACACACTATTCTAATTGGAGATGATGGGCGGCTTTTGCATCACATATCTATATCTATACCCCTATATATATGTATATATGATATATATATATATATTATATTTTTTATATTGTGTGCGGGTAACTTTAACTTTGAAAGATGGTCGTTGGATGAGGTGAATCCGATGGTCCAAAGATGGGAAATTTGAGCACTACTGGCCGTTGGATATTATCTAGATTCCACCAGATTTCGCCACATGTATAATCTAGAAGACTCCATGGTTGAACTTAAGCATAATGCACAAACATTAAAACACAAGCACTTCTTATTTGTTCTAGAATCTTCCGTATCAGAATTGCCCAAATGTTTTTCTACATGATTTGCATTATTTGTTTTTACTTTATGTCTTACAACGCACAATTCCATGAATCTTAAAATAGATTAGCTTTCTTATAAAAACTAGATGATTTTGAATGAAATGAACTATAAGAATTATACGAACATCTACATCATGCATATATGACTCAAAGCTTGCATGCTATAATGTGGTATTTATTCATAATTTGGTTGCCAAATCTCATGCGTGTAATGCACGTGTACCTTACTCTAGTCTAAATGGTGTTTGTGTGTGTGTTGTGCGTGTTGAGGTGCAAATTGTCTTTTTTTGGGGGTACACGTTAAGCTTGTTCTTCCGAAATTCCAAGCCGCGCCTTGTTATGCCGAAAATTCGAGCTAGCTTCTCTGTCTATTGTGCTGCGAAACTCCCGCCTCTTCAACCCGTGTCTTATTAGCCTGAAATATTTAAGATATATCTTTGTATCGTTGTGCTCCAACAACTCCCTCCATCTCAACCCGCGCCTTGCTATTCCGAAATTACAACGCGCGCAAAAACTCCCACCTCCTGTGAAATCCCGACACGCAAAATGCCCGTGGTACCCCTGAACCGAAAGAACCGCCTCAAATCGATGGGGGTAATTTCGTAACTTACCCCACATTTCGGACAAGCGCGTCTCTAAGCCATGGTTCCCCACTGCCATCCCATCTGCCCAACCATTCGTAAACCGAGGCCGCGAAAACCCGCGACGAAACCCCACACCCTGCTCCGTTGTCCACCCAGCCGGAGCCTCTTCCCCGACGACGTCGTCCACAGCAACACCTCGACGTCCCTCATCCACCGTACCAGATGAGGATCCGTCGTTGATCTCATCGTCCCGCCGGTTCAGCCACCCCGTCCTCCACCTCCAAGGAGCTGCCCCGACATTCCCCTCGTCTTTCGCGCCACCTCCATTCCCACACCGCCGTCTTCACCTGCACCACCAGAAGAGCATCATCATCACCGTTTCCTTGGATGAATCTGCGGCCTAATCGGCGCCACCAAAGAGGTTGTACACTAATCGTCGCATTTTTCTTCTTGATTCGATCTCACAGTGCTGCCGGCGCTTGGTCCCGAGCTGACACGGCGCGGCTCCATCCACGACGGCGTTGCCGGTCACTTCCTCCACGGCGTCGCTCCCTCGGCGGCAACGTCCACATCAGTAGGAGCTACTGCTGCTTTCGCTCTCGCTCGCACTGCTGCTCTGCTCTTGCTCTCGGTCCCCTGCCTGGTCTGCTCTTGCTATTGCTCTTGCTCACGCTGCTGCTCTCGCTCTTGCTCTTGCTTGCGATGCTGCTCCGATTTAGCTACACTTCAGTCGACTGAATCGACTTTTGGGTCAGTCGATTTTCAGGGGGGGTCTCGCCGGAGTGAAGGAAGAACCAACCGTAGTGGGGCGGGGGGCTCGCCGGAGAGGTACCCCACTATCTATCTTATGGTTCAGGATGGGGGCGGTGGTCGTTGGCGGTGGTGGGGCGTTGGCGGGGCGGTGGCGTGGGGGTCGCCGGAGAAAAAGCTCGGCACAGGGGGGCCTAGAGGGATGGCCGGGGCGGCGGCGGACCGGTGGTGGGGAGTGTTTTCGGGGCGGGCGGGGCAGCGCACCGCTGGCCGCGGGTGGCGGGGGCTGCTATTTGGCAGGTGGTGGCTGGCGGCTCAGGGGGGTGGAGGTTGAAGATGAACCGCAGGCCCTTGATTTCGTATCCAACGGCTGCAAAATCGACTGACCAGAGATGAAAAAGTCAGTCGACCGACGTGTAGCCTCACCTTGCTAGTGCGTTCAGTTTCGACAGCAAAATTCAGTTTTGACAGCAAAATTTAGTTTTGACAGTTAAGTTCAGTTTCGACAGTTCAGTTCAGTTTCGACAGTTAAGTTCAGAGATGAGCGGCTGATGTATTTTACATCTAGCACTTTGTGGTTATGTATTTTACGTCATGTATTGGAGATGTTATTAGAATTCCACTCAACGTTGTTCGTTGTCTCTCTTGTCCTGCTTCAGCCTCGGCGTTGTACAACTCACAGGAGTTGCTCCAACGATGAAACCCTCCATCACAGAGGAGCAGTAACTCGGGCTCCATCTCCATATGCCTAAGATCTTCTTCCCCTCCTCCGACAGCAAATTCAGCGGAGCATCCTCACCGGCCGACCCAATCACGCTGAGATCGACATGGCTTCCCCAAAGAGGTTGTACACTTGTTGCATCTCTTTTTTACTCTACATGTTATATATATTGTCCACTGAGCACTCGTAGTAACGGGAAATGTGGCACCCCGGCTCAGAGAAACCCGGAACGCCTCGTATTCCAGCCCAGAGATCTAGGAGAAGTCTTCTGGAATACGGCACTGCTTAGCATAGAACAAACCAAGCCTTTATTATTACACGAATATGAATACAAGGTCTCCGATATTACAATGAATAACATCGGTACGGCAACACTACACCATCCTCGGTTGCTCTATGCAAGCAGCAGAACAACTCGAAGCAGTGGAACAACAACGACGGTGGTGAACTCCACTCGGCAGGGACTCTGGCTGGAACGCTTATCCTAGCTCGCACGAACGGAAACCACGACAAGCAAGCAATCAAATCCGGCATGACCTGCAAACTGGCATGACACGCTAGGTCAGTACATTGAATGTACTTGCAAGCTCACAAATAACCAGAAGCATTCAAGACTAACAACAGCATGGCGATTACAAGTTAAACTGTAATTAATATGATATCATCAGCATAACATGGCATGACCAACATAAACATGATACAGCTATCTCAACATAAACATATTAATCCAACAATACTAGCATGCAACATGATAACACTATATGCACCACTATCTGCTCGGTTACCTCGTAACCAACACATGCATCACTTACCAACCTCGGACATCACACGATCATCTCAGGATCAAATCAAGCTTTGTATTAACAATACCGTAGCGATCATTAAATAACCACAAGGAGCTTGACCTTTACCCACGACTCTCGTACAACATCACAAATATACAACAACTTGGTATCCTCGAGACCATCGTGATCCTTATGGCGATCACAACCATGACCAACACGTAGTCTCAAACCGTGATCCTTACGGCGATCACAACCCGACCACTAAATGGCCCGTGATCCTTACGGCGATCACAACCCGACCACTAAATGGCCCGTGGTCCTTACGGCAATCACAACCCGACCAACACTTGGCCAACTTATCTCACTGTTATTAAGCACATTATTCTTATTACTATTGACTCATGGTGTGACCTTTTCTCGACCTGGGCCCTTATCCACGGGCGCGGCTATCGATAGATTAATATACACTCTGCAGAGGTTAGTACATTGTACCCACACTACGGAACCCATGGCTTCACTCTCCCATCCGAGTAGACCAACAGCGTTCCGACAAAACCGATCTATTGTTATGACACTCTCCCGGCCCTTCCGACTCAGACCCCACCGGGCTAGTCCTAGGTGGCCCCGTGTCTACCTCCAGACACCTCGACCACCGTCGTGGCCACGATCCACACTGGGATCCGGTACCAAAATTAACTTAACAACGGGCTCACAAGGTTATGCTCCGCCTACCTGATCAGGGTAGCACGCGCCCATAACCTTCCCTAAATTGAGGTACCGAACAGAGGCACGACAATAAACCCAGTTAGGACCGTCCCATACCGGTAAGCGTGGTTGCAATGGTCAGCATCGATTCAGCGGCACCATGACTCAGCCAACAGATGTTCAAGTTCAATTTAATCCGATTAAACTTGAATGCAAATATGCTGAGCCATGATAAAATAACATGATGCCAACTATAATACATGAACATGATATCAACATCATCATGGGAGTATCACATAACTTCCCACCATATCAACAATAACTCATATCCACTGAGCATCTCATACTGACTAGCGTGACCATCTCCAACATCAACATGTACTACTAACAAGCATAAACATATGAAAGATAATACTAAGAGGTATAATATGATCACAGGGTATAAAACAACATAGCAATACAGTGAACATGCAAATCTAAACTTCACCGGAACAACGATAACCATCTTTTCAACAAGCAAATATTTAATAAAGATTCAAGTTGAAAACCATGGCTACTGCATGACTATCATGCGAGTGGGTATTGTAGCTTGCTTGGGGATGAATAAGGCACCGGGGAGAAGTGCGGTGAAGCCGCGGAAAGATTTGCCGGAAACAGTTCTCTCTCAAAGGGGGTTGTTTACGTGCAAGGACAAAAAGGTCATTTTCACTGTGTCAAACCATAGTGAAAATGAAACCAATAGAAAGAGCTCGACGAGACGAAGAAGTAGGCTTTGGAATCACCTCATTTGGAGTTACGGTTGCAGTTATAAGGTGATGAAGATCAGGGACCAATCTATGAATATTTTCATCACCAACGGGTCCCTGGGAAGAAAAACTGAAAGCGCATAAGGGGAAATACGTTTTCAGAAAGTGAAAACTTATACCGGACCGCAGTAGAATGTGAATAAGTTTTCTTAGAAGGAGAGCGTATCCTGGTGAAACCCGTCTCCACTTATCCACGTGGACCCGTCGCTGGAGCCACTTCCAGGCAGGGCCCAGGCGCAGGGGAGGGGGCACGGGAGCTCTTCTCCTTCCTCCCGCTCCTGTGCTCCTGTGCGCACACAGAGCAGGAGACAGGGGAGGGAAGCGGCGAGGGTGCCGGCCAGCTCCGGCCGTCTCTGGCCGAGCCGTGGGCACCGGCGGGACCGCGGGGAAGCGCCGCACGCGTTCAGAGGGGAAGGAGTCGCTAGGGAGGAGAGGGCTTGAGGGGAGAGGCGGCGCCATGGGAGGACAGGAAGCTTCGGGCGAGGTGGCTTCCGGCGACTCGGGCAGTCTCCGGCGAGGGGCAAGGGGGTGGGGCGGCTGAGTGGAACGAGGGGAGTGCGGTGGACGTGGAGGGGAGGCGAGCGGAGGCCTGTGGTGCCGGACCCAAGCCGAGGCTGAGGCGGCCATGGATGGTGACGGCGAACCACGGCGAGATGCGGCGATTCCAGAGGGCAAATGAGGCGGGGTAGGGGCTTGTGAGCTTCGGGAGGACTCGGGGCACGTTTATATAGCCGAGGGGATGCTTCTGGAGCTCACGGGCAAGCTCCTGACCAAGCTTTAATGGCGGACAGAGGCGGGGCACGGAACGGGCATGGCCTATGCGACGCATTTAAGGCGAACAGAGACAAACCATCGACGCAGGGCGACGCAGGGAATCACGGGGAAGCTCCAGGACACGGTTTGACGTCGAGACGACGAGTGAGACGACGGCCATAGGGCCGGGAAGAATCCAGAGCACGCCATTTGCATGAGATCAGCGTGATCACCACGCGCGCTGGAGCAAACTCTATGTTTTGGTGCGGCCTACCATGTGTACTGGAATGACCATAGTGTCCTGAGTGCAACTAGGGAAATAAATCGGTCCAGGGGCAAATAAGAGATTTGCGCTTAGCTCCAAAAGTAAATCGGTAAGAAGGTGTTTGTAACTTTCTGTGGTTAAACCAGATAGGTAAATCAGTAACTAGCTTGTCTAGGAGGTTTATATATAGAAGATCTTTCATACTGAAGGTTTTGGGGGTAAAAGGATCAAGATTTACTGCAGTTGCTTCACAACTGCATACTTGTTCCAGAAATGAAGATCGCGATGGTGCACTCACATGGAGTGTCAACTTGAGCTCAAATTGGTCAAGGCTTAGTCATATGGTCATATAAAGATTCTGTAAAAAGATCATGCTAAATGGACAAGCCAAAATAGCACTGGCTTTACAAACATCTCCTCTGGATAGAAACTTGAAATAATTACGGTGGTCAAATGGATCAATGGAATGTTGCCAAAATGGGTGGAGAGATGTTTTATGGGCATAAGAATGATCTGCTGATTTATCACGATTTTTGAAGCAATATAAAATATAGTTGCTTCACAACCTGAAAATTTTGCCAGAAACAAAGATTTGCTCCTGTGATCACATAGATCATTTTATAGGTATGAAAATGGGTGGAGGGTATTAATATGAGCACATAAAGGTGTGTGCAAAAGTTCAACTCATTTGAGTACTCCTAGCTAGTACTTCCTTAACAAAGCTTTCTGTTAGACAGAAACTTTGAAAATTCACTGAGGAAGATTGGCTTGGCAAATAAATTTGAAATTGTGCATCGGGAAATTATTTGGACATATAAACATGCCCAAAAAGGTTTGGAGTCAATAGGAGAAATAGAAATGACACTTCCTTCACAAAGTGCCATTCAGGGCAGAATAGGAAAAGGAATATTGGGGAATTATTTTTGAACATGGCAATGAAATTTTTTGCTATATTTGATCAAGATATGACCCAAACAATTTATGAGAATTATTTGGAAATTTTGGAGTGAGGGAAATATAGGTTGCTTCACAACCTAGGGCAATTGGAGTTATTATTTTAATAGAAAAGGAATATTCCCAATAAAAAGAATATTGGGATTTGGGCTAGGATGGAAATGACAGGGTCTAGGGAAATATTTGGGAATGACAAGCCACTCTGGAAGCAAAGAAGAGGGCATCTTCTTCAGTTTCCAGACCACAAAGCCACGGAAAAAGAAAACTCACGCAAAAACCTCGGAAAACAAAAGAAAAAGAAATGGCCAAAAATCAGGCCGTGACAAACCTTGCCCCCTTAAAGAAATCTTGTCCTCGAGACTTGGTTGCTCAGGAACAAGTATGAATATTCTGACTTAGGGAAACCGTTTCCAACTCGGGTATCCTTGTTCCTTTATTGTTGTTCCCATTAAATTTTATCTGACTGGCCCTGGGGTGGTTTGCTTTACTTTATCCACAATCTGACAGATCTTAACTGGCTTGCTCATGCTTATATAGGCTCCAATTTCTTTTTAGCCCTGCTGACTAGCTAAGTGTGATTTGATTATCACGACTGAAATATATGTCCGTCTCACAAATCCAAAAGTGATTTCCGCTGGGTGTGCCACCCGGCACTGACAAACTTTCATGTAATGATAATCAAATTTTTCTGATGAGAACTCAAGCTCTGACTCATTGCATTGGGTTTTTCCACTAAATTCTGGTCCTTTGGGTTCCAAACAGTGAGTTAAAGCATAACCATTTCCTGACATATTCTGACTCATCGCAAAAGTTTCTGAATCATCTTAACCGGTTCCACTGTCGTGAGTATCGGATCCATACCAAATATTTGATTGTCTCCTGACGCGGCCAACATAAAGGGTTTGGCCTGTATGATAATATCTACAGACTTGACTGATAGTGGTTCTGACGGAAAATTTTTATTCACGACAGGTTATCCCTGATGATTCATATAAGTGAGGACTCAGGCTTCCCGATTGTTATTCCTCATGCCGATTACTCATGTTGTAGGCATATCCATGTAGATCAATGCTGACTTAGACTGTCCGGGGATCTGCACCATGGGGGTCGTGCACAATTTTCATACCTGCATCACGGGTCTTGCTCCTTCATTATTGTTTTCTTGGTCTGGATCTTTGGCTGAAAGAGTTGGGTCATATCGCCTCTTTGTATGACCATAGGTACTATCGGTGCAATTTCTCGGCAATTGTAGCTTATCCTCATTTTTCTGACAGGGTAACCCATTAAATGGCAGGTTCAACACCTCTCAAATTCTGATCGTTCGGAAATGATCATCCTAAACTCTTGCAAGAAATCGGCAAATAAATCAGTAGCCACCAGAATGGTCTTTACAACTCAGATCTGGGACATTACTGAAATAACTCAACCACGGCTCAAGACGGCCGAAAAGCAGCTCAGGACATGAGACCGGGTCGATATGAAGGTGGCAGCTCCCTAAAATAGCCAAAAAGAAGCTATAGGGCTACTGTCACAAAAAGAAACTCAACAGCTTCACGAGACGGCCGAAAAGCAGCTCAGACTCGTGGCAGTCGTTGAAGAGAGAAAAAAAATCGGCATCCACCCCGGATAGCTAGAAACAGCTCAGATCACACGCATGGTGCTGTCATTGGAGAAAAAGGGAACAAGGGCTCATCAGGATCATTTTCCAGGTTCACGGGTGTCGGTGTCAAAACAGGCGGATCTCGGGTAGGGGGTCCCGAACTGTGCGTCTAGACGGATGGTAACAGGAGACAAGGGACACGATGTTTTTACCCAGGTTCGGGCCCTCTCGATGGAGGTAAAACCCTACTCCTGCTTGATTGATATTGATGATATGGGTAGTACAAGAGTGGATCTAGCATGAGATCAAGGAGGCTAAACCCTAGAAGCTAGCCTATGGTATGATTGTTGTAATGGTTGTGTTGTCCTACGGACTAAAACCCTTCGGTTTATATAGACACCGGAGAGGGCTAGGGTTACACAGAGTCGGTTACAATGGTAGGAGATCTACATATCCGTATCACCAAGCTTGCCTTCCACGCCAAGGAAAGTCCCATCCGGACACGGGACGGAGTCTTCAATCTTGTATCTTCGTAGTCTTGGAGTCCGGCCGATGATGATAGTCCGGCTATCCGGACACCCCCTAGTCCAGGACTCCCTCAGTAGCCCCTAAACCAGGCTTCAATGACGATGAGTCCGGCGCGCATATTGTTCGGCATTGCAAGGCAGGTTCCTCCTCCGAATAATTCATAGAAGATTGTGAACACCAGGATAGTGTCCGGCTCTGCAAAATAAATTCCACATTCCACCGTAGAGAGAATAATATGTGCACAAGTTCAATCTGCTGACGTATTTTGTGGCATGATGTCACGCCACTACCAAGCTTTTACTGGAATCCTTTTTTATTATACCACCTCAGCGCATTTAGCGAAGCGGTTTCCTTGGCACGTCTTGTCGAAGCAGAGATCGTGTTCCCCTTATTCCGGGATTCCCATCAATACGGACGTGGGTAACCCAACCGTGCCCGTCGCCACACCTCCTCTATCGGAGGCGAGTCCCGAACGGTCACGGAGATGGCTCTTGGTATTTTACCTCTTTATAATGGGACCAAGGCTCGTTTCTTTTCTTCAATCTTTCATCGAATCCTCTCCTTGCCCCAAGTTCCAACACCCAGAGCCCCAGATTCGAGTGCTTCAGACCTTCAACAATGTCCGATTCTGACCTTCAGGGCCGGTGGATGCCCTCCTCCGTCACGGAGGAGGACGTGCTAAAGCTGCGAGAGGCCAAGTACCTGTCTTATGAGATTTCGCGCAGGTTGCCCGCCGAAGGGCAGGTCATCCCCACCCCCGAGCCCGGCGAGTACGTCGTTTTTGTATCCCACCTCCGTCGGGGTTTAGGCTTCCCGATGGATCCTTTTGTGAGAGGGCTCATGTTCTACTATGGGTTGGAATTCCACGACTTGGCTCCGGAGTCCATCCTCCATATTTCTGCATTTATTGTCGTCTGCGAAGCCTTCCCCCGCGTCACCCCTCACTTCGGCTTGTGGCTTAAGACCTTCGACGTGAAGCCGAAGATGATCGAGGGGCGTCAAGCAGAGTGCGGCGGGGCGGTTGTGAGCAGAAGGGCCGACGCTCCATGGCCCGAGGGCTCTTTCCAGGAGGAGCTCAGCGTGTGGCAGCAGGAGTGGTTCTATATAACCGCTCCCAGGGGCAGCAGGCAGAAGCCGCCACCCATCTTCTGCTCGGGTCCTCCATAGCGGCTGATGTCATGGGTCAGCCAAGGGCTCAATTGGGGGCCGCCAAAGGACGTGCCCCTACTGCAGGGCCGGATTCGAGGCCTCCAAGCGAGCGAGATCGATCTGGTTGTGGTGATGCAGGTCATGCTGATTAGGCGTCTCCTGCCCTGCAAACGCCGCCCTCTCCGGCTGTGGGAGTTTAATTTGGAGGGACCACAGATTCTCCAACACTTCATGGGTATGACACCCATGGAGATGTACAAATTATTCTTCGGATCACGAGAGGCGTGTCCGGAATTGACCGAGGACGCCGGCCTAAGCTGCAATCGCCCGGATACACAAGTAAGTAGCTCCGAGTCCGGACATACCGTTTGTTTGCCTTTCTATGATTCGCCTTTTGACCAATTTCCTTCTAAACAAGAGTGGATAGCGCAAGCAAGGATGATATAGTGTCCGGCCCCCCTCCCAGAGACCGCGCCGGATCCCGTGCTGGTCAGGATGTTGGAGGTTGCGCCTTCAGAAGAAGGCGAAGGGGAAAATAGAGGAGCTACCGCCTCGCCCAAGGAGGCTCTTGAAAGAGGGGGGATCGAGAGTCCCTCCCTCCAAGGGGAGAAGAGGACCGTCTCCGAAGACCCGGAGGCCAAAGCCCCTAAGCGGGGGAAGAAATCTTCACCAGAGGGTCCTTCGTCCGGGGAGGCCCCGGCCGCACAGTCTCCCCTAAAGAATCAGCCCTCCAGCGAGCCGTAAGTAGAAAAAAGGGAGTTTTGTAATAAGGGATATCCCTATTTGTGCCTCTAAGGATAACTTAAGTTTTTACCTTGTAGTTCGGATCTCCGTCCTTCGCAGATGAGCTTGTCTTCGGGGGACCTTCATTCGGAGATGGTGGAGAGCGAGACGCCTCCGTCCGCTGCACCGTCGGATAAGGCGGACGAGCCTGAAGTGTCGTCACGGAGGGTATCCCTGAGTCTGGCAGGACCGAGTAGTCCGGCAGCTGGTGTTCGGCCGGGGGAGCTGAAGGATCTGCTTGAGAGGGCGTCTATCTCAGAAGATCACCATGCATTGATGAGTATGGTGATTGGAAGGATTTCGTCCGCCGAAGGCGGATTGCGTAATGCCGTCAGGAGTTTGCTGGCGGGGTTTGAGGTACGTAAAAATGACACACCTTTTGACAGTTTTACACATAAAGTGCACCCTGTATAGATAGTAGCCCCTGAGACTCGGTAGGTTGTCGAAAGCGACAGCGTGCCGAGGATCAAAATCGCAGGTTTTAATTTTCACCGTTCCTATGCAGGTGGCGGATCGTCTGGGGGCCAGCCGGACTGATGGAGTTGCTGAACTAAAGCGGCAACTCGATGTTGTGGATGCAGACATCGCGCTAGTGAATAGGCGACTTGACGAGTTGCAAGGTAAATGTTTATTTGCGGTTACCTAGTAACGGAGCCGAAGCCCACCCCTTACAATATGTGTGCTTGACGTAGATGGTGCTGCTGCTGTAGAGAGCCTTCGGGCAGAACTTGCTCAAGCCAAGGAGCAAGCCAGAAGGAGTGATGCGGCTGCCTTGAGGGCGGCCGAGGAGTTGGAAGCCGAAAGGGCTGCACACTGCCGAAGCAGGGAAGAGATGGCCGAAATGGCCGTGAAGTTAAAAGATGCTAGCGACCGCAATGAGGTTCTTGAAAAGGAGCGCCTAGCGGAGCGAGAAGACCTGGGGAAGGCCACCGCCGAAGCCAAGGATGTCCGTTCTGCAATGCAGGCTATGAAGGAGGAGCTGCGCCAGGCCGGAGACATTGTGGCTGGCAAGCCTTTTCTGCTGCGCCGAAGGTTTATGGATCCAAAGTATTCTTAGCTTGGCCAGCTGTGGGGTCCGGAGGATCCTTATATGGACTTAGCGGCGAGTGCGGCGGATGCCATCGTGCACTTCCGAAGTCAGAAGGATCACAAGACGGAAGAGCTGTTTTGGTCTCAATTCCATAGTCCGGAGCGTTCACTTCCGCTGACCGATCGGTTGGACGAGTGGGCTGAGCTGAATAGGTTGTCCGGACTTGCCATGACGGATATCGTGACTCATGTCTGGCCGGATAGGCCCAAGCCGAAGAGCTATTTTGGCTTATTGCAGCAATTTCTTGGGGTGGTACCGCATATCAAGGCGATGAAGCGGTCGGCCTGCATAGAGGGTGCACGGATGGCCCTTGCCCATGTGAAGACACATTAGACAGAGATGGATGCCACCGCTGTTGTGACCCAAGGTTCGGACGAGAGCCGGTTACCCGGCGAGCACTATTTTGGGGAAGTTCTGCGTGGTGCTCATGTAATAGAGTCGCAGTGCTCAAAAAATGTCACGTTCAAATGAACGTTTTCGTTTGTAAAATGATGTTTATGATGTAGACGCTTTTTGTACTTGTGCGTTCAAGTATTGAAATATCTCCTGTGCAGCCGTTTGTGTATACGTGTGTATAACCTGAAAGATGGCAGTCGTCGGCTTCAGCCCCCACGCACAAGGTGCGGGGGTGTTCGTAAAAATAGCACATTTTCACACTTAATCTGACGTCTCGGTCCTGTGAAGGAGGTGGTAGCATAGCAAACGAGGCAACTGGACTATAGTGCTTTATCACTTTCACTTAGCCATACGAGTTCGAGGGTGGGGCTACGATATAGCCCCTAGGGGCACCACGCTCTCCGGATTCGGGGCGCGTATGTGCCTGACCGGGAAACGGTCCTTCGTCAAAGCGGAGGAATTCTAAACATTCCGGTAGTCGATCGAGTGGTTGACCAATCTCTCGCTGTATCATGACAGTCAGTTTTCGGCTTTCTCTACTGAGGTGCTCGCCCAGCCGAACTGGGGCACAATCGCAGTAGTTCTCCTGGTGCCGCGTTAGCCGATGATACGGAACATAAGGCAGCAAAACACAGGAGCCGGGCAAACCCAACATTTGACCAAAGACATGATTCGGAGCTGATGCATATAAGGCCTAACTCGAGACGCCGAACACTCCCTAAGGTGTTCGGTCTTTATAATAATGGGCGGAACAATTCCCTAAGCCCCTAGTGTCCAGGTACGGGCAAGGTCTTCTGGCGCGGCCGATGCCAAAACGCCAGTCTCCTCTCTGGTAATAATGAGAAACCAGGGGATTATAGCAACAAGAGACAGTAAAAAAGGTTTACGCAGGGTCTTAATCTAAAAAGAATCCTTGCAACGGGTCCCTACTGCACGTCTGCGCTTGTGTCTCCATTGTGCCATATCCTGGACGGGTGTGCACGTTGTTCATCTGTAAAAAGAGAGGAACTTAGTTTGAAAGGAAATCGTGTGAAAAGTGCATAAAAAATTGAAGTATTAATAAATGAATAAAGCTGAGCCTATATTAGCTCGTTAGTGCTTGTATGCATAGCCCCTTGTGAAGGGGTGTGCGGCTAGGGAGCCCCTAGCTTATTTATTCTGGACTCGTCTAGCCGTGTCCGGGGTCTTGAACGACCTTTAAATGAAATGATGCCGCGTGGACCGGGCATTTTAAGTGTAAGAGACGCGTAATGTAGTATTGCGTTAAAGCGGACAAAAGCTTCACGTCCCAATAGTGCTTGATAGCTACTTTTGAATGGGGCGACATGAAAGATTAGCTTTTCGCGTCGGAAGTTGTCAGGTGACCCGAACACAACTTCTAGTAATAAGGAGCCTGTGCACTTGGCGTAAGGGCCTGGCGTCACTCCTTTAAAGGAAGTGCGGCTATGTCGAATTTTAGTAAGGTCTATCCCCAACTTGCGGATTGTGTCCGAATATAGCAGGTTTAAATCGCTGCCGCCGTCCATCAGGACTTGTGTAAATTGTAGTCCGTCGACTATAGGATCCAATATCAGAGCAGTCCATCCTGCGTTTCGAATACCTCTGGAATAATCCAGGTGGCCGAAAGTGATTGGTTTTGACATCCAACCTTGAGGTTCCGCTGGGGTGGACCGTGCGGCACTTATTTTAGCGGGTGCCGCATTGTTATTCTGTACTATCACATGAAGTGAGTTTACTGTTTTGACTTCGTGTGGGAAAGTCTTTTGTTTTCCGATGCTCTGCTGGTGGGGTTCATCATCTTCCTCGCTTGGTGCGTCGAGCCCCTTGTGTTTGGTGTTGAGTCGGCCGGACTATTTGAAACCCAACAATCTCGGTGGGTGTGGTTTGCAGGCCTTCCGGAGGTACTGTGGATTTGACATATCCGATCCAAAATTTTGTTTAAGTTGGATAGCTCATCACTGTTGTCCTTAAGAGGAAGTGTTTTATTGTTTGGCCGCGAGCTTTTGAATCCGGCGTTGACCGCCGTGTTCTTTGGGCTTTTTTCTTTATTTCAGCGCTGATCCTTTCTGCACCGTGATTTTCCGTTTCCATCTCTGATCTCGGATGTACTCAGGTCGCTGGTGCTGCATCTTGCTAGCCAGCTGTCTTCCCCCGCGCAAAAGCGGGTCATGAGGCTTGTTAGCGCGGCCATTGTTCTTGGCTTCTCTTGGCCGAGGTGTCTGGCGAGCCATTCGTCTCGGACATTATGTTTAAAAGCTGCTAAGGCTTCGGCGTTCGGACAGTCAACTATTTGGTTCTTTTTGGTAAGGAACCTGTTGGTGTCAAAACAGGCGGATCTCGGGTAGGGGGTCTCGAACTATGCGTCTAGATGGATGGTAACAGGAGACAAGGGACACGATGTTTTTACCCAGGTTCGGGCCCTCTCGATGGAGGTTAAACCCTACTCCTGCTTGATTGATATTGATGATATGGGTAGTACAAGAGTGGATCTACCATGAGATCAAGGAGGCTAAACCCTAGAAGCTAGCCTATGGTATGATTGTTGTAATGGTTGTGTTGTCCTACGGACTAAAACCCTTCGGTTTATATAGACACCGGAGAGGGCTAGGGTTACATAGAGTCGGTTACAATGGTAGGAGATCTACATATCCGTATCGCCAAGCTTGCCTTCCACGCCAAGGAAAGTCCCATCCGGACACGGGGTGGAGTCTTCAATCTTGTATCTTTGTAGTCTTGGAGTCTGGCGGACGATGATAGTACGGTTGTCCGGACACCCCCTAGTCCAGGACTCCCTCATTAGCCCATGAACCTGGCTTCAATGACGATGAGTCCGGCGCGCATAATGTTCGGCATTGCAAGGCGGGTTCCTCCCTTAAATAATCCAGAGAAGATCATGAACACCAGGATAGTGTCCGGCTCTGCAAAATAAATTCCACATTCCACTGTAGAGAGAATAAAATGTACACAAGTTCAATCTGCTGACGTATTTTGCGGCATGACGTCACACCACTACCAAGCCTTTACTTGAATCATTTTTTATTATACCGCCTCAGCGCGTTTAGCGAAGCGGTTTCCTTGGCACGTCTTGTCGAAGCAGAGATCGTGTTCCCCTTATTCCGGGATTCCCATCAATACGGACGTGGGTAACCCAACCGCGCCATTGATGGTGGCGCTTGGGAGATAAGCGAGTTTTACCAGGCTAGTGGGGACGCATAGTTTCGTCCGCCTATATATAAGGGATAAGGATTCACCTTTTCACCTACGCCTTCTTCCTCCTTTGCTTATCCATCTCCACGCACTCGAGCTCCAGCGCCCAAGTTTGCGCATCTCGTCTCAACCTTCTCCGACCATGTCCGGAGCGGGAGGTAAGTGGTTGGCCTCCACGGTTAAGGAGGAGCACATCACAAAGCTGCGCAGCGCCGAATACCTTTCCGGCGACGTCGCGCATTGGTTGCCTGACGAGGGGCAACTCATCCCCACCCCCAGGCCCCATGAGAGGGTCGTTTTCCTCCCCCACTTCCTCCGCGGACTAGGCTTTCCACTTCACCCCTTTGTCCGGGAGCTCATGTTCTACTACGGCCTGGATTTCCATGATCTGGCGCCGAACTTCATCCTCAACATCTCGGTGTTTATCGTCGTGTGCGAGGCCTTACTCTGCATCCAGCCCCACTTCAGCTTGTGGCTCAAGACCTTCAATGTCAAGCCGAAGGTAGTGAAGGGCACTCAAGCGGAGTGCGGAGGCGCCATGTTGGGCAAGATGCCCAACGTCCTTTGGTTCGAAGGGGCCTTCGTGGAATCCGTCAAGGGGTGGCAGTCGGGGTGGTTCTATATCACTGAGCCGCGCGACCCTGCGTGGGCGGCGGCCCCCGAGTTCAGATCTGGAATCCCTACGCAGCTCACCTCCTGGAAAGAGAAGGGCTTGCTGTGGGGTAATTCGAAGGAGCTGACGGGACTCCAAGCCTATATCCAGAAGCTGGTGAATAAGAAGCTCAGGCTGGTTAACGTGGTCCAAGTCATGCTCGTCCGCCGGATTCTCCCATGCCAAGAACGGTCATTCAATCTGTGGGAGTTCGATCCGGAACAGCACCAGGCGTTGAGCGGGCTCTTCGACACGACATACAAAGGCGTCTCGAGGGTGCTGTTTAAGGGCGCCGAAGCCCCTGCATCCGCGATGGAAGATCGCGGATTTCACTCGCAGCGTCCAGCTGACGAGGTAAGTGATTCTACCCCTTTACGGGACACTTATTGTTAATAGATTGATTCTAAGCGGGTTTCAATCTCCCTTTTCCTTTGACAGGAATGGATGAAGAAGGCCGAGCAGCTCATCTGCCCGGCTCCCATGCCAGAAGACCCAGTGGACGCCCATCTAGCGGGGCTGCTGGTTCCGGCACCGCATGTGGTGCCGGAGAAGAAGGCCAAGAAGGTGGCCACGGGCACTCGAAAGAGTTCCCATTTTCAGGTCTCCGACGACTCCGAGGCGGACTCCTCCCCCGAAGATGAGGAGGAGGAAGAAGACTCTGTCCCAGAGGAGGGAGAGAGGAAGAGGAAGGCTTCCCCAACAGGGGAGGCCGAAGGGTCCAAGAGGGGAAGAACTATTCCCCCGGACAGCTCCGCCAACACCAACGTTGGCGATGAAGAGTGGCCCTCAAGGGCCAGGCCTCAGGCGAGATCGAAAGTATCCGGATCCCTGAATGATCTGCAATTTCTTTTGCGTCACATAGCGTCCTTCTAATGCCGCATAGTGCCTACAGTCCGGCCGACAATGATCTCCCTGCTTCATCGAGCAGGTCGTTGGCTGCGTCGGATGTGGAATCCATTCCGACTGCCTCCACCCCTCGCGCCGCTGAGGACGCCGAGGTGGGATCCCGAGAAGGGACCCATCAGGAGGAGGCTCCGGAGGCGCCGCAAGGCAGCCTCCCAGACTTTGCACCAGACTCTACGCCGGAACCTGCAGTGGTTCCAGAGTCCGGCAGGCGGCCCCTTCGCAAGAAGGGCAAGACCGTGACACCGGCGGCCCCCGTCCAACCGGAGGCACCGAACAACTTGTTGGAGGCGCTCAAAGGCGCTTCCATCGAGGAAGAACACCGCACTATCATGAGTGCGGTGATTCAGAAGGTTCAGCTCGCCAAGAGCGGGCTGACCGAAGCCTGCAGCAGCCTTCTAACAGGCTTTGAGGTAAGAAGTTAAAATTATGTAATGTAATACCGCATAGACAGTAGCCCCTGATGCTCACTTCGGCGTTCGGAAAGAAAAGCCGGACTGAGGATCTAAAAACATATACGCAGGGTTGCTAAAAAGTATGTCAATATGGGTTTGCAGGCTGCGCTGCTGACCTCTGCCGCACTGACTGCGGAGGTCGGTGCGTTGAAGCAGGATCTCGAGCGGTCCGAGCAAGAGCTCGGCCGTGCCAAGAAGAAGCTCGAGGCCAAAGAAGGTGAGTAACATCACTTTGAAAAGTTACCTTACAGAAAAGGATTTAGGTTGCAATAAGAGAATAACAAGGATAACATGGGTACTGCAGGGGCCACAAACAAGGTGGCAGCCCTGAAGGAGGCTGTGTCCGCGGCCGAACGCAATGCGGCCGCGGAACGGGCAGAGCGAGAAAAACAGGAGGCACGGGTGGCGGAGGTGCGGCAAGAGCTCCAGGCTCTCATGGAGAAGCATGAGAGTTTGGAGCACGACTCAAGACTCGAGAGTCCGAGCTCGCCTCGGCTCTCGAAAGTGCCAAGTCCGCCAAGGCCGAGGCCCGTAAGGCCCTTCAGGAAGTTGAGGATATGAAGAAAATAGCAGCGGGTAAGGCATTTTTCATGCAAAGCAAGCATGTTAATGTAAACTACCTGACACTTACCCAAATTCGGAGCTCTCCAGGGGCGTTTGCAGATCTGCCTCGCAGTGTATCCGATGCTGCCGCATTCTACCGTGGCAAGGAGGGGAGCTCAACAGAGAAGGTCTTCTGGTCTCAGTACGCTGAGGCCGGCCATCCGGTGCCCCCTAGCGACCAGCTGAAGCAGCTGGTCGAGCTCCACAAGGTAGCTGAGGAGGCCATGAAGGGACTTATAGTCCGGTTGTGGCCTGGACAGGCCATGCCTGGGAGCTACTTCGGCCTCGTGCGGCGGCTGGTGGATGCGTGCCCCTGGGTGGATGTCATCAAGCGCTCCGCCTGTATTGAAGGTGCTCGTCGGGCCCTTGCCCACGCAAAGGTGCACTGGGGCAGGCTGGATGCAGAGAGGCTTCTTACTGACCCGCCGCCAGCGGGCAAGGAGTATCGTACACCCGAAATGTACTATAAGACTGTCCTAAAGGGTGCCCACAATATTGCGGATGAGTGCCCTAGAGATGTAATTATTGAGTAAACTCGCTATGTATTATCCTGTGCGCTGAAAACTTTGTTCATATGCGCTACGCAATGTTTGTTTAATTTAAAATATTACCTTCTGTGCGGCCGTTTATAAAATCTGAGAGATGGCAAGTCGTTGGCTTCAGTCCCCAAGCCACGAGTGCTGGGGTGTTCGGGATAAACTTGAGCACTCTTGTTCCCATTTTGGGTCCATCTAGGGAGGCGCTCAACACAACGAACAAGGCAACCGGACTTATAATGCTTGAACACTCTCACTTAGCCATAGAATTCTATAATTTTAAATTTCGGCGAAGCCCCTAGTATTCGGAAGACCGAATTCGGGGCGCTATCCACGCCTTCGTCGGACATTATCCGGTACTTCGCTCGAAGCGGCATAAGTCTTTAGGGACCTGAAAAGACCTCTCGAACAGCGACCGGTCTCTCGCCTTATCATGCCAGTCAGTTTTAGCTTTCTCCACTGAGGCGCTCGCCCAGCTCAACCGGGGCGCAATCGCAGTGGTTCTCCCAGTGCCACCTTAGCCGATAGAACGGAACGTAAGGCACCAAAACGTGGGAGCCGGGCAAACCCAACTATTGACCCAAGACATGATTCGGAGCCGATTCATATAATGCTATAAGTTCGGGGTACCGCACTTGTGAAAGTGTTCGGACTTATCACACCATAATGCGGGGAACACAAGCCCCTGGTGTATTCGGCCGTACCAAAATATACGGGTGCAAGATGTCATTAGTGAACATATATGTAAAGTAATGCAATTAAAGGCAAAAGAGCGTTGCATTATTTATTCAAGGAATTCTTCTATGAGTGCGGAAGGATACAAATAGTGAGGTAAGCAAGGGATTGGACTAAATAAACATGTCCCCCTCCAGGGGTGGGCTGCGGGCTGGTGTATATAATCGAATTTAATGCTCGTAATGGAGACCACCTGAGTGTTCATCGCAGCCTTCTTTCTTCCCTGGCTGTTGCATCGTGAGTTCGGCGGGTCCATCGCCGGACAGGGCTTCTGGTAAATGGAGCCCTGTATAAAAAAAGAAGGAAAATAAAAAGAGTGACACACTTGGGAGCCCCTGATGTGGTCGAGCCGCACTCTGGGTCTGTTGTGGTCGTGCCCCTCCCCCTAGGCCCATGGTATCTCCAGAGCGTAATGATGTACGCGGAGGGTTGGTCTTGCAATTATGCAAGGGCTGGGGTTGGGGCCGCATTGCTACGCATGCTCGGAACGTGCCAGGTGGTCTTGGTTGATGTTGCTCCGGGCCCGTTTGTCTGTGTCCGGCCGTTTAACAGCCGGACTTGAAAATTGCCTTAGAAGGCTGCTCTGTACTTCTGCCGCGAGAGCCGCTGTATGTTCCTCCGTTCGGAGGGAGCGTTCCGTATTTCCGTTGACCGTGATGACTCCACGAGGGCCTGGCATCTTGAGCTTGAGTTATGCGTAATGCGGCACCGCGTTGAACTTTGCAAACGCAGTTTGTCCGAGCAGAGCGTGATAGCCGCTGGGGAATGGGACTATGTCGAAGATTAACTCCTCGCTCCGGAAATTGTCCGGGGATCCGAAGACCACTTCCAGTGTGACTGAGCCTGTACAATTGGCCTCAACACCTGGTATGACACCTTTGAAGGTCATTTTTGTAGGTTTAATCCTTGAGGGATCTATGCCCATCTCGCGCACTGTATCCTGATAAAGCAGGTTCAGGCTACTGCCGCCGTCCATCAGGACTCTCGTGAGGTGAAATCCATCGACGATTGGGTCTAAAACCAATGCGGCGAATCCGCCATGGCGGATACTGGTCGGATGGTCTCTTCGATCGAAAGTGATCGGGCAAGAGGACCATGGATTGAACTTCGGGGCTGCTGGCTCCATCGCGTATACGTCCCTTAGTGCACGCTTCCGCTCCCTCTTGGGTATATGGGTTGCGTATATCATGTTCACTGTCCGCACTTGTGGGGGGAAACCCTTCTGTCCTCTACTGTTCGGTGACCGGGTCTCCTCCTCGTCATCGCTATGTAGCCCCTTGTCATTGTTTTCGGCAATTAACTTGCCTGCCTGCTTGAATACCCAACAGTCTCTATTGGTGTGATTAGCTGGCTTTTCGGGGGTGCCATGTATCTGGCATAAGCGGTCGAGTATTCGGTCCAAATTGGACGGACCAGGAGTGGTTCTTTTGAATGGCTTCTTCCGCTGACCGGGTTTAGAGCCTCGGAATCCGGCATTGACTGCCATATCCGCCTTGTCGTCGCCGTTAATGCGGCGTTTATTTTTGCTTCGACGCGACCTGCCATTGTGGTCCTTGGTATCCGGACTGCCAGAATTTTTACTGAGGTTGTTGCTGCGAGCTAGCCAGTTGTCCTCTCCCGCACAGAAGCGGGTCATTAGAGATGTGAGGGCTGCCATGGTTTTCGGCTTTTCCTGTCCTAGGTGCCGGGCTAGCCACTCGTCGCGGATGTTATGTTTGAAGGCTCCGAGGGCCTCTGCATCCGGACAGTCGATGATTTGATTTTTCTTTGTTAAGAACCGTGTCCAGAACTGTCTGGCCGATTTGTCTGGCTGCTGAATTATGTGGCTTAGGTCATCGGCATCTGGTGGTTGCACATATGTGCCCTGGAAGTTGTCGAGGAATGCGGCTTCCAGGTCTTCCCAACACCAAATTGACTCTGCGGGCAAGCTGTTAAGCCAATGCCGAGCTGGTCCTTTAAGCTTGAGTGGGGGATACTTGATGGCGTGGAGATCGTCGCCGCGGGCCATATGGATGTGAAGGAGATAATCTTCGATCCAAACCGCGGGGTCTATTGTGCCATCGTAGGATTCAATGTTTACGGGTTTAAACCCTTCAGGGATTTGATGATCCATTACTTCGTCAGTGAAGCATAGCGGGTGTGCGGCGCCTCTATATTGAGCAATATCACGACGTAGCTCGAGTGAGCGTTGTCTGCTGTGTTCGGCCCGGCCCGAGTTTTTGTATCTGGCGTGACAGTATTCGTCGTGGGTCGTGGGGCGCCCACGTGATCCGTAGATGGATCTGGATTGTCTTGCCTTATCCTCCAATATGTCTCGCAAGTCCGGCGCGTTCCCTCGTGGCTTCGTACTTTTCGAGCGATGCCGGGGTACGGTCTTGATGGAAGTCCTGGATGCTTCTCTGTCGTGACCACGGGGTGGTCGGTCGGCCGTATTGTGCGCTGGTGATGATGGTATGTATGCTTCCTCCTCTAATCGGGGGAGCAACTTGCGTTTTGGGTAGCTCTTGGAGGGGCGTTCGAGTTCATACTATTCGGCCGCGAGGACCTCGGTCCATCTGTCGGCCAGCAGGTCTTGATCAGCTTGAAGCTGCTGCTGCTTTTTCTTTAGGCTATTTGTCGTGGCCATTAGCCTGCGTTTGAAACGCTCTTGTTCGACGGAATCCTCGGGCACGACGAATTCGTCATCGTTGAGGCTTGCCTCGTCTTCGGAGGGAGGTATGTCATTATCATCCTCGACCTCTTCATCTGCCGCTCTCTCGTGAGGGCTTGCTTCTGCATCCTCCTGCACTGAATCTTACTGGAGGGGATTGTCTTCGGCACTTTCTGGGGTATTATTATCTCCTGTGCCGGAATCTCCATTCTTGCTGTGGCGGGATTTAGAGCGGCGCCGCTGACGTCGGCGCTTGGGCTGTTTCTTTAAGGAATCTGCCTCCGCTGCTTCTTTGCCGTCCCCCTCTTTTGGGGTGTCCACCATGTATATGTCATATGACGAGGTGGTCTTCCAGTGCCCTGTAGGCGCTGGTTCTTGTTCGTCTCCGGCATCGTCGTCCATACCGTCGATGTCTTCGGAGTCATAGTCTAGCATGTCGGTTAGATCGTCGACAGTGGCTACAAAGTGGGAGGTGGGTGGGCTTTGAATTTCTTCGTCGTCCGCATCCCAACCATCCTGGCCATGGTCCGGCTAGGTCTCTTCGGATAGCGAGAGATGTTTTAGCGAATTTAGGATATCGCCAAAGGGCGAGCGCTGAAAGATGTCCGCAGCGGTGAACTCCATGATCGGCGCCCAATCGGATTCGATTGGCTGGGGCGCAGGAGGTTCGGAGTCCGGCAGGGAGTCCGGCACCTCGGAGTCACGAGCTTTATACGGGACAAGGTTAGTGTTCGGCTCCATCGCCGCGGAAGTTGCAGCCCCTGAGGCGGTGTCTAGCCACCGGTCCTCGATCTGGGCGATCGGCTCCGGACTGAGGGCCGAAGCGGATTCGTGTGCGGCCACCAAGGCACTGTCCGGCGGCAAAGCTAGATCATGCCCATCGTGACAGTGCGGCATGCTCGGCTGTGGCTCGAGCCCGTCGAAGATCAAGTCCCCGCGGATGTCGGCCGTGAAGTTTAGGCTTCCGAACCTGACCTGACGGCCAGGGGCGTAGCTTTCGATCTGCTCCAGATGGCCAAGTGAATTAGCCCGCAGTGCGAAGCCGCCAAATACAAAGATCTGTCCGGGGAGAAAAGTCTCACCCTGGACAGCGTTGTTGTTGATTGAAGAAGCCATCGAGCCTATTGGCGACGACACAGAGGAACTCTCAATGAAAGCACCAATGTCGGTGTCAAAACCGGCGGATCTCGGGTAGGGGGTCCCGAACTGTGCGTCTAGGCAGATGGTAACAGGAGACAAGGGACACGATGTTTTACCCAGGTTCGGGCCCTCTTGATGGAGGTAAAACCCTACGTCCTGCTTGATTAATATTGATGATGTGTATTACAAGAGTGGATCTACCACGAGATCAAGGAGGCTAAACCCTAGAAGCTAGCCTATGGTATGATTGTTGTAATGGAGGTTATGTCCTACGGACTAAAGCCCTCCAGTTTATATAGACACCGGAGAGGGCTAGGGTTACACAGAGTCGGTTACAATGGTAGGAGATCTACATATCCGTATCGCCAAGCTTGCCTTCCACGCCAAGGAAAGTCCCATCCGGACACGGGACGGAGTCTTCAATCTTGTATCTTCATAGTCTTGGAGTCCGGCGGACGATGATAGTCCGGCTGTTCGGACACCCCCTAGTCCAGGACTCCCTCAGAACCTGTTCCAGAATTTGCACGCTGACTCTCCGGGCTGTTGAGTTATGTGACTTAAATCATCTGCATCCGGAGGGCGGACATAAGTCCCTTGGAAATTTGCTCTGAACGCGTCCTCGAGCTCTTCCCAGCTTCCGATAGTGTTTCCTAGGAGGCTTTTGAGCCAATGCCGGGCTGGCCCTTTGAGCTTGAGGGGTAGATATTTTATGGCGTGGAGATCATCTCCTCTAGCCATGTGTATGTGGAGGATGTAATCCTCAATCCAGACTCCAGGGTCTGTTGTTCCGTCGTATGCCTCTATGTTTACGGGTTTGAACCCCGCTGGAAATTCATGATCCAGCACCTCATCGGTGAAACATAGTGGGTGTGCGGCGCCCCTGTATTTGGGTGTGCTGTTGTCTTCGAACACTTGGCGTGTTGTGTTGCTTCCTGGGGCCCTCTTTCTTGGCCCATAAATGGACCTGGACGGGCCATCTATTTGAGTCGGCTTGTGTGCGGCGCCGCTTGTCGCTTTTGGCCTGTCATCTGGCCTTCTATCCGGCCAGGCGGCCTCTTTGTTTTTTGACTGTGGGGGCTCTATGGCTTCCTCGTCAAATTCTGGCAACAGCTTGCGCTTTGGGTAGCTCTTTGTTTGGTGGCCATTGCCATATTTGTCTGCGATCTTGAGTACTTTGCTGCACCTCATTCTGAGTATGTCTTCCGCTGTTTTGAGCTTCCTCTTTTCCTTCTTCAGGCTTCTTGCAGTGGCGAGAAGTCTTTTGTGAGTGTCCTTATGCTCTGGTGGTGTGTCTGGCATGAGATCGTCTGGACGGTATTTTTCGCCGGGCATAGATTGATTATCCGATTCATCCTGTTCGGAAGGTTGCTTGATTGCATGTTTGTCGCCCACTGATTTGCCCTGCTCTATTGCTGGGTCCTTAGGAGTGCTGTTGTTGTCGAGGCGGGACTTAGGGTGGCGCCTACGTCGCCGTTTTGGTTGTTTTTCGGCGGAATTATCCTTTGCCGCTTCCCGTTGTTCCTCGTTATCGCTTCCTTTTGGGGTGTCCACCATATATACACCATGGGTTGGGGTGGCCTTCCAGTGCCCGGTGAGCACTGGTTCTTGATCATCTCCGGCATCGTCGTCCATACCATCGATGTCTTCGGAGTCGTAGTCTAGCATGTCGGTTAGATCGTCGACAGTGGCTACAAAGTGGGTGGTGGGTGGGCTTTGAATTTCTTCCTCGTCCGCATCCCAACCATCCTGGCCGCAGTCCGGCCAGGGCCCTCCTGATAGCGAGAGATGTTTTAGCGAATTCAGGATGTTGCCAAAAGGTGACTGCTGAAAGATGTCCGCGGCGGTGAACTCCATGATCGGCGCCCAATCGGATTTGATTGGCAGGGGCGTAGGAGGTTCGGAGTTCGGCAGGGAGTCCGGCACCTCGAAGTCACGGGCTTTATAGGGGACAAGGTCGGTATTCGGCTCCATTGCCGTAGTGGTTGGAGTTCCCGAGGCGGTGTCCAGCCACACGTCCTCGATCTGTGCGATCGGCTCCGAACTATGGGTCGGAGCGGATTCGTGTGCGGCCTCCAAGGTAGTGTCTGGCGGTAGAGTTAGATCATGCCCATCGTGACAGTGCGGCACGCTCGGCTGCGGCTCGGATCCATCGAAGATCAAGTCTCAGCGGATGTCCGCCGTGAAGTTTAGGCTTCCAAATCTGACCTGGTGGCCAGGGGCATAGCTTTCGATCTGCTCCAGATGGCCCAGTGAATTGGCCCGCAGTGCGAAGCCGCCGAATACGAAGGTCTGTCCAGGGAGAAAAGTCTCACCCTGGACTGCGTCTTTGTTGATTGAAGAAGCCATCAAGCCTATCGGTGACGACACAGAGGAACTCTCAATGAAAGCACCAATGTCAGTGTCAAAACTGGCGGATCTCGGGTAGGGGGTCCCGAACTGTGCGT
Source organism: Triticum aestivum (assembly GCF_018294505.1). Classification (NCBI taxonomy): domain Eukaryota; kingdom Viridiplantae; phylum Streptophyta; class Magnoliopsida; order Poales; family Poaceae; genus Triticum; species Triticum aestivum. The sequence goes on along the minus strand of NC_057795.1, from coordinate 431,609,733 downwards.
CTAGGCGGATGGTAACAGGAGACAAGGGACACGATGTTTTTACCCAGGTTCGGGCCCTCTCGATGGAGGTAAAACCCTACTCCTGCTTGATTGATATTGATGATATGGGTAGTACAAGATTGGATCTACCACGAGATCAAGGAGGCTAAACCCTAGAAGCTAGCCTATGGTATGATTGTTGTAATGGTTGTGTTGTCCTACAGACTAAAACACTCCGGTTTATATAGACACCGGAGAGGGCTAGGGTTACACAAAGTCGGTAACAATGGTAGGAGATCTACATATCCGTATCGCCAAGCTTGCCTTCCACGCCAAGGAAAGTCCCATCCGGACACGGGACGGAGTCTTCAATCTTGTATCTTCGTAGTCTTGGAGTCCGGCCGATGATGATAGTCCGGCTATCCGGACACCCCCTAGTCCAGGACTCCCTCAACGGGTACTTGTATTGAGCTCATTGATGTCGTCAATCCTCATAATCCATTGTCACACTGCGGTGTATACTGCCTTTCTTCTCTTAATCATCCTCACGTGGTTATCGGATCCTCATCCGAGTGACTCGTAAGATCTTGGTGCTATGCTCATTGCATCTATATATATATATATGAGGACCTAATTTCGAGACAGACGTGTAATCTGACTGATTCTTGATTCTAACCAAAATGTTGCGGATCTGATTCTTGGGATTCACTGCCTCATGCTGTCAATTCACAATGTACTACCTTGTACCAATGTCTTACTGAGGAATATTTGCTGGCTTGTGCTCGAAACTTTCATCGGACAGCTTGCTGAAGAAGACTGGGTATCGTGCTTCAGAAGCTTACCCCCTTAAAGACTTTGCTGGGGAAAGACTGAGTACCTTATGCTGGAAGCTTTTGTGGTTGCTTACTGAAGAAGGCAGAGTACCTTGCACGAGAGATCATCCATATATCGTACTGAGGAAGATAAATGAATCTTGCATTGGAAGCTTCTCGGTTATCTTGCGAGGGAAAAGCGGTTTGCTTACACCAGTAACTCCTTATTGTGATCTGCGGACCGACTTCCACATATGCATACCATCTTAATATTTCTGATGTTGATTTCTTGCATGAAACGGGGTTTTGCGGGACTATTTTCCTTTCCGAGTATATGCCATATTTTTGCTTGCTTCCAGGTACATCGAGTTCCAAAATCATCCTCAACGAAAAATTAAACTTGTATCTGAGCCATGCCTTCGATAATATTCTGCCAAACTTGCACACAATTTATCTCCTTGCTGATTTAATCATTTTGTTATGATGAGTGCACGCTAATGCAAACTTGATACTGATGGTCCATCCAGGATTTCTTTTGCATCCAGTCAAGATATTCCCAATTTCACTGCAGCCAGCTGATAATTCCATTCTATTTAGCTGAGTTTCCAAATATATGCATTTCTTGCTGATTCTTCGGGTCTGGTGTCGGCTGACGAGCAACTTTAATAGGGGGAAAATTTGTAACACCGATGGCCCAAAGAAAGGAACAACAGAAACGACTAAAACAAAAGCACACAAGCATTCTACTAATATAACTAATCAAGCAATCATCACATATTACTGTCACTCACACAATAATATGCATGCACACCTAAGCACACAATTCTCGCAGAAACTCCGGTATTGCGGTCTAATATGTTGTGACGATGTGCACGAGGACGAATAAATGTGTGGAAGAATTGGTGTAATCAGTGCTACACCAAGTGCTAGCTTAGCCAGGTGATAACCTGAACTAGCTCGGAGGTAAGGACGTACTTCGTAACCATGCAGTGGGACACGAAGGTCGCAACCACATTATTATCAAGCGGACGGAAAAAGATCCGTACTCGTCCAAGAAATAAGGTAGCGGGGAAAACTGAGGTTGCTGACATTGCCCTTTCTTGATAACTAAGATCATTAAGGGTTGCCAACACGACAAAATAAAAGAACGATCCGAGATAGACGCATGTCCATCACCGAAACGATAGACGGGACTAGAAGAAAAGACATCGGTGCGATACCTGAGCACCATTTTTGCAAACAGTGTCAGGATCACTTGGCATCACTCTTCTGGGACAGAAATGACACAAAACACAAAAAGAATAGAACTGGAGGAATGCAAAGGTTGAGCTGTAGTGGATCCGAACCGATGCCAGCTACACTCACTAGATAAACCGTTATCACAAATACTAAGGCTATATGCATGCTATGCGACAAACAAATGCAGCAATCAAGTGCAACAAACCAACTGGGGTCTATACTACCGCTTTCTAACGTTAGCACGGTCTAGGGCATCCTACAGCCAGACCTGCTCTGATACCAAGCCTGTGGCACCCCGGCTCAGAGAAAACCGGAACGCCCCATATTCCAGCCCAGAGATCGAGGAGAAGTCTTTTGGAATACGGCACTGCTTAGCATAGAACAAACCAGCTCTTTATTATTACCCGAATATGAATACAAGGTCTCCGATATTACAATGAATAACATCGGTACGGCGACACTACGCCATCCTCAGTTGCTCTATGCAAGCAGCAGAACAACTCGAAGTAGCGGAATAACTCTAGCAGCGGAACAACAGCGACTGTGGTGAACTCCACTCCGCAGGGACTCTGGCTGGAACGCTTATCCTAGCTCGCACGAACGGAAACCACGACAAGCAAGCAATCAAATCCGGCATGACCTGCAAACTGGCAAGACACGCCAGGTCAGTACATTGAATGTACTTGCAAGCTCACAAATAACCAGAAGCATTCAAGACTAACAATAGCATGGCGATTATAGGTTAAACAGTAATTAACATGATATCATCAGCATAACATGGCATGACCAACATAAACATGATACGACTATCTCAACATGAACATATTAATCCAACAATACTAGCATGCAACATGATAACACTATATGCACCACTATCTGCTCGGTTACCTTGTAACCAACACATGCATCACTTACCAACCTCGGACATCACACGATCATCTCAGGATCAAATCAAGCTTGGTATAAACAATACTGTAGCGATCATTAAATAACCACAATGAGCTTGATCTTTACCCACGACTCTCGTACAACATCACGAATATACAACAACTCGGTATCCTCGATACCATCGTGATCCTTACGGTGATCACAACCACGACCAACACTTAGTCTCAAATCGTGATCCTTACGGTGATCACAACCCGACCACTAAATGGCCCGTGATCCTTACGGCGATCACAACCCTACCACTAAATGGCCCCTGATCCTTACGGCGATCACAACCCGACCAACACTTGGCCAACTTATCTCACTGTTATTAAGCACATTATTCTTATTACTGTTGACTCATGGTGTGACCTTTTCTCGACCTGGGCCCTTATCCGCGGGCGCGGCTATTGATAGATTAATATACACTCTGCAGAGGTTAGTACACTGTACCCACACTACGGAACCCATGGCCTCACTTTCCCATCCGAGTGGACCAACAGCGTTCCGACAAAACCGATCTATTGTCATGACACTCTCCCGGCCCTTCCGACTCAGACCCCACCGGGCTAGTCCTGGGTGGCCCCGTGTCTACCTCCAGACACCTCGACCACCGTCGTGGCCACGATCCACACTGGGATCCGGTACCAAAATTAACTTAACAACGGGCTCACAAGGTTATGCTCCGCCTACCTGATTAGGGTAGCACGCGCCCATACCTTCCCTAAATTGAGGTACTGACCAGAGGCACGACAATAGACCCAGTTAGGACCGTCCCATACCGGTAAGCGTGGTTGCACTAGTCAACATCGATTCAACGGCAGCATGACTCAGCCAACAGATGTTCATGTTCAATTTAATCCGGTTAAACTTGAAGACAAATATGCTGAGCCATGATAAAATAACATGATGCCAACTATAATACATGAACATGATATCAACATCATCATGGGAGTATCACATAACTTCCCACCATATCAACAATAACTCATATCCACTGAGCATCTCATACTGACTAGCGTGACCATCTCCAACATCAACATGTACTACTAACAAGCATAAACATATGAAAGGTAATACTAACAGGTATAACATGATCACATGGTATAAAACAACATAGCAATACAATGAACATGCAAATCTAAACTTCACCGGAACAACGATAACCATCTTTTCAACAAGCAAATATTTAATAAAGATTCAAGTTGAAAACCATGGCTACTGCATGACTATCATGCGAGTGGGTATTGTGACTTGCCTGGGGATGAAGAAGGCACCGGGGAGAAGTGCGGTGAAGCCGCGGAAAGATTTGCCGGAAACAGTTCTCTCTCAGAGGGGGCTGTTTACGTGCAAGGGAAAAAATGTCATCTTCACAGTGTCAAACCATAGTAAAAATGAAACCAACAGAAAGAGCTCGACGAGACGAAGAAGTAGGCTTTGGAATCACCTCATTTGGAGTTATGGTTGCGGAGTTATAAGGTGATGAAGATCAGGGACCAATCTGTGAATATTTTCATCACCAACGGGTCCCTGGGAGGAAAAACTGAAAGCACATAAGGGGTAATATGTTTTCCGAAAGTGAAAACTTATACGTTTGCTTAGAAGGAAAACGTATCCACGTGAACCCGTCTCCACTTATCCACGTTGACCCGTCGCTGGAGCCACTTCCAGGCGGGGCCCAGGCGCAGGGGAGGGGGCACGGGAGCTCGTCTCCTTCCTCCCGCTCTTGTGCTCCCGTGCGCACACAGAGCAGGAGGAGACAGGGGAGGGAAGCAGCGAGGGGGCCGGCCAGCTCCGGCCGTCTCTGGCCGAGCCGAGGGCACCGGCGGGACCGAGGGGAAGCGCCGCACCTGTTCATAGGGGAAGGAGTCGCTGGGGAGGAGAGGGCTTGAGGGGAGAGGCGGCGCCATGGGAGGACAGGAAGCTTCGGGCGAGGTGGCTTGCGGCGACTCGGGCGGTCTCCGGCGAGGGGAAAGGGGGTGGGGCGGCTGAGTGGAATGAGGGGAGTGCGGTGGACGTGGAGGGGAGGCGAGGGGAGGCCTGTGGTGCCGTACCCAAGCCGAGGCCGAGGCGGCCATGGATGGTGACGGCGAACCACGGCGAGATGCGGCTTCCAGAGGGCAAATGAGGCGGGGGAGGGGCTTGTGAGCTGAGGGAGGACTCGGGGCACGTTTATATAGCCGAGGGGAGGCTTCTGGAGCTCACGGGCGAGCTCCTGACCAAGCTTTAATGGCGGACAGAGGCGGGGCACGACACGGGCATGGCCTATGCGACGCATTTAAGGCGAACGGAGACGAACCATCGATGCAGGGCGATGCAGGGCATCATGGGGAAGCTCCAGGACACGGTTTGAGGTCGAGACGACGAGGGAGACGACGGCCATAGGGCGGGGAAGAATCTAGAGCATGCCATTTGCATGACATCAGCGTGATCACCACGCACACTGGAGCAAACTCCATGTTTTGGTGTGGCCTACCATGTCTATTGGAATGACCTTAGTGTCCTGAGTGCAACTAAGGAAATAAATCGGTCCAGGGGCAAAGAAGAGATTTGCTCTTAGCTCCAAAAGTAAATCGGTAAGAAGGTGTTTGTAACTAGCTGTGGTTAAACCAGATAGGTAAATCAGTAACAAGCTTGTCTGGGAGGTTTATCTATCGAAGGACTTTCATCCTGAAGGTTTTGGGGGTAAAAGGATCAAGATTTACTGCAGTTGCTTCACAACTGCATACTTGGTCCAGAAATGAAGATCATGATGGTGCACTCACATGGAGTGTCAACTTGAGCTCAAATTGGGCAAGGCTTAGTCATATGGTCATATCAAGATTCTGTAAAAAGAGGGCCGCAAGCCAACAACTAATTGATGTTCTCATAATGCTACCATAATGCTATGCTTTCTCATCTGTACTGGTAATTGTTCAGGCATAGATGCATTATGGTCATGGGAGAAGAATACTGGTAAAAATTGATTACCCTCCTGGTCAGTACTATTTTATTCTAAGTATTCAATTGCCTGCAAAATAATTCTATAATAGACATCTAACTGCATGTTGTTGTGTTTCCTGCACCTAAACTAAGAACAGAAACAACAAGCTGCTTGAAACTTGGCGTCTATATTTGCCCTCATTTGTTGAGGCTCAGTTTCACTAAACTAGACACACTATAAATCCGATAGCGTTTTTCTTTTAGTTTAGGCATCCATACAACCTGGAGAAACTGCGTCATTTGAGCACCGAAACATCTAGGGTCTAAACAGATGTACCGTTGATTCTGCTACATGCAGCAACCTGATGAACGCCCTCAAGGTAATGAATGTTTTTAGGAGCTATCTTGTTTCTTGATTTTGGTTATTTGGGTGATGCTAGACCTTGGTCACTTGATGACACACACACGCGCACGTGCGCGCAGTACTTGTAAGAGGAACATGTTAACCAATAGTCGAGTTCAGCATGACATTCCTGATCATATGTTGGTTTGTGTATTTCATTATTAGTTAGACTACCATATCCCATGTGTATATTTGTAATTGTCTAAACAAGTATAGAAATGCTCTGCATCAGCATCCAAAAGGAGTTTTTACAGTCTATTACATTTGCCACCCAGAAAATCTAAAATTTGTCACTACTAGACCGTCCAATATTTTTTGAATTAGTGACTGTAAGTAAACATTTGGGCTGATGCTGTTATTTATATAAGTATGACCAAGTTATTCATCTTGGCCTCTGGAATAATTGAACCAAGAACAAGAACCTTGAAATGTTGTTATTATTATGCTGCACGAGTACAATATTTCTTTAGCTTATCCTATACCGTTGTGACAATTTTTTGACTTCCATTGCAACAGACGGTTATCCTTATATATTTTGACAATCTTCAGAATTGGAGGGTAAGATGCTACAGCAGTACAGCTTCAAGTTACCTTGCTTCTTTGTGAGGGAACCAATCAACTAACCGAATGAAATAATTCCAGCATTCCATTTCTTTAGGACAATTGGAACAAGGAAGTGTAAAATTGATGCACCGGAGCAACTTGATGCCCTTCTTAATCTTGATGTACCTATGCCCTTCTTAATCTTGATGCCCTTCTTAATCTTTATGCACAGGATAACTGCGACAAGGAAGGAGGAAAAAGAAATGCAGGCGACCTCATGAAAGCCAGCGACAAAGATCACAGGTGAGCAGTCTTGGTTCCTCTGCTTCTGCACCGCATATATATATATATATATATATATATATATATATATATATATATATATATATATTCTAGATATCTTTTCTTTTTTGCAATTTCTGTTGTTTTGCTTACTACAAGTAACATGGTGATGTCATATGATATTGTTCAGTTTGTGAAATGTAGAAGTGAGAGGAGGAACCATGAATTTTTAACGAGCATTAGTTTGTGGCTCATGGATGAAGATTGCAAGTACAGTACTACTTTGTAACAGTTCCAAACAGCTGATCGTGCTCTGAATTTAAGCCTATCGAACGAAAAAAAATGAAAGTTAGGTCTCCTGTAACATGGTGAGGGCACTCAAGTCTTGAGCTTGCTACGTAAAACTATTTGCCACTTATATTTTGGTTTATTTTTTTAAAGTGTGAAGTATGCATATACTATTTTCAATATCTGACTCTTTTTATATATCTAATGGAAATTAAGTGATGGCATGGTCTGCAGACATGAACTAGGGTCATTCCTCTGTTCCTAAGATACAATGGGTTGTTTATTCATTCCAATTGCATCTACCAGTGATGGTTCTAGTTTTTGTGTCCTATCTCCTTTTGGAGGCCTACTTCAGATTCTAATTCGAATATTGTCCATTCATATATTTAGGAAGGGGATGAAATGCTCAGATGATTTAAGTATCGAACTGAGAAAATATAGTTTTGAGATTCTTTTTACTGAAATAGATTTTCAATGTAAAAAGATTCATTAAATAAATACTTAATTAGAATATGTAGTGTTTAAATATATTTTGCAAATTGGAGGACCCCCACTCTGCGTTTAGATGTAGGGTTATTAGGTTAATTTTCTTGCAAGGAAAAAATGATTTTAAGAGGTCATTAAGCTAGAACTTTAGATAGGATGCAATCTTCAATGCAGGAAGGCATGGATTCAGTGGCAAAAACTTTGATTAGGATTCGGCCCTCTAGGCAGGAAGGCATGGATTCAACGGCAAAAAATTTGGTCGGGATGCAGCTCTTTAGGCAAGATGGCATAGATCCACAGCAAGAACATCAATCAGGATGGATTCAACCAGTGTGCTAGATCGATGGATGACATAATATAGTTATGATGTGGGTCGATGGTGGTACTCTAGCTCCAACCAAACTCCGGCTCATCCGACCTCCAGTTTACGTTCACTATTCATCAATATTAGTGCTACGTATTCCTATTTGGATTATACTTGGTTCATAAAATTACTTAATTAGGAAATTGTTATTTTTTGTCTGGATAGGGCCTCAGTCTGTTCGGAATCAGATACAACCATCTGACCCATGATTGTTCTTGGGAATCATATTTCAAAATATTCTTTTTTTGGATTTTGTGAAGGTTGCACATAATAAGCCGGTGGGAGCTAATGGTCCAGTTAGACCCTGCATTTTCTTAACCTTTTTCCTGTTAGGTAAATAATTTACCATGGCACTTTTCTAATGTGATTTGTGTAGTTTTGCCAATCCGGTGAGCATATGAAACTGGAATATTTGGTCCACTCTCAGGAACTAAACTGCTTACTGATTACTTCGCCTCATGTTATTCATGTGAAAATAGCAGAAGTTTTCTTATCTAACTTCATTTGATTTTGTATTGAGGGGGAGATTCAATATCAAGATTTATGATTTGGCACAAGTGAGATGACATACAAGCGAGTTTCATTCCTGAGTGAAATAGCATCAGTTTTCGTATCATATCGCCCGTAGGGGCACCTCGACTCCTCTTAAGCGGCCTTCGGTTCTCCCCTCACCCTCCCACCCCACATCAGCAAGGGAGATAACCCCCAAGAAACAAGACTCCTCCCTCTTGATGGCGGTGGTGGATCAGCATGAACAAGGGGGTGGAGACCAGGGGGAGAGCAGGGCGGTTGGCGGGGCACTTCTTGACGGCCCGTGAGGAAGTACGTTGTGAAGGAGAGGGGCCACCATGGCGAAGGTGAGGTGGGCGTCATCCGGGTTAAAGGATAGGGCTTCAACAAGAAATGTCCTGCTGTGGCAGAAACTGAGAAGAAAGGGAGGCTCCGACAAGAAAAGGGAAGGGTGCGTCGTGGGCTAGGACTTTTTATGTTGGGCGCGTGTGCTGGAGATAACATGACGAATAGTATGGACAATCACATTTTTTCGTCGCATATGATCTGATTTTGGTGGAGCTCGAAATGTCTAGATGGTTGAATTTTGCGGAGCCCAGGGTTCAACCGTCTGATGTCCCCACACACCCGGACGTATGGGAAGAAATGATCTTTGACCTTGGAGATAACCTTAATTTTTTTTGATTTATTTATATGCATTGTAGCCAGTAGCAACGCACGGCGTCCTACTAGTTTATTTTGTTTCCTACAATAATTGACCATTTTGAGGGAAGGGGTCAAAGAATACAAGGAAATCTGAAGCTAGACAATCAATCGTGAGCAAACGGAGTGCTAGAGCGCAACCAGGAGAGAAGACAATGCCTGGTACGAGCGCACCCTCTCGTACCACCCAGCGATGCCACCATGACATCAACACAAGCCAGCTTCATAAAAGGGTGGGCCCCCATTCACAATAAAGAGGGTAGGAAAAGAAGGAATGCCCGGAAACCCTAAATCGCCATCTGCCTCCACTACAAAAAAACCACTTCCGTGATGATACGTGTTTGTCATAGAAGGCCGATCACGTTTTCTGCCATGCATGTACATCCATGACGATTTTATGACAGAATCAAGATAGTCATACATGTGTTGTCGTAGAAGTGTTCCATGACAATACCGAAATTATCATCATGGAAGTGTCCACTTTCATGACGATAAATGTCGCGTCATGGAAGTGTTTTCGTCAAGGGTAACCGACACGTGGCATCCACCGTAACGGGTCGCCGTTAAGCTATCCGAGTCCGGTTTGGATCCGATAACCCATTAACAGCTCGAACCAATGGGGATTTTCCACGTGTAAAATTCTGATTCACCGGAGGATCCACGTGTCAGCTCAGCGTTGGGACAGATGTCATCCAGCCAATGGATGGGAGGCGCCTATGATACGTCGACACGTGGCTCGACCCAACAGTGGTCCATTCCGGTTAAAAGGTCGGGCGTGTCAAAATAAGCGGGCCGGCCCATTAGCAGCCTACTTGTGTCAGGCCCATTCGCAACCACAACCCATACGAGTTAAATAGAATCGACCCATCAAAGGCCCATTCTAGATTTGACAATTTCCAGCCCATCGTCACATGCAGCCCGTTAACTGCCCGCTACGTCTTTGGGCTCAATTATGGCCCGCCCTTCTTTCGGCCTGTTAGCAGCCCATTATAGATATGGAACAATATGCCGCCGGTATGTCTTTCGGTCTTTTCTCGGCCCATTAACTTTAGCCCGTTGTGACTTTTGGCCTTTCCTCGGCCCATTCTATACATGGGCCAACTTCTAGCCCATTTTGTCTTTTGGCCTGTTAATGTCCTGCACAACAGTTGAGCCTTCGACGCTGCCACCTGATTTTGGGTCCATTAGCAGCCCACCTTCAGCGGGGCACAATTTCAGCCCGACGCGACTTTTGCCTGGTAAAAGCGTAGTTTGTAAATTGGGCCTCTTTTGGCCCAAAACACTTTTGGCCTCTTACTGGCCCATCAATTAAAAGGGCCGAGACAAAATTGACATTTATTTCGGCCTGCTAGAGGCCCACGGGCCGTTTCCATTTATACGGCTCTATCAAGATTTCGGCATGTTATATGGCCTGCTAAGAGCCATTGTTACGGTGGGCCACATCGATTGGGATCCACTAAATATTAGTTAACCAGCCCAGTTAAGGCCCGCATTGACTACAAATGATTGTTCATTCAGATGGCGTCCAGGGTTTGGGCGTGTTGGCCCCCATTTCTGTTGGACTAGTTGCATGGAAAACAAAAAAAATTCTATGCACACGCAAGATCTATCCATGGAGATGCATAGCAGCGAAGCGAGATGGGAGAGTATGTCTATGTGTCCTCGTAGGCCATAAGCGGAAACGTTTGTTAACGCAGTTGATGTAGTCAAACTTCTTCGTGCTCCAACCGATCGAGTACCGAACATACGACACCTCCATGTTCAGTACACGTTCAGGTTATTGACATCCTCCGCCTTCTTGATCCAGCAAGACGGCGAGTTAGTGGATGAGTTCCGGCAGCACAACGGCATGGTAACGGTGATGGTGAAGCTATCTCCATAGGGCATCTCCTAAGCACTACAAAAATAAGACCGAGGGTGTAAACTGTGGAGGGGGCGCCGCACACAGCTAAGCAATTGTTCTGGTTGTGCTAGGCACCCCCCTCTCACACATATATATATATAGGTGGGGGTGGAGGGAGCAGCCAGTAGGCGCCCCCAAGCAGGCCGATGTTGGCGTTCTGGGAACGCGGGTCCCCAGACTTGCCTGCCTGCGGCCTGTGGCCTGCGGCGTGGCTCAAGCGAAGGCCCAGTGCAGCCCAGCTTCATCAGCTCAACCTCAAGACCCTCGCGAGGGGCCAAGCCTCGCGGGGCGGACGACAAGAAGCTTCCTCAGGAGCAGCCTCATCAGGCAGGCTCGCGAGGAGGCGGGGGAGATCAAGGCAGGGCACCTCGCGAGGAGCCCATGACGCAAGCCATGACGATCGAGACCGGGCGGGCGCCGGCCTGCGCAGTGTCCTTGTTTTCCCTTTGGTGCAAAGGGGGCAAGCACAGGCCAAGGCATCAGGCAAAGGTTACCGTTTCGGTGCAACAAGACCAACACCAGCAGAGCGGTAGGATGGAAGTCATCGTGGAGCCCAGGACGGCGTCACCGCCAGAGTCTTTGGCAGTCGAAGACCAACTTTAGTCAGGATAACTGTACTAGATGTTCCCCTTCAAAATGGCCAATTGTTGGCGCCCTTCCGGCTCATTATTTGGGAAGAGGCCCAGGGCCTCCCTCTATAAATAGGACTAGCCACCATAGTAGAGGGGGAGGATCCAGATTGCGCATAGACTAGAGAGAGAGAGAGAGAGAAAGAGGCGACTGAACTCACCCAAGCAGTTCATTGCACCAGCTCAAGAACAGCCCCTCGCGAGGCTGTTCTCCCTTTGTATTGTTCATCATCAACCCCTGAGGCAATCCACCACACCACACACTGGAGTAGGGTATTACACCACAATGGTGGCCTGAACCAGTATAAACCTTGTATCCCTTGTGTGTTCTTCTTTCTAGCCTAGATTCCTTGCGAGGCTTCGAGACGCGAGTTGGTAGGGGAAAGATCTTTGTGCGCACCCCAGAGTTCGAACCTCAAGGGTCTGCCGGAACCCGAAATCCGACATTTGGCGCGCCAGGTAGGGGGTGCGCCGGAATCCTTCTTCCGCCGCCTCGCGTTCCGTCGCCTCATCGTTCTGATGTCAAGCGACCCGACTGCCAACGCCGACCATTGGGCAGCGTGGCCCGCCCACGCCATGCCGCCGGCCCAGGGCGACCTCAACCTTGCGCCTCAGGCAGCTCACGCTCCGCAGGGTGCTGCGGGGTGCGGGCGACGCGGCCAAACGCCGTCTGGCCTCACACCACGGCAGGTGCGGTCAGCAGCAAGAGCCTCAAGCCACGCCGCGGCCACAGCGCCGCACACCCGACGGGAGCAGGCGAACTCTAGGGCCGCGCTCATGGCGGCCCGAGAGCTGCTACGGTGCCGGCTGCTGGAGGGCGGCCGCGACGTGTTGTTAGAGCGAGTAGCCGAGCTCCTAGACGCCGCCGCCTCGGGAGCACCTCCTTTCTGCGTCCAGCTGCCACCCCAGATCCAGGGCAGGCCGTATGGCGGCCCCATACGTGTCCACGCAACTTCAAGCGGACTCCAGGGCCTACTCAATGCCAACCCGGCCGTCAGCACCGGGCGACAAGTCGCACCGGCCCCATCTCCGGCCGGTGAAGGAGTGCACGCCACGGCCTTCGGCGTCGGCGGGCCACCACGCCACCACCCTCAAGACAGCGCTCCGAGCCGGACTGCGTGGCGCATAGGGCACTATGGTGAGGCCCATGGGGCGGTGGCCCCAGAAGCTTATGTGCCCCACATGGTGGATCAAGAGTGTGCACTGGAAGAAGACCATGGCTCGTTCCTCGGGCCAGGCTGGAGCGAGGAGACACCAGATGCTAAGCTCTTTCAGGAACCCCAAGAGGGCCTTGACGACCGCGCTGGTGGCAGCAACTATCAGGTACCACTAATGTTGGGGAACGTAGTAATTTGAAAAAAATTCCTACGCACACGCAAGATCATGGTGATGCATAGCAATGAGAGGGGAGAGTGTTGTCCACGTACCCTCGTAGACCGTAAGCGGAAGCATTATGACAACGCGGTTGATGTAGTCGTACGTCTTCACGATCCGACCGATCCAAGCACCGAACGTACGGCACCTCCGAGTTCAGGACACGTTCAGCTCGATGACGACCCCCGGACTCCGATCCAGCAGGGTCTCGGGGATGAGTTCCGTCAGCACGACGGCGTGGTGACGATGATGATGTTCTACCGACACAGGGCTTCGCCTAAGCACCGCAACGATATGACCGAGGTGGAATATGGTGGAGGGGGGCACCGCACACGGCTAAGGAACGATCACGAAGATCAACTTGTGTGTCATGGGGTGCCCCCTGCCCCCGTATATAAAGGAGCAAGGGGGAGGGGGCGGCCGGCCAAGGGAGGGCGCGCCAGGGAGGAGTCCTACTCCCACCGGGAGTAGGACTCCCTCCTTTCCTAGTCCAACTAGGAGAGGGGAAGGAAGGGAAGGAGAAGGAGAAGGAAGGAGAGGGAGGAAAAAGAGGAAAGGAGGGCCGGCCCCCTAGTCCAATTCGGTTTGGGCTAGGGGGGCCGCTTGCCCTGCCTCCTCTCTTCCACCACTTGGCCCATGAGGCCCATTGCTTCTTTCTCGTATTCCCGTAACTCCCCGGTACCCCCGAAAATACCTGAATCGCTCGGAACCCTTCCGATGTCCGAATATAGTCATCCAATATATCGATCTTTACGTCTCGACCATTTTGAGACTCCTCGTCATGTCCCCGATCTCATCTGGGACTCCGAACTCCTTCGGTACATCAAAACTCATAAACTCATAATAAAACTGACATTGTAACGTTAAGCGTGCGGACCCTACGGGTTCGAGAACTATGTAGACATGACCTAGAACTATTCTCGGTCAATAGCCAATAGCGGGACCTGGATGCTCATATTGGCTCCTACATATTCTATGAAGATCTTTATCGGTCAAACCGCATAACAACATACGTTGTTCCCTTTGTCATTGGTATGTTACTTGCCCGAGATTCGATCGTCGGTATCCAATACCTAGTTCAATCTCGTTACCGGCAAGTCTCTTTACTCGTTCCGTAATACATCATCCCGCAACTAACTCATTAGTTGCAATGCTTGCAAGGCTTAAGTGATGTGTATTACCGAGAGGGCCTAGAGATACCTCTCCGACAATCGGAGTGACAAATCCTAATCTCGAAATACGCCAACCCAACATGTACCTTCGGAGACACCTGTAGAGCTCCTTTATAATCACCCAGTTACGTTGTGACGTTTGGTAGCACACAAAGTGTTCCTCCGGTAAACAGGAGTTGCATAATCTCATAGTCATAGGAACATGTATAAGTCATGAAGAAAGCATTAGCAACATACTAAACGATCAAGTGCTAAGCTAACGGAATGGGTCAAGTCAATCACATCATTCTCCTAAGGATGTGATCCTGTTTAATCAAATGACAACTCATGTCTATGGTTAGGAAACTTTAACCATCTTTGATTAACGAGCTAGTCAAGTAGAGGCATACTAGTGACACTATGTTTGTCTATGTATTCGCACATGTATTATGTTTCCGGTTAATACAATTCTGGCATGAATAATAAACATTTATCATGAAATAAGGAAATAAATAATAACTATATTATTGCCTCTAGGGCATATTTCCTTCAACTAATTCCTCAGGAGCAAGCTTATGCTAACCATGGGGCACAGGAGGTACAAGTCGCCGCAGTAGATGGCTGCCCTAATGCTGCAGCCTCTTACCCCTCGGTAGGAGGGCACCGGGGGCTGCAGGAGAGGGGCCGAGATCCGGGTTCATCCCCGCGGCGCTCGGCGCAAGGCGTTCTCAGAAGGTAGGCCCTCTGCCGAGGAGGTGCCTCAGGGCCTGCCCCCGGTAGAGGACCCGTGGTCGTCGGGGGAACCGCTGGCGACCGCTCTACCCCATTAGCATTGTCCTTGGTCTCTGTCCGCCGTCAATGGCGGTAGAGTGTGGCGCAAGGCGGGGCCCTCGTCTGGCAATATGAAGCAAGGCCGATACCTGTGAAGAAGGCCCAGTGCCTGTGAAGCTCACCGCCCGTGACACTCTCACGTATTAATGAGTGGGGCTGTACACGCCCCGGAGTCTCCAGAGAGCCGCCCTCGGGCCTCGGGGCCTCCCGCCCATGCCCAGTGGCAGCACTTAGCTCCGCGCTGGTGAGAACACGTCGAAGACTAGACTAGGTGCAGGACGCGGCTTTTTGCCTTTTGCCTTTTCCTCTGTTGTCAAGGTTCTTCGATTCGAGTTTAAGTTGGATTTGAGATTGAGACTTGCGCGTGTTTGGGGGAGGGGTGTTTAGTCTCGTTCAAGCAATCTCTCGTGTTTTAGTTTCGGCTTTGCGTCCAAAGATAGCATCAACTGCCTCCCCTCGTGAGCCCCTCGCGAGCCAGGCCAGGCCAAGCACGTCTACAATCCGGACCGCTGTCGTCGCACCCTCTCCGGAGGTTCGCATCGCAGGATCAATGGGTTTGCCCGAAAGACGCTTGAGGCGCTGCGACCCCCACACGCCCTCTCGGGACTCGTCAGGGTCAAAAGGTAAACCAGCCAGCTGACACATCGCTGGGCCATTAGCCCGGCATAATCTCACACGTGGCGTTATACTTAGAAGGATATTGATTGCAAACCTTTACATGAGGGGATCCCCCTCCCAAAATGCTCTTACAGTCTTTAGGGCCGAGCCCAAATCTTCTTCATGCAGGGTAAAAAAATAGCAGTGACATGCAATCAGTCGGACATGTCACTCACCGCGTCCTCCGGGGCGCCTCCGGAGACATCGCTGGCGTCACTGACATCATCACCGCCACCGCCACCACCTCCGTCAGCGCCGGGCTCGTCCACAACGCCACCTTCATTGGCGGCCATGATCATGCCATCATCATCAGATGCGAAGGCCCGGACGAGGGCGTCCACGTTGTCTTCCACCCATTGCGCCAGGTCGCCCCGAATGGCTACGGGCACCGGAGCGATGGCGGCGTCAAAATCGAAGTGGGGATCTCTATCCTGCAGATAGCTGAAGACACGGGAGAAGGCACGCCCAAGCAAGGCTCGGCTCCTCTCCTCGACAAGCCAACGGGCCCTGTCAGAGCGGGTCTCCAGCTGTGTCACCACATCCGTGAAGAACTGGATGTTGCCAGCATAGTTGATCACGCGAGGCTCAGCAACAGCCGCCTCACAAATGTTGCCCAGGGCCGCATTGGCCCTTTCCCTGAGCGTCTGGAGCATGGGGGCATGCTCATGCTCCAGAGTCTGCCGCTGACGGATCTCGTCCTCATTTCGCCGCACGACGGCCTCGGCACCATCAACCCATAGTTCGAGAAGAAGCATCTTGGCATGGGAAGAGGCCAGCTTTGCCTGTGCTGCGTCGAGGGCGGCTGCGGAGGAGTCTGCACTCTGCGTCACTTCAGCCAGCTTGGCCCTGAGGGCCGCAGTCCTACCCTCAGCTTTGGCCCTGATCAGCTCTAGCCTCGCTTCGTATTCGCGCTCAAGATCCGAGCGAGCTACCGCCACGTGGTGGTCGACCTCTTCTTGGGCTCAGGCTTCCCGCGCGGCAACGTCATCCTCCGCCTGAGTCACCAGACGCTCCCTTGTTTCCAACCGTTCAAGGTCAAGATTGCACTCGGCGGCCTCCAGCGTCAGTGCCTCCTCGCGCTTTAGGAGCTCCGCCTGGTCGATGGAAGCCTCCTTCAGCGACACAAGGGCCGCCTGGCACAGTTCCACTTGCCCCTCCAGAGAGCTGCTCCAGGCTTGGAGCTCCCACGCGCGCTCCTCCACATCCCTGCGCCGTTGGTCTGCTTCCTCGGCCTCCTCGACGGCCTGGAAGAAGGCCTCTCGCGAGGCCGCCAGCGACGCTTCAGCCTTCGCATTATCAAGGTCACGCTGGTGACGCGCAAGGGCGACGGCTACCTTCAGCTTGCGCCTCTCCTCAGCGAGGCGCAGGCCTTCGGCCATAAGGCATGCATGCTCGCCAGCAAGCTCCGCGCTGATCCGGCTCACCACATCCGCCGCTCCCTGGAGGAACTCTTGACGAATGGCGTGATGCTCCTGAGCGCGCCTGAGCACGTCTTCCGCGTCACCCTCTACCACTGGTGTATGCGGAGGGCCCCGCGGCGGCATGCCCACTCCCGGCGCGGGACTGGGGGCTGGCGCCCCATCAATCGCCGGATGGACCTCGCCGGGAATCCAGCCTGGCGCCGGTCCATCCCCAGAGGAGGAACTGAAGACCGACTTCAGCCAGTCGCCATCCACGATCAGAGGAGGAACGCGGGGCAAGCCGACTGTGCCCCAGGAGGACTCACGAAGGGAGGACAACAGGCGCGTAGGCTCGAGATGCCCAGCGGAACGGACCACTTCTCCGACCGGTCCAGCGGCGGGGGCGTTGCTCGAGCTCGGTGCGCCCAGGGCCAGCGGAGAAGACAAAGCTTGGGGGATGGCTGCCGGGCCGACTCAGCGAATTTGGCAGGACGGGCCCTAAAAGGCCCCAATCAGATGTAGGGATAGTAAGGTAAAGGAGCAGAGAGAGAAGAGGACTTACTCATCCACGGCAAAGTAGTTCCTACGCTTCAACAGGCGGCAAGGCGATCATCGCCACCCAAGGCCTCCTTCCTCTTGCGGAGGGCCTTGAAGTCTACGCGGAACCAGCCTAAGCGCTCGGCGTAGGGGTCGGTCCGTGGCATGGAAGAGGCGTCAAGGTGATCAGCGCCAAGGGGACCGGCATGGGGGATGCCACCAGGCGCCGCCTCATGAGGAATGGCCGGGGCCTCGAAAGCCCCAGCCTTGGGAGCCGTAAGCCACAACTCCTCGCCTGCCACTGCTCCAGGACGGGATTCGGGAGATGCCGCCTTCGGGGATCCGCGCGGCGTCAACATCTCGACATCAGCCCCTTCAGTTCCCGGCGGTTCTCGTCTCCCCGCTCCATCGCCTGAGACAGAACCGCTTTGGGCGACCGAAAGAGCAACCACAACAACTGGGTTCTCGCAGGGCCCCGTGAGGCTAGCCGGGCGCAGCCCCCACTCGTCAAAGCTGGGCATCTTGAAAAATCGGCCCTGCCCGAGCAAAGATACAAGAGGGCAACATCGTGTCGAAGGCTGCCTGGGGAAGGGTCGCCAGTCAGGACCCTGAGCACCGTCCGCAGCACTTCAGGCGCCAGATCCTCCTCCTGAAGCCGCATGCGGTCTTTGTGCCCCGCAAAGTCCCACATCCGGCAGGAGTGGCGCTGGAGAGGAGCAATGCGACGTTGGAGGAACTCCTTCACCACCTTGGGCGCCGTCATGTCGAGCGCCCTCAAACTCTGGAAGCGGCGCCAGACGAAGGCGAGCCAGGGGCTCATGAGCGTCTCATGATCCCAGCCTGAGTTGGGAACAACAGGCAAGGTTGGGTGCGAGAGCAGGGGCTGGGCACTTCGACATCCACATACAGCCACCGCTCTCTGAACCTGGCCTTAGGAGGAGGAAGGCCGAAATCAATCCCTGAAGCAGTTGTCTCCTGCACGGCGAGGAAGCTCACACACCCCAAGCATTGAGTGGGGTCGCTCAGGAGCAAAGAGAAGAAGTGGCGTAGGAGGGCAACGGAAGGAGGGATGCCCACCACTGCCTCACAAACAAAGGCGAAAACAGCCAGGAGGGTAATGGACTCAGGCCCCAAGTGAATCATGTGGATCTGATAATGGGAGAGCACCACATTGAAAAAAACGGAAAAAGGGGGAACCAGACCCGCCCACAGGGCATCAACGAAGAACCGAACCTCCGTGACGACCCTATCAAAGGAGGCATGGGACGTAGGCTAGACCGTGGTCC
Source organism: Triticum aestivum (assembly GCF_018294505.1). Classification (NCBI taxonomy): domain Eukaryota; kingdom Viridiplantae; phylum Streptophyta; class Magnoliopsida; order Poales; family Poaceae; genus Triticum; species Triticum aestivum. The sequence goes on along the minus strand of NC_057795.1, from coordinate 431,590,508 downwards.
TGCCGCACTCGTTGAAGATGGAGGCAAGAGCAGAGTGGACCTTGTTCAAGGCTTCGGGATTGAGTATGATCGACCGATCAATGGCGGAGGCCGCCACCGGAGACGAGCAGGGTGAAGGCGCGGGCTTCTTTCCCCATTCCTTCTTCGTTGGTGCCATGGCGATGGAAAGAGGGGAGAGCTCGAGCCAGATTGGAGGCGGAGGTTGGAGCCCGAGGAGGAAGGAAGGGTAGGAAGCGTGTGAGCGGCGAAAGGGGAACAACTGTGTGCAACCATGGGTCCGTCTAGCCGGGCGCGTAATGAGGCATCATGGGGAAGCGGAGATGCCGACGTCCAATCAATCGCCACGCGGCGCCCAAGGCTGTAGGCTATTGGGGTCCGCGGCGCTTCGCACTTGCCGCTTCGCTTCTCTGCTAAGCCAAGTCCGGGTGCGCCTTGGGCCCGGGGGCTACTGTCGGCGTTCTGGGAACGGGGGTCCCCAGACTTGCCTGCCTGCGGCCTGCGGCGTGGCTCAAGCGAAGGCCCAGTGCAGCCCAGCTTCATCAACTCAAGCTCAAGACCCTCGCAAGCGGCCAAGCCTCGCGGGGCGGACGACAGGAAGCTTCCTCAGGAGCAGCCTCATCAGGCAGGCTCGCGAGGAGGCGGAGAGATCAAGGCAGGGCACCTCGCGAGGAGCCCGTGACGCAAGCCATGACGATCGAGACCGGGCGGGCGCTAGGCGGGCGCCGGCCTACGCAGTGTCCTTGTTTCCCCTTTGGTGCAAAGGGGGCAAACACAGACCAAGGCATCAGGCAAAGGTTACCGTTTCGGTGCAACAAGACCAAGACCAGCAGAGCGGCAGGATGGAAGTCATCGTGGAGCCCAGGACGGCGTCACCGCCAGAGTCTTTGGCAGTCGAAGACCAACTTTAGTCAGGATAACTGTACTAGATGTTCCCCTTCAAAATGGACAATTGTTGGCGCCCTTCCCGCTCATTATTTGGGAAGAGGCCTAGGGCCTCCCTCTATAAATAGGACTAGCCACCACAGTAGAGGGGGAGGATCTAGATTGCGCATAGACTAGAGAGAGAGAGAGAGAGGCAACTGAACTCACCCAAGAAGTTCATCGCACCAGCTCAAGAACAACCCCTCGCGAGGATGTTCTCCCTTTGTATTGTTCATCATCAACCCCTGAGGCAATCCACCACACCACACACTGGAGTAGGGTATTGCACCACAATGGTGGCATGAACCAGTATAAACCTCGTGTCCCTTGTGTGTTCTTCTTTCTAGCCTAGATTCCTTGCGAGGCTTCGAGACGCGAGTTGGTAGGGGAAAGATCTTCGTGCGCACCCCAGAGTTCGAACCTCAAGGGTCTGCCGGAACCCGAAATCCGACAGCCGAATCCTACTTGGGGTCTCTACCAAGTGCCCCTACTTATTGGAGTGCGGGAGGAAGGAAAGAGGAGGTGGCGCCCCCTCCCCCCTTTCCTTTCTCTCCTGAGGAGGGAAAGGCGGAGGGGCCACCCCTCCGCTTTCCTTCCCCTTGATGGAAATACGCCCTAGAGGCAATAATAAAATGGTTATTATTATATTTCCTAAATCATGATAAAGGTTTATTATTCATGCTAGAATTGTATTGATCGGAAACTTAAATACATGTGCGAATACATAAACAAATACCGTGTCCCTAGTAAGCCTCTACTAGACTAGCTCATTGATCAAAGATGGCTAAGCTTTTCTAACCATAGACATGTGTTGTCATTTGATAACGGGATCACACCACTAGGAGAATGATGTGATGGACAAGACCCATCCGTTAGGTTGGCATATTGATCGTTCAATTTATTGCTATTGCTTTCTTCATGTCAAATACATATTCCTTCGACTATGAGATTATGCAACTCCTGGATACCGGAGGAATACCTTTTGTGCTATCAAACATCGCAACATAACTGGGTGATTATAAAGATGCTCTATAGGTATCTCTGAAGGTGTTTGTTGAGTTGGCATAGATCAAGATTAGGATTTGTCACTCCGAGTTTCGGAGAGGTATCTCTGGGCCCTCTTGGTAATACACATCATAAGCTTGCAAGCAAATGACTAAGGAGTTAGTCACAAGATGATGTATTACAGAACGACTAAAGAGACTCGCCGGCAATGATATTGAATTAGGTATGAAGGTACCGACGATTGAATTTCGGGCAGGTAACATACTGATAGACAAAGGGAATTACGTATGTTGTCATAACGGTTCGAAAGATAAAGATCTTCGTAGAATATGTAGGAGCCAATATGGGCATCCAGGTTCCGCTATTGGTTATTGACTGGAGAGGTGCCTCGGTCATGTCTACATAGTTCTCGAACGCGTAGGGTCTGCACGCTTAACGTTCGATGATGATATAATATTATACGAGTTGTGTGATTTGGTGAACAAATGTTGTTCGGAGTCTCGGATGAGATCACGGACATGACGAGGAGTCTCGAAATGGTCGAGAGGTAAATATTGATATATAGGACGATAGTATTCAGACATTGGAAGTGTTTTGGGGGGTACCGGGTACTTATCGGGTCACCGAAAGGGGTTCCGTGTACCCCCGACAAAAGATATGGGCTTGATGGGCCAAGAGGGAAAACGCACCAGCCACAAGGGGCTGGTGCGCCCCCCATATGGGTCGGCCTATAAGGAAAGAGGGGAAGGGAAAGGTAAGAGTGGAATAGGATTCCCCCTTCCTTCCCTCCCCCCTGTTTCCTTCCCCCTCCGACATATATGGCATGGAAGGGCACGCGGCTTGGAAGGAGCCCAAGTATGATGAAGGGTAGCATAGATCAGAAGGATCTAACCTGAAGACACACGAATGTGGACGGACGACAAACAGATCCGAGCAGATCCACCAAAGATAGATCCGCCAGGGACACATCTCCATACGCCCACCAACGGTGCTAGACGCACCATCGGAATGAGGCTAGGCAGGGAGAACTTTGTCCATCTTCAAGGAGCCGCCACCGTCTCATCTTCCTTAGCATGACATAAACCCTAACAAAACCAAAAGTAATATCTAAGAATGAAGCCCTACCACTTGCAAAGGTCAGGATCCACCACGCCTCCATGGCCCCAAGGCCACTAGAGACGAGGTGGACCAACAGCAGTGCCGGCGGGAGGCAGAGAAAAATCTAATCTTGGGAGAGGAGGCGGCGGCTACGTGAGGCGACAATTTAAAAGGTATACTCGATAACATATTAGTAACATAAAATGTTATTGTAACATAACCCCAAGCCGAAATGAGTCTACATCTTAATAAATGATAGCTTGCATGATACCACACATATATTAGTCACCACTATGAAGGTTGTAACATATGCATGTTACTAGTCTAAGTTACTCTCCACTATGACTAGCCTTAAGTTCAAGTTCATATGTTCAAAACTAGACTATGTTTCGGCGGATACTTACGTACATTGTGTGTCAAATTTCGATTGTTTAAATCAAATCTATGTCAAACTTATGAAAATTTGCTTTTTACTCCGCTAAATTTAGGAGTTCGGCTAGGTCCCACAAAAAGTTAGTGGAGTAGAAATTCTTCACTAAATTTACTTCACTGTTTTGCTCCTCTACTTTTAAGGGATCAACTAGAATTTGCCTAAGGAGGTGAACCAAGACAAGGATCACGCTGTCGAATAGTTCTAGCGCATCGTCTAATCCGTGTCTGACAACTTGTATGTGCGTACACATATCATTTGGGCCTATACCTGGCCATCTGTCGGGCCGAGCCGGGCCTACAAAAGCCCGATGCAAAAAACCCTGGCCTGGCCCTCAGGCCTAAAAATCAGGCCCGAGCCCGACCCATCACGCTAAAAGCCCGCCGAGCCTCGGGCCAAGGGCCGGGCCTCTTCCTTAAACAGCGAAAACGATGGGCCCGGGCCTGGCCCGGCCATCGGGCTCGAAATCTAGGCCCAGGCCCGGCCCATGGCCAGGACTATTTGGGCCTATTTGTTGCGGAGTGTGACATGATCAATCAAATTTAGGGTAGATCCTCCATGTAGAACAATTGTTAACTACCGAACTAATGTTTTGTGTTAGGATGGTACGTGAGCTTTTTGTGGACGCCAAGGACGAAGAACATGAAGAAGCAGCTGCCTGTTGATCCTGGCCGTCGATCTGGGGTGGCACAGGGGTGCCGGTCTGCGGCCGATCGTTGACAGCCCCCTGCATTAAGAAATAGATTATGTTGCATACCATTGCCGGCAACAACCCAAGGAAGGAGACCCAGTTTCACTAGCTTTGATTTTATTGGATTTTATGGCATGCACCTTTGTATTTCATCCCGGGAACAATTGTAGGAAGGGATTCTTTACTATTCTGTTCCTTGAATTGTTTTCAGATTTTTAATTTTCATTGGGACAAGATGATGTATGATGGTAGAAAAGGCCTAAAAAAAGAACACATGTTGTCAGCAAATGATGTGAAGAGTTTATACAAGATTTGAGTCATTTTTTGGTTGCAGATTTAGAATTTTGACTTGGTTTTGTCGCGGTTTTAGACCAAATAAGCTCACCAGTTTTTTGACATTAGCTGATGCTGCTTTTTTACCCTATAGTTCAAATATCTAGTGTGTAGTGAGGCTATTTATGTTTAGGGCATTTAATGTGTAACTGGTTGATCGTCCTACCGTGTCCCATTATATCTGGGGTTTTTTCGCGCCACTCCAGCTACAACTCATATATGTCAAATGAAAGGCATAACGATACATATACTATCACGTTAGCTAGATGTAAGTTGCCTGAAAATTAAATTTGTGTCAATCAACTTTTCTGACCGTTGATTGATGCTTCAAGATTCGTGCTTTTTTTTCCTGCTATGTGATACGTCTTGTTTTGGGCTGGAAATTTTTGATTGACCCCTTTATTTTGGGTCGTTCAATTCCTTAACAGGCTGGCCCATTAAGCTGTGCAACCCAACATGCTCTATGTAGCCCATCTGATGACTAGGCCCTCCCTCTCTTCCTTTGTTTTTTCTATTTTCTATTTTATGTTTTTTGTTTTTGTTTTCTGTTTTTCTTTATTAGTCTATTGTTATTTTTATTTTTAGGTTATTTTGGAATATTAGGTGAGTGTCAATATATACGCACAAGTACTATACAATATGTGCAAAAATTGCAATATTATATGATTATTATTTTGCATACCAAAGAATGCAAGTTAAATGCACATTTGTGTGCAAGTTTACTAAAAGAATTTTATTTCTTCTTAGAGGGTAACACCAACGTCACTATGTCATTCTTCCTTATAAAACTTCATTCTTTTGATTTTGATTTTGATTTAGTTTTAGTTTTAGTTTCTATTTCCTTTAAGAGTAGTACCAATGCCAATATTTCGATCTTAGGAAACTCTTTTTTGTGTAGATAGTGTGTAAATTATTTCATTGTTTATTTTAGAATTATTTCATTTTCTTTCTTCTAAAAGGGTAATATCTAAAAAAACATTCTTTCTTAGAAAACTTTATTATTTTGATTTTGTTTTAGGTTTTTTTCAATTTCTTTCTTCCTAAAGGATAATATCAATGCGACAAATTCATTCTTCTGACAAAAATTCATTATATTGATTTTTTTTGCTTTTGGTTTTATTTTATTTCATCTGTACGGGTAATACCAATGCTACTAATTCATTCCTTCTTACAAAACTTTCACTATTGTTGCGGATATAACTACTGGGTATGACCCGCCCAGAAGGGGCCGGGTCATGCCACTGGCGACTTAAGATGGAGAGGCCCATAAGGGTGTGAATATGGCGGTTCATAGAGCAAGCTTATTGAAGGCCCAAGACCTGGGAACGGCTTGAGGCCCACGGGTGTGAGCCGCCATATGTTAACTTGTACTGGACAAGCTAAGTTAGAAACCGAGCCGGTCACGTTTTTGTGAGCCGGTCGGCACTCTGTAAGCCGTCGGGCATCAACCTGTGTATATAAAGGGGTGACCCGACGGTGTGTTAACTCAAGAAACAACTGATCGAGAACTAGGTCAAGAGTATTCGCTCCCTAGTAATCGAAACCCAATAAATACAACCTAAAGCAGGAGTAGACTTTTACCTTGTTGAGAGGGGCCGAATCTGGGTAAACTCTGTGTGTCCTTTGTCCCGTTTAATCCCTTCAAGCTAACCTAGTTGCGATGGCTCCACACCTAAGTCCTTTTGCTAGGGCATCTGTGAAGGAAATATGCCCCAGAGGCAATAATAAAGTTGTTACTTATATTTCCTTATATCATGATAAATGTTTATTATTCATGCTAGAACTGAATTAACCAGAAACTTAGTACATGTGTGAATACATAGACAAACAGAGTAGAGTGTCCCTAGTATGCCTCTACTAGGCTAGCTCGTTAATCAAAGATGGTTAAGTTTCCTGACCATAGACATGTGTTGTCATTTGATGAACGGGATCACATCATTAAGAGAATGATGTGATGGACAAGACACATCCATTAGCTTAGCATTATGATCGTTTAGTTTTATTGCTATTGCTTTCTTCCTGACTTATACATGTTCCTCTGACTAAGAGATTATGTAACTCACGAATACCGGTGTGCTATCAAATGTCAAAATGTAACTAGGTGATTATAAAGATGCTCTACAGGTGTCTCCGATGGTGTTTGTTGAGTCGGCATAGATCGAGATTAGGATTTGTCACTCCGTGTATCGGAGAGGTATCTCTGAGCCCTCTCGGTAAAGCACATCACTATAAGCCTTGCAAGTAATGTGACTAATGAGTTAGTTGCGGGATGATGCATTATGAAACGAGTAAAGAGACTTGCCGGTAACGAGATTGAACTAGGTATGATGATACCGATGATCGAATCTCGGACAAGTAACATACCGATGACAAAGGGAATAACGTATGTTGTTATGCAATTTGACCGATAAAGATCTTCGTAGAATATGTAGGAGCCGATATGAGCATCCAGGTTCCGCTATTGGTTATTGACTAGAGAGCGGTCTCAATCATGTCTACATAGTTCTCGAACCTGTAGGGTCCACACGCATAACATTCAATGACGATTTTGTATTATATGAGTTATGTGTTTTGATGACCGAATGTTGTTCGGAGTCCCGGATGAGATCATGGACATGATGAGGGGTCTCGAAATAATGGTCGAGACATAAAGAATGATATATTGGACGATGTTATTCGGACACAGGAAGAGTTCCGAGAGGTACCGGGTAAACACAGTGCCGGTGGGGTTACCGGAACCCCCCCCCCCCCCGGGGGAAGTAATGGGCCAACATGGGCCTTAGGGGAGAGAGAGGGCAGGCCACGAGGAGGTGGCGCATGCCCCCCCATGGGGAGTCTGAATAGGACTAGGGGAGGGGCGCCCCCCTTTCCCTCTCCCTCTCCCTCTACCTTCCTTCTCCCCCTTCCACCTAGTGGAATCCTACTAGGACTTGGAGTCCTAGTAGGAATCCTCTCTCTTGGTGCGCCCTACAGAGGCCGGCCGGCCTCCCCTTCTCCTCCTTTATATATGGAGGTGGGGGGGGGGGCACCCTAGAACAAACAAGATCAGTTGTCTTAGCCGTGTGCGGTGCGCCCCTCCACAGATTACACCTCAGATTATATTGTCATAGTGCTTAGGCGAAGCCCTACGTGGATCACATCATCAACACCGTCATCATGCCGTCGTGCTGACGGAAGTCATCTACATCCCCGAACCTCTGCTGGATCAAGAGCTCGAGGGACGTCTCGCGCTGAACATGTGCAGAACTCAGAGGTGCCGTACGTTCGGTACTTGGATCAGTTGGATCGTGAAGACGTTCGACTACATCAACCGCATTACTAAACGCTTCCTCTTTTGCTCTACGAGGGTACGTAGACACACTCTCCTGTCTTGTTGCTATGCATCTCCTAGTTAGTTCTTGCGTGATTATAGGAATTTATTTGAATTACTACATTACCCAACAGTGGCATCCGAGCCAGGTCTATGCGTAGATGTTATCTACACGAGTAGAACACAAAGGGTTGTGGGCGATAATAGTCATACTGCTTACCACCAACGTCTTGCTTTGATTCAGCGGTATTGTTGGATGAAGCAGCCCGGACCTACATTACATGACCGCGTTCATGAGACTGGTTCTACTGACGTGCTTCGCACACAGGTGGCTGGCGGGTGTCTGTTTCTCCAACTTTAGTTGAATCGAGTTTGACTACGACCGGTCCTTGTTGAAGGTTAAAACAACACATTTGACGAAAAAATCATTGTGGTTTTTGATGCGTAGGTAAGAACGGTTTTTACTAGAAGCCCGTAGCAGCCACGTAAAACTTGCGACAACAAAGTGGAGGACGTCTAACTTGTTTTTGCAGGGCATGTTGTGATGTGATATTGTCATGACGTGATGAGATATAAATTGTTGTATGAGATGATCATGTTTTGTAGAAGTTATCGACAACTGGAAGGAGCCTTATGGTTGTCGCTTTATTGTATGAAATGCAATCGCCATGTAATTGTTTTACTTTATCACTAAGCGGTAGCGATAGTCTTAGAAGCAATAGTTGGTGAGACGACAATGATGCTACGATGGAGATCAAGGTGTCAAGCCGGTGACGATGAAGATCATGACGGTGCTTTGGAGATGGAGATCAAAGGCACAAGATGATGATGGCCATAACATATCACATATTTTGATTGCATGTGATGTTTATCCTTTATGCATCTTATTTTGCTTAGTACAGCGGTAGCACTATAAGATGATCCTTCACTAAATTTCAAGGTATAAGTGTTCTCCCTGAGTATGCATCGTTGCTACAGTTCGTCGTGCCGAGACACCACGTGATGATCGGGTGTGATAAGCTCTACGTTCACATACAACGGGTGCATGCTAGTTTTGCACGTGCGGAATACTCGGGTTAAACTTGACGAGCCTAGCATATGCAGATATGGCCTCGAAACACTGAGACCGAAAGGTCGAACGTGAATCATATAGTAGATATGATCAACATAGTGATGTTCACCATTGAAAACTACTCCATATTACGTGATGATCGGACATGGTTTAGTTTATATGGATCACGTGATCATTTAGATGACTAGAGGGATGTCTATCTAAGTGGGAGTTCTTAAGTAATATGATTAATTGAACTTTAATTTATCATGAACTTGGTACCTGATAGTTTTTGCATATCTATGTTGTTGTAGATCAATGGCCCGTGCTACCGTTCCCTTGAATTTTAATGCGTTCCTAGAGAAAGCTAAGTTGAAAGGTGATGGTAGCAACTACACGGACTGGCTCCATTACTTGAGGATTATCCTCATTGCTGCACAGAAGAATTACGTCCTGGAAGCACCGCTAGGTGTACCACCCGCGCCAGCAACTGCAGACATTATGAATGCCTGGCAGTCACGTGTTGATGACTACTCGATAGTTCAGTGTGCCATGCTTTATGTCTTAGAATCGGGACTTCAAAGACGTTTTTAATGTCATGGAGCGTATGATATGTTCCAGGATTTGAAGTTAATATTTCAAGAAAATGCCCAAGTTGAGAGATATGAAGTCTCCAACAAGTTCTATAGCTGCAAAATGGAGGAGAATAGTTCTGTCAGTGAACACATACTCAGAATGTCTGGGTACCACAACCACTTGACTCAGCTGGGAGTTAATCTTCCTGATAATAGTGTCATTGACAGAGTTCTTCAATCACTCCCACCAAGCTACAAAAGCTTTGTGATGAACTATAATATGCAAGGTATGGATAAGACAATTCCCGAGCTCTTCGCAATGCTAAAGGCCGCGGAGGTAGAAATCAAGAAAGAACATCAAGTGTTGATGGTTAACAAGACCACTAGTTTCAAGAAAAGGGGCAAAGGGAAGAAGGGGAACTTCAAGAAGAATAGCAAGCCAGTTGCTTCTCAAGGGAAGAAGCCCAAGTCTAGACCTAAGCCTGAGACTGAGTGCTTCTACTGCAAAGGGACTGGTCAGTGGAAGCGGAACTGCCCCAAGTATTTGGCGGATAAGAAGGAAGGCAAATTTAAAGGTATATTTGATATACATGTTATTGATGTGTACCTTACTAATGCTCGTAGTAGCACCTGGGTATTTGATATTGGTTCTGTTGCTCATATTAGCAACTCGAAACAGGGGCTACGAATTAAATGAAGATTGGCTAAGGACGAGGTGACGATGCGCATGGGAAATGGTTCCAAAGTCGATGTGATCGCCGTCGGCACGCTACCTCTACATCTACCGTCGGGATTAGTTTTAGACCTAAATAATTGTTATCCGGTGTAAAGCGAATGAAGAAAATCCATGCTGATGGGCTTTTGGAATCACTTGATTATGAGTCACTTGATGCTTGCGAACCATGCCTCATGGGCAAGATGGCTAAGACTCTGTTCTCCGGAACAATGGAACGAGCAACTGACTTATTGGAAATAATACATATTGATGTATGCGATCTGATGAGCGTTGAGGCTCGCGGCGGGTATCATTATTTTCTGACCTTCATAGATGATTTGAGCAGATATGGGTATATCTACTTAATGAAACATGAGTCTAAAACATTTGAAAAGTTCAAAGAATTTCAGAGAGAAGTGGAAAATCATCGTAACAAGAAAATAAAGTTTCTACAATCTGATCGTGGAGGTGAATACTTGAGTTATGAGTTTGGTCTTCATTTGAAATAATGTGGAATAGTTTCGCAACTCACGCCACCTAGAACACCACATCGTAATGGTGTGTCCGAATGTCATAACCGTACTTTATTACATATGGTGCGATCTATGATGTCTCTCTTACCGATTTACCGCTATTGTTTTGGGGTTATGCTTTAGAGACGGCTACATTCACGTTAAATAGGGCACCATCTAAATCTGCTGAGACGACACAATATGAATTATGGTTTAGCAAGAAACCTAAGCTGTCATTTCTTAAAGTTTGGATGCGATGCTTATGTGAAAAAGCTTCAACCTGATAAGCTTGAACCCAAATCGGAGAAATGTGTCTTCATAGGATACACAAAGGAGACTGTTGGGTACACCTTCTATCACAGATCCAAAGGCAGGATATTCGTTGCTAAGAATGGATCCTTTCAAGAGAAGGAGTTTCTCTCGAAAGAAGTGAGTGGGAGGAAAGTGGAACTCGATGAGGTAATTGTACCTTCTCCCAAATTGGAAAGTAGTTCATCACATAAATCAGTTCTAGTGATTCCTACACCAATTAGTGAGGAAGCTAATGATGATGATCATGAAACTTGAGATCAAGTTACTACCGAACCTCGTAGGTCAACTAGAGTACGGTCCGCACCAGAGTGGTACGGTAACCCTGTTCTGGAGGTCATGTTACTTGACCATGACGAACCTATGAACTATGAGGAAGCAATGATGAGCCCAGATTTCGTGAAATGGCTTGAGGCCATGAAATCTGAGATGGGATCCATGTATGAGAACAAAGTATGGACTTTGGTTGACTTGCCCGATGATCGTCAAGCAATAAAGAATAAATGGATCTTCAAGAAGAAGACTGACGCTGACGGTAATATTACTGTCTACAAAACTCGACTTGTTGTGAAAGGTTTTCAACAAGTTCAAGGAGATGACTACGATGAGACCTTATCACCCGTAGCGATGCTTAAGTCTGTCCGAATCATGTTAGCAATTGCCGCATTTTATGATTATGAAATTTGGCAAATGGATGTTAAAACTACATTCCTTAATGGATATCCTAAATAAGAGTTGTATATGATGCAACCAGAATGTTTTGTCGATCCAAAAGATGTTAACAGAGTGTGCAAGCTCCTGTGATCTATTTATGGACTGGTGCAAGCCTCCCAGAGTTGGAATATACGCTTTGATAGTGTGATCAAAGCATATGGTTTTATACAGACTTTTGGAGAAGCCTATATTTACAAGAAAGTGATTGGGAGCTCTGTAGCATTTCTAATATTATATGTGGATGACATATTGTTGTTTGGAAATAATACATAATTTCTGGATAGCATAAAAGGATACTTGAATAAGAATTTTTCAATGAAAGACCTCGGCGAAGTTGCTTATATATTGGGCATCAAGATCTATAGAGATAGATTAAGATGCTTAATTGGAATTTCACAAAGCACATACCTTGATAAAGTTTTGAAGAAGTTCAAAATGGACCAGTCAAAGAAAGGGCTCTTGCCTGTGTTACAAGGTGTGAAGTTGAGTCAGACTCAATGCCCGACCATTGCAGAAGATAGAGAGAAAATGAAAGTCATTCCCTGTGCCTCAGCCATAGGTTCTATCATGTATGCAATGCTGAGTACCAGATCTGATGTGTGCCTTGCTGTAAGTTTAGCAGGGAGGTACCAAAGTAATCCAGGAGTGGATCACTGGACAGCGGTCAAGAACATCCTGAAATAACTGAAAAGGACTAAGGATGTCTTTCTCGTTTATGGAGGTGACAAAGATCTCGTCGTAAATGGTTACGTCAATGCAAGCTTTGACACTGGTCCGGATGATTCTAAGTCACAAACCGGATACATATTTATATTGAATGGTGGAGCTGTCAGTTGGTGCAGTTACAAGCAGAGCGTCGTGGCGGGATCTACGTGTGAAGCGGAGTACATAGCTGCTTCGGAAGCAGCAAATGAAGGAGTCTGGATGAAGGACTTCATATCCGATCTAGGTGTAGTACCTAGTGCATCGGGTCCAATGAAAATCTTTTGTGAGAATACTAGAGCAATTACCTTGGGGAAGGAATCCAGATTTCACAAGAGAATGAAACACATCAAGAGACGCTTCAATTCCCTCTGCGATCAAGTCAAGGAGGGAGACATAGAGATTTGCAAGATACACAAGGATCTGAATGTTGCAGACCCGTTGAGTAAGCCTCTCTCAGGAGTAAAACATGATCAGCACCAAGACTCCTTGGGTGTTAGAATCATTACTATGTAATCTAGATTATTGACTCTAGTACAAGTGGGAGACTGAAGGAAATATGCCATAGAGGCAATAATAAAGTTGTTATTTGTATTTCCTTATATCATGCTAAATGTTTATTATTCATGCTAGAATTGTATTAACTGGAAACTTAGTACATATAGGAATACATAGACAAACAGAGTGTCCCTAGTATGCCTCTACTGGACTAGCTCGTTAATCAAAGATGGTTAAGTTTCCTGACCATAGACATGTGTTGTCATTTGATGAATGTGATCACATCATTTCGAGAATGATGTGATGGACCAGACCCATCCGTTAGCTTAGCATTATGATCATTTAGTTTTATTACTATTGCTTTCTTCATGACTTATACATGTTCCTCTGACTATGAGATTACCAGAGGAACACCTTGTGTGCAACTCCCGAATACCAAAGGAACACCTTGTGTGCTATCAAATGTCACAACGTAACTGGGCTATTATAAAGATGCTCTACAGGTGTCTCCCATGGTGTTTGTTGAGTTGGCATAGATCGAGATTAGGATTTGTCACTCCATGTATCGAAGAGGTATCTCTGGGCCCTCTCCGTAATGCACTTCACTATAAGCCTTGCAACCAATGTGACTAATGAGTTAGTTGTGGGATGATGCATTACAGAACGAGTAAAGATACTTGCCGGTAACAAGATTGAACTAGGTACGATGATACCAACGATCGAATCTCGGGCAAGTAACATACCGATGACAAAGGGAATAATGTATGTTGTTATGAGGTTTGACCGATAAAGATCTTCATAGAATATGTAGGAGCCAATATGAGCATCCAGGTTCCGCTATTGGTCATTGGCCGGAGAGGTGTCTTGGTCATGTCTACATAGTTCTCGAACCCGTAGGGTCCTCACGCTTAACGTTCGATGATGATTTTGTATTATATGAGTTATGTGTTTTGATGACCGAATGTTGTTCAGAGCCCCGGATGAGGTCACAGACATGACGAGGAGTCTCGAAATGGTCAAGACATAAAGAATGATATATTGGACAATGTTATTCGGACATCAGAAGAGTTCCGAGAGGCACTGGGTAAAAACGGAGTGCCGGAGGGGTTACCGGAACCCCCCCGGGAAGTAATGGGCCAACATGGGCCTTAGGGGAGAGAGAGGGCAGGCCACGCGGAGGTGGCGCCCCTCCATGGGGAGTCCGAATAGGACTAGGGTAGGGGGCGCGGCCCCCCTTTCCCTTTCCCTCTCCCTCTTCCTTCCTCCTTCCCCCTTCCACCAAGTAGAATCCTACTAGGACTTGGTGTCCTAGTAGGACTACTCTCTCTTGGCGCGCCCTACAGGGGCCATCCGGCCTCCCCCTCTCCTCCTTTATATAAGGAGGCAGGGTTGCACCCTAGAACACACAAGATCAATTGTATTAGCCGTGTGCGGTACCCCCTCCACAGATTACACCTCAGATCATATTGTCGTAGTTCTTAGACGAAGCCCTACGCGGATCACATTATCAACACTGTCATCACACCGTCGTGCTGACCAAACTCATCATCCCCAAACCTCTGCTAGATCAAGAGCTCGAGGGACGTCATCACGGTGAACTTGTGCAGAACTCGGAGGTGTCGTACGTTCGGTATTTGGATCAGTTGGATCATGAAGATGTTCGACTACATCAGCCGCGTTACTAAACGCTTCCGCTTACGAGGGTACCTAGACACACTCTCCCGTCTCGTTGCTATGCATCTCCTAGTTAGATCTTGCATGATCGTCGGAATTTTTTTGAATTACTACGTTCCCCAACAATCTGCCGTGTTAAGTCCACGACAGTTGGCGCCCACCATGGGGCCAGCACACGGTGATTTCGAGTTCTTGAAGGGCAGCTTCGCAGGGATCAAGGGATATGCCATTGGCCGGATGACCAAAAGCCGCTGCAGCAAGCTCTACATGGACAACGCTGGCTGGGGCCCTGAGGCCGGCTCAATTGAGTACGGGTACCGAGTCCCCTTCGGCGGAATCCATGTCTTCATCGGGAAGATCGGCGAGTCGGGGATTGAGCCGGACACCTGCACCGACATCGTTGAGATGGCTCAACGTGCATGACCCACCAAGGTTCAACCCGCAGTGAAGCACGCTTTCGTGGGTTTTACTCAAGGAGTGGATCTTGAGGAAGGATTTGTGCCCGGTGGAGAGATGACCATCTACTCTGGTGATGAGTCCTCAACCGAAGAGACCAATTCCATATATCAATTGCAAGATGGTGGGCTTGGGGGCTGTTTCGATGGCGACAATATTTCGGACCCCTATGAGCCGCCGAACCGGGTTGCAATCTTCATGGCTGGTACGCAGCCAGTGCTCAATTCGACAACTGTTACGGCCATGACTTCCAGTTCAACAGCTGCGGCAATGGCTGGAGCAAGTGGCTCTACGCGCCCACTGGCTCAGGTTCTGACCAAGCTTTTGGATGCTTTGGCTACTTTAATGGGGACAGAGGTAACGCCAGAGACTCAAGCACAACATAAGGTGGATGTCGCGAAGCTGTGAGATGAGATAGCTCAAGCCAACGAAGAACTTGCCGCTGAGAACGCTAGGATGTCGATAGAGCGAGCCGCCTTGGACGCGCAGTCGCAACTGATCCAGGCAGAGTCGTTCTGGCTCACCTCGGATCAGAACGCTTCGAATGCTATTATGAGGAGGAGGCACCAGACCCGTCTACCACAGATTTTGAGGCTAGGAACCT
Source organism: Triticum aestivum (assembly GCF_018294505.1). Classification (NCBI taxonomy): domain Eukaryota; kingdom Viridiplantae; phylum Streptophyta; class Magnoliopsida; order Poales; family Poaceae; genus Triticum; species Triticum aestivum. Next base: position 431,574,910 of record NC_057795.1, on the reverse strand, counting down.
TTTCAGCACACCTGGGGCAGGAACCAGTGACCCGCCCGTGGTAGACCGGGTTGTTGAGGCGCCCGCGACCGGAGCACCGGTTCAGCTACGTGCAGCAGACCCGCCTCACTTGAACTTGACTCCGCCTCAGCAAGTGCCAACACCGCCGGATCATTATTCTAACCCTCTGAATAATATGATTGCCGCGGCTACACAATTGGCGTCTCTCCCTATTGAAGGCGAGTCACCAGCTACGATGGAGATAGGGAGAGCCGAAGAGCTTCTTCAGACAGCGGTGGCACAACAGGCGGCTTACTCGTATAGTCGAGAACGGATTCATTCAACCCCGCATCCAAGCCAGAGTTATAGCAGGCATATTGATTCACCAGCAGTTTCAAGCAGTGAGCGGCACCATTACCAGCCTTGTAGGCATGACCCGCCGCGTGTTGGTAACGATGCCCAGGCTTTGGTAGATCAGGGCAGGGCACGTCGGGAGGCTGAGCTGGCGGCTTAGTTGGCGGCTCATCAACAATCTTCGGCTTAACCATCGGCATCTGTGGAGGCAGGAGTGACCTCTAGAACCCTTGGTGTGCCATGTTTAGTGCCAGCTCTACGTAACAAGCGCTTACCCATGGATTTTAAGGGCCCTGCAAGGTGCCTAATTACATGACAGATCAGCCACCAGAGGCCTGGATTGAGATCTATGAGATGGCCATGGAGATGTTGGATGTTAGTGATGCTGCGTGTGCTAAATATTTCACCATGATGTTGGATTGGCCGGCACGCACTTGGCTTAAAGGATTTCCCCCTAACTCCATCAGGTCATGGGCTGAGTTGAAGGCACGTTTTATGCAAAATTTCAAAGACACGTGCAAGCATCCTATGTCGATTCTTGATTTAGACTCTTGCGTCCAGGGTGAGGGCGAGTCAACAACGAATTGGGTGCGCCGGATCTCGGCTGTTATCCACTCATCGGATAGTATCAATGCCGGTTAGCTGTCCTGATGTTGGAAAAGAATTGCCGATTCCTTCCTCTTAAGCAGAAGCTAGGGCGGCTTAAGCGCCACTGCAATGATATGGAAGATCTCATGGCGGCTCTCGTCAAATACGCTGACTTTGATAGTACTAAGGACCTTGAATCTGATGAGGAGAAGGCTGGCAAGGGGAAGAAGAGTGGCAATGCAAAGGGACATGAACACAATACGGCGGGTCAAGGTAGCAATGGTAAGCGCAAGCCGATGGACGACGGTTCAGACTTTGTGGCCAATACCAACACGCAAGGTAATAGTCAGCTTCATAAGGGGAAATCTTCAACGCCCCAGTTTGGAGGGCCAAAGTTCAACCTTGGAGCAATGATGGATCAACCTTGCCTAAAGCACGTTATGCAAGAGAAGCCGGCTAGTCATCTGTGGAAAGATTGTTTCATCATGAGGGAGTATAGAAATTCTAGTTTTTTCCAGAACAATCATGGCCCATATGGCGGGTCAGGATCCGGCTCTCACGGACCTGGCTTTAGAGGTGGCGGCTCAAGCTTCGGTTTTCTGGGCCAAGGAAATCAAGGTGGCTTTAATCAGCAATCTAGTCAAGGGAATCAGCAACAGCAGTCTAGTATCAGAGTAATCCAAAGCAACTGAATAGTGGTCAATATCATGTATTTACCATGAGCTTATGCAAACGAGACCAGAAGATCATAAGTGGGCAGTGAACGCGGTTGAGCCGGCAGTTCCCCGATACTTGCGATGGTCTGAACATCCTATTGTACGGAGCCATGAGGATCACCCGCCCCAGGTTGACAATCCAGGTCAATTGGCTTTGGTGGTTGCTCCTCAGGTTGGAGGGTACAAGTTTACCAATGTGCTTATGGGTGGAGGCAGCAATGTCAATATCCTTTACTATGATACTTTTCGCCGTATGAATTTAACTAACAAAGATCTTAAGCCATCTTCTACTATTTTTCATGGGGTGCTGCCTGGTAAGTCAGTATACCCGGTGGGCAAGATAGCTTTGGAAGTAGCCTTCGGCAATGATCATGATTACAGAGCGGAGACATTGACTTTTGAAGTAGTCAAGATCAAGAGCCCTTATCACGACCTGTTTGGACGGCCGGCTTATGCTAAATTCTTGGCACGACCTTGTTATGTTTATCTGCAGCTCAAGATGTCGGGTCATAAGGGCACTATCACAGTACATGGCAACAGGAAGATAGCTTTGGAGTGTGAAGAGGGTGATTCTGCTTATGCTGAGTCTGTTTGTGCAACAGAGGAGTTGAAGTTCTACAAAGATAATGTTGACCCGGCAGATATGACACCTTTTAGAAAGCCAACCACAAAGCATGACCCCTTGTTGAAGTTTAAGTCGGAGGATGACACTAAACAGGTTGACTTTGTTCCTGGTGAGTCATCCAAGCAGTTCAGTATCAGTGCCAATATGGATCCGAAATAGGAAAGCACGCTCATCGAGTTCATCCGTGAGAACCGGGACATCTTTGCATGGAAGCCTTCAGACATGCCAGGTTTACTGAGGCAACTCGCTGAGCACAATCTCAATGTTGATCCAAAGTTTAAACCGGTCAAGCAATTCCTTCATCATTTTAATGAAGAGAGGTGTAAGGCCATTGGTGAAGAAGTGGCCCGGCTCTTGGCGACTGGGTTCATAATTAAAGTTTTTCATCTTGAGTGGTTGGCTAACCCGGTGCTGGTACTTAAGAAGAATGGAACTTGGCGTATGTGTGTGGATTACACAAACCTTAATTAACAAGGCATGTCTAGCTTACCCTTTTGCTCTCCCTCGGATTGATCAGATCATCGATGCTATGGCGGGTTGCGAGCCTTTGAGTTTTCTGGATGCTTACTCTCGTTATCATCATATCAAGATGGCAGTTAAGGACCGTGAGAAGACAGCTTTCATCACTCCCTTTGGAGCTTCTGTTATGTGTCTATGCCTTTTGGGCTCAAGAGTGCCCATGCGACTTATCAGCAATGTGTTCAGAATAGCCTTCATGACCAGATTGGACGCAATGTTCATGCTTTTGTGGATGATGTTGTGAAATCCAGGAAGAAGGAGACCTTGATAGATGATTTGAAAGAGACCTTTGACAATCTCTGGGTCTACAAGATGACGCTTAACCCGGCCAAGTGTGTTTTTTGTGTGCCTGCAGACAAGCTCTTGGGATTTTTGGTTTCTAAAAGAGGCATTGAAGCTAACCCGAAGAAAATCAAGGCTATCACTTCTTTGGCTAAACTGACGTGTATTAATGATGTACAGCGTCTGGCGAGTCGTATTACAACTTTAAGCCGGTTTATAAGCCATTTGGGCGAAAAGGCTATCCCTCTGTATCAGATGATGAAGAAAACAGATCACTTTGCTTGGAGTGATGCTACCAATCAGGCGTTTGAGGCATTGAAAAGGCAGTTGGTTGAGCCGCCAATCCTTGCAGCTCCTATTGATAAGGAGCCCTTACTATTATATGTGGCTGCTAATAGTAGAGCCGTCAGTGTGGCAATTTTTGTGGAAAGGAAAGAATCAGGCAAGGAATATCTGGTTCAGCGGCCGGTTTATTATGTTAGTGAGGTACTCATTGAATGTAAGCAGAGATACCCACATTGGCAGAAGCTGGTTTATGGAGTGCTCATGGCTAGTCGTAAGTTAAAGTAGTATTTCCTTGGTCATCCCATCACTGTGGTCAGTTCTGCTCCCTTAGGGGATATTATTCAAAACAAAGAAGCCACGGGCCAGGTAGCCAAGTGGGGCATTGAGCTTGGACCCCATGGTTTGAAATAAATGCCTCGGATAGCTATCAAGTCTCAAGCACTTGTGGATTTCATCAATGACTGGACAAAGCTGCAGATGCCTGAGGAGAAGCCGGATAACACCTGAGTACGAGGCCTTGCTCCATGGTCTTTGGATGGCTAAAGAGATGAATTTAAGCTAGGTGAGGTGTTTTGGCGACTCAGATTTTGTGGCTCAGCAAGTTTCAGGAACTTGGGATTCCAAGGATCCACTCATCGCGGCTTATCGCCGAGAGGTTGATGTTATTGCTGGTCATTTCAAGTGTTGGGAATGTAGCAAGCAATTTCAAAAAAATTCCTACGCTCACGCAAGATATATCTAGGAGATGCATAGAAATGAGAAGGGGAGAGTGTGTTCATGTACCCTCGTAGACCGAAAGCGAAAGCGTTTGACAACGCGGTTGATGTAGTCAAACTTCTTCTCGTTCCCACCGATCAAGCACCAAACGTACGGCACCTCCGAGTTCTGCACACGTTCAGCTTGATGATGTCCCCCAAACTCTTGATCCAGCAAAGTGTCGAGGGAGAGTTTCGTCAGCACGACGGCGTGGTGACGCTGATGGTGAAGTGATCCGCGTAGGGCTTCGCCTAAGCACTATGTGAATATGACCGGAGGCGTAAATTGTGGAGGGGGGCGGCGCACACGGCAAACAATGTTTGTTGTGTGTTCTAGCGGCGCCCCCCACATATATATAGGTTGGAGGGGAGGAGAGGCAGCCAAGGGGGCGCCCCAAGTAGGAGGAATCCTACTTGGGGTCCTCCCAATTCGGCCTCCCCCTTTCCTATTCCTATTCGGAGTAGGAAGGGAAGAGGGGGAAGGGGGAGTCCTATTCCCTTTTTTTTCCTTCTTCCCCTTTCCTTCTCCAACTTGGCTAGCCCATATGGGGGGCACACCATCCCCTTTGTGGCTTGTGTTTTTCCCCTCTTGGCCCTTAAGGCCCATATCTTTTGCCCGGGGTGCCCGGAACCCCTTCTGGTGACCCGATAAGTACCCGGTGCATCCTAAAACACTTCCAGTGCCGGAATACCATCGTCCTATATATCAATCTTTACCTATCGACCATTTCGATACTCCTCATCATGTTCGTGATCTCATCCGGGACTCTGAATAACATTCGGTCACCAAATCACATAACTCGTATAATACAAAATCGTCATTGAATGATGCGTGCGGACCCTACGGGTTCGAGAACTATGTAGACATGATCGAGACACCTCTCCGGTCAATAACCAATAGCGGAACCTGGATGCTCATATTGGTTCCTACATATTCTACGAAGATCTTTATCGGTCGAACCGTTATGGCAACATACGTTATTCCCTTTGTCATCGTTATGTTACTTGCCCGAGATTTGATCGTCGGTATCTTCATACCTAGTTCAATCTCGTTACCGGCAAGTCTCTTTACTCTTTCTGCAATACATCATCCCACAACTAACTCATTAGTTACATTGCTTGCAAGGCTTATCATGATGTGCATTACCGAGAGGGCCCAGAGATACCTCTCCGATACCCAGAGTGACAAATCCAAATCTCGATCTATGACAACCCAACAAACACCTTCGGAGATATCTGTAGAGCATCTTTATAATCACCTAGTTACGTTGTGATGTTTGATAGCACACAAGGTATTACTCTGGTATCGGGAGTTGCATAATCTCATAGTCAATGGAATATGTATAAGTCATGAAGAAAGCAATAGCAATAAAACTTAACGATCATCATGCTAAGCTAACGGATGGGTCTAGTCCATCACATCATGTTTATCAAATGACAACACATATATATGGTTAGGAAACTTAACCATCTTTGATTAACGAGCTAGTCTAGTAGAGGCTTGCAAGGGACACGGTGTTTTGTCTATATATCCACACATGTATCAAGTTTCCGGTTAATGCAATTCTAGCATGAATAATAAACATTGATCATGATATAAGGAAATATAATAAACAACTTTATTATTGCCTCTAGGGCATATTTCCTTCATCAAGGGCTATCAAGTTGAACATGTTGATCGCAGGAAAAATGAGGTGGCTAATGCTTTAAGCAGGCTGGGGTCCCAGCGTAAGCCGGTACCACCTAATGTTTTCCTTGATGTTTTGCATAATCCTTTAGTTAAATTGCCTACGGAGGAAGATCTTGCTATTCCTAACCCGAAGGCACAGTTGGTGGCGGCTCTTCATGCTATTCCTGATTGGACAGTTCCATATTTGGCTTATATGACCCGGGGTGAGTTGCCTGAGGATGAAACTTTGGCCAGGCAGATAACCCAGCGGGGAATATTGTTAATGGCGAGTGGCACCGATGCAGTGTCACAGGGGCATTTCAGCGTTGTGTTTCTGATACGTCTCCAACGTATCTACTTTTCCTAACGCTTTTCCTCTTGTTTTGGACTCTAATTTGCATGGTTTGAATGAAACTAACTCCGAACTGACGATGTTTTCAGTAGAACTACCATGGTGTTGTTTTTGTGAAGAAATAAAAGTTCTCGGAATGGAATGAAACTTTGTGAGGAATTTTTATACAATAAACAAGAATTTCTTGAGCCAAGACCCACCAGAGGGGGCACCTGGGTGGGCACAACCCACTAGGGCACACCCCCCTCCTAGCGCACCCAGGTGGGTTGTCCCCACCTAGTGGCCCCACAGACCCTGAAACCTACGCTACAAAATCCTATTTTTCCAAAATTAGGGAGAAAGAATTATCACGATTCACGAGACGGAGCCGCCGTCACCTCCTGTTCTTCATCGGTAGGCCAGATCTGGAGTCCGTTTGGGGCTCCGGAGAGGGGGATCTTTGTTCTTCATCATCACCAACCCTTCTCCATCACCAATTCCATGATGCTTCCCATTGGGAGTGAGTAATTCCTTCGTAGGCTCGCTGGTCGGTGAGGAGTTGGATGAGATTCATCATGTAATTGAGTTAGTTTTGTTAGGGCTTGATCCCTAGTATCCACTATGTTCTAAGATTGATGTTGCTATGACTTTGCTATGCTTAATGCTTGTCACTTTGTGCCCGGGTGCCATGAACCCAGATCTGAACCATTTATGTTATCATCATTATATCCATGTTTTAGATCCGATCTTGCAAGTTATAGTCTACTACGTGTTATGATCCAGCAACCCCGGAGTGACAATAGTCGGGACCACTCCCGGTGATAACCGTAGTTTGAGGAGTTCATGTATTCACTATGTGTTAAATGTTTTGTCCCGGTTCTCTATTAAAAGGAGGCCTTAATATTCCTTAGTTTCCAATAGGACCCCGCTGCCACGGGAAGGTAGGACAAAAGATGTCATGCAAGTTCTTTCCATAAGCACGTATGACTATTTACAGAATACATGCCTACATTATATTGATGAACTGGAGCTAGTGCTGTTGGAAATATGCACTAGAGGAAATAATAAATGGTTATTATTATATTTCCTTGTTCATGATAATTGTCTATTGTTCATGCTATAATTGTATTAACTGGAAACCGTAATACATGTGTGAATACGTAGACCACAACATGTCCCTAGTGAGCCTCTAGTTGACTAGCTCGTTGATCAATAGATGGTTATGGTTTCCTGACCATGGACATTGGATATCATTGATAACGGGATCACATCATTAGGAGAATGATGTGATGGACAAGACCCAATCCTAAGCATAGCACAAGATCGTGTAGTTCGTTTGCTAAAAGCTTTTCTAATGTCAAGTATCATTTCCTTAGACCATGAGATTGTGCAACTCCCGGATACCGTAGGAATGCTTTGGGTGTGCCAAACATCACAACGTAACTGGGTGTCTATAAAGGTGCACTATGGTTATCTCCGAAAGTGTCTGTTGGGTTGGCACGAATCGAGACTGGGATTTGTCACTCTGTGTGACGGAGAGGTATCTCTGGGCCCACTCGGTAATGCATCATCATAATGAGCTCAATGTGACTAAGTAGTTAGTCACGGGATCATGCATTATAGAACGAGTAAAGTGACTTGCCGGTAACGAGATTGGACGAGGTATTGGGATACCGACGATTGAATCTCGGGCAAGTAACATACCGATTGACAAAGGGAGTTGTATACGGGATTGCTTGAATCCTTGACATCGTGGTTCATCCGATGAGATCATCATGGAACATGTGGGAGCCAACATGGGTATCCAGATCCCGCTGCTGGTTATTGGCCAGAGAGCTGTCTCGGTCATGTCTACATGATTCCCGAACCCGTAGGGTCTACACACTAAGGTTCGGTGACACTAGAGTTGTTATGGGAATTAGTGTGCAGTTACCGAATGTTGTTAGGAGTCCCGGATGAGATCCCGGACGTCAAGAGGAGTTCTGGAATAGTCTGGAGGTAAAGATTTATATACGGGAAGTCCTATTTTGGCCACCGGAAAATGTTTGGGATTTTTCGGTATTGTACCGGGAAGGTTCTAGAAGGTTCCGGAGTGGGTCCCACCTGCATGGGGGGACCTACATGAACGTGGGTAGTGGGGGAAAGGCCCCACACCCCTGGTCAAGGCGCACCAAGATCCCCCCTTAGAAGCAATAAGATCATATCCCGAAGGGATAAGATCAAGATCCCTAAAGAAGGGGGATAACAATTGGTGGGGAAGGAAATGATGGGATTTCTTTCCTCCCACCTTTGCCAACGCCCCAATGGAATTGGAGGGCAAGAAACCAGCCCCCTCCACCCCTATATATAGTGGGGAGGCGCATGAGAGCTTCGCGCTGCCCCTGGCGCAGCCCTCTCCCTCCCCAACACCTCCTCCTCCTCCGTAGTGCTTGGCGAAGCTCTGCCGGAGAACTACAAGCTCCACCACCACGCCGTTGTGCTGCCAAAGCTCTCCCTCAACTTCTCCTCTCCCCTTGCTAGATCAAGAAGGAGGAGACGTCCCTGGGCTGTACGTGTGTTGAATGCGAAGGCACCGTTATCCGGTGCTTAGATCGGATTCGGCCGCGATCTGAATCTCTTAGTGAACGACTCCACCGACCGCGTTCTTGCAACGCTTCCGCATCGCGATCTTCAAGGGTATGAAGATGCACTCCCCTCTCTCTCGTTGCTAGTTACTCCATAGATTGATCTTGGTGATGCATAGAAAATTTGAATTTCTGCTACGTTCCCCAACAGTGGCATCATGAGCTAGGTTTATTGCATAGATTCTATGCACGAGTAGAACACAAGTAGTTGTGGGTGTTGGTTTGTTCAATTTGCTTACTGTTACTAGTCCTATCTTGATTCGGCAGCATCGTGGGATGAAGCGGCCCGGGCCGACCTTACACGTACGCTTACGTGAGACAGGTTCCACCGACTGACATGCACTTGTTGCATAAAGGTGGCTAGCGGGTGCCAGTCTCTCCCACTTTAGTCGGATCGGATTCGATGAAAAGGGTCCTTATGAAGGGTAAATAGAAATTGGCATATCACCGTTGTGGCTTTTTGCGTAGGTAAGAAACGTTCTTGCTAGAAACCCATAGCAGCCACGTAAAACATGCAACAACAATTAGAGGACGTCTAACTTGTTTTTGCAGGGTATGCTATGTGATGTGATATGGCCAAAAGAATGTGATGAATGATATATGTGATGTATGAGATTGATCATGTTCTTGTAATAGGAATCACGACTTGCATGTCGATGAGTATGACAACCGGCAGGAGCCATAGGAGTTGTCTTAATTTATTGTATGACCTGCGTGTCATTGAAAACGCCATGTAATTACTTTAGTTTATTGCTAAACCATTAGCCATAGTAGTAGAAGTAATATTTGGCGAGACAACTTCATGAAGACACGATGGTGGAGATCATGGTGTCATGCCGGTGACGAAGGTGATCATGTCGTGCCTCAACATGGAGATCAAAGGCGCAAGATGATATTGGCCATATCATGTCACTTTATGATTTGCATGTGATGTTTGTCATGTTTACATCTTATTTGCTTAGAATGACGGTAACATAAATAAGATGATCCCTCATTAAAATTTCAAGAATAGTGTTCCCCCTAACTGTGCACCGTTGCGAAAGTTCGTTGTTTCGAAGCACCACTTGATGATCGGGTGTGATAGATTCTAACATTCACGTACAACGGGTGTAAGCCAGATTTACACACGCAAAACACTTAGGTTGAATTGACGAGCCTAGCATGTACAGACATGGCCTCGGAACACAAGAGACCGAAAGGTCGAACATGAGTCGTATAGTAGATACGATCAACATGGAGATGTTCCCCGATGATGACTAGTCCGTCTCACGTGATGATCGGACACGGCCTAGTTGACTCGGATCATGTATCACTTAGATGACTAGAGGGATGTCTATCTGAGTGGGAGTTCATTAGATGAACTTAATTATCATGAACATAGTCAAAAGGACTTTGCAAATTATGTCGTAGCTTGCGCTTTAGTTCTACTGTTTAAGATATGTTCCTAGAGAAAATTTTAGTTGAAAGTTGATAGTAGCAATTATGTGGACTGGGTCCGTATACTGAGGATTGTCCCCATTGCTGCATAGAGGGCTTATGTCCTTAATGCACCGCTCGGTGTGCTGAACCTCGAGCGTCGTTTGTGGATGTTGCGAACATCTGACATACACGTTTTGATGACTACATGATAGTTCAGTGCGCAATGTTAAACGGTTTAGAATTGAAGCAGCGAAGACATTTTTTGAAATGTCGTTGAACATCTGAGATGTTCTAAGAGCTAAAATTAGGATTTCAGGCTCGTGCCCACGTCAACAGGTATGAGACCTCCGACAAGTTTCTTAACCTGCAAACTAAGGGAGAAAAGCTCAATCATTGAGCATGTGCTTAGATTTTCTGAGTACTACAATCACTTGAATCGAGTGGGAGTTAATCTTCCAGATGAGATAGTGATGGTTCTCCATAGTCACTGCCACCAAGCTATTAGAGCTTCGTGATGAACTATAACATATCAGGGATAGACATGATGATCCTTGAGCATTTCACCATGTTTGACACCGTGAAAGTAGAAATCGAGTAGGAGCATCAATTGTTGATGGTTAGTAAAACCACTAGTTTCAAGAAGGGCAAGGGCAAGAAGGGATACTTCATGAGACGACAAATCAGTTGCTGCTCTAGTGAAGAAACCCAGGGTTGAACCCAAACCCAAGACTAAGTGCTTCTGTAATGAGGGAACGGTCACTGAAGCAGAACTACCCTAGATACTTGGTAGATGAGAAGGCTGGCAAGGTTGACAGAAGTATATTGGATATACATTGTATTAAATGTGTACTTTACTAGTACTCATAGTAACACCAGGGTATTAAGATACCGGTTCGGTTGCTAAGTTTTAGTAACTCGAAATAAAAGAGCTACGGAATAAACGGAGACAACCTAAAGGTGAGATGACGATGTGTGTTGTAAGTGTTTCCAAGGTCGATGTGATCAAGCATTGCCTGCTCCCTCTACCATCGAGATTGGTGTTAAACCTAAATAATTGTTATTTGGTGTTTGCATTGAGCATAAACATGATTGGATTATGTTTATCTCAATACGGTTATTCATTTAAGGAGAATAATGGTTACTCTGTTTATTTGAATAATACCTTCAACGGTCTTGCACCTAAAATGAATGGTTTATTGAATCTCGATCGTAGTGATACACATGTTCGTCCCAAAAGATATAAGATAGTAATGATAGTACCACATACTTGTGGCACTACCACTTAAGTCATATTGGTATAAAACGCATGAAGAAGCTCCATATTGATGGATCTTTGGACTCACTCGTTTTTCAAAAGATTGAGACATGCGAACCATGTCTATTGGTATATACGCATGAAGAAACTCCATGCAGATGGATCGTTTGGACTCACTTGTTTTTAAATCACTTGAGACATGCAAATCATACCACATGGGCAAGATGACTGAAAGGCCTCGTTTTCAGTGAGATGGAACAAGAGAGCAACTTGTTGGAAGTAATACATTTGATGTGTGCAATCCAATGAGTGCTGAGGCACGCAGTGAATATCATTATGCTCTTACTTCACAGATGATTTGAGTAGATTCTTAGTATATTTACTTGATGAAACACAAATCTGAATTATTGAAAGGTTCAAGTAATTTCAAAGTGAAGTTGAAGATCATCGTGACAAGAGGATAAAATGTCTATGATATGATCATAGAGATAAATATCTGAGTTACGAGTTTGGCACACAATTAAGACATTGTGGAAATTGTTTCACAACTAATACCGCCTAGAACACCATAGTGTGATGGTGTGTCCGAACATCGTAACTGCACCCTATTGGATATGGTGCATACCATGATGTCTCTTATCGAATTAACACTATCATTACGGGTTAGGCATTAGACACAACCACATTCACTTTAATAGGGAACCACACAATTCCATTAAGATGACACCGTATGAACTATGGTTTAGAGAAACCTAAGCTGTCATTTCTTATAAAGTTTGGGGCTGCGACGCTTATGTGAAAAAGTTTCAGGCTGATAAGCTCGAACCCAAAGCGGATAAATGCATCTTCATAGGACACCCAAAAATAGTTGGGTATACCTCCTGTCTCAGATACGGAAGCAAAAGGGATTGTTTCTAGAATCGGGTCCTTTCTCGAGGAAAAGTTTCTCTCGAAAGAATTGAGTGGGAGGATGGTGGAGACTTGATGAGGTTATTGAACCGTCACTTCAACTAGTGTGTAGCAGGGCACAGGAAGTTTTTCTTGTGCCGCCTACACCAATTGAAGTGAAAGCTGATGGTAGTGATCATGAAACTTCGGATCAAGTCACTACCAAACCTTGTAGGTTGACAAGGACTCGTACTGCTTCAGAGTGGTGCGGTAATCCTATCTTGAAGGTCATGTTGCTAGACAACAATGAACCTACGAGCTATGGAGAAGCGATGGTGGGCCCGGATTCCGACGAATGGCTCGAGGCCATTAAATCCGAGAGGATCCATGTATGAAAACAAAGTATAGACTTTGGAAGAACTACTTGATGGTCGTAAGGCTGTTGAGTACAGATGGATTTTAAAAGGAAGACACACAATGATGGTAAGTGTCACCATTAAGAAAGCTCGACTTGCCGTTAAGATGTTTTCCGACAAGTTCAAGGAGTTGACTACGGTGAGCCTTTCTCACTCGTAGCGATGCTAAGAGTCTGTTGGAATTATATTAGCAGTTACTGCATTATTTATGAAATCTTGCAGATAGGATGTCAAAACATTGTTTCCTTGACGATTTTCTTGAGGAAAGGTTGTATGTGATACAACCAGAAGGTTTTGTCAATCCTAAAAGATGCTAACAAGTATGCAAAGCTCCAGCAATCCTTCTAACGACTGGAGTAAGCATCTCGGAGTTGGAATATATGCTTTGATGAGATGATCAAAGATATTGGGTTTATACGAAGTTTATTGGAAACTTGTATTTCCAAAGAAGTGCGTGGGAGCACTATAGCATTTCTGATGAGTATATGTTGTTGACATATTGTTGATCAGAAATGATGTAGAATTTATGGAAAGCATATGGGGTTATTTGAAAAGTGTTTTTCAATGGAAAACCTGGATTAAGATACTTGAACATTGAGCATCAAGATCTATAAGGATAGATCAAAAATCGCTTGATAGTACTTTCAAATGAATACGCACCGTGACAAGATTTTGAAGGAGATCAAAATAGATCGGCAAAGAAGGAGTTCTTGGCTGTGTTATAAGGTGTGAGTATTGAGTAAGACTCAAGACCTGACCACGGCTGAAGAGAGAGAATGGACGAAGGTCGTCCCCTATGCTTTAGACGTAGGCTCTACAATAAGCTATGCTGTGTACTGCACCTGAAGTGTGCCTTGCCATGAGTCAGTCAAGGGGTACAAGAGTGATCCAGAAATGGATCACAGGACAGCGGTCAAAGTTATCCTTAGTGACTAGTGGACTAAGGAATTTTTCTCGATTATGGAGGTGGTAAAATAGTTCGTCGTAAAGGGTTACGTCGATGCAAACTTTGACACTAATCTGGATGACTCTGAATAGTAAATAGTTCCAAATAGTGCGTGGTAGCTGCATCTACAAGATGATGTAGAGATTTGTAAAGCACACATGGATCTGAAAGGTTATGACCCATTGACTAACAACCTCTCTCACAAGCGAGATAAGATCAAACCCCATGGGTGTTGGATTCATTAGGATCACATAGTGATGTGAACTAGATTATTGACTCTAGTGCAAGTGGGAGACTGTTGGAAATATGCCCTAGAGGCAATAATAAAATGGTTATTATTATATTTCCTTGTTCATGATAATTGTCTATTGTTCATGCTATAATTGTATTAACTGGAAACCGTAATACATGTGTGAATACATAGACCACAACATGTCCCTAGTGAGCCTCTAGTTGACTAGCTCGTTGATCAATAGATGGTTATGGTTTCCTGACCATGGACATTGGATGTCATTGATAACGGGATCACATCATTAGGAGAATGATGTGATGGAAAAGACCCAATCCTAAGCATAGCACAAGATCGTGTAGTTCGTTTGCTAAAAGCTTTTCTAATGTCAAGTATCATTTCCTTAGACCATGAGACTGTGCAACTCCCGGATACCGTAGGAATGCTTTGGGTGTGCCAAACGTCACAATGTAACTGGGTGGCTATAAAGGTGCACTACGGGTATCTCCGAAAGTGTCTGTTGGGTTGGCACGAATTGAGACTGGAATTTGTCATTCCGTGTGACGGAGAGGTATCTCTAGGCCCACTCGGTAATGCATCATCATAATGAGCTCAATGTGACTAAGTAGTTAGTCACGGGATCATGCATTACGGAACGAGTAAAGTGACTTGCCGGTAATGAGATTGAACGAGGTATTGGGATACCCAATATCGAATCTCGGGCAAGTAACGTACCGATTGACAAAGGGAATTGTATACGGGATTGCTTGAATCCTTGACATCGTGGTTCATTCGATGATATCATCGTGGAACATGTGGGAGCCAACATGGGTATCCAGATCCCGCTGTTGATTATTGGCCAGAGAGCTGTCTCGGTCATGTCTGCATGATTCCCGAACCCGTAGGGTCTACACACTTAAGGTTCGGTGACGCTAGAGTTGTTATGGGAATTAGTGTGCAGTTACTGAATGTTGTTAGGAGTCCCCGATGAGATCCCCGATGTCACGAGGAGTTCCGGAATGGTCCGGAGGTAAAGATTTATATATGGGAAGTCCTATTTTGGCCACCGGAAAATGTTCAGGATTTTTCGGTATTGTACCGGGAAGGTTCTAGAAGGTTCCAGAGTGGGGCCCACCTGCATGGGGGGACCCACATGAACGTGGGTAGTGGGGGAAAGGCCCCACACCCCTGGTCAAGGCGTACCAAGATCCCCCCTTAGAAGGAATAAGATCATATCCCGAAGGGATAAGATCAAGATCCCTAAAAGAGGGGGATACCAATCAGTGGGGAAGGAAATGATGGGATTTATTTCCTCCCACCTTTGCCGACGCCCCAATGGACTTGGAGGGTAATAAACCTGCCCCTCCACCCCTATATATAGTGGGGAGGCGCATGGGAGCTTCACGCTTCCCCTGGCGCAGCCCTCTCCCTCCCCAACACCTCCTCCTCCTCCGTAGTGCTTGGCGAAGCTCTGCCGGAGAACTGCAAGCTCCACCACGACGCCACCGTGCTGCCAGAGCTCTCCCTCAAGTTCTCCTCTCCCCTTTCTGGATCAAGAAGGAGGAGACGTCCCTGGGTTGTACGTGTGTTGAACGCGGAGGCACCGTTGTTCGGTGCTTAGATCGGATTCGGCCGCGATCTGAATCGCTTAGTGAACGACTCCACCGACCGCGTTCTTGCAATGCTTCCGCATCGCGATCTTCAAGGGTATGAATATGCACTCCCCTCTCTCTCGTTGCTAGTTACTCCATAGATTGATCTTGGTGATGCGTGGAAAATTTTGAATTTCTGCTATGTTCCCCAACAAGTGCCGTATCGCCCTAGGTTATAACTGTCTCATGATGAATATCATCCAACAAGTCACCGATCCAATGCCTAAAAATTTATCTTATATTGTTCTTGCTAAGTTACTACTGCTATCGTTACTGCCGCACTTGCTACAAAATTACTGCTATCACAGTTAGCATTACCGTTGCTACTATCACTACTATCAAAACTATCAAACAACTATTCTACTGATCACTTTGCTGCAGAAAATTAATCTCCAGGTGTGGTTGAATTGACAACTCAGCTGCTAATACCTTCAAATATTCTTTGGCTCCCCTTGTGTCGAATCTATAAATTTGGGTGGAATACTCTACCCTCGGAAACTACTGCGATCCCCTAGACTTGTGGGTTATCAAGAACTTTTTCTGGCGCCGTTGCCGGGGAGCATAGCTATATTTGTTGAGTCACTTGGGATTATTATCAATCTATCACTATGAAGAATATGAAGGATGCTAAGACTAAGATTTTTCCCTCTAAGACGAGGGGAGGTAAGGAACTGCCATCCAGTTCTGCTTTAGATTCACCTTCTGTTATAAGTAAACTTGCAACACCACCACATGTTATTAATCCTGATATGTCGCAAGTTATTGATGATGCTACTTCTGCTATGGATAATGCTTATGATGATGCTAGTACCTCGCTTGATAATGATGATATGCCACTTGGTGATTTTCTTGATGAACAAATTGCTAGAGTAATACAACATGATGTTGTTGAATCTAATGATGAGTTTGAAACTGAAACTCCTGAAACACCTGCTAGAACTAGCCTTCCTAGCTATGAATTGCCTAAGGTACCGGAAGGTTATGTTATGAATGAGGAGACAACTAGAGATATTCTTGCTTGTAAGGATAGAGATAATCTAGAGAAATTATTATGCAAGTATAAAGAAAAATCTGTGAATGCTAGAATGAAATATGATCCTAAGTTTGCTACTGTTGGGGAACGTAGTAATTTCAAAAAAAATCCTACGCACACGCAAGATCATGGTGATGCATAGCAACGAGAGGGGAGAGTGTTGTCCACGTACCCTCGTAGACCGAAAGCGGAAGCATTAGAACAACGCGATTGATGTAGTCGTACGTCTTCACGGCTCGACCGATCAAGCACCGAAACTATGGCACCTCCGAGTTCCAGCACACGTTCAGCTTGATGACGATCCCCGGACTCCGATCCAGCATGGTGTCGGGGAAGAGTTCCGTCAGCACGACGGTGTGGTGATGATCTTGATGTTCTACCGTCGCAGGGCTTCGCCTAAGCACTGCTACAATATTATCGAGGACTATGGTGGAGGGGGACACCGCACACGGCTAAGAGATCTTGGAGATCAATTGTTGTGTCTATGGGGTTCCCCCTGCCCCCGTATATAAAGGAGCCAAGGGGGAGGGGGCGGCCGGCCAAGGAGGGCGCGCTAAGGGGGAGTCCTACTCCCACCGGGAGTAGGACTCCCTTCTTTCCTAGTTGGAGTAGGAGAAGGGGGGAAGGAGGAGGGAGAGAGGAAGGAAGGGGGGGCGCCGCCCCCCTCTCCTTGTCCTATTCGGACTAGGGGGGGAGGGGGCGTGGACCACCTCTTTCCTCCTCTCTTCCTCTCCACTATGGCCCATGTAGGCCCATTATGCCCCCGGGGGGTTCCGGTAACCTCCCGGTACTCCAATAAAATTCCGATTTCACCCGGAACACTTCCGATATCCAAATATAGGCTTCCAATATATCACTCTTCATGTCTCGACCATTTCGAGACTCCTCGTCATGTCCGTAATCTTATCCGGGACTCTGAACAAACTTCGGTACATCAAAACTCATAAACTCATAATATAACTGTCATTGAAACCTTAAGCGTGCGGACCCTACGGGTTCGAGAACTATGTAGACATGACCTAGAACTGTTTCCGGTCAATAACCAATAGCAGAAACTGGATGCTCATACTGTCTCCTACATATTCTATGAAGATATTTATCGGTCAAACCGCATAACAACATACGTTGTTCCCTTTGTCATCGGTATGTTACTTGCCCGAGATTCGATCATCGGTATCCAATACCTAGTTCAATATCGTTACCGGCAAGTCTCTTTACTCGTTACGTAATGCATCATTTCGTAACTAACTCATTAGTTACATTGCTTGCAAGGCTTATAGTGATGTGCATTACCGAGAGGGCCCAGAGATACCTCTCCGACGATCGGAGTGACAAAACCTAATCTCGAAATACGCCGAAACAACATGTACCTTTGGAGACACCTGTAGAGCTCCTTTATAATCACCATTTACGTTGTGACGTTTTGTAGCACACAAAGTGTTCCTCCGATAAACGGGAGTTGCATAATCTCATAGTTATAGGAACTTGTATAAGTCACGAAGAAAGCAATAGCAACAACTAAACGATCAAGTGCTAAGCTAACGGAATGGGTCAAGTCAATCACATCATTCTCCTATTGATGTGATCCCGTTAATCAAATGATAACACATGTCTATGGTTAGGAAACATAACCATCTTTGATTAATGAGCTAGTCAAGTAGAGGCATACTAGTGACATTAAGTTTGTCTATATATTCACACATGTATCATGTTTCCGGTTAATACAATTCTAGCATGAATAATAAACATTATCATGAAATGAGGAAATAAATAATAACGTTATTATTGACTCTAGGGCATATTTCCTTCAGCTACTTCACATATCTTTATTAATGATAAGGATTATGAATTCTCTGTAGACTCAGAGTTAATTACTTTTGTTGAATGTGATCCTTTTCATGGTTATGAAACTAAAACTTTTGTGGCACATCTTACTAAGTTGAATGACATAGCCACCCTTTTTACTCATGATGAGAAAACTCGCTATTACTTTATTCTCAAATTGTTTCGGTTCTCATTAAAGGGTGATGCTAAAGCTTGGTACAATACTCTTGCTCCTGGTTGTGTGCGTAGTCCCCAGGATATGATTTATTACTTCTCTGAAATATATTTCCCTGCTCATAATAAAGAAGCTGCTTTACAGGAAATATTTAACTTTGTGCAAACTAAAGAAGAGAGTTTCCCACAAGCTTGGGGGAGGCTTTACCAGTTACTTAATACTTTGCCTGATCATCCTCTTAAGAAAAATGAAATACTTGATATCTTCTATAATGGACTAACCGATGCTTCTAGGGATTTCCTAGATAGTTGTGCTGGTTTTGTTTTCAGGTAACAAACTATTGGACAAGCTGAAGAATTATTGAATAACATATTGAAAAATTATGATGATTGGACTCTTCCTGAACCACCGCCTAAACCCACTCTGAAGAATAGGGGTATATTATATCTCAGTCCTGAAGATATGCAAGAGGCAAAGAAATCTATGAAGGAAAAAGGTATTAAAGTTGAGGATGTCAAAAATTTACCTCCTATTGAAGAAATACGTGGGCTTAATACACCACCACTGCCTAAGGTGGTAGAGGTAAATTCTCTAATGATGTTCAATGATAATGACAATCCTCACAATATGCACCCTAGACAATGCCTTTATGAGTTTGAAAACTACATTAGAAAACAAGATCACTTCAATGCAAATGTTATGAAACAATTGAAATACAATTCTGATATGATTGCTCGCTTGAGTGAATTGTTATTTAGAATCTCAAATGATGTTAGAGGTGTTGGAAAACATGCTTCTATGGTACAAACCCAGTTAGAACAAGTTGCTAAATCTCAAAGAGAGTTGCTTGATGAAATGAATAATAATAAACACAACTTTGCTGTTAGAGTTGCAACTAGAGGAACTAAAATGACTCAGGAACCACTTTATCCTGAGGGACACCCAAAAAGAATTGAACAAGACTCACAAAGAGTTAACACTGATGCACCTAGTCCATCTAGAAAGAAAAAGAAGAAGAAAAATGATAGGACATTGCATGCTTCTAGTGAACCTGAAATAGAAAAACCTCCTGATAATGATAATGAAACTTCTATCTCTGATGCTGAAACTCAGTACGGTAATGAACACTCACCTTCTAATAATGAAAAAGATAATGATGAGGTTCATGAAGACACTCAAACAAATAATAAAGAACCAGACAATGATGCTGAGATAGAACCACCTACTGATCTTGATAACCCACAACCTAAGAATAAAAGGTATGATAAAAGAGACTTTGTGGCTAGAAAACACGGTAAAGAAATAGAACCGTGGGTTCAAAAACCTATGCCTTTTCCACCTAAGTCAACTAAAAATAAAGATGATGAAGAATTTGAACGCTTTGCTGAGATGCTGAGGCCAGTCTTTTTGCGTACTCGCTTGACTAATATCTGGAAAATGCTCCTTATGCAAAGTACATGAAAGACATCATAACTAATAAGAGAAAAATACCGGAAGCTAAAATCTCCACTAGGCTTGCTATTTATACTTTTAAAGATGGAGTACCCAAAAAACTTGGGGATCCGGGAATACCAACTATACCTTGCTCTATCAAAAAGAATTATGCGAAAACTGCTTTGTGTGATTTAGGAGCTGGTGTTAGTGTTATGCCTTTCTCTCTATATAAAAGACTTGATTTGAATAAACTCACACTTACTGAAATATCTTTGCAAATGGCTGACAAATCAACTACCATACCTATCAGTATCTGTGAGGATGTGCCCGTTGTTGTTGCTAATGTTACTATTTTGACTGACTTTGTTATCCTTGAGATGCCCGAGGACAAAAACATGTCGATTATCCTTGGTAGACCCTTCTTGAATACTGCAGGGGTTGTTATTGATTGCAATAAAAGCAAGGTCACTTTTGTGCACTTTCTGAAGAAACAATTCCAAGTGAATGGTGTTAATGTTATTGAAAAATCTCCGACAAACACTATTGGAAGTTTTGAAATACCTCTACCCACTGTCAAAAAGAAAAATGAAATGCTTATTGTTCGGGACATTCATATCCCTATTGAGGTAACTTAGTGATTGATGACCCACAAGTATAGGGGATCTATCATAGTCCTTTCTATAAGTAAGAGTGTCGAACCCAACGAGGAGCAGAAGGAAATGACAAGCGGTTTTCAGTAAGGTATTCTCTGCAAGCACTGAAATTATCGATAACAGATAGTTTTGAGATAAGGTAATTCGTAATGGCTAATAAGTAACAAAAGTAATCAAGGTGCAACAAGGTGGCCCAATCCTTTTTGTAGCAAAAGACAAGCCTGGACAAACTCTTATATAATGGTATCCATAAACAAAAAGGAAACAAAAAGGATTTGCAAAAGACTTTTAATAGATCTAGCAAGAATTGGTCCAAGAAACTTGATGATCCATTATGGGCCTATAGAACTGCATATAAAAATCCTATGGGTATGTCTCCATATAAAATGGTTTATGGAAAAGCATGTCACTTACCTCTCAAACTAGAACATAAGGCATATTGGGCTATTAAAGAGCTCAATTATGATTTGAAACTTGCCGGTCAGAAGAGGCTATTTGACATTAGCTCACTTGATTAATGGAGAACCCAGGCCTATGAGAATGCCAAACTATTTAAAGAAAAAGTTAAAAGATGGCATGACAAAAGGATACAAAAATGTGAGTTTAATGTAGGTGATTATGTTTTGCTATACAACTCTCGTTTAAGATTTTTTGCAGGAAAACTTCTCTCTAAATGGGAAGGTCCTTACGTTATCGAGGAGGTCTATCGTTCTGGTGCCATAAAAATCAACAATTTCGAAGGCACAAATCTGAAGGTGGTGAACGGTCAAAGAATCAAACATTATATCTCAGGTAATCCCATAAATGTTGAAACCAATGTTATTGATACCGTAACCCCGGAGGAATACATAAGGGAAACTTTCTAGAATGTTCCAGACTCTGAAAAGGAATAGGTATGTGGTACGGTAAGTAAACCGACTCCAAAACAGTTCTAATATCAAATTTTCTCCGTTTTGGAATATTTAAGAAAATAGGAAAATAAGAAGTAGTCCAGAAAGGACACGGGGCATCCACGAGGGTGGAGGGCGTGCCCTACCCCCTGGGCGCGCCCCCTGCCTCGTGGGCACCTCGTGTGCCCTTCGGACACCGTTTTCTTCCATGATACTTCTTTTGGTCAGCAAAAATTCATTATAATCTCCCGAAGGTTTTGACCACCGTACCACGACGAAATCCTGTGTTTTTTTGAGTTGTCTCTGCAGCAAATTTAGAGCAAGATATCTTCTCAGGAGTCAGTCGGAGAGAGTCGGGTATCTAATCCGACACCGGGGCCAAGAGCAAATAGCGATGCTCACCGCTTTGGGCCATCAACAGAGGAAGAGATAGAGGCCGACTTAAAAAGGATAGATGCTATGGAGGAGGATCAAGAAGTTACTTCTCGTCTCCAAGCCAGATTTATGATGGAGGAACTCCAGAGCTCAGTAATTCCAAATTCAGTTATACCTCCCAATGCTGGATTTCTTTCTTATGAAAATATGAAAAAGAGTGTTACATGTTCTCCCGCAGCTATGCAACATCCATGGGTGAAAGAAGCCTTAACAGTTGTGGATAAACTCCGTAAGGAAACAATGGATCTTAAATAGCAGGTCAATAAGCTCGACGAAGAGAACCGTATCCTAAGGGGCATCATCGCCAAGAATATTACATCACCATCCCCTAAGAAAGAGACATAATTTCATGGGTATGGGCACTCCCCTTGGCAATTTCCAAGCTTGGGGGAGGTGCCCCTGTATCGTATCACCATCACACTTCTATCTTTACTGTTTTTCTCAGTTTGATCCTTTGGTTATATCTTGATCTTGTAGAATAAAGTTTAGTATGATCTGGTTTTGAGTTTTGTGTGGATCCCTATCTATGTAATCGAGTCCGTGAGCTATATATAATAAAGATTAGTCTAGAGTTGAGGGCTTTGCTATATCGCTATGATCCTGAGGGAATAAAAGAAAAAGAAAGAATAAAAAGAAATAAAAAGATCATATTGATCTTATGAAGAGTAATGACTTCACACATAAAGTGTATGATGAATAAAAGTTGTTGAGAGTTGACAAACATAGTTTTGATCATTGTTGCAATTAATAGGAAGTAATAAAGAAAGAGAGGTTTTCACATATAAATATACTATCTTGGACATCTTTTATGATTGTGAGCACTCATTAAAGTATGACATGCTAAAAAGTTGATGTTGGACAAGGAAGACAACGTAATGGGTTATGTTTTCTTATATCCGAAATAAATTATATTGTCATGGATCATCCAACATGTTGAGCTTGCCTTTCCCCCTCATGCTAGCCAAACTCTTTGCACCAAGTAGAGATACTACTTGTGCTTCCAAACATCCTTAAACCCAGTTTTGCCATGAGAGTCCACCATACCTACCTATGGATTGAGTAAGATCCTTCAAGTAAGTTGTCATTGTTTCAAGTAATAAAAATTGCTCTCTAAATATGTATGATCTATTAGTGTGGAGAAAATAAGATTTATACGAGCTTGTGATATGGAAGAAATAAAAGCGACGAACTGCATAATAAAGGTCCCTATCACAAGTGGCAATATAAAGTGACGTTCTTTTGCATTAAGATTTTGTGCATCCAACCCTAAAATCATATGACAACCTCTGCTTCCCTCTACGATGGGCCTATCTTTTATTTTTGTCTTCTACCTTATACAAGAGTCATGGTGATCTTCACCTTTCCTTTTTACACTTTATCCTTTGGAAAGCACTATGTGTTGGAAAGATCCTGATATATATATCCAATTGGATGTGGGTTTTCATAAAGCATTATGGTTGACATTACACTTGAGGTAAAAGGTTGGGAGGCGAAACTATAAGCCCCTATCTTTCTCTGTGTCTGATTGAAACTTCATACCCATAAGTATCGTGTGTGTGTTAGCAATTATGAAAGACTATATGATAGTTGAGTATGTGGACTTGCTGAAAAGCTCTTATATATTGACTCTTTCCCATGTTATGATAAATTGCAATTGCTTCAATGACTGAGATTATAGTTTGCTAGTTTTTAGTGAAGTTTCTGATTCATACTTGACATTGTGAATATATTGTTACTCTAAGCATAAGAAATCATATGACAATATACATATGTTGCTGCTCTAAGAATAATCATGATGCCCTCATGTCCGTATTTTATTTTATCGACACCTCTATCTCTAAACATGTGGACATATTTTTCGATATCAGCTTCCGCTTGAGGACAAGCAAGGTCTAAGCTTGGGGGAGTTGATACGTCCATTTTGCATCATGCTTTTATATCGATATTTATTGCAATATGGGCTGCTAATACACATTATGTCACAATAATTATGCCTTTTCTCTCTTATTTTACAAGGTTTACATGAAGAGGGAGAATGTCGGCACCTGGATTCTGGGCTGGAAAAGGAGCAAAATAGAGAACAATTCTGCACAACTCCAGAAGTCCTAAAACTCCACAAAAGTCAGTTTTGGAATATATTAAAGATATTGGGCGCATATAGCACCAGAGGGGGGCCACCCACTGTCCACGAGGGTGGGGGCGCGCCCTACCCCCCTAGGCGCACCCCCTGCCTCGTGGGCCACCTAGAAGCCCTTGATGCCCATCTTCTGGTATAAGGTGTCTTTTGCCATGGAAAAAATCATAAGGAAGCTTTCGGGACGAAGTGCCACTGTCTTGAGGCGGAACCTTGGCGGAACCAATCTAGGGCTCCGGTGGAGCTGTTCTGCCGGGGAAATAACCCTCCGGGAGGGGGAAGTCGTCACCATCGTCATCACCATCGATCCTCTCATCGGGGGGGGGGGGGGGGTTCAATCTCCATCAACATCTTCACCAGCACCATCTCCTCTCAAACCCTAGTTCATCTCTTGTATCCAATCTTTGTCTCAAAACGTCAGATTGGTACCTGTGGGTTGCTAGCAGTGCCGATTACTCCTTGTAGTTGATGCTAGTTGGTTTATTCTGTGGAAGATCATATGTTCAGATCCTTTATGCATATTAATACCCCTCTTATTATGAACATAAATATGATTTGTGAATAGTTACGTTTGTTCCTGGGGACATGGGAGAAGTCTTGTTATAAGTAGTCATGTGAATTTGGTATTTGTTCTATATTTTGATGAGATGTATGTTGTCTTTCCTCTAGTGGTGTTATGTGAATGTTGACTACATGACACTTCAACATTGCTTGGGCCTAGAGGAATGCATTGGGAAGTAATAAGTAGATGATTGTTGCTAGAAGGACAGAAGCTTAAACCCTAGTTTATGTGTTGCTTCATAAGGGGCTGATTTGGATCCATATGTTTCATGCTATGGTTAGGTTTACCTTGATTCTTCTTTCGTAGTTGCGGATGCTTGCGAGAGGGGTTAATGGGATGCTTGTCCAAGGAAGGGCAGTACCAAAGCACCGGTCCACCCACATATCAAATTATCAAAGTAACGAACGCGAATCATATGAGCATGATGAAAACTAGCTTGACGATAATTCCCATGTGTCCTCGGGAGCGCTTTGCTTTATATAAGGGTTTGTCCAGGCTTGTCCTTTGATACAGAAAGTATTGGGCCACCTTGTTGCACCTTATTTAATTTTGTTACTTGTTACCCGTTACGAATTACCTTATCACAAAACTATCTGTTACCGATAATTTCAGTGCTTGCAGAGAATACCTTACTGAGAACCACTTGTCATTTCCTTCTGCTCCTCATTGGGTTCGGCACTCTTACTTATCGAAAGGACTATGAAAGATCCTCTATACTTGTGGGTCATCAAGACTCTTTTCTGGCGCTGTTGCCGGGGAGTGAGCGCCTGTGGTAGGTGGAATTTGGTAAGGAAAAATTTATATAGTGTGCTGAAATTTACTGTCACTTGTTACTATGGAAAATAATCTTTTGAGGGGCTTGTTCAGGGTATCTTCACCCCGACCAGTAGAGCAAAGAGTTGCTCCTCGACCTACTGAACCTACTGAAAATGTTTACTTTGAAATTCCTTCAGGTATGATAGAGAAACTGCTGGTTGATCCTTTTACAGGAGATGGAACACTACATCCCGATATGCACCTAATCTATGTGGATGAAGTTTGTGGATTATTTAAGCTTGTAGGTATGCCCGAGGACGTTATCAAGAAGAAGGTCTTCCCTTTATCTTTGAAGGGAAAGGCATTGACATGGTTTAGGCTATGTGATGATATTGGATCATGGAACTACAACCGATTGAAACTAGAATTTCATCAGAAGTTTTATCATATGCATCTGGTTCATCGTGATCACAATTATATATATAATTTTTGGCCCCGCGAAGGAGAAAGTATTGCTCAAGCTTGGGGGAGGCTTAAGTCAATGTTATATTCATGCCCCAATCAGGTTCTTTTATGATAAAGACTATTGAATTCAAATGGGATTTATTGGAAAGAATTAAACGCAAATATGAAGATTGGGATCTCGGCAAAGGTAAGGAGTCAGGTATAACACCTAAGTTTGATTGTGTTAAAAAATTTATGGATACCGATGCTTTTCGTGAATTTAGCACTAAATATGGACTTGACTCTGGGATAGTAGCTTCTTTCTGTGAACCATTTGCTACTCATGCTGATCTCCCTAAAGAGAAGTGGTTTAAATATCATCCTCCCATTGAAGTAAAAGTAGTAGAACCTATTAAAGTTGAAGAAAAGACTATCAGTTATAATGTTGATCCTATTGTTCCTACCGCTTATATTGAGAAACCACCTTTTCCTGTTAGAACAAAGGATCGTGTAAAGCTTCTAATATGGTTTGTAAGAGTAATGCTAGAATACCTACACCTCCTGAGCAAATTAAAGTTGAACCTAGTATTGCTATGGTTAAAGATCTCTTGGTCGATAATATTGATGGACATGTTATTTACTTCTCTAATGAAGCTGCTAGAATTGCTAGACCTGATACTAAACATAAAAATAGACCTGTTGTTGGCATGCCTGTTGTTTATGTTAAAATAGGTGATCATTGTTATCATGGCTTATGTGATAAGGGTGCTAGTGTTAGTGCAATACCTCATTCCTTATACAAAGAAATTATGCATGATATTGCACCTGCTGAAATAGAAGGTATTGATGTTAGTATTAACCTTGCCAATAGAGATACTATTTCACCAAGTGGGATTGTTAAAGATGTTGAAGTCTTGTGTGGGAAAGTTCGATATCCTACTGATTTTCTTGTTCTTGGTTCCCCACAAGATGACTTTTATCCCATTATATTTGGTAGACCCTTCTTGAATACTGTTAATGCTAAGATAAACTGTGAAAAGGATATTGTTACTATTGGTTTAGGGGATATGTCTCATGATTTTAATTTAGCTAAATTTCGTAGACAACCCCATGATAAAGAATTGCCTAGTAAATATGAAATTATTGGTCTTGCTTCTATTGCCATGACTCCTAATGATCCTTTATAACAATATTTTCTAGACCATGAAAATGATATGTTCATGAATGAAAGAAGGGAAATAGATGAAGTATTCTTTAAACATGGACCCATTTTGAAACACAACTTGCCTGTTGAAATCCTAGGGGACCCCCCTCCACCCAAGGGTTATCCCATGTTTGAGCTTAAACCTTTACCTGATACTCTCAAATATGCTTATCTTGATGAAAAGAAGATATATCCTATTATTATTAGTGCTAACCTTTCAGAGCAAGAAGAAGAGAAATTATTGAAAACTCTGAAGAAGCACCGTGCTGCTATTGGATATACTCTTGATGATCTTAAGGGTGTTAGCCCCACTCTATGCTAGCATAAAATAAAATTGGAGAAAGACGCTAAACCAATTGCTGATCACCAACAATGGCTAAACCCTAAGATGAAAGAAGTGGTAAGAAATGAAATACTAAAGCTTTTGGAGGCAGGTATAATTTATCCTGTTGCTGATAGTCAGTGGGTAAGTCATGTTCATTGTGTCCCTAAGAAGGGAGGTATTACTGTTGTTCCTAATGATAAAGACGAATTGATCCCACAAAGAATTATTACAGGTTATAGAATGGTAATTGATTTCCGCAAATCGAATAAAGCTACTAGAAAAGATCATTACCCTCTGCCTTTTATTGATCAAATGCTAGAAAGAATATCCAAACATACACATTTTTTTTTCTTTCTAGATGGTTAGTCTGGTTTCTCTCAAATACCTGTGTCAAAAGAGGATCAGGATAAGACCACTTTTACTTGCTCTTTCGGTACCTTTGCTTATAGACATATGCCTTTTGGTTTATGTAATGCACCCGCTACCTTTCAAAGATGTATGACTGCTATATTCTCTTACTTTTGTGAAAAGATTGTTGAGGTTTTCATGGATGATTTCTCCGTGTATGGAACTTCTTTTGATGATTGCTTAAGCAACCTTGATCGAGTTTTGCAAAGATGCAAAGAAACTAATATTGTCTTGAATTAGTAGAAGTGCCACTTTATGGTTAATGAAGGTATTGTCTTGGATCATAAAATTTCTGAAACAGGTATTGAAGTTGACAATGTTAAAGTTGATGCTATTAAAAAGATGACGTGTCCTAAGGACATCAAAGGTATAAGAAATTTTCTTGGTCATGCCGGTTTTATAGGAGGTTCATTAAAGACTTCTCAAAAATTTGTAGGCCTCTGACTAATCTGTTACAAAAAGATGTTCCTTTTGCCTTTGATGATGATTGTGTAGAAGCATTTGAAATACTTAAGAAAGCCTTGATTTCTACACCTATTGTTCAGCCACCTGATTGGAATTTACCCTTTGAAATCATGTGTGACACTAGTGATTATGCTGTAGGTGTTGTTCTAGGACAAAGAGTTGATAAGAAATTAAATGTTATCCAATATGCTAGTAAAACTGTAGACAGTGCCCAGAGAAATTATGCTACTACTGAAAAGGAATTTTTAGCAGTTGTATTTGCTTGTGATAAGTTAAGACCTTATATTGTTGATTCCAAAGTAACTATTCACACTGATCTTGCTACTATTAAATACCTTATGGAAAAGAAAGATGCTAAACCCAGACTTATTAGATGGGTCCTCTTGCTACAAGAATTTGATTTGCATATTATTGATAGAAAGGGAGCTGAGAACCCTGTTGCAGACAACTTGTCCAGGTTAGAAAATGTTCTTGATGACCCACTACCTATTGATGATAGCTTTCCTGATGAAGAATTAGCTGCCGTAAATGCTTCTCGCACTGCTCCATGGTATGTTGATTATGCTAATTACATTGTTGCTCAATTTATACCACCTAGTTTCACATACCAGAAAAAGAAAAAGTTTTTCTATGATTTAAGGCATTACTTTTGGGATGGCCCACACCTTTATAAAGAAGGAGTAGATGGTGTCATTAGACGTTGTGTACCTGAGCATGAACAGGAACAGATCCTATGCAAGTGTCACTCCAAGGCATATGGAGGACAGCACGCTGGAGATAGAACTGCACATAAGGTATTGCAATTCGGTTTTTATTGGCCTACTCTATTCAAAGATGCCCGTAAGTTTGTCTTGTCTTGTGGTGAATGTCAAAGAATTGGTAATATTAGTAGACATCAAGAAATGCCTATGAACTGTTCACTTGTTATTGAACCATTTGATGTTTGGGGTTTTGATTATATGGGACCGTTTCCTTCCTCTAATGGGTATACACATATTTTAGTTGCCGTTGATTATTTTACTAAGTGGGTAGAAGCTATTCCAACTAGTAGTGCTGATCATAACACCTCTATTAAGATGCTTAAAGAAGTTATTTTTCCGTGGTTTGGAGTCCCTAGATATTTAATGACTAATGGTGGTTCACCTTTTATTCATGGTGCTTTTCGTAAGATGCTCGCTAAGTATGATGTTAATCATAGAATTGCATCTCCATACCATCCATAGTCTAGTGGTCCCCCCCTCTAATGCTTTCTTCGCCCAATATTTTTAATATATTCCAGAACTGACTTTCGTGGAGTTTCAGGACTTTTGGAGTTGTGCAGAATAGGTCTCTAATATTTTGCTCCTTTTGCAGCCCAGAATCCAGCTGCCGGCATTCTCCCTCTTCATGTGAACCTTGTAAAACAAGAGGGAAAAGGCATAAGTATTTTGACATAATGTGTAGTAACAACCCATATTGCAATAAATATCGATATAAAAGCATGATGCAAAATGGACGTATCAGTGATTTACGAAAGTTCTTTGGTTTCATGCTAATAGAAAGTGGTTGTTAATAAGACCTGATTAACCTTTTTAATGAATCATTTTTGAGTGGTATGAAGTTGATGAATTTAGTAAGCACTACCTTCTATCCCAACTTTTTGTTTTTTTTGTTTTTATTAGTTAAATAAAATGAAATGCCATGTCTTGTCTGTTTCTGAATTTCCCGTTCAATAAAAAATGACCCAAAAATAAAAGTTCTTAGAATGCACTGAAAATTTAATACGTTTTTTTTGAATATTTAAGAATTTTCAGTGCAAATAATATTAGAGGGAGGTGCACCAGGTGGGCACAACCCACCTGGGCGCGCCAGGACCCCCAGGCGCACCCTGATGGGTTGTGGTCCCCACGTGGGCCCCCTCACTTATCCCTTCACACCACATCATCACCTACCTCCAGAAAAATTCTCCATTACTCTCTCTCCCGTGATCTTGCTCTCAAACCCGCGGATTTCGATCTCTTTGCTCGAAGCTCCGTTTTCGAAACTATTTCGGGGGATTGTTGCTTGGTATGTGACTCCACCGTTTGTCCAATTAGTTTTTGTTTTAGTGGTTTATATTTTGAATAATTAGCTACTCTTGGTGCTGCTGTAGATGAGCTTGCATGTTGAATTCTTAGAGTTCTAAGTAGTTTGAATGCTTGCTATGGCCTCTATGTATCCCTACGAGTAGTTGCTATCAATTTTGTGAAGTTTTGTTGGAAAAATTTGTTGACTAAGAATTTCAGAATTTTTGTTCATAGGAAAAAGATGAATATCTTTAGGAAGTTTGCTTCTAAGAAGAACTCCAAGGGTGTTAGGGAGTCATCTGATAGTGATTTCCATCCTCGGAGGTTGGCGAAGGTGCGGCCGTGCGAATGGCCGCATACCCAGTTCATGGAAGAGGCCGGAATCCTTCAGGAGTCCACACAACATGCTGCTAATGTCGACCTGACCGACTTCATCATAGATGAGTGTGAACAGCATCAAATCCTCACAAACATCTTTGTTCAAAGTTTTACTTTCCTTTCTAGGAATAATCCTCCTGAAGTGCGGTTTGATTTATATGCTGAAACTCATCAAATACCACTTACTGAATTTTGTAACATATGCATGATCCCTTATGACAGGAGCTTAGCTGAGCCTAGGTCGGCAGAGTTTGAGGCCTTTTATCTCACCTTGACAGTGGGAGATGAGAGAGGGGTGTCAGCTATCACTGCTGCTAGCTTGCATTTTCCTGATGTTCATTACTTTGCTCTTTTCATTGCAAAATGCTACTTGCTAGAGAGAAGGTGGGTGCACTCAGTTCACCAGACCTTCCTGTTTTGCGTCGTGCACTAGAGGGCGACAACACTTATAGCTTGGGAGCTATTATGGCTCATAGCCTCCACATTAATAAGTCCAAGGGTAAAATACATGGTGGGACTTTTGCTACTCGTTCGGCGGCTCACTTTAATGTTGAGATACGCCCTCATGATTACCCTCTGACCAAGGTTTACCTAGACCGTGCAGCCATGGAGCACCACCGTTTTATTGCACGAGATTACCCTGACATTCCTATTCCTTATAACCTGGTCTTTAGCATTGAAACTTGTGATATTATTCCATTGCATGCTCCTGATTTGTTAGATCATGTTGCCAGGGGCGGATATAGGATTATGCCTGTAGATATCATCGCCTACCGGAATAACCAGGCTATAGTAGTGGAGGAGCCTCAGCAGTGGGATGAGTGGATGCCCGCTCCTCAGTACCCCAACTGCCATCCAGGCTACTGACTGTTTACCAAGTTAGGCCAAAATCCTAAGCTTGGGGGAGTACGTGTTTCTCACCGACTTTACATTCATCTTCACATATTTCATTCCAGTTGTCGGTGTTAACACTTTTTCATTTTATCATCCATGCTTAGATTTATTTTCTCGCTTTCTTCTTGTGTGTTCGAAAAACTTTAGAAAAACCAAAAAAATAGTTGTAGTTAGTTTACCTTCTATGCATGCATAGTTGTAATACTAAAAAGAAAACCCAAAAAGATTCCCTTGTTCTTCTTTTTCTTGTTGGGAGCTTTCCCATGTAAATAGTTTTTCTCGTTTTTGCTTTTCCCTTTTATTTGCTTGATAGAAAACCAAAAAACTCTAAAAATATTTGAGTGTGTTTCTCTGAATTTATTTTCTTTTTATTCGAGTCTTACCGAGGAGAAGACCACGATGAAAATGTTGAGTGCATATCATATGAATAATTGTTGATCTAATAAAGAACCCATTTTACCTTGTCTTCTCCTGTTGAATAAAATGTTTGCAGACTCCAGCTTAGTCCACGACACTCTTGCACCATTATTATTTTCATATCGTTCGGTCGTGCAAGTGAAAGGTAATAATGACGATATTCGATGAACTGGCCGTGGTAGAGAGGAACGGGTATGAAATCGACTTGTTCTGTTTGTGTAAATATGTTTTACCTAGTATCCATGATTCAGCCCATTATGATTAAATATGTTTGCAATGACAACTAGAGATTATAGTTTTTCATGCCATGCATAAGTAGCTGGGAGTGGATAATGATTTATCTTGGATATCAACATTGCGTTAAAATGATTGTGATGTAGTATGATGATATGGTATCCTCCTCTGAATGTTTGAGTGGCTTGACTTGGCACATGTTCATGCATGTAGTTGAATCAAAACCAACATAACTGCTACCTCTTGAGCACTGCGTTGGATTTCCCCGAAGAGGAGAGGATGATGCAGCAAAATAGCGTAAGTATTTCCCTCAGTTTTTGAGAACCAAGGTATCAATCTAGTAGGAGAACACGCACAAGTCCCTCGTACCTACACAAAAGATAGCAACTCGCAACCAACGCTTAGGGGTTGTCAATCCCTTCACGGTCACTTACGAGAGTGAGATCTGATAGAGATAATATTTTTGGTATTTTTGATAGATAGATGCAAAGTAAAAAGTAAAGGCAAAGTAAAAACAAAGCAAGTAAATAAAGTGATATAGATTGATATGATGAGAATAGACCCGGGGGCCATAGGTTTCACTAGTGGCTTCTCTCAAGAGCATAAGTATTCTACGGTGGGTGAACAAATTAATGTTGAGCAATTGACAGAATTGAGCATAGTTATGAGTATATCTAGGCAATGATCATGTATATAGGCATCACATCCAAAACAAGTAGATCGAAACAATTCTGCATCTACTACTATTACTCTACTCATCGATCGCTATCCAGCATGCATCTAGAGTATTAAGTAAAAACAGAGTAACGCCGTAAGCAAGATGACATGATGTAGAGGGATAAATTCATGCAATATGATAAAAAAACCATCTTGTTATCCTCTATGGCAACAATACAATACGTGCCTTGCAACTCTTTCTGTCACTGAGTAAGGACACTGCAAGATTGAACCCAAAGCTAAGCACTTCTCCCATTGCAAGAACTACCAGTCTAGTTGGCCAAACCAAAAAGGATAATTCGAAGAGACTTGCAAAGATAACTCACTCATACATAAAAGAATACAGAGAAGAATCAAATATTTTCCATAGATAATACTGGATCATAAACCCACAATTCATTGGTCTCAACAAACACACCGCAAAAAGAAGATTACATCGAATCGATCTCCACGAGAGAGGGGGAGAACATTGTATTGAGATCCAAAAAGAGAGAAGAAGCCATCTAGCTACTAGCTATGGACCCGAAGGTCTGAAGTAAACTACTCACACTTCATCGGAAGGGCTATGGTGATGATGTAGAAGCCCTCCATGGTGGATGCCCCCTCCGGCGGAGCACCGGAATAGGCCCCAAGATGGGATCTCGTGGATACAGAAGGTTGCGGTGGTGGAATTAGGTTTTTGGCTCCTGTTCTGATCGTTCGGGGATACGTAGGTATATATAGGAGGAAGGAGTATGTCGGTGGAGCTCCGAGGGGCCCACGAGGTAGGGGGCGCGCCCAGGGGGGCGCGCCCTCCACCCTCGTGACCTCCTCGGGCACTGCTTGGAGTAGGATCCAAGTCTCCTGGATCACGTTCGGTTGGAAAATCACGATCCCGAAGGTTTCATTCCATTTGGACTCCATTTGATATTCCATTTCTTCGAAACACTGAAATAGGCAAAAAACAACAATTCTGGGCTGGGCCTCCGGTTAATAGGTTAGTCCCAAAAATAGTATAAAAGTGGAAAATAAAACCCAATATAGTCCAAAACAGTAGATAAAGTAGCATGGAGCAATCAAAAATTATAGATACGTTGGAGACGTATCAGGCATCCCCAAGCTTAATTCTTGCTCGTCCTCGAGTAGGTAAATGAGAAAAAAGAATTTTTGATGCGGAGTGATACTTTGGCATAATTTCAATATAAATCTTCTTAATTGTGATAGGAATATTCAGATCCGAAAGATTCAAGACAAAAGTTCATATTGATACAAAAATAATAATACTTCAAGCATACTAATCAAAGCAATCATGTCTTCTCAAAATAACATGGCCAAAGAAAGTTCATCCCTACAAAATCATATGGTTAGGCTATGCTTCATTTTCGTCACACAAAGATATTCCCAACTTCTATACCCCCGATGACAAGCCAAGCAATTGTTTCATACTTAAATAATCTCAAACTTTTTCAACTTTCACGCAATACATGAGCGCGAGCCATGGATATAGCACTATGGGTGGAATAGAATATGATGATGGGGATTGTGTGGAGAAGACAAAAAAGGAGAAAGTCTCACATTGACGAGGCTAATCAATGGGCTATGGAGATGCCCATCAATTGAAGTCAACATGAGGAGTAGGGATTGCCATGCAACGGATGCACTAGAGCTATGAATGCTCAACAAAAGAAAACTAGTGGGTGTGCATCCAACTTGCTTGCTCACGAAGACCTAGGGCATTTTGAGGAAGCCCATCATTGGAATATATAAGCCAAGTTCTATAATGAAAATTTCCCACTAGTATAAAAAGACAACTTATGATACTCACTATCATGAAGATCAAGGTGCTACTTTGAAGCACAATATATGAGACTCACTACATGAAGAACAAGGTGCTACTTTGAAGCACAAGTGTGGTAAAAGGATAGTAGCATTGTCCCTTCTCTTCTTTTCTCTCATTTTTTTTGTTTGGGCCTTTCTATTTTTTTATGGCCTCTTTTTTTCGTCCGGAGTCTCATCCCGACTTATGGGGGAATCATAGTCTCCATCATCCTTTCCTCACTTGGGACAATGTTCTAATAATGATGATCATCACACTTTTATTTTTCTTACAACTCAACAATTACGACTTGATACTTAGAACAAAGGATGACTCTATATGAATGCCTCCGGCGGTGTACCAGGATGATGCAATGAATCAAGAGTGACACGTATGGAAAATAATGCACGGTGGCTTTGCCACAAATACGATGTCAACTACATGATCATGCAATGGCAATATGACAAAAGTAATGTATGTCATGATGATGATGATGGAAGTTGCATGGCAATATATCTCGGAATGGCTATGGAAATGCCATGATAGGTAGGTATGGTGGCTGTTTTGAGGAAGATATAAGGTGGTTTATGTGTGATAGAGCGAATCGTATCACGGGGTTTGGATGCACCGGTGAAGTTTGCACCAACTCTCAAGGTGAGAAAGGGCAATGCACGGTACCGAAGAGGCTAGCAAAGGTGGAAAGGTGAGAGTGTGTGTAATACATGGACTCAACATTAGTCAAAAGAACTCATATACTTATTGCAAAAATTTAGAAGCCATCAAAAAATTCAAGTACTACGCGCATGCTCCTAGGGGGATAGATTGGTAGGAAAAGACCATCGCTCGTCCCCGACCGCCACTCATAAGGATGCACAAGCCAGGTACACTTCATGTTTCAAATTTGTTACACAACTTTACCCATACGTGCATGCTACGGGACTTGCAACTTCAACACAAGTATTTCTCAAATTCACAATTATCAACTAGCACGACTTTGATATTATTACCTCCATATCTCAAAACAATTATCAAGCACCAAACTTATCTTTAGTATTCAATTTACTCAAAAGAAAGTTTCACATGTCTAGAACACTAAGTATATTAACATTAAACGAATTACCATGCTATTAATGACTCTCAAAATAATCTAAGTGAAGCATGAGAGATCAATAGTTTCTTTAAAACAAATCCACCACCGTGCTCTAAAAGATATAAGTGAAGTACTAGAGCAAAAATTATCACGCTCAAAATATATAAGTGAAGCACATAGAGTATTCTAACAAATTCTAATTCATGTATGACTCTCTCAAAAGATGTGTACAGCAAGGATGATTGTGGTAGACTAACAAGCAAAGACACAAATAATACAAGACACTCCAAGCAAAACACATATCATGTTGGTGAATAAAAATATATCTCCAAGTAAATTACCGATGGAAGTGGACGAAAGAGGGGATGCCTTCCGGGGCATCCCCAAGCTTTGACTTTTTGGTGTCCTTGGATTATCTTGGGGGAGCCATGGGAATCCCCAAGCTTAGTCTCTTTCCACTCCTTGTTCCATAATCCATCAAAAGAATTCACCCAAAACATGAAAACTTCACAACACAAAACTCAACAGAAATCTCGTGAGCTCCGTTAGAGAAAGAAAACAAAAGACTACTTCAAGGTACTGTAATGAACTCATTCTTTATTTATATTGGTGTAAAACCTACTGTATTCCAACTTCTCTATGGTTTATAAACTATTTTACTAGCCATAGATTCATCAAAATAAGCAAACAACACACGTAAAACGGAATCTGTCAAAAACAGAACAGTCTGTAGCAATCTGTAGCTAATGCAAACTTCTGGAACTCTAAAAATTCTACCAAAATAGGAAGTCTTGGAAAATTTGTTTATTGAACAGAATAAAAAAGAATCAACTCAAAATCACGTTCCTGTGATTTATCATAACTAAATTCGTGCGCGCAAAGTTTCTGTTTTTCAGCAGAATCAAATCAACTATCATCGTAGGTTATCCTATAGGTTCTACTTGGCACAAATACTAATTAAATATAAACCACATCCAAACAGAAGGTAAATGGATTATTTATTCCTAAATAGAAGAAAAAACAAAAAAAACACAAAATAAAATTGGGTTGCCTCCCAACAAGCGCTATCGTTTAACGCCCCTAGCTAGGCATAAAAGCAAGGATAGATCTAGGTATTGCCATCTTTGGTAGGCAATCCATAAGTGGATCTCATGACAGATTCATATGGTAATTTTATTTTATTTCTAGGGAAGTGTTCCATACCCTTCTTTAGGGGAAATTGGAATCTAATATTCCCTTCCTTCATATCAATAATTGCACCAATCGTTTTAAGGAAAGGTCTACCAAGAATAATAGGACATGAAGGATTGCAATCTATATCAAGAATAATAAAATCTACTGGCACATAATTCCTATTTGCAACAATAAGAACATCATTAATTCTTCCCATAGGTTTTTTAATAGTAGAATCCGCAAGATGCAAGTTTAGAGAGCAATCATCAAAATCACGGAAATCTAGCAAATCACATAAAGTTTTGGGAATAGTAGAGACACTAGCACCCAAATCACACAAAGCATGAAACTCAAAATTTTTAATTTTAATTTTAATAGTAGGTTCCCACTCATCATAGAGTTTTCTAGGGATAGAAACTTTTAACTCAAGTTTTTCTTCATAAGATTGCATCAAAGCATCAACAGTGTGTTCGGTAAAGGCCTTATTTTGACTATAAGCATGATGAGAATCTAGCACGGATTGCAACAAGGAAATACAACCAATCAAAGAGCAATTTTCATAATTAAATTCCTTGAGATCCAAAATAGTGGGTTTAGCAACATCACGGTTTTTATTTATTTCAATCCCACTTTCATAAATTTCATCATCAAGATCTAGAAACTCCGAATTCTTAGAACGCCTTCTAGGTAAAGGAAGATAATCTTCAGATTCATCAAGATTCATATTGCAAAACAAATATTTAATGGGGGACACATCAATAACTTTTAGATCTTCATCTTGATTTTCATAGGGATTGGAAGAACACGCTTTAATAAAGGCATCTTTGGAAGCACGCATCCTAGCGGTTCTTTCCTTGCACTCATCAACGGAAATTCTCATGGCTTTGAGAGACTCATTGATATCATGCTTAGGAGGAATAGATCTAAGCTTTAAAGAATCAATTTCAAGAGAAATTCTATCAACGTTCCTAGCCAAATCATCAACTTTAAGCAATTTCTCTTCAAGCAAAGCATTAAAATTCTTTTGTGAATTCATAAACTCTTTAACACTACTCTCAAATTCAGATGGCATCTTATTAAAATTTCCATAAGAGTTATTGTAGGAATTTCCATAATTATTAGAAGGATTACTAGGATAAGGCCTAGGATTAAAATTCCCTCTATAAGAGTTGTTTCCAAAACTATTCCTACCAACAAAATTCACATCCATAGATTCATTATTATTCTCAAGCAAAGTAGATAAAGGCATATCATTGGGATCAAGAGGAGTATTTTTAGGAGCAAACATCTTCATAAGTTCATCCATATTTTCACTCAAAACATTGATTTCTTCTATAGCATGCACTTTCTTACTAGATGATCTTTCGGTGTGCCATTGAGAATAATTAGCCATAATATTATCAAGCAATTTGGTAGCATCCCCTAACGTAATTTCCATAAAAGTGCCTCCCGCGGCCGAATCTAAAAGATTTCTAGAAGCAAAATCCAATCCGGCATAAAAATTTTGTATGATCATCCATAAATTCAAACCATGAGTAGGGCAATTGCTAAGCATTAATTTCATTCTTTCCCAAGATTGGGCAACATGCTCATGATCAAGTTGTTTAAAATTCATGATATCGTTCCTAAGAGTGATAATCTTAGCGGGAGGAAAATACTTAGGGATAAAAGCATCTTTGCACTTGTTCCAAGAATCAATACTATTTTTAGGCAAAGATGAAAACCAAACTTTAGCACGATCTCTAAGTGAAAACGGAAATAACTTCAATTTGACAATATTGTTATCCGTATCTTTCTTCTTTTGCATATCACACAAATCAACAAAATTATTTAGATGAGTAGCGGCATCTTCACTAGGAAGGTCGGCGAATTGATCTTTCATAACAAGATTCAGCAAAGCGGTATTGATTTCACAAGACTCATCATTATTAAGAGGAGCAATCGGAGTACTAAGGAAATCATTATTATTGGTATTCGAGAAATCACACAATTTTGTATTATCTTACGCCATGGCAACAAGTAATCCAACACACAAGCAAACAGAAAGGCAACGAGAAAAGGCAAACGGGAAAGAGAGGAGGAGATTGGGAAAGAGAGGGAAAATAAAATGGCAAGGGTGAAGTGGGGGAGAGGAAAGCGAGAGGCAAATGGCAAATAATGTAATGCGAGAGATAGGGATTGCGATGGGTACTTGGTATTGTTGACTTGCTTGCGTGAGCCTCCCCGGCAACGGCGCCAGAAATTCTTCTTGCTACCTCTTGAGCACTGCGTTGGATTTCCCCGAAGAGGAGAGGATGATGCAGCAAAGTAGCGTAAGTATTTCCCTCAGTTTTTGAGAACCAAGGTATCAATCCAGTAGGAGACCACGCATAAGTCCCTCGTACCTACACAAAACGATAGAAACTCGCAACCAACGCTTAGGGGTTGTCAATCCCTTCACGGTCACTTACGAGAGTTTTATCTGATAGAGATAATATTTTTGGTATTTTTGATAGATAGATGCAAAGTAAAAAGTAAAGGCAAAGTAAAAACAAAGCAAGTAAATAAAGTGATATAGATTGATATGATGAGAATAGACCCGGGGGCCATAGGTTTCACTAGTGGCTTCTCTCAAGAGCATAAGTATTCTACGGTGGGTGAACAAATTACTGTTGAGCAAATTACATAATTGAGCATAGTTATGAGTATATCTAGGCAATGATCATGTATATAGGCATCACGTCCAAAACAAGTAGATCGAAACGATTCTGCATCTACTACTATTACTCCACTCATTGACCGCTATCCAGCATGCATCTAGAGTATTAAGTAAAAACAGAGTAACGCCGTAAGCAAGATGACATGATGTAGAGGGATAAATTCATGCAATATGATAAAAACCCCATCTTGTTATCCTCGATGGCAACAATACAATACGTGCCTTGCAACTCTTTTTGTCACTGAGTAAGGACACCGCAAGATTGAACACAAAGCTAAGCACTTCTCCCATTGCAAGAACTACCAATCTAGTTGGCCAAACCAAAAAGGATAATTCGAAGAGGCTTGCAAAGATAACTCAATCATACATAAAAGAATTCAGAGAAGAATCAAATATTTTCCATAGATAATACTGGATCATAAACCCACAATTCATCGGTCTCAACAAACACACCGCAAAAAGAAGACTACATCGAATAGATCTCCACAAGAGAGGGGGAGAACATTGTATTGAGATCCAAAGAGAGAGAAGAAGCCATCTAGGTACTAGCTATGGACCCGAAGGTCTGAAGTAAAATACTCACACTTCATCGGGGGGGCTATGGTGATGATGTAGAAGCCCTCCGTGGTGGATGCCCCCTCCGGCGGAGCTCCGGAACAGGCCCTAAGATGGGATCTCGTGGATACAAAAGGTTGCGGTGGTGGAATTAGGTTTTTAGCTCCTGTTCTGATCGTTCGGGGATACGTAGGTATATATAGGAGGAAGGAGTACGTCGGTGGAGCTCTGAGGGGCCCACGAGGTAGGGAGGCGCGCCCTCCACCCTCGTGACCTCATCGGGCACTGCTTGGAGTAGGGTCCAAGTCTCCTGGATCACGTTCGGTTGGAAAATCACGATCCCGAAGGTTTCATTCCGTTTGGACTCCGTTTGATATTCCGTTTCTTCGAAACACTGAAATAGGAAAAACAGCAATTCTGGGCTGGGCCTCCGGTTAATAGGTTAGTCCCAAAAATAATATAAAAGTGGAAAATAAAGCCCAATATAGTCCAAAACAATAGATAAAGTAGCATGGAGCAATCAAAAATTATAGATACGTTGGAGACGTATCAATAACCTCTATGATATTTATGTTCATGGTGCTCATATCCTACTCATGCTAGTGTCCAATGTTACTTATGCATAATGCATGTTCATGACCGTTATTGCTCTCTAGCTGGCTGCTTCTCCATCTATTTGCCAGCCTTTGCCTGTACTAAGTGGGAATTCTGCTTGTACATCAAAAACCTTGAACCAAAAGTTATTCCAGATGAGTCCACCATACCTACCTATATGCGTTATTACCCTTCCATCCTAAGTAAATTTGCATGTGCCACCTCTAAAAACTTCTAATAAATATCCTTTTTGTGTGTCTAGATCGTTCATGGAACGACATGAGGTGGTCGGTATCTTCCATGCTAAGCGCGTTATTCTCAGGTCGAGTGTTCATTCACTCGCCATCTCACGAGAAAAGGGCGGTAATAGGGATGCCCAGTCCCAAACTGCAAACAGAAAAAGCTTGCAAATAATCAAACAAAAACTCCCAATGGAGTCAAAACCTTTACTTTTATCGCTTGGGAACCGCCACTAGCGTGCTTAGCATGGAAGATGTTGATAACTGATGGTCGTGAAGTAAATGAGAAGGGTGCATGTCTCAAAATATCATTTACCTATGTTTTAAAAACTTGAGCTCTGTCACCTCTACAAATCACTACTTCCCTCTGTGAAGGGACTTTCTATTTACTTTTATGTTGTGTCATCACCTTCTAAAAGAAGCACCAGAACCTGAGAGCACTGCTGTCATGACTTAAGCATTGTGTGTAGCTAATGTTGGGTGCATCATGACTGGATCTTTTCTACCATGAATTACAATGTTTAGCCGCTGCTTGAACTTTGGAGGTGCTCTACATTTATGTTTTACAGTCTCGGAAAGGGATAGCGAGATACCACTATTGTCATATTATATCATGGTTGTTTTGATAACATGTTGCCGTTTGAGATATCTTATTATTGCTCGCTAGCTGATTATGTCATTGATATGAGTCAATATAATCTTTAAGAGTTATTGTCGGCATGGTTAGTTATAATGTTGGCTGAAAACCTGGGTGCTGTTTAAGCTTATTTATGCAAACAAGAGCAAAAGAGTTCGTAAAAGTTTTTCTTTTTCACTTTCAGTTTATCAACTGAATTGCTTGAGGACAAGCAAAGGTTTAAGCTTGGGGGAGTTGATATGTCTCCAACGTATCTACTTTTCCTAACACTTTTCCTCTTGTTTTGGACTCTAATTTGCATGGTTTGAATGAAACTAACCCCGGACTGACGTTGTTTTCAGCAAAACTACCATGGTGTTGTTTTTGTGCAGAAATAAAAGTTCTCAGAATGGAACGAAACTTTGGGAGGAATTTTTATGCAATAAACAAGAATTTCTCGAGCCAAGACCCACCACAGGGGGGCACCTGGGTGGGCACAACCCACCAGGGCGCGTGCTACGTCTCCAACGTATCTAAATTTTTTTATTGTTCCATGCTATTATATTACCCCTTTTGTATGTTTATGGGCTTTATTTTACACATTTATATCATTTTTGGGACTAACCTACTAACCGGAGGCCCAACCCATATTGCTGTTTTTTTGCCTATTTCAGTATTTCGAAGAAAAGGAATATCAAACGGAGTCCAAACGGAATGAAACCTTCGGGAGCGTGATTTTTGGAACGAACCTGATCCGGAGAGCTTGGAGTGCAAGTCAAGAAGCTTTCGAGGGCCCCACGAGATAGCCCCCCCTGTAGGGCGCGCCCCCTGTCTCGTGGGCCCCTCGGGCGGCCACGGAAGTACTTCTTCCTCCTATATATACCCAAGTACCCCGAAAACATCCAGGAGCACCACGAAACACAATTTCCACCACCGTAACCTTCTGTATCTGTGAGATCCCATCTTGGAGCCTTCGCCGGCACTCTGCCGGAGGGGGAATCAACCATGGAGGGCCTCTACATCAAAACCCTTTCCCCTCCGATGAGTTGTGAGTAGTTTACCACAGACCTACGGGTCCATAGTTATTAGCTAGATGGCTTCTTCTCTCTTTTTGGATCTCAATACAATGTTCTCCCCCTCTCTTGTGGAGATCTATTCGATGTAAACTCTTTTTGCGGTGTGTTTGTCGAGATCCGATGAATTGTGGGTTTATGATCAAGTTTATATATGAATAATATTTGAATCTTCTCTGAATTCTTTTATGTATAATTGAGTTATCTTTGCAAGTCTCTTTGAATTATCAGTTTGGTTTGGCCTACTAGATTGGTCTTTCTTGCCATGGGAGAAGTGCTTAGCTTAGGGTTCAATCTTGCGGTGTCCTTACCCAGTGACAGAAAGGGTTGCAAGGCACGTATTGTATTGTTGCCATCGAGGATAACAAGATGGGGTTTATATCATATTGCATGTGTTTATCCCTCTACATCATGTCATCTTGCTTAATGCGTTACTCTGTTCTTATGAACTTAATACTCTAGATGCAGGAAGGAGTCGGTTGATGTGTGGAGTAATAGTAGTAGATGCAGGCAGGAGTCGGTCTACTTGTTATGGACATGATGCCTATATACATGATCATGCCTAGATAATCTCATAACTATGCACTTTTCTATCAATTGCTCGACAGTAATTTGTTCACCCACCGTAATACTTATGCTATCTTGAGAGAAGCCTCTAGTGAAACCTATGGCCCCCGGGTCTATCTCTTATCATATTTGCTTTCAATCTACTTTATTTGCATCTTTACTTTTTGCATCTATATTATAAAATACCAAAAATATATTTATCTTATCATACTATCTTTATTAGATCTCACTTTTGCAAGTGGCCATGAAGGGATTGACAACCCCTTTATTGCGTTGGTTGCGAGTTCTCAGTTTGTTTGTGTAGGTGCGTGGGACTTTTGAGGAGCCTCCTACTGGATTGATACCTTGGTTCTCAAAACTGAGGGAAATACTTACGCTACACTTTGCTGCATCACCCTCTCTTCTTCGAGGAAAACCAACGCAAGCTCAAGACGTAGCAAGAAGGATTTCTGGCGCCGTTGCCGGGGAGGTCTTCGCTCAAGTCAAGATATACCAAGTACCCATCACAAACCCATCTCCCTCGCATTTACATTATTTGCCATTTGCCTCTCATTTTCCTCTCCCCCACTTCACCCTTGTCGTTTTATTCGCCCTCTCTTTCTCAATCTCCTCCTCTATCTTTTTGCTTGCCCTTTCGTTTGCTCATTTGGTTGGAATAGATGCTTATTTATTACTAAACAGAGAACCTAATATCTATGCATCCTCATCTGCTCGCTAATCTTTTTAAGAGATCCAATTATGATGAACCAATTGCTAGTGAGTTTTGTGCACTAGATTATCTTTATGAAGTTTTGCTTGAAATTCGTGAATCTGAAAATTGTGATGAAGAACTTTATGAAGTGATTCACGATAACTCCTTGAATAAAAAGCATGATTACAATGTTTTTCCTATAAATTCTCTTGATGTCAATTGTGCTAATAATATGCAAAACCCTAAGCTTGGGGACGCTAGTTTTGCTATGTCTACTACTTGTTTCAATGATGATGATTGGGGTGATCCTTCTTATAACCTTGAAAATTTATTTAAGCCCCATGATGAATATGAGATTCATAATAATGTTTGAAATAATATTGAAAGTGGGTTTGGAAGAGTGTCAACTTTAGATCCCACATATTTGGAGTATGTTCAATCTTTTGATATTTTTGATAAAAGTGGGTTTGGAAAGGTCATGACTTTAGCTAATGTTAATCCCACTATCTACTTTGCATGCATGTGGATCATGTTGAGAATATGTTTTGTGATAGCTATTTTGTTGAATTTGCTTATGATCCTACATGTAATTATTATGAGAGAGGAAAATATGGTTGTAGAAAATTTCATGTTACTAAATCACCTCTCTTCATGTTGAGATTGCTATCATCTCTTTGTTCTTCCTTGCATATGCTAGTTTTTGCTTGCCTTGA
The DNA here is from genome assembly GCF_018294505.1 of Triticum aestivum. Classification (NCBI taxonomy): domain Eukaryota; kingdom Viridiplantae; phylum Streptophyta; class Magnoliopsida; order Poales; family Poaceae; genus Triticum; species Triticum aestivum. Next base: position 431,530,147 of record NC_057795.1, on the reverse strand, counting down.
TAATTTGTTTGCTTACAAGATGCCTATGCATAGGAAGTATGTTAGACTTAAGTGTGTTTGTCACGTGTTTCATGATGCTCTCTTTGTGCTTCAATTCTTGTCTTTCATGTGAGCATCATTGAAATCTCAATGCCTAGCTAAAAAGGCTTTATAGAAAAGCGCTTGTTGGGAGACAACCCAATATTTTTCCTTGCTGTTATCCAATAAATCTTGAATCTACCTTATGTTTAGATGTGTTTTTATCTTTTAATTAGTGTTTGTGCCAAGTAGAACCTATAGGATAACCTACGATGATAGTTGATTTGATTCTGCTGAAAAACAGAAACTTTACGCGCACGAATATAATTTTGTTAAATCACAGGAACGTGCTTTTGCATTGATTCTTTTTTATGCTGTTCAATAAACAAATTGTCCAGGACTTCCTATTTGGTAGGATTTTTAGAGTTCCATAAGTTTGCGTTAGTTACAGATTCCTACAGACTGTTCTGTTTTTGACAGATTCTGTTTTTCGTGTGTTGTTTGCTTATTTCAATGCATCTATGGCTAATATTCAGTCTATGAACCATAAATAAGTTGGAATACAGTAGGTTTAACACCAAATTAAATAAATAATGAGTTCATTGCAGTAACTTATGTGGTGGTTTTGTTTTCTTTCACTAACGGAGCTTATAAGATTTCCTGTTGAGTTTTGTGTTGTGAAGTTTTCAAGTTTTGGGTAAAGCTTTTATGGACTATGGAATAAAGGGTGGCAAGAGCGTAAACTTGGGGATGCTTATGTCACCCCAATATATTCAAGAATAGCCAAAATCCTAAGCTTGGGGATGCCCCGGGAAGGCATCCCCTCTTTCGTCTTTGTCCATTGGTAACTTTACTTGGAGCTATATTTTTATTCGCTACATGATATGTGTTTTGCTTGGAGCGTCGTGTATTATATTAGTCTTTGCTTTTTAGTTTACGACAATCATCATTTCTGTACACACCTTTTTGGGAGAAGCCTATTTGATTATAATTTGCTAGAATACTCTATGTGCTTCACTTATATCTTTCGAGCTTGATAGTTTTATTCTAGTGCTTCACTTATATCTTTTAGAGCACGGTGGTGTCTTAATTTTGAAGAATTGCTAGTCTCTCATGCTTCACTTATATTATTTTGAGATTCTTTTAGAACAGCATGGTATTTGCTATTATCATAAAGTTGGTCCTAGAATGATGAGCAACCAAGTTGGGTATAACAAAAATTATCATAGGAAGTGAATTGGATGCTATGATCAATTTGATACTTGATAATTGTTTTGAGATATGGAGGTAGTGATATTAAAGTCATGATAGTTGGGTGATTATAAATTTAAAGAATTCTAGTGTTGAAGTTAGCAAGTCCCTTAGCATGCACGTATGGTTAAAGTTGTGTAACAAATTTGAAACATGAAGTGTACCTGGCTTGTGCATCCTTATGAGTGGCGGTCGGGGACGAGCGATGGTATTTTCCTACCAATCTATCCCCCTAGGAGCATGCGCGTAGTAATTGGTTTTTGTTGACTTCTATATTTTTGCAATAAGTATATGAGTTCTTTTGACTAATGTTGAGTCCATGGATTATACGCACTTTTACCTTTCTGCCTTTGCTAGCCTCTTCGGTACCGTGCATTGCCCTTTCTCACCTTGAGAGTTGGTGCAAACTTCGCCGGTGCATCCAAACCCCGTGATACGATACGCTCTATCACACATAAACCTCCTTATATCTTCCTCAAAATAGCCACCATACCTACCTATTATGGCATTTCCATAGCCATTCCGAGATATATTGCCATGCAACTTTCCACCGTTCCGCTCATCATCTTCATGACATACTTTACTTTTGTCATATTGCCATTGCATGATCATGTAGTTGACATCATATTTGTGGCAAAGCCACCATGCATTATTTTTCATACATGTCACTCTTGATTCATTGCACCACCCCGGTACACCGCCGGAGGCATTCATATAGAGTCATATCTTGTTCTAGTTTCGAGTTGTAATCCTTATGTTGTAATCAATAGAAGTGTGATGATCATCATTATTAGAACATTGCCCAAAGAAAAAAAAGGAAGGCCAAAAAAAGAAAAAAAAGAAAGGCCCAAAAAAAAGGGGGGAAGAAAATAAATAAAAAGGGCAATGTTACTATCTCTTTTTCCACACTTGTGCTTCAAAGTAGCACCTTGTTCTTCATGTAGTGAGTCTCATATATTGTGCTTCAAAGTAGCACCATGTTTTTCATATAGTGAGTCTCATAAGTTGTCTTTTTCATACTAGTGGGAATTTCTCATTATAGAACTTGGCTTGTATATTCCTACGATGGGCTTCCTCAAATGCCCTAGGTCTTCATGAGCAAGCAAGTTGGATGCACACCCACTAGTTTTCTTTTGTTGAGCATTCATTTATAGCTCTAGTGCATCCGTTGCATGGCAATCCCTACTCCTCATGTTGACATCAACTGATGGGCATCTCCATAGCCCGTTGATTATCCTCGTCAATGTGAGACTTTCTCCTTTTTTGTCTTCTCCACACAATCCCCATCATCATATTCTATTCCACCCATAGTGCTATATACATGGCTCACGCTCATGTATTGCGTGAAGGTTGAAAAAGTTTGAGATTATTTAAGTATGAAACAATTGCTTGGATTGTCATCGGGGGTATAGAAGTTGGGAACATCTTTGTGTGACGAAAATGAAGCATAGCCTAACTATATGATTTTGTAGGGATGAACTTTCTTTTGCCATGTTATTTTGAGAAGACATGATTACTTTGATTAGTATGCTTGAAGTGTTACTATTTCTTTTATCAATATGAACTTTTATTTTGTATTCATTTGGATCTGAACATTCATGCCACAATAAAGAAAATACATTATGAATTATGATAGGTAGCATTCCACGTCAAAAATTCTCTTTTTATCATTTACCTACTCGAGGATGAGCAGGAATTAAGCTTGGGGATGCTTGATACGTCTCCAATGTATCTATAATTTTTGATTGTTCCATGCTATTATTGAAGGAAATATGCCCTAGAGGCAATAATAAAGTTATTATTTATTTCCTCATATCATGATAAATGTTTATTATTCATGCTAGAATTGTATTAACCGGAAACATGATACATGTGTGAATACATAGACAAACATATAGTCACTAGTATGCCTCTACTTGACTAGCTCATTAATCAAAGATGGTTATGTTTCCTAACCATAGACATGTGTTGTCATTTGATTAATGGGATCACATCATTAGTAGAATGATGTGATTGACATGACCCATTCCGTTAGCCTAGCACTTGCTCGTTTAGTATACTGCTATTGCTTTCTTCATGACTTATACAAAAGTTCCTGCAACTATGAGATTATGCAACTCCCGTTTACAGGAGGAACACTTTGTGTGCTACCAAACGTCACAACGTAACTGGGTGACTATAAAGGTGCTCTACAGGTGTTTCTGAAGGTACATGTTGGGTTGGCATAATTTGAGATTAGGTTTTGTCACTCCGACTGTAAAGAGACTTGCCGGTAACGAGATTGAACTAGGTATTGGATACCGACGATCAAATCTCGGGCAAGTAACATACCGATGACAAAGGGAACAACGTATGTTGTTATGCGGTGTGACCGATACAGATCTTCGTAGAATATGTAGGAACCAATATGGGCATCCAGGTCCCGCTATTGGTTATTGACTGAGAATAGTTCTAGGTCATGTCTACATAGTTCTCGAACCCGTAGGGTCCGCACGCTTAACGTTACAATGACAGTTTTATTATGAGTTTATAAGTTTTGATGTACCGAAGTTTGTTCGGAGTCCCGGATGTGATCAAGGACATGACGAGGAGTCTTGAAATGGTCGAGACACAAAGATTGATATATTGGATGACTATATTCGGACACCGGAAGTGTTCCGGGTGATTTCAGAGAAAACCAGAGTGCCGGAAGGGTTACCGGAACCCCCCGGGAGAGTATTGGGCCTTATGGGCCTTAGGGGAAAGGAGAGAGGGGTGGCCAGCATGGGCCGCGCGCCCCCTCCCCCCTCTGGTCCGAATTGGACTAGGAGGGGGGGGGCGGCGCCCCCCCTTTCCTTCCCCCTCTCCCCCTTCCTTCCCCCTCCTAGTAGGAGTAGGAAAGGAGGAGTCCTACTCCTACTAGGAGGAGGATTCCTCCTCCCTTGGCGCGCCCAAGGGGCCGGCCGGCCTCCCCCTTGCTCCTTTATATACGGGGGCGGGGGGGGGCACTCCATAGACACACAAGTTGATCTACGGATCGTTCCTTAGCCGTGTGCGGTGCCCCCCTCCACCATATTCCACCTCGGTCATATCGTCGTGGAGTTTAGGCGAAGCCCTGCGCCGGTAGAACATCATCATCGTCACCACGCCGTCGTGCTGACGGAACTCATCTCCGGAGCTTCGCTGGATCGAAGGCTGGAGATCGTCATCGAGCTAAACGTGTGCTGAACTCGGAGGCCCCGTACGTTCGGTGCTTGGATCGGTCGGATCGTGAAGACATACGACTACATCAACTGCATTGTGCTAACGCTTCCGCTTATGGTCTACGAGGGTACGTGGACGAACACTCTCCCCTCTCGTTGCTATGCCATCACCATGATCTTGCGTGTGCGTAGGAAATTTTTTGAAATTACTACGTTCCCCAACAGTGGCATCCGAGCCTAGGTTTTATGCGTTGATGTTATATGCACGAGTAGGACACAAGTGAGTTGTGGGCGATACAAGTCATACTGCTTACCAGCATGTCATACTTTGGTTCGGCGGTATTGTGAGATGAAGCGGCCCGGACCGACATTACGCGTACGCTTACGCGAGACTGGTTTCACCGTTACGAGCACTCGTGCTTAAAGGTGGCCGGTGGGTGTCTGTCTCTCTCACTTTAGCTGAATCGAGTATGGCTACGCCCGGTCCTTGCAAATGTTAAAACGGCACCAACTTGACGAACTATCGTTGTGGTTTTGATGCGTAGGTAAGAACGGTTCTTGCTCAGCCCGTAGCAGCCACGTAAAACTTGCAACAACAAAGTAGAGGACGTCTAACTTGTTTTTGCAGGGCATGTTGTGATGTGATATGGCCAAGACGTGATGCTATATTTTATTGTATGAGATGATCATGTTTTGTAACCGAAGTTATCGGCAACTGGCAGGAGCCATATGGTTGTCGCTTTATTGTATGAAATGCAAACGCCCTGTAATTGCTTTACTTTATCACTAAGCGGTAGCGATAGTCGTAGAAGCAATAGATGGCGTAAACGACAACGATGCTACGATGGAGATCAAGGTGTCACGCCGGTGAAGATGGTGATCACGACGGTGCTTCGGAGATGGAGATCACAAGCACAAGATGATGATGGCCATATCATATCACTTATATTGATTGCATGTGATGTTTATCCTTTATGCATCTTATCTTGCTTTGATTGACGGTAGCATTTTAAGATGATCTCTCACTAAAAGTATCAAGAAGTGTTCTCCCTAAGTATGCACCGTTGCCAAAGTTCGTCGTGCCCAGACACCACGTGATGATCGGGTGTGATAAGCTCTACGTCCATCTACAATGGGTGCAAGCCAGTTTTGCACACGCAGAATACTCAGGTTAAACTTGACGAGCCTAGCATATGCAGATATGGCCTCGGAACACGGAGACGGAAAGGTCGAGCGTGAATCATATAGTAGATATGATCAACATAGTGATGTTCACCATTGAAAACTACTCCATCTCACGTGATGATCGGTTATGGTTTAGTTGATTTGGATCACGTAATCACTTAGATGACTAGAGAGATGTCTGTCTAAGTGGGAGTTCTTAAGTAATATGATTAATTGAACTTAAATTTATCATGAACTTAATACCTCATAGTATTTTGCTTGTCTATGTTTGTTTGTAGATAGATGGCTCGTGCTGTTGTTCCGTTGAATTTTAATGCGTTCCTTGAGAAAGCAAAGTTGAAAGATGATGGTAGCAATTACACGGACTGGGTCCGTAACCTGAGGATTATCCTCATTGCTGCACAGAAAAGTTACGTCCTGGAAGCACCGCTAGGGGCAGGCCTGCTGCTGATGCAACTGACGATGTTAAGAACGTCTGGTAGAGCAAAGCTGATGACTACTCTATAGTTCAGTGTGCCATGCTTTACGGCTTAGAACCGGGCCTTCAACGACGTTTTGAACGTCATGGAGCATATGAGATGTTCCAGGAATTGAAGTTAATATTTCAAGAAAATGCCCGGATTGAGAGATATGAAGTCTCCAATAAGTTCTACAGCTGCAAGATGGAGGAGAATAGTTCTGTCAGTGAGCATATACTCAAAATGTCTGGGTATAATAATCACTTGATTCAACTGGGAGTTAATCTTCCGGATGATAGCGTCATTGACAGAATTCTCCAATCACTGCCACCAAGCTACAAGAGCTTTGTGATGAACTATAATATGCAAGGGATGAACAAGACTATTCCCGAGCTCTTCGCAATGCTAAAAGCTGCGGAGGTAGAAATCAAGAAGGAGCATCAAGTGTTGATGGTCAACAATACCACTAGTTTCAAGAAAAAGGGCAAAGGGAAGAAGAAGGGGAACTTCAAGAAGAATAGCAAGCAAGTTGCTGCTCAAGAGAAGAAACCCAAGTCTAGACCTAAGCCTGAAACTGAGTGCTTCTACTGCAAGCAGACTGGTCACTAGAAGCGGAACTGCCCCAAGTATTTGGCGGATAAGAAGGATGGCAAAGTAAACAAAGGTATATGTGATATACATGTTATTGATGTGTACCTAACTAGAGCTCGTAGTAGCACCTGGGTATTTGATACTGGTTCTGTTGCTAATATTTGCAACTCGAAACATGGACTACGGAATAAGCGAGCACTGGCCAAGGACGAAGTGACGATGCGCATGGGAAACGGTTCCAAAGTCGATGTGACCGCGGTCGGCACGCTACCTCTACATCTACCTTCGGGATTAGTATTAGACCTAAATAATTGTTATTTGGTGCCAGCGTTGAGCATGAACATTATATCTGGATCTTGTTTGATGCGAGACGGTTATTCATTTAAATCAGAGAATAATGGTTGTTCTATTTATATGAGTAATATCTTTTATGGTCATGCACCCTTGAAGAGTGGTCTATTTTTATTAAATCTCGATAGTAGTGATACACATATTCATAGTGTTGAAACCAAAAGATGCAGAGTTGATAACGATAGTGCAACTTACTTGTGGCACTGCTGTTTGGGTCATATCAGTGTAAAGCGCATGAAGAAACTCCATACTGATGGACTTTTGGAATCACTTGATTATGAATCACTTGGTACTTGCGAACCGTGCCTTGTGGGCAAGATGACTAAAATGCCATTCTCCGGAACTATGGAGCGAGCAACTGATTTGTTGGAAATCATACATACTGATGTTTGTGGTCCAATGAATGTTGAGGCTCGCAGCAGGTATCGTTATTTTCTCACCTTCACAGATGATTTGAGCAGATATGGGTATATCTACTTGATGAAACACAAGTCTGAAACATTTGAAAAGTTCAAAGAATTTCAGAGTGAAGTGGAAAATCATCATAACAAGAAAATAAAGTTTCTACGATCTGATCGTGGAGGAGAATATTTGAGTTACGAGTTTGGCCTACACTTGAAACAAGGTGGAATAGTTTCGCAACTCACGCCACCTGGAACACCACAATGAAATGGTGTGTCCGAACGTCGTAATCGTACTTTACTTGATATGGTGCGATCTATGATGTCTCTTACTGATTTAACGCTATCGTTTTGGGGTTATGCTTTAGAGACGGCCGCATTCACGTTAAATAGGGCACCATCAAAATCCATTGAGACGACGCCTTATGAACTGTGGTTTGGCAAGAAACCAAAGTTGTCGTTTCTTAAAGTTTGGGGCTGCGATGCTTATGTGAAGAAACTTCAACCAGACAAGCTCGAACCCAAATCGGAGAAATGTGTCTTCATAGGATACCCAAAAGAGACTGTTGGGTACACCTTCTATCACAGATCCGAAGGCAAGACATTCGTTGCTAAGAATGGATCCTTTCTAGAGAAGGAGTTTCTCTCGAAATAAGTGAGTGGGAGGAAAGTAGAACTTGATGAGATAACTGTATCTACTCCCTTATGGGAAAGTAGTTCATCACAAGAACCGGTTCCTGTGACAACTACACCAATTAGTGAGGAAGCTAATGATGATGATCATGAAACTTCAGATCAAGTTTCTACTGAACCTCGTAGGTCTACCAGAGTAAGATCTGCACCAGAGTGGTACGGTAATCCTATTCTGGAAGTCATGTTACCTGACCATGATGAACCTACGAACTATGAGGAAGCGATGATGAGCCCAGATTCCGCAAAATGGCTAGAAGCCATGAAATCTGAGATGGGATCCATGTATGAAAACAAAGTGTGGACTTTGGTTGACTTGCCCGATGATCGGCAAGCCATTGAGAATAAATGGATTTTTAAGAAGAAGACTGACGCTGATGGTAATGTAACTGTCTATAAAGCTCGACTTGTTGCAAAAGGTTCTCGACAAGTTCAAGGGGTTGACTACGATGAGACTTTCTCACTCGTAGCAATGCTTAAGTCTGTCCGAATCATGTTAGCTATTGCTGCATTTCATGATTATGAAATTTAGCAAATGGATGTCAAGACTGCATTCTTGAATGGATTTCTAGAAGAAGAGTTGTATATGATGCAGCCGGAAGGTTTTGTTGATCCAAAAGGTGCTGACAAAGTGTGCAAGCTCCAGCGTTCCATTTATGGACTGGTGCAAGCATCTCGGAGTTGGAATAAACGCTTTGATAGTGTGATCAAAGCATATGGTTTTATACAGACTTTTGGAGAATCCTGTATTTACAAGAAAGTGAGTGGGAGCTCTGTAGCATTTCTAATTTTATATGTAGATGACATATTATTAATTGGAAATGATATAGAATTTCTGGATAGCATAAAGGGATACTTGAATAAAAGTTTTTCAATGAAAGACCTCGGTGAAGCTTCTTACATATTGGGCATCAAGATCTATAGAGATAGATCAAGACGCTTAATAGGACTTTCACAAAGCACATACCTTGACAAAATTTTGAAAAAGTTCAAAATGGATCAGGCAAAGAAAGGATTCTTGCCTGTGCTACAAGGTGTGAAGTTGAGTCAAACTCAATGCCCGACCATAGCAGAAGATAGAGAGAAAATGAAAAATGTTCCCTATGCTTCAGCCATAGGCTCTATCATGTATGCAATGCTGTGTACCAGACCTGACATATGCTTAGCAATAAGCTTGGCAGGAAGGCACCAAAGTAATCCAGGAGTGGATCACTGGACAGCGGTCAAGAACATCCTGAAATACCTGAAAAGGACTAAGGATATGTTTCTCGTATATGGAGGTGACAAAGAGCTAGTCGTAAATGGTTACGTCGATGCAAGCTTTGACACTGATCCGGACGATTCTAAATCGCAAACCGGATACGTGTTTTTATTAAACGGTGGAGCTATAAGTTGGTGCAGTTCTAAACAAAGCGTCGTGGCGGGATCTACATGTGAAGCGGAGTACATAGCTGCTTCGGAAGCAGCAAATGAAGGAGTCTGGATGAAGGAGTTCATTTCCGATCTAGGTCTCATACCTAGTGCATCGGGACCAATGAAGATCTTCTGTGACAATACTGGTGCAATTGCCTTGGCAAAGGAATCTAGATTTCACAAGAGGACCAAGCACATCAAGAGACGCTTCAATTCCATTCGGGACCAAGTCCAAGTGGGAGACATAGAGATTTGCAAGATGCATACGGATCTGAATGTTGCAGACCCGTTGACTAAGCCTCTCTCACGAGCAAAACATGATCAGCACCAAGACTCCATGGGTGTCAGAATCATTACTATGTAATCTAGATTATTGACTCTAGTGCAAGTGGGAGACTGAAGGAAATATGCCCTAGAGGCAATAATAAAGTTATTATTTATTTCCTCATATCATGATAAATGTTTATTATTCATGCTAGAATTGTATTAACCGGAAACATGATACATGTGTGAATACATAGACAAACATATAGTCACTAGTATGCCTCTACTTGACTAGCTCATTAATCAAAGATGGTTATGTTTCCTAACCATAGACATGTGTTGTCATTTGATTAATGGGATCACATCATTAGGAGAATGATGTGATTGACATGACCCATTCCGTTAGCCTAGCACTTGATCGTTTAGTATACTGCTATTGCTTTCTTCATGACTTATACAAAAGTTCCTGCAACTATGAGATTATGCAACTCCCGTTTACAGGAGGAACACTTTGTGTGCTACCAAACGTCACAACGTAACTGGGTGATTATAAAGGTGCTCTACAGGTGTTTCCGAAGGTACATGTTGGGTTGGCATAATTCGAGATTAGGTTTTGTCACTCCGATTGTTAGAGAGGTATCTCTGGGCCCTCTCGGTAATACTCATCACCTAAGCCTTGCAAGAATTGTAACTAATGAGTTAGTTATAAGATGATGTATTAAAGAACGAGTAAAGAGACTTGCCAGTAACGAGATTGAACTAGGTATTGGATACCGACGATCAAATCTCGGGCAAGTAACATACCGATGACAAAGGGAACAACGTATGTTGTTATGCGGTTTGACCGATAAAGATCTTCGTAGAATATGTAGGAACCAATATGGGCATCCAGGTCCCGCTATTGGTTATTGACCGAGAATAGTTCTAGGTCATATCTACATAGTTCTCGAACCCGTAGGGTCCGCACACTTAATGTTACGATGACAGTTTTATTATGAGTTTATAAGTTTTGATGTACCGAAGTTTGTTCGGAGTCCCGGATGTGATCACGGACATGACGAGGAGTCTCGAAATGGTCGATACATAAAGGTTGATATATTGGATGACTATATTCAGACACCGGAAGTGTTCCGGGTGATTTCGGAGAAAACCGGAGTGCCGGAAGGGTTACCGGAACCCCCCGGGAGAGTATTGGGCCTTATGGGCCTTAGGGGAAAGGAGAGAAGGGCGGCCAGCATGGGCCACGCGCCCCTCCCCCCTCTGGTCCGAATTGGACTAGGAGGGGGGGGCGGCGCCCCCCCCTTTCCTTCCCCCTCTCCCCCTTCCTTCCCCCTCCTAGTAGGAGTAGGAAAGGAGGAGTCCTACTCCTACTAGGAGGAGGATTCCTCCTCCCTTGGCGCGCCCAAGGGGCCGGCCGGCCTCCCCCCTTGCTCCTTTATATACGGGGGTGGGGGGGCACCCCATAGACACACAAGTTGATCTACGGATCATTCCTTAGCCATGTGCGGTGCCCCCCTCCACCATATTCCACCTCGGTCATATCGTCGCGGAGTTTAGGCGAAGCCCTGCGCCGGTAGAACATCATCATCGTCACCACGCCGTCGTGCTGACGGAACTCATCTTCGGAGCTTCGCTGGATCGAAGGCCGGAGATCGTCATCGAGCTGAACGTGTGCTGAACTCGGAGGCCTCGTACGTTCGGTTCTTGGATCGGTCAGATCGTGAAGACGTACGACTACATCAACCGCATTGTGCTAACGCTTCCGCTTATGGTCTACGAGGGTACGTGGACGAACACTCTCCCCTCTCGTTGCTATGCCATCACCATGATCTTGCGTGTGCGTAGGAATTTTTTTGAAATTACTACGTTCCCCAACAACTATATTACCCCTTTTGGATGTTTATGGGCTTTATTTTACACATTTATATCATTTATGGGACTAACCTACTAACCGAAGGCCCAGGCCATATTGCTGTTTTTTTTGCCTATTTCAGTATTTTGAAGAAAAGGAATATCAAACGGAGTCCAAACGGAATGAAACCTTCGGGAGCGTGATTTTTGGAACGAACCTGATCCGGAGACCTTGGAGTGCAAGTCAAGAAGCTTCCGAGGGCCCCACGAGATAGGGGCCGTGCCCCCCTAGGGCGCGCCACCTATCTCGTGGGCCCCTCGGGCGGCCACCGACATACTTCCTCCTCCTATATATACCTATGTACCCCGAAGACATCCAGGAGCACCACGAAACACAATTTCCACCACCGTAACCTTCTGTATCCGCGAGATCCCATCTTGGAGCCTTCGCCGGCACTCTGCCGGAGGGGGAATCAACCATGGAGGGCCTCTACATCAACATCCTTGCCCCTCCGATGAGTTGTGAGTAGTTTACCACAGACCTACGGGTCCATAGTTATTAGCTAGATGGCTTCTTCTCTCTTTTTGGATCTCAATACAATGTTCTCCCCCTCTCTAGCGGAGATCTATTCGATGTAAACTCTTTTTGCGGTGTGTTTGTCGAGATCCAATGAATTGTGGGTTTATGATCAAGTTTATCTATGAATAATATTTGAATCTTCTCTGAATTCTTTTATGTATGATTGATTTATCTTTGCAAGTCTCTTCGAATTATCAGTTTGGTTTGGCCTACTAGATTGGTCTTTCTTGCCATGGTAGAAGTTCTTAGCTTTGGGTTCAATCTTGCGGTGTCCTTACCCAGTGACAGAAAGGGTTGCAAGGCACGTATTGTATTGTTGCCATCGAGGATAACAAGATGGGGTTTATATCATATTGCATGTGTTTATCCCTCTACATCATGTCATCTTTCTTAATGCGTTACTTTGTTCTTATGAACTTAATACTCTAGATGCAGGCGGGAGTCGGTCGATGTGTGGAGTAATAGTAGTAGATGCAGGCAGGAGTCGGTCTACTTGTTATGGACGTGATGCCTATATACATGATCATGCCTAGATAATCTCATAACTATGCGTTTTTCTATCAATTGCTCGACAGTAATTTGTTCACCCATTGTAATACTTATGCTATCTTGAGAGAAGCCTCTAGTGAAACCTATGGCCCCCGGTTCTATCTCTTATCATATTTGCTTTCAATCTACTTTATTTGCATCTTTACTTTTTGCATCTATATTATAAAATACCAAAAATATATTTATCTTATCATACTATCTTTATTAGATCTCACTTCGCAAGTCGCCGTGAAGGGATTGACAACCCTTTTATTGCGTTGGTTGCGAGTTCTGAGTTTGTTTGTGTAGGTACGTGTGACTTTTGAGGAGCCTCCTACTGGATTGATACCTTGGTTCTCAAAACTGAGGGAAATACTTATGCTACACTTTGCTGCATCACCCTCTCCTCTTTGAGGAAAACCAACGCAAGCTCAAGACGTAGCAGCGCGCCCCCCTCCTGGCGCGCCCAGGTGGGTTGTCCCCACCTGGTGGACCCACAGACCCTGAAACCTATGCTATAAAATCCTATTTTTCTAGAAAAAAATTAGGGAGAAAGAATTATCGCGATCCACGAGACGGAGCCGTCGTCACCTCCTGTTCTTCATCGGGAGGCAAGATCAGGAGTGTGTTTGGGGTCCGAAGAGGGGGATCTTCATTCTTCATCATCACCAACCCTTCTCCATCGCCAATTCCATGATGCTCCCCACCGGGAGTGAGTAATTCGTTCGTAGGATCGCTGGTCGGTGAGGAGTTGGATGAGATTCATCATGTAATCAAGTTAGTTTTGTTAGGGCTTGATCCCTAGTATCCACTATGTTCTAAGATTGATGTTGCTATGATTTTGCTATGCTTAATGCTTGTCACTTTGGGCCCGGGTGCCATGAACTCAGATCTGAACCATTTATGTTATCATCATTATATCCATGTTTTCGATCCGATCTTGCAAGTTATATTCACCTACTACGTGTTAAGATCCGGCAACCCCAGAGTGACAATAGTCGGGACCACTCCCGGTGATGACTGTAGTTTGAGGAGTTCATGTATTCACTATGTGTTAATGCTTTGTTCCGGTTCTCTATTAAAAGGAGGCTTAATATCCCTTAGTTTCCAATAGAACCCCGCTGCACGGGAGGGTAGGACAAAAGATGTCATGCAAGTTCTTTCCATAAGCACGTATGACTATTTACGGATTACATGCCTACATTATATTGATGAACTGGAGCTAGTGCCGTATCGCCCTAGGTTATAACTGTCTCATGATGAATATCATCCAACAAGTAACCGATCCAATGCCTATGAATTTATCTTATATTGTTCTTGCTAAGTTACTAGTGCTATCGTTACTGCTGCACTTGCTACGAAATTACTGCTATCACGGTTACCGTTACCGTTGCTACTATCACTACTATCAAAACTATCAAACTACTTTGCTACTGATCAGTTTGCTGCAGACAATTAATCTCCTAGTGTGGTTGAATTGACAACTTAGCTGCTAATACCTTCAAATATTCTTTGGCTCCCCTTGTGTTGAATCTATAAATTTGGGTTGAATACTCTACCCTCAAAAATTGTTGCGATCCCCTATACTTGTGGGTTATCAGTTTCTCCCGAGGAGGGCCGTGAGATTCTACGAGAGATTCATGAAGGAGATTGTGGCCATCATGCCGGCTCTAAGTCTCTTGTGGCTAAGGCTTTTTTGCCATGGGTTTTATTGGCTGACGGCTCATGCTGATGCAGAGGATTTGGTTAGCAAGTATGATGGTTGTCAGAAATTTTCAAGACAAGCTCATATACCGGCTCAAGAATTGAGGATGATTCCAATTACTTGGCCGTTTGCAGTCTGGGGGCTGGATATGGTTGGGCCTTTTAAAAGATCAAAGGACAAAAAGACTCACCTCCTGGTGGCAGTTGGCAAGTTTACAAAGTGGGTTGAGGCAGAGCCGGTCAGCAAGTGTGATGTAGCAACGGCGGTTCAATTCATCAAAAAGGTGATTTCCATTTTGGTTACCCTCACAGCATTATAACTAATAATAGCACTAATCTATCGAAGGGTGCTATGAAACAATTATGTCAACGAGAGCATATTCGCCTTGATGTATCATCAGTGGCTCACTCCCAGTCCAATGGTCAAGCTGAAAGAGCCAATCAAGAAATCTTGAGGGGCATAAAACCCCGACTTATGGTCCCTTTGCAGAGGACGCCGAGTTGTTGGGTTGACGAGTTACCCTCAGTGCTTTGGAGTATCAATACTACCCCCCAACAGATCTATGGGTTACACGCCTTTCTTCATGGTTTATGGAGCAGAGGCGGTTCTCCCAAGTGACATCCGTCACGACTCGCCCCGTGTGGCGGCTTATGTTGAAGCTGATAATGAAAAAGCACATCAGGATGCTCTTGACCTTCTGGATGAGGAGCGTGACCTTGTGGCGGCTCATTCGGCGATTTACCAGCAAGATCTACATCGTTCTCACAGCCGTCGGGTTAAAACTCGGACCTTTCAAGAAGGTGACTTGGTGCTCCGGCTCATCCAGGATCAGACAGACATGCACAAATTGTCTCCACCTTAGGAAGGGCTCTTTATGGTCAGCAGAAATCTGAACAACGGGTCATACTACCTCATTGATATTCGAGAGCACAAGGACTCATGCAAGTATGAGGAGGAGACCTGTCGGCCCTGGAACATTGCTCATCTTTGGCCTTATTACACCTGAGCCACCGGTTCTTGTGATGTACATACTTCTACCAATGTATATATTATGATTATTATAATAAAGCCGACATCCCTGATAATTTAGGGCCTCTGTCATTTCATTTGTGAGAATTTGAGTCTTTATGTCAATTCATAATATCACATGGGGGCTTCCTGCTCATTTAGCATAGCTGTGACTACCCTCTTGATCCGGCTTGTACACCTTGATAAAGACTACTTGGGGGCTTCCTACTCATTGAGCATAGCTATGACTACCCTACTGATCCGGCTTGTAAGCCTTGATTGCAAATTACTTGGGGGCTTCCTGTTCAATGACCATAGCTTTATTTTACCCTTGTGATCGGCTTGGACGCCAGGTGTATTCACCAAAAATCTGGGTTATCCTGCCTTTGTATGTCTGCCACTCTGCCCAGGTAATCCTGGAATGACTTGTCGTACTCTTGATAGTCAATCTTATAAAGAACCTGAACTTGTCAAAGTTAAAATGGCGATTGGTCATGTGAGACCCGGCTTACAGGTTTGAATTAATGATTAACTTAGTGGTTGTGCGGCCCTTGAATAGCACTTGATATTGAGGCTTGGCAACCTATGAAGGCCTTGTTTAGTCTGATTTGTATTTGCTTTGAACATTTTTTGGGTTCATCTTTTGTACCATATTGACATATGGTTTTAAAATGATTCAAGCCATGTATCCTTGATCCTTATGACTCATATTTGAGTATATCCGGAGTTTTGATAACCCGGCCTGGCTTTGGACGATAAGTCGCCAGTATGTTTGATTAGGCACTTTGGGCATTGTGCTCTAAGTCTTTGGGCTGTTACCCTTGCTGCATATGGCATTGTAAGCCGGCAGTATGAATAAATTGCATAGGTATGTTACTTACTTGTTATATGAATATGCAAGGTTTTGATAACCCGCCCTAGTTATGGACTATGCAGTCGCCAGCAACTTTTATATGGGACATTATGACCTGCCCTAGGGTAAACCGCCAAGGCACATGTTATCTGCTTGTGTGCAGGGAGTATGATAAATACGATTTGTGTGATTGAATTATGAGCTTAAGCAGCAAATCTTCAACATTAGATCAACAATTCAAAGTGTTATGCAAATAAGCATGCACGATGGCATGGCAGATCATTGTTTTCAACTAGACTATTACAAGGTGCCATGTGGCCCAAAAGAATAAGTGTTTCTGATGCACACAACATCCAATGATGTGGATGATAAACCGGCCCTTGGATCAGTTGTCTTGGCCTTGGCGTGTTGAAGATTCCGGGTCATCTTGCACCGGTTATTATTCTTCTTCTTCTTCACCCATTGGCTGGAAGTCAGATGTGGCCCAATTGATCCCAGTCAAAGCTTTGAAAACAGCTTCATCGTCTATAAGGGTTGACGGGTCAATGTTAGGAGCGAAGGTGTGCTTATGTGTCGAGGGATAAGGTCCATGGCCTCATGAACTGGCGCTTTCACTTTCTTGTTGTCAACATCATAAACCGGATGATACTTGGAGAGATCAGTTTCCTCATCCAATTTACTTGCCAAAGGACGCATCTCCCTTACTATATTGGTGAAGTCATTGGCGCTAAAGGGAGACCCATCTTCTTTTAAGCTAGGGCAACCGATGGATAGCTCTTCCGGGTCAAGTTTGCTTGCCATGACTTTGCCCGGCTTAGCGCAGTGATTGCACCAGTTTTAATTCTTCAACTCTTTTCGACAGCACAGTCATTTTTCCAACACTTCCTTGATGAGTGAAGGTGGTTGCTTCTTGCGGGAGACAACAGAGATAGCCCGTTGAGCGCCAGTGTATAATTTCTCTATAGAGTGTAGGCAACTTTTAGCTTCATGCGCATGTCTGAGCCAAGGTGGGAAACTCTGGAGCCCGCATTACAAAAGATATTGATAAGCCGGTTGAATGATTATTCCAGGCATTGATGATGAAAGATTGAAGTGCGATATTACTTACCAAAGATGGCGGCTGTCATGCTATTGATTTGATGATTTAAACCGGACACCTCATCAGTCACCGGTTTAAGGGCAACTTTGGCATCTTCAGCTCTCCCAGCTAGTTCTCTCTGTGCTGAAATCCTTCTTCAGCTTCTCAATATTTTCTAAGGCAGTTTTCAGCTCTGACTTACCTTTGAAGTCTCCGATTGTTGGGATTGGATATTTTTCCTCACATCCGCCTCTTGAGATTCTTTCATGGTTAATTCAGCCTATAAGATACGGCGAGTCAGCACCAATATATGGTTATGATAATCACCTTATTTGAAGTTCCAAGCATAATACAAGTATTTTACTTGGCACTTGGGGGCTAATGTACATTGCTCTTTTTCAAGACAATTCTATGATGACCCGGCTAAATTTCTACAACTATAGCCAGTTCATGGGGGCTACATATTTGGATTTTATTCATAAATATGGTGATAAGTCTCGGCTTAGCCATGTTGATTAAGCTGGACCTTGGGGGCTACACGTGCGAAACTGAGCACTACTATTTGAAGTCCCGGCTTAACTTTCGAGTTTAACCTGGCCCATGGGGACTAGTCATTCTGATTTTGCAGATTACACATTATTATGGCATGGTTACAAGATCAAAAAGGATATTTAAGTCTACAGCATATTCAAGTTTTCATATTCAGTAGACTTGGCGGCTGACAGATGTATACTTATATGGGGAAGATTGCAGTTCTTAGCTCAAAATGCTCCTTCATAAGGTTGACCAGGCCGGCCTCAAAGTCACGGCTGGTGTGAAGGCGGTTTAGATAACCAGAGTGAATCTCCTGAGCATTGAACTGGCCGTAACTTTCTAAGTCTAGTTTCCACTTGCCCTTATCAACAGCTGAAATTTCTTCCTTGGCGCTGTGCTTGGATAAGGCGGTGGGGTTGTCTGGAGCAGTATAAGCCGTCCCAGTAACTATTACTTCTTCAGTTTATTGAGCCGGCTGAGCGGGACTGGGCGGCTTAGCATTCTCCGGATCAACATTTACGGAGTCCATGGTGACAGGGTGCTCCTTTGGCGGTGGATCATCCATGGTTGCTTCAGAAGTCTGATGCAAACACTCAGACATTGTTTGCTTCTCCGGGTCAGCAACCTTGGGATCTTTGGCTGGTTTATTAACCTTCAGCCTCTTGCTGGGTTTGGCCATAGCACTGAAAGTAAAACACATGATGAGATTGGTAAACCAATTGAGTAAGGTGTTAAAGCAAGCAGGCTTAAGTGTTCTCACCCAGGAACAGTCTTGAACAGAGGAACCTAAGTCCCAGTGGAATCACCAGATGAAGAGTGAGAAGTTCCTTGATAGTTTGAATTAGAAGGGTTAAGAGGTTGTTGAAAAAGACCCGCCTTGGGAAAAGCTAAGTCGGAAATCTGTGAAACCTCTCGACGGCGCTTGCGAGGAGCCGACGTGTTGGGTAAGCCGAAGGAGAGAACCCCACCGCTGCTATTCCGGGTTGTGCAGCGAGCTGCATGCTGCTTCTTCTTCAAAATAAAGTTGGAATCCAAGTAAGCTAAAGGGTGAGAAAACCATACTTTCCGACTTGCTTGACGAACTTTCTGTCTTGGCAAAGGTTCTGAGTCGGAGGAAAGGATAGTTACCTCTTCACCATCTGCGTGACTGCCTTCCGTGTCATCCTGATAGTGATCATTGTCAATAAGATTACAAAAAATAAGCCAAGGGAATCAAGTTCTACCTCCGACTCATCATCATCCAAGTTAAATAACTTGGAGGGGTTGGTCTTCTTCTTGGCAGGCTTTTTAGTAGCCTTTTTCTTCGTTGGGTCTTCTTGGCCGGCTTATCCTGCAACTTCCTATTCCAAAAAGGAGAATCGGCCAGCGGCAATCAAATGGTTATAAGAGGAAATTTTAAGTGAAGATATGATTAAACTGGAAATCGTTTAAAAGCTTACATGTGGTGGCTTGTTGAGAACGCAGAAAGGATTCAACCCTATTTTGCTGCAGGCTGCCAAGCTCTCGTTCAGCAGGGACTTGGTCATATCATTGATATCATCATCATTCAGCTCTATTTGGTTGTGGTGCTGGGGGTCTTTGACGTCTCCAGTTTACTCGCACATTAAGACGGGGCGGCGGCTTAAGGGCAGAATTCTCCATGCGACCCAGCATCAAACTAGGCCAATGCCAGTCAAACCGTTAGCCACTAAAGCTCTGATTTTTGAAAAAGGGGCATAAATTTGGCCCACTCCTCTGTGCTGATCCGCTCCGGGAGGTGGTGCATGTTGCTAAGCTAGTTTTCTCGATAACCCGACAGAGGATGTTCCCCTTCTGGAGAGGCATCTTGCAGTAAAACCATGGTTGGTTCCAGTCCTTAGGGTGACTGGGCAATTTTGCAGGTGGGAAGGTGGCTTCTTTCCGCCTCTGAATCGAAATACCGCCTAATTCTAGGTTGGGCCCATCTGTGAATTCAGTCTGTCGGTTCAGGTAATAGAATTCCCTGAACAGCTCTACATTGGGCTCCTATTGAAGGTACACTTCACAAAACACTTGAAAGTTACAAATGTTTGAGATAGAATTGGGCCCGATGTCTTGAGGATGATGCTTGAAGAAGTGCAGTACATCACGGAAAAACAATTAGTTCACCTTCCTTAGGCCCAGGAGGGATTTCTGTGTCGGGGACCCTCCAATGCATGACATATTTTTTGGCTAAGACGCCCATTTGAACATATTCGTTCAGTGATTCCTCAGTGACCCGGGAGACGACCCAGTTGCATGCGGTGACAGTCTTGGTCCTTTTGAGGATGAAGGCCTAAAAAGAAAATATTGTCATTTTAAGATTATGTTGTTAAGCCGGCCAGTGATTAAAAAGTAAGTGCTATAAGGATCGACATGATTAAGCCGGAAGGCGGTGCCGGGTTATACGGATTCTGAACACATACTGACGGCTTAACAAAGGGGACTAATGCTATATGGTGGTTTACGGTTTATCATATAAGCCGCCCGCATGTTTGCAGTACAACATATCTAAAAGTAAATTTTGCTAAGTGATCGACAAACAGATTCCACAGATTGTGGTTATGATTTTGGATCTACAGTAGTTGAGAAAATAAACTAAATTCTAAACCTAAGGCGGTGGCGGCAGAAGAACTCGTATGCTCAGATGAAGTTTTTGTATAGAGGAAGGATATTCTATGATTGAAAAGGGGTGCTAAACTACTGCCACGCAACTTCGGTACTATATTCAGATCAAACTACGGGGCCAAGAAAAGAAAATGAGGAACAATGAAGAACACCGATGAATAGTGATAACCCGCAAGTATACGGGATAGTTGTAGCCTCTTTCAATAAGTAAGAGTGTCGAACCCAACGAGGAGCTAAAGGTAGAACAAATACTCTCTCAAGTCCTATCGGACACTGATACGACTCTACGCACGCTTGACGTCGCTTTACCTAGAGCAAGTATGAAACTAGAAGTACTTTGTAGGTGTGAAAGGATAGGTTTGTAAGATAATAAAGAACACGTAAATATAAACTAGGGGCTGTTTAGATAAAGAAGCAATAAAGTAAATATAGCGAGTGGAAAAGTGGTGGCAGGAGTTGTGAAATTGTCCCTAGGCAATTGACTACGTCACTAGACCGGTAATCACTATTGCAATTTTATTTGAGGGAGAGGCATAAGCTAACATACTTCCTCTTCTTGGATCATATGCACTTATGATTGGAATTCTAGCAAGTATCCGCAACTACTAAAGATCATTAAGGTAAAACCCAACCATAGCATTAAAGTATCAAGTCCCCTTTATCCCATACGCAAACAACCTACTTACTCGGGCCTGTGCTTCTGTCACTCACACCACCCACCATAAGCAAATCATAAACATATCGCAAACCCTACAGCGGGAATCCCTCACGCTTGCGCGACACAGAGGGCATCATAGGACAGAACCAATAATAAAACATGCAACTCAAACCAATCATAGCAATTCATCAATCACCGATAGGACAACGAAAATCTACTCAGACATCATAGGATGGCAACACATCATTGGATAATAATATGAAGCATAAAGCACCATGTTCAACTAGAGGGTACAGCGGGTTGCGGGAGAGTGGACTGCTAGATATAGATGGGGGAAGGTGATGGAGATGTTGGTGAAGATGGCGGAGGTGTTGGTGAAGATCGCGGTGATGATGATGGCCCCCGGCGGCGTTCCGGTGCCACCGGAAGCAAGGGGGAGAGAGCCCCCCTTCTTCTTCTTCTTCATTGACCTTCTCCCTAGATCGGAGAAGGGTTTCCCCTCTGGTCCTTGGCTCCCATGGCGTGGGAGCGGCGAGATCCCCTCCGAGATTGGATCTATCTCTCTGTCTCTCTCTGTTTCTGCGTTCTAAAATTCTGCCCTGGCACCGTTTCTTTTATATCTGGAGATCCATAACTCCGATTAGGGTGAATCTTTAGCCCAGATTTTTCTCATAAAATTAGCTTTCTAGCGGCAAAAGAAGAGCGTCAACCGCCTTACGGGTGGCCCACGAGAGTGCCAGGTGCGCCCAGGGGGAGGGCGCGCCCCCCTGTCTCGTGGCCACCTCGGACACCGTTTCGCGTTGATTCTTCCTCCGGAAAATCCCAAATATTCCAAAATAATTCTCCGTCCGTTTTTATCCGGTTTGGATTCTGTTTGATATTTGGTTTCTGCGAAACATAAAACATGCAACAAACAGGAACTGGCACTGGGCACTGGATCAATATTTTAGTCCCAAAAGTAGTATAAAAAGTTGCCAAAAGTATATGAAAGTTGAATAATATTGGCATGGAACAATCAAAAATTATAGATACGACGGAGACGTATCAGCATCCCCAAGCTTAATTCCCGCTCGTCCTCGAGTAGGTAAATGATAAAAAGATAATTTTTGATGTGAAATGCTACCTAGCATAATCTTGATCATGTATCTAATCATGGTATGAATATTAAGACATGAGTGATTCAAAGCAGTAGTCTATCGTTTGATATAAAAACAATAATACTTCGAGCGTACTAATAAAGCAATCATGTTTTTCAAAACAACAAGGCCAAAGCAAGCTTATCCCTACAAAATCATATAGTTTGGCCATGCTTCATTTTTGTCACACAAAATGCTCCCATCGTGCACAACCCCAATGACAAGCCGAGCAATTGGTTCATACTTTTTAACGCAATTCAGCTTTTTCAATCCTCACGCAATACATGAGCGTAAGCCATGGATATAGCACTATAGGTGGAATAGAATATAATGATGGAGGTTATGTGGAGAAGACAAAAAAATGAGAAAGTCTCACATCGACGCGGCTAATCAACGGGCTATGGAGATGCCCATCAATTGATGTCAATGCGAGGAGTAGGGATTGCCATGCAACGGATGCACTAGAGCTATAAGTGTATGAAAGCTCAAACTGAAAACTAAGTGGGTGTGCATCCAACTTGCTTGCTCATGAAGACCTAGGGCATTTGAGGAAGCCCATCATTGGAATATACAAGCCAAGTTCTATAATGAAAATTCCCACTAGTATATGAAAGTGATAACATAGGAGACTCTCTATATGAAGAACATGGTGCTACTCTGAAGCACAAGTGTGGTAAAAGGATAGTAACATTGCCCCTTTTTTCTTTTTTTTTCTTTTTTTTTGGGTGGGCTTCTTTGTCCCCCTTTTTTATTTAGGCTTCTTTGGCCTTTTCTTTTTTTCTTTTTTTCATGGGGCAATGCTCTATAATGATAATCATCACACTTTTATTTACTTACAACTCAATATTACAACTCGATACTAGAACAAAGATATGACTCTATATGAATGCTTCCGGCGGTGTACCGGGATGTGCAATGATCTAGCGTAGAAATGACATCAAAAAACGGACAAGCCATGAAAACATCATGCTAGCTATCTTATGAGCATGCAAAGCAATATGACAATGAATGCTCAAGTCATGTATATGATGATGATGGAAGTTGCATGGCAATATATCTCGGAATGGCTATGGAAATGCCATGATAGGTAGGTATGCTGGCTGTTTTGAGGAAGATATAAGGAGGCTTATGTGTGATAGAGTGTATCGTATCACGGGGTTTGGATGCACCGGCGAAGTTTGCACTAACTCTCAAGGTGAGAAAGGGCAATGCGCGGTACCAAAGAGGCTAGCAATGATGGAAAGGTAAAAGTGTGTATAATCCATGGACTCACATTAGTCATAAAGAACTCATATACTTATTGCAAAAGTTTATTAGCCCTCAAAGAAAAGTACTACTACGCATGCCCCTAGGGGGATAGATTGGTAGGAAAAGACCATCGCTCATCCCTGATCGCCACTCATAAGGAAGACAATCAAAGAAACACCCCATGCTTCAAATTTGTCACACAACGGTTACCATATGTGCATGCTACGAGACTTGCAAACCTCAACACAAGTGTCTCTACAATCCAGAACCACCCACTAGCATGACTCTATTATCACCATCTTTATATCACAAAACTATTGCAAGGAATCAAACATATCATATTCAGCGATCTACAAGTTTTATGTAGGATTTTATGACTAACCATGTGAATGACCAATTCCTGTCATCTCTCTAAATAGATATAAGTGAAGCAAGAGAGTTTAATTCTTTCTACAAAAGATATGCCCACCCTCTAACAAATATAAGTGAAGCAAAAGAGCATTCTACAAATGGCGGTTTTCTATGTGAAGAGAAACATGCAATCCAAACTTCAAATGATATAAGTGAAGCACATGAAGCATTCTATAAAGCCATACTCAAAAGATTTAAGTGAAGTGCAATGAGCATTCTATAAATCAACCAAGGACTATCTCATACTAGCATGGTGCATAAAAGAAAAGTGAAAACTAAATGCAAACGACGCTCCAAGACTTGGACATATCGCATGAACGAAACGAATCCGAAAACATACCGATACTTGTTGAAGAAAGAGGGGATGCCTTCCCAGGCATCCCCAAGCTTAGATGCTTGAGTCTCCTTGAATACTTACTTGGGGTGCCTTGGGCATCCCCAAGCTTGATCTCTTTCCTCTCTTCCTTTTCCTCATATCGAGACATCCTCGATTAGACAGTTTATCCACACAAAACTTCAACAGAAAACTCGGTAAGATCCATTAGTAAAGCAAATCATTACTCTAAGTACTGTATCAAACCAATTCATATTTAGTTTTTGCATTGTGTCTACTGTAATATAGCTTTTCCATGGCTTAATCCATTGATATAAATTGATAGATTCATCAAAACAAGCAAACTATGCATCAAAAACAGAATCTGTCAAAAACAGAACAGTCTGTAGCAATCTTAACATTCACAATACTTCTGGTACCCCAAAAATTCTACCAAAATTAGGAAAACTAAAAAAGTTGTACAGAAAGACAGTGCAAGAGGACCCAGAACCGTTTGACTTTTCAGTTACAAATGTAAAATCGCGCACTACAGCCAAAGTTTTTGTCCTGCACCGTACAACCCAACAAGCATTGTAAACATCCTAAAGGCAAAACTTGGCACATTATTTTTGTAATACAATGGAATTGTACAAGGGGATAATTATTTTTGTTGAAAAGTTTCTGTAATCAAGATTCACAAAGTTTCCGTGAGCATGAACAAAGTTCAAGGCTAGCTCCCACTTCAACAATGCTTGTCTTTCTCACTTTCACTTTCGTTTTTGAAAAGTTTTGGTTCCCCTCTTTATTTTTTTCGTTTTTAAACTATATGAAAGCACACAACAAAAATAAATGACTCTCTAAAACTTTCGGGTTGTCTCCCTGGCAGCGCTTTCTTTAAAGCCATTAAGCTAGGCATATAGTGCTCAAGTAATGAATCCAACCAGATCCCAAGGTATATCAAAGCCAATTTTAATTAACAATGATTTGTGAGTTAGTAGTGAGCACAAAGTAACATATATCATGCAACAACGAAGTCTAAGTCTCTTCCTATGCATCGGCATGTCATAAAAGAACAATTCATGCACACATAGTAAAGGCCAATGCATAGTATAAGAAGTTTCTTGCAATTCTATCGTATTGGAAACATAGAGAGGTGGAGATATAGTTCCTCTCTCATAATAATTGCAAGTAGGAGCAGCAAGAACATGCATATTATATCTATCAAAATCATCATGTGCAATGGTAAAAGGCAACCCATCAATATAATCCTTAATAAGCACAAACTTCTCCGATATAGTGTAGTTTGGAGAATTCAAAAAGATAATAGGACTATCATGCGTGGGTGCAATAGCAACAATTTCATGTTTAACATAAGGAACTATAGCAAGTTCATCTCCATAAGCATAATTCATATTGGCATCTTGGCCACAATCATAGCAAGCATCATCAAAAAGGGATATTTCAAACGAATTAAAGGGATCATAGCAATCATCATAGCAATCATCCTTCGGTAAGCACAAAGGGGAATTAAACAATGTATGAGTTGAAGAGTTACTCTCATTAGAAGGTGGGATCGGGTGATCAATCCACTCTTCCTCCTTTTGTTCTTTGCTCTCCTCATCATCTTTTTCATCCAATGAGCTCACAGTTTCATCAATTTCTTCTTCCATAGCTTCCTGCAAAATATTAGTCTCTTCTTGGAAAACGGAGAATTTCTCAATATATAGTTTAACATCGGCATTAGAAGAACAATTATCATAACAATATTCAAATATGGCAAAATTTTCAGATTTGTAGAGAGTAGCATCATACTTTTCAATCAAAGAAGCAATTTCATAAGCACCCTTAAAAGCAACAAATTCTTCAATTTCTTGAACATCATAGTAATTATAAACACCCTTAGCGTATGAAGATACGATTCCATTATCAATAAACTCACATTGGTAGGGAAGATGTTTCTTAGGGTTTTCAGAACAACAAGTAATATCATATATTTCACATAAATTCCAAGCATAGCATTGCAACCGATGAATTTGATCCAGTAAAAGTTTCCCTTTTTCAGATATACGGTGTCCCACAAAACAAGCATGCTCATCTAAAGATTTGCCCTCAACTAAGCTAGTGGGGGTTTCAGCACGAGCACATAGGGATCGAAGATGATCCAGTAAAAAGCTTCAGCAGTGTGATAGATTTTGAGTGGTTCTTCAACCATTGGTGCAGTAGGTACAACTAATGTTTTTGGTATTTTGCGTTTCCTACCCATAACTAAAGATAGAAAACGACTAAGAACAGCAAATAAAAATTACTTAGTGATAAAGCAAACAAGCACGCATGAGAATATTCACCCCACGCTATGACTCCCTGGCAACGGCGCCAGAAAAAGGTCTTGATAATCCGCAAGTATACGGGATAGTTGTAGCCTCTTCCGATAAGTAAGAGTGTCGAACCCAAAGAGGAGCTAAAGGCAGAAAAAATACTCTCTCAAGTCCTATCGGCCACTGATACGACTCTACGCACGCTTGACGTTCGCTTTACCTAGAGCAAGTATGAAACTAGAAGTACTTTGTAGGTGTGAAAGGATAGGTTTGCAAAATAATAAAGAACACGTAAATATAAACTAGGGGCTGTTTATATAAAGAAACAATAAAGTAAATATAGCGAGTGGAAAAGTGGTGGTAGGAGTTGTGAAATTGTCCCTAGGCAATTGACTATGTTACTAGACCGGTAATCACTATTGCAATTTTATTTGAGGGAGAGGCATAAGATAACATAATTTCTCTTCTTGGATCATATGCACTTATGATTGGAACTCTAGCAAGCATCCGCAACTACTAAAGATCATTAAGGTAAACCCAACCATAGCATTAAAGTATCAAGTCCCCTTTATCCCATACGCAAACAACCTACTTACTCGGGTCTGTGCTTCTGTCACTCACGCCACCCACCATAAGCAAATCATAAACATATTGCAAACCCTACAGCGGGAATCCCTCATGCTTGCGCGACACAGAGGGCACAATACGACAACACCAATAATAAAACATGCAACTCAAACCAATCATAGCAATTCATCAATCACCGATAGGACAACGAAAATCTACTCAGACATCATAGGATGGCAACACATCATTGGATAATAATATGAAGAATAAAGCACCATGTTCAAGTAGAGGGTACAGCGGGTTGCGGGAGCATGGACCACTGGATATAGATGGGGGAAAGTGATGGAGATGTTGGTGAAGGTGGCGGAGGTGTTGGTGAAGATCACGGTGATGATGATGGCACCCGGCGGTGTTCCGGCGCCACCGGAAGCAAGGGGAGAGAGCCCCCCTTCTTCGTCTTCTTCCTTGACCTTCTCCCTAGATGGGAGAAGGGTTTCCCCTCTGGTCCTTGGCTCCCATGGCGTGGGAGGGGCGAGAGCCCCTCCGAGATTGGATCTATCTGTCTGTCTCTCTCTGTTTCTGCGTTCTGAAATTCTGCCCTAGCACCGTTTCTTTTATATCTGGAGATCCGTAAGTCCGATCGGGGTGAATCTTTCGCCCAGATTTTTCTCATAAAATTAGGTTTCTTCCGACAAAAGAAGAGCATCAACCGCCTTACGGGTGGCCCACGAGAATGCCAGGTATGCCCAGGGGGAGGGCGCACCCCCCTGTCTCGTGGCCACCTCGGACACCGTTTCGCATTGATTCTTCCTCCGGAAAATCCCAAATATTCCAAAAATACTTCTCTGTCTGTTTTTATTTGTTTTGGATTCCGTTTGATATGGGTTTCTGCCAAACATAAAACATGCAACAAACAGAAACTGGCACTGGGCACTGGATCAATATGTTAGCCCGAAAAGTAGTATAAAAAGTTGCCAAAAGTATATGAAAGTTGAATAATATTGGCATGGAACAATCAAAAATTATAGATACGACAGAGACATATCAAATGGTGAAAACCCTAATGCAGATCTGCTACAGGGAAAAGTAAGTACTTACTGATGTTGAGGAACATAGGAGGTGTGCTGCAGTGCTCTTGTCCGACCAGGTCGATGCAGCGGCCGGAGTTGAGGGCGCTGGACGGAGACGGCGACGGCGGAGCTCGGGATGGCTGAGGTGTCGTGAGGAAGAAGATGAAGATGACGGGGCAAGGTAAAAGTGAAAAGGAGGACCCCCTATCCCTATTTATAAGGAGATGGATAAGTGGCATGCACGGGAATCAAGGAGTCTGGAAAAATGATTATGTGGCTACACGGTCGCCTTGATTTTTGGGAGGTCCATTAAAGATAAAGATCTATTGAGATGTTCTGGGCTTCCTGCGAAGTTAATGCGAGATGACATCATGGCGGCTTAACACAATTCTAAGATGTGACGTCATGACGGGTTACAATGAATTGGTAAAAATTGACGATGGAAGATTCTACTAAGTCAAGTACTGAAGATTGATGGGAACAAGTTCAAATCAACCTGGGGCCTAATGTTGGGATATAACTACTGGGTATGACCCGCCAGTAGGGGCCGGGTCATGCCATTGGCGGCTGAAGATGGAGAGGCCCATAAGGATGTGAAGATGGTGGTTCATAGGGCAAGCTTATTGAAGGCCCAAGACCCGGGGAGGGCTTGAGGCCCATGGGTGTGAGCCGCCATATCTTAACTTGTACTGTAAGACAAGCTAAGTTAGAAACTGAGCCAGTCACGTTTTTGTGAGCCGGTCGAGACTCTGTAAGCCGCCGGGCATCAACATGTGTATATAAAGGGGTGACCCGGTGGTGTGTTAACTCAAGAAACAACTGATCGAGAACTAGGTCAAGCGTATTCGCTCCCTGGTAATTGAAACCCGAGCAATACAACCTAAAGCAGGAGTAGGCTTTTACCTCGTTGAGAGGGGCCGAACCTGGGTAAACTCTCTCTGTCCTTTGTCTCGTTTAACCCCTTCAACCTAACCTAGTTGTGATGGCTCCACACCTAAGTCCTTTTCCTAGGGCATCTGCCGTGTTAAGTCCACGACAACTATTATATGTTTATTCTTGCATATTATAAGAAATGCAATTTCTGTGTAAATTGTATGCAAATTTTGTCATGGTTTGTTTTAGTTTTTTTCATTTTTTTCTTGAAGGGCAATAGTATGGCCACTAATTCATAATTTCTTGGAATAATTTTTATTTTAGTTTTTATTTCATTTTATTCCTTCTTAAAGGGTAATACTAATGTCACTAATTCATTATTCCATAGAAAACTTCATTATTTTGAGTTGTTTTTAGTTTTTTTCATTTACTTTCTTCTTAAAGTGCAATGTCAATGCCACAAATTCATTCTTCCATAGAAAAAATAATTATTTTGATTCTAATTTTTCTTTTCTTTTATTTTATTTCATCTTTAAGGGTTCTGCCAATGCCACTAATTTATTCATTCGTGGGAAACATTCTTTTGCAAAAAAGTCACAATTATATGTTTGTTCTTGCATATTATAAAATGTGCCATCTCTATGAAATAGTATGCAAATTTTGTCGTTGTTTGTTGTACTTATTTTTACTTTTCTTAAAGTATCAATGCCACAAATTCATTCTTTCTTAGAAACTTCATTATTTTAATATCATTTTACCTTTTATTTTATTTCCTTTCTTCCTTAATAGTAATACCAATGCCACTGATTCATTCCTTCTTAGAAAACTTCATTTTTGTGAAAATTCTATTATTATATGCTAGTACTTGCATATTATAGAAATGCGTAATTTCTGTGTAAAGTATGTGCAAATTTAGTTATTATTTGTTTTTTTATTTTTCTTTCTTCTTGAAGGGTAATACTTAAATGTTTTGACTTTTAGTTTTTATTTTAGGGATTTTATCGAATATGTTTTTATTTTCGGGATTAAAACAGTGTGATTAATTTATTTCTTAAACCTTGCATTTTTGCACATGTATGCATGCGACATGCATGTAGTCCTATAGTCCTATCAATTCATCCAGGAATGCTCAAGTGAGTGGACATGCACATGCGACCCATCCATGCATACACATTGATCAACTGCATGCACCTGATGCAAAATTAAAAAGGGAAGCCATCAGCATGCATGCGTGTATCCGATCATGCAACACGTTCACACGGAGGCAAAATTTCATGTTTTGACCCTTTTCACGTAGTTTAGCAGGATCTGATCCTGGTCCAAAAAATTTCGAGATTTGACCCTTTTTCTACCGCCGCCGAACCTGGCGGTAGCCTTGCATAGGCTACTGCCGCCACACCTGGCGGTAGGTGCCCTGACGGCGTCTGGCAGTTAACAGCCACTCACGCGTGGCAAAGGAACCGACCACCACCGACCCTGGCGGTAGGGTGTAACTGTAACGCCCTCGATGCGGCTATAGCTCCCACGTGTCGAGGCACGACTTAGAGGCATAACCGCATTGAAAGCAATGTCGCAAGTCAGGCAATCATTACAACATCCCATGTAATACATAATAAAGGGGGAGATAACATAGTTGGCTTACACTCGCCACGTCACATCAGAGTACATAAATAACATCCATCAAACAAGCACTCATGGCCCGACTACGGCGCCAAAATAGAAAAGACCCCCAACATGCGACAAGGTCCTGAATCGATAACCCCAACTAGGCACCACTACTGATCATCCGGAAAAGATACGTAGTATCGCTGAGAGTCCTCGTCGAACTCCCACCTGAGCTCGTAATCGTCAACTGGAGCAGAATCACCTGGACCTGCATCTGGAGTAGTAGTATCTGTGAGCCACAGGGACTCAGCAATCTCACACCCACGCGATCAAGACTATTTAGCTCATAGGAATGGATAAGGCCAATATGTGTGGAGCTGCAGCAAGCGACTAGCATATGTGGTGGCTAACTTATACGCAAAAGAGAGCGAGAAGAGAAGGCGAAGCTCGAGCGAGAAGCTAAAGGAACATCCTGCGCAAGCATAACTCCAACACCGTGTCCACTTCCCGGACTCCACCGAGAAGGGGCCATCACGGTAACACACACGGTTGATTCATTTTAATTAAGTTTAATTAAAGTTATCTACAACCGGACATTAACAAATTCCCATCCGCCCATAACCGCGGGCACGGCTTTCGAAAGATCAATCCCTGCAGGGGGGTCCCAACTTAGCCCATAACAAGCTCTCACGGTCAACGAAGGAATAGACCTCCACCCAAGACACACCGATCAGACTCGGTATCTCGGTACAACAAGATGATTCGGCAGGTTAAAACAAGTCCAGCAACACCGCCCGAATGTGCCGACAAATCCCGATAGGAGCTGCACATATCTCTTTCTCAGGGCACGCTCGGATAGGTCAAGCTACGAGTAAAACCAAACCTCAAGTTTCCCCGAGGTGGCCCCGCAGGCTGCCTGGTTCGGACCAACACTCAGAGGAGCACTGGCCCGGGGGGGTTAAAATAAGATGACCCTCGGGCTCCGGAAACCCAAGGGAAAAAGAGGCTAGGTGACAAATGATAAAACCAATGTTGGGCATTGCTGGAAAAGCTTTAATCAAGACGAACTATCAAGGGGTTCCCATTATAGCCCAACCGTGTAAGGGACGCAACAATCCGGGAACATAACACCGATATGACGGAAACTAGGGCGGCAAGAGTGGAACAAAACACTAGGCGAGAGGCCGAGCCTTCCACCCTTTACCAAGTATATAGATGCGTTAAGATAACATATCAATATAATGATATCCCAACAAGCAATATAAATGTTCCAACAAGGAACGGCTCCAATCTTCACCTGCAACTAACAACGCTATAAGAAGGGCTGAGCAAGCGGTAACATAGCCAATCAACGGTTTGCTAGGACAAAGGTGGGTTAGAGGTTCAACATGGAAATTGGGAGGCTGACAAGCAAAAGGTAGGCATCGAAGCAGTGGCAAGCAAAAGAGCGAGCAAACTAGCATAGCAAAGATAGTAGTGATTTCGAGGGTATGATCATCTTGCCTGCACAGTTGTCAGAGTTGACTGGATCCTCACAAGCAAACTCAACGGGCTCCTCGGTAGCAAACTCGTCTCCCGGCTCTACCCAACAAGACAAACAAGCAACAAGGATACAATCAACCACGGGCAAGACCAAGCAATATGATGAAATGACGATATGCTATGCGGGATGCGATGCGGGATGCAAAATGCAAGATATGACAGGAAATGCATGACCCTGGCATCAACTTGGAAAACCAAGTGTGCCACTGGATAGAGGGGATGAAATCGCTTGAAAACGATATAAAGATCATAGGAATCGGAGCTACGGTTTGGAAATGGCAAGCGTTTTAAGATATGACACCGGTCTGCGATTTACAGCAAGTAGGCATCTAAATGCAACGAAAAGAACATGCTACAGCCACCAAACATGAAAAAAAAATATATGGCAGTGATGTACACAAGATGGTTGACAAAACACTAGCACTGAGCCATAGGCAAATTCATCCATTAAGAGTTTCAAACAAGCATGGCTAAAACGCAAATGCAAAACAGATTTCAGACTTGGTGAAATTAACACTAGTCTGAAATTTCAGATCACGAAGCCCTCTTCGGAGCAGCAAAACAACATGATAGAAAACCTAAACATGACAAGTAAGAACATGGCATGGAGCTACTCAACAAGCTTAACAAAACACCCAAAGTGACCTGGGGCCAAAAGGGTTCACAAAATACTCTACCGAGCTCACGAACATCGCTCGAACACAATCAGTTTTTAGACTTAGTGAAAACTGAGACATGCTGAAATTTAACTCACGAAGGCATGTAAACGAGCTCGATGCACTCACTACGGTGCAAGTCATGGCAAGGAAAGCATATCACCAGCAAGAAGGCACAAAGTGCTAGCTACACATGGCAAGAACGAAGGCATAGCATGCATGGAACGCTAACGGTAGCATCGGCGAAATCGCAAACAAGTTGACGATCTGCCCGGATTAACAATGAAGCAAAAGTTGAGCTCGATTGAGTCAACCTAGAGCACTCCACAAATGCAAACAAAGACATGGATGGATAGAGCATAACATAAATATCAAAACTCCCTTACTGATCATCCTCAAAAGAGGCACGGATCACTAGGAAACAAGCTGGACATATAGCATCGTGAACTAAAATATCCCAGACTTAGTGAAAATCACTAAGTCCCTGAAATCTGCATTCTCAGGTACCCTACTTCGCAAGCTTGCACAAGACAACACACACATCCTAAAAATGCATGGGTGGCACCTCTGGAAAGAAGACAAAATGCTTCACAATACATCCCAAAGGGGCACAGGCATATCATGCACGAATTAAATATAGCAAAAATGACAAAAGTGCATGATGAACTAACGGATCTGCAATTTAACTCACGAAGCCTCCTTCTAACAGCATTTTGGGTATCAAGATGACCTCAAATGCAAATGATGCAATGGAATGAAATGATGTACATGTCGAGGCGAAGATTTTGATATATCATACACCCAAAACGGAGCTACGGTTGCGGAGATACAAGCAGTCAAAGATAGCACGAAAAATTAGGGTTTCGGGGGAGAGAGGTCAACCGAAATATCCCAGATCCAGATCTGGATCGGGCACGGACTCCGAGGCGGCGGCGGGGAACACTGTAGCTGGCCGGACTTGGCCGCCGGAGTCGCGGGAGGAGGCGGCCGGGGCGGATCCGGTGGTCGCCGGGGCGACGAGGGGCGGCGAGGTGGCCGGCGGGGCCGGCCGCGGGCGAGGGCGCGGCCACGGAGGCGCGGGCACGCGGCGCGGCGGCGGCCGGTGCGGCGGCGGCGACGGCGCCGGTCGCCGGAGGTCGGGGAGGCGGCGGATCCCGGCGGGAGGCGAGTCCCGGGCGGCGGCGGAGCTCACCGGGCCGCGGGGGCCGGATGCGGGCTCCCGGGCCGCGGTGGGAGGCGGCGGCGGCGGGGGTGACGTGGCGGCCCCCGAGTGGGCGGGCTGCGGCCACGGACGCTGTCCGGCCGGGGGCGGACACGTCCGTCGGCGCGGATCTGACGGGGATCTGTTTTTTTTTTTAGGGTTTCGGGGAGAGGGAGAGATCCGAAAACGGAGGGGTGTATATATAGGCATAGAGGGAACTAGGAGAGTCCAAATGAGGTGCGGTTTTCGCCCACACGATCGTGATCGAACGCTCTAGGACATGGAGCAGAGTTTGGTGGGTTTTGGGCCAAATTTGGGGGGTGTTGGGCTGCAACACACACGAGGCCTTTTCGGTCCCTCGGTTAACCGTTGGAGTATCAAACGAAGTCCAAATGACCCGAAACTTGACAGGCGGTCTACCGGTAGTAAACCAAGGCCGCTTGGCAAGTCTCGGACCAATCCGGAAATGTTTAATCCCCACACGAGAAAGAAAGGTAGAAATGACCACCGGAGGAGAACGAAACGCCGGAATGCAAAACGGACAACGGGGAAAATGCTCGAATGCATGAGACGAACATGTATGCAAATGCAATGCACGTGATGACCTGATATGAGATGCATGAAAACGAAAACAACACACACGAAGACAAAGACCCAACCCGAGAAATAAATATAACTTAGCGCCGGAGACGGCAAGAGTTGGATACAAATATGGAAAGTTAGATCTGGGGCGTTACAACACTCCACCACTACGAAAAGATCTCGTCCCGAGATCTAGGACTGAAAGAACTCCGGGTACTCAGAACGGAGGTGATCCTCGCGTTCCCAGGTAGCTTCACGGTCGGAATGGTGTGACCACTTGACTTTGAGAAATTTGATTGACTTGTTGCGAGTCTTGCGTTCAGTCTCTTCGAGAATAGCAACTGGGTGCTCACGATAGGAGAGATCTTCTTGGAGCTCAATGTCCTCGAAGTTGACGGTGCGGTCAGGAGTCTTGAAGCACTTTCGAAGCTGAGAGACATGGAACACATCATGAACATTTGCAAAGTTTGAAGGAAGCTCGAGTTGATAGGCGAGGTCGCCTCTCTTGGTGACAATCTTGAAAGGTCCCACGTATCTAGGGGCAAGCATTTTGAATGCAGCAACGTCAGGCCTGAAGATTTCGTCAAGTTCGCTTCTTTCCAGCTCAAAGATCAGGCTGCAGAGTGGTTCCAGCAGTACAAGGATTCCAGAGGTGGACGTCTGATCACTTGGGACGATTTCCGTCAAGATTTCCGCGCTCATCACATCCCTCAAAGTGTGGTTGAGAGTAAGCGTCAGGAATTCCGCAATCTGAAGCAAGGCTCTTTGTCTGTCTATGACTACAACAAGTTGTTCCAGAAGCTCGCCCGTTTTGCCAAGCAGGATGTTCCTGATGAGAAGAGTATGATCTATCAGTTCAGGGGTGGTCTTCGTGAGGAAATTCAGCTCGCTCTTGTCCTCTTTGAGCCGTTGAGATACGATGAGTTCTACAACATGGCACTGAAGCAAGAGGCTGCTCAGATGAGATGTGATGCTTCCAGGAAGCGTGCCAGAGATGTTACTCCGTCTTCCTCTACTCAAGTGGTCAAGCAGCAGAAGTATTGGCTTCCTCCTCCTCCGTTCCGTCAGCCGTATCAGCAGAAGAGCAAAGGTGGCAGTGGTTTCTCCCGGAGTCGTGCGCGTTGGAGGAGCCATCCTGAAGAGGTTGACCACCATTAGCACATAGATAGACAACAATATAGAAGCTGAATCCAACGGAATGAAAATTGCAACATATATTCTTCACATCCGAACAAAATAAACGAATGCATTCCTCTTCAAAAGATCACACATCCATAAATTGCGAAGCCCCGAAGAATTAAGGTAGAGAGATAAATCAACAAGGTACGGATCAAGAACGAATAATCGGTAAGAAATCCCAATCTCAAACCAATATCCGTGGAAGAAGAACTAGAGCTACTAGATTTCCCACCTATGAAACTCCCGAACCTTTCCGGTTATGCAATCAGGTGTTGGGGATACAGGGGAAGCACAATATCTCACCCAAACTAGCAAATCCTACATCCAGCTGTATCCATCCTTCAACACATAACCAGGAAAACTTCGGAAACCATCTACCTCAACCTTCGAAAAGCATCCGTTATACAAGTTATGGCGATACTCCCGAACTCCCGCCCCAGTACTGGGTGGCGTCGAGGTTATCTCACCAACGAACTGCATAAAAGAGATTTTCGATGTCGGCGAACATGTCTCAAGTATACCAGAATTGCAACGATAAAATTGTGACGACAACACCTCGGAGCTCAACTCCCCGGGACACTGCCACAACCCCTAAAGACAGGAGGCACCAAGAACAATGTTCTCGTCACAAAACCATCGTAACAAAACCAAGATACTCGCGTGATCCTAAAAATTTTTTAGTGAAATTTGAGAAGAGAAGAGTCAAAACTCTACGCCAGGATGCCTTACCAGAGCGATGAGGAGACTGGGAAGTAAAAGAATTCCTAAGCTCTCCGATATATAATTCCTAAGGACTCAAAACATTTTTCTAGACACAACTCGGCTGCTAAAAACGATCAAGCAATGGGGCTCCTAAGGTCGGGGAAGGCTCTGATTACCAACTTGTAACGCCCTCGATGCGGCTATAGCTCCCACGTGTCGAGGCACGACTTAGAGGCATAACCGCATTGAAAGCAATGTCGCAAGTCAGGCAATCATTACAACATCCCATGTAATACATAATAAAGGGGGAGATAACATAGTTGGCTTACACTCGCCACGTCACATCAGAGTACATAAATAACATCCATCAAACAAGCACTCATGGCCCGACTACGGCGCCAAAATAGAAAAGACCCCCAACATGCGACAAGGTCCTGAATCGATAACCCCAACTAGGCACCACTACTGATCATCCGGAAAAGATACGTAGTATCGCTGAGAGTCCTCGTCGAACTCCCACCTGAGCTCGTAATCGTCAACTGGAGCAGAATCACCTGGACCTGCATCTGGAGTAGTAGTATCTGTGAGCCACAGGGACTCAGCAATCTCACACCCACGCGATCAAGACTATTTAGCTCATAGGAATGGATAAGGCCAATATGTGTGGAGCTGCAGCAAGCGACTAGCATATGTGGTGGCTAACTTATACGCAAAAGAGAGCGAGAAGAGAAGGCGAAGCTCGAGCGAGAAGCTAAAGGAACATCCTGCGCAAGCATAACTCCAACACCGTGTCCACTTCCCGGACTCCACCGAGAAGGGGCCATCACGGTAACACACACGGTTGATTCATTTTAATTAAGTTTAATTAAAGTTATCTACAACCGGACATTAACAAATTCCCATCCGCCCATAACCGCGGGCACGGCTTTCGAAAGATCAATCCCTGCAGGGGGGTCCCAACTTAGCCCATAACAAGCTCTCACGGTCAACGAAGGAATAGACCTCCACCCAAGACACACCGATCAGACTCGGTATCTCGGTACAACAAGATGATTCGGCAGGTTAAAACAAGTCCAGCAACACCGCCCGAATGTGCCGACAAATCCCGATAGGAGCTGCACATATCTCTTTCTCAGGGCACGCTCGGATAGGTCAAGCTACGAGTAAAACCAAACCTCAAGTTTCCCCGAGGTGGCCCCGCAGGCTGCCTGGTTCGGACCAACACTCAGAGGAGCACTGGCCCGGGGGGGTTAAAATAAGATGACCCTCGGGCTCCGGAAACCCAAGGGAAAAAGAGGCTAGGTGACAAATGATAAAACCAATGTTGGGCATTGCTGGAAAAGCTTTAATCAAGACGAACTATCAAGGGGTTCCCATTATAGCCCAACCGTGTAAGGGACGCAACAATCCGGGAACATAACACCGATATGACGGAAACTAGGGCGGCAAGAGTGGAACAAAACACTAGGCGAGAGGCCGAGCCTTCCACCCTTTACCAAGTATATAGATGCGTTAAGATAACATATCAATATAATGATATCCCAACAAGCAATATAAATGTTCCAACAAGGAACGGCTCCAATCTTCACCTGCAACTAACAACGCTATAAGAAGGGCTGAGCAAGCGGTAACATAGCCAATCAACGGTTTGCTAGGACAAAGGTGGGTTAGAGGTTCAACATGGCAATTGGGAGGCTGACAAGCAAAAGGTAGGCATCGAAGCAGTGGCAAGCAAAAGAGCGAGCAAACTAGCATAGCAAAGATAGTAGTGATTTCGAGGGTATGATCATCTTGCCTGCACAG
Organism: Triticum aestivum; assembly: GCF_018294505.1. Lineage (NCBI taxonomy): Eukaryota > Viridiplantae > Streptophyta > Magnoliopsida > Poales > Poaceae > Triticum > Triticum aestivum. Next base: position 431,491,720 of record NC_057795.1, on the reverse strand, counting down.
TTGTCAGAGTTGACTGGATCCTCACAAGCAAACTCAACGGGCTCCTCGGTAGCAAACTCGTCTCCCGGCTCTACCCAACAAGACAAACAAGCAACAAGGATACAATCAACCACGGGCAAGACCAAGCAATATGATGAAATGACGATATGCTATGCGGGATGCGATGCGGGATGCAAAATGCAAGATATGACAGGAAATGCATGACCCTGGCATCAACTTGGAAAACCAAGTGTGCCACTGGATAGAGGGGATGAAATCGCTTGAAAACGATATAAAGATCATAGGAATCGGAGCTACGGTTTGGAAATGGCAAGCGTTTTAAGATATGACACCGGTCTGCGATTTACAGCAAGTAGGCATCTAAATGCAACGAAAAGAACATGCTACAGCCACCAAACATGAAAAAAAAATATATGGCAGTGATGTACACAAGATGGTTGACAAAACACTAGCACTGAGCCATAGGCAAATTCATCCATTAAGAGTTTCAAACAAGCATGGCTAAAACGCAAATGCAAAACAGATTTCAGACTTGGTGAAATTAACACTAGTCTGAAATTTCAGATCACGAAGCCCTCTTCGGAGCAGCAAAACAACATGATAGAAAACCTAAACATGACAAGTAAGAACATGGCATGGAGCTACTCAACAAGCTTAACAAAACACCCAAAGTGACCTGGGGCCAAAAGGGTTCACAAAATACTCTACCGAGCTCACGAACATCGCTCGAACACAATCAGTTTTTAGACTTAGTGAAAACTGAGACATGCTGAAATTTAACTCACGAAGGCATGTAAACGAGCTCGATGCACTCACTACGGTGCAAGTCATGGCAAGGAAAGCATATCACCAGCAAGAAGGCACAAAGTGCTAGCTACACATGGCAAGAACGAAGGCATAGCATGCATGGAACGCTAACGGTAGCATCGGCGAAATCGCAAACAAGTTGACGATCTGCCCGGATTAACAATGAAGCAAAAGTTGAGCTCGATTGAGTCAACCTAGAGCACTCCACAAATGCAAACAAAGACATGGATGGATAGAGCATAACATAAATATCAAAACTCCCTTACTGATCATCCTCAAAAGAGGCACGGATCACTAGGAAACAAGCTGGACATATAGCATCGTGAACTAAAATATCCCAGACTTAGTGAAAATCACTAAGTCCCTGAAATCTGCATTCTCAGGTACCCTACTTCGCAAGCTTGCACAAGACAACACACACATCCTAAAAATGCATGGGTGGCACCTCTGGAAAGAAGACAAAATGCTTCACAATACATCCCAAAGGGGCACAGGCATATCATGCACGAATTAAATATAGCAAAAATGACAAAAGTGCATGATGAACTAACGGATCTGCAATTTAACTCACGAAGCCTCCTTCTAACAGCATTTTGGGTATCAAGATGACCTCAAATGCAAATGATGCAATGGAATGAAATGATGTACATGTCGAGGCGAAGATTTTGATATATCATACACCCAAAACGGAGCTACGGTTGCGGAGATACAAGCAGTCAAAGATAGCACGAAAAATTAGGGTTTCGGGGGAGAGAGGTCAACCGAAATATCCCAGATCCAGATCTGGATCGGGCACGGACTCCGAGGCGGCGGCGGGGAACACTGTAGCTGGCCGGACTTGGCCGCCGGAGTCGCGGGAGGAGGCGGCCGGGGCGGATCCGGTGGTCGCCGGGGCGACGAGGGGCGGCGAGGTGGCCGGCGGGGCCGGCCGCGGGCGAGGGCGCGGCCACGGAGGCGCGGGCACGCGGCGCGGCGGCGGCCGGTGCGGCGGCGGCGACGGCGCCGGTCGCCGGAGGTCGGGGAGGCGGCGGATCCCGGCGGGAGGCGAGTCCCGGGCGGCGGCGGAGCTCACCGGGCCGCGGGGGCCGGATGCGGGCTCCCGGGCCGCGGTGGGAGGCGGCGGCGGCGGGGGTGACGTGGCGGCCCCCGAGTGGGCGGGCTGCGGCCACGGACGCTGTCCGGCCGGGGGCGGACACGTCCGTCGGCGCGGATCTGACGGGGATCTGTTTTTTTTTTAGGGTTTCGGGGAGAGGGAGAGATCCGAAAACGGAGGGGTGTATATATAGGCATAGAGGGAACTAGGAGAGTCCAAATGAGGTGCGGTTTTCGCCCACACGATCGTGATCGAACGCTCTAGGACATGGAGCAGAGTTTGGTGGGTTTTGGGCCAAATTTGGGGGGTGTTGGGCTGCAACACACACGAGGCCTTTTCGGTCCCTCGGTTAACCGTTGGAGTATCAAACGAAGTCCAAATGACCCGAAACTTGACAGGCGGTCTACCGGTAGTAAACCAAGGCCGCTTGGCAAGTCTCGGACCAATCCGGAAATGTTTAATCCCCACACGAGAAAGAAAGGTAGAAATGACCACCGGAGGAGAACGAAACGCCGGAATGCAAAACGGACAACGGGGAAAATGCTCGAATGCATGAGACGAACATGTATGCAAATGCAATGCACGTGATGACCTGATATGAGATGCATGAAAACGAAAACAACACACACGAAGACAAAGACCCAACCCGAGAAATAAATATAACTTAGCGCCGGAGACGGCAAGAGTTGGATACAAATATGGAAAGTTAGATCTGGGGCGTTACAGTAACATCCTATCGCGGGGTACTCTAGCGGTAGGGTCCTGGATAAGATTGTGAGGGGTGGGGGTTGTTGAGGGAGTCCTGGACTAGGGGGTGTCCGGACAGTCGGACTATCATCGTCCGCTGGAATCCAAGACTACGAAGATACAAGATTGAAGACTCCGTCCCTTGTCCGGATGGGACTTTCCTTGGCGTGGAAGGCAAGCTTGGTGATACGGATATGTAGATATCTTACCATTGTAACCGACTCTGTGTAACCCTAGCCTTCTCCGGTGTTTATATAAACCGGAGGGCTTTAGTCCATAGGACACAACATACATTACAACAATCATACCATAGGCTAGCTTTAGGGTTTAGCCTCCTTGATCTCGTGGTAGATCCACTCTTGTACTACCCATATCATCAATATTAATCAAGCAGGACGTAGGGTTTTACCTCCATCAAGAGGGCCCGAACCTGGGTAAAACATCGTGTCCCTTGTCTCCTATTACCATCCGCCTAGACGCACAGTTCGGTACCCCCTACCCGAGATCCGCCGGTTTTGACACCGACATTGGTGCTTTCATTGAGAGTTCCTCTGTGCCGTCACCGATAGGAAGGATGCCTCCACCCATCTTCAAGGACGGTATTTTCGCCAAAGGGGCCTTGGCCGCCGGCCAAACTATCCGGCTAGGTGGTTTTCTTATGACCGCCTGTCCGGCCATTGCTTCGACAATGACTTCTCAAGTCGTCAAAAGCAATCTCCATGTCAGCTCGGAATTCGCCGAGCGGCTGGATCCGATAGAGCTCTCGTCTGTCAACGAACTCTTGGATCGCATCGCCGCCCTGGGAGTCGCTACGGACTACAATCAGATTGGGCTTAAAACCGATCTGAGAGAGATTAACTCTCCCCAGGTCACCCACCACGTCGCAGTGGTAGAGGAACAATGCGGCAACTTTTCTCCTGTATTAAAAACTAGACATGTCCGGGCTCCCGAACCCTCCACGCCGGATTCCCGCGAAGGAACGGAATTCGATCGAGCACTGAACTTAAAGTCAGGCATCGGACCGGACTCGTTGGACAACGTCCAGCAATCCAAGCTTCCAAAATTGGAAACTTCACGGCGTTTAAGCCCCGAGATGGGTAGGGATCCGGAATTTATTCCACCCACCCGCCCAGACATATGCGATCTATCCCTAATACGGCAAGAGCCCGCTGAAACAGTACATCACTACTGGGACCGATTCCTCCTGGTCATGGACAAGATAAAGGACTGCCGAGAGGAAAACGCAATTTCAATCTTTTGCAATAATTGCACGGACAAGGGAATATTGAACGCCATCGGCCGTCGTAAAATCACACGCTTCACCGATCTGGCGTCCATAGTACGAAAATACTGTGCGATGGAGAGTTTCCGGAAAACCGAAAATCAGTTTTGGGACAATCCGGCCCCGAATACAACCCTAGTCCGCAACAAAAGGGTGCATCATACTCAGGCCCCAGATACAAAAACCAAAAAGCAAAAACCCCATAAAGGGCACGGAACCGTACTGGAGGGATGGCTCAGCGGACCCTGTAAGCTTCATAGTACAGAGGGCGCCGTCCCAACACATAGCCTTCGAGCATGTTGGATATTACGGCAGGTGGCCAAAAGTGGCGAGGAGCTTCTAGCCCCGGAAAACCACTCCAACAATACCGGTACGGTATCAACAGTCTTCGAGACCTTCGCATCAAATAATATGCGAAAACGAACAATCCACGGCCTCGCCGAAGTCTACCAAGTAGCAATAGCAAATCCGTGGAGCGACACAGCCATCACCTTCAACGCCAGCGACGAACCTAAATTCCGAACAGCCCGAGCACCAGCCGCACTGGTACTTAGTCCCATAGTGGACGGCTTTCGACTTACAAAGGTCCTCATGGATGGCGGCAGCGGACTAAACCTCATTTACGAGGAAACTCTTCAAAAAATGGAAATAGACTGGAGCCGTATTGAGCGAAGCTACACAACCTTCAGAGGAATAATCCCTAGCCGGGAAGCGCGCTGCACCAGAAAAATCACACTCGATGTGGTGTTCGGCTCGCCGGACAATTACAGATCCGAAGAAGTCACGTTCCAAGTGGCCCCGTTCAACAGCGGATATCACGCTATATTAGGACGAGAGGCATTCACAATTTTTCAAGCCATACCCCATTACGGGTATATGAAGCTCAAAATGCCTGGGCCCGGCGGAATAATCACTCTCGCTAGTGATCCAGACATAGCACTCCGCGCCGAAAACAAGACAGCCGCACTAGCCCTGGAGGCACTATCCGAAGCCCTAGCAGCAGAAGAACTCACCGCACTGCGCTCTACGGTGAACAGGGACGATGTGATACTCGATAAAAGATCCAAGTCCACCTCCTTCAAACCAGCAGATGAAATAGTAAAATTCCAGGTCCATCCAACGGACCCAACAAAGACGGCCTCCATTGGGGCACAATTGAACCCCGAGATAGACGCCGCACTACGCGAATTCCTTCGGGAAAATTGGGACATTTTCGCCTGGCATCCTTCGGATATGCCCGGAATCCCACGCAGATTGGCAGAATACAGCCTAAACATCCTAAAAGGATTCAAGCCAGTCAAACAAGCTCTTCGACGATTTTCCAAACCCAAAAGACAGGCAATGGGAGAAGAGCTAGCCAAACTATTGGAAGCCGGATTCATCAGAGATATCAAACATCTGGATTGGCTAGCAAATCTGGTAATGGTACCAAAGAAGGACAAATCCTGCGCCTATGCGTCGATTTTAAAGACCTCAATAAGGCTTGCCCAAAGGATCCCTTCCCCCTCCCCCGCATCGACCAAATTATCGATGCTACCGCATGGCACGATTCGTTGTGCTTCCTCGACGCATACTCTGGCTACCATCAAATCAAGATGGCGGAAGCAGACCAAGCCGCAACGGCATTCATCACTCCATATGGACCATTCCGCTTCAACATGATGCCCTTCGGACTTAAAAACGCCGGCGCAACATATCAGCGCATGATTCAAACATGTCTGGCTACCCAGATCGGCAAAACAGTCGAGGCATACGTAGACGACGTAGTCGTCAAAACCAAACACGTCATTGTATCCGGTAGAGGAATTGAAGCAAACCCGGCCAAGATCCGAGCTCTGTCACAGTTGGATATTCCAAAATACCTCAAGCAGATACAAAAATTAACCGGATGCGTGGCAGCTCTAAGCCGTTTTATCTCCCGCTTGGGAGAAAAGGCATTGCCCCTTTATCGCCTCCTTAGGCGCACCGAACACTTCGAGTGGACGGATGCTGCCACTGCCGGACTCGAAGAAATAAAGGCCATATTGGCAACAAATCCGGTCCTAGCTGCGCCAAACCTAGGCGAACCCATGTTGTTATACATCGCAGCAACACATCAAGTTGTAAGCGTGGTACTCGTCGTTGAACGAGAAACAGAAGGGCATAAATTCCCTCTTCAAAAACCTGTGTACTACGTATCCACTATGTTAACCCCCTACAAGTCCCGTTACCCACACTATCAAAAGATAGCCTACGCGGTGTTCATGGCATCCCGGAAGCTCCGACACTACTTTCAACAGTGTTCGATAACAGTGGCCTCTGAAGTACCACTCAATGACATTATAAACAACCGCGACGCAACGGGCAGGATTGCAAAATGGGCCATCGAGCTCCTACCATTCAACATAACCTACAAGCCTCGGCGAGCGATAAAGTCACAAGTTTTGGCTGACTTTGTCGCTGAATGGACCGAAGCCGAACTCCCTAAAGAGTACGGCGCATACTCCAATTGGACTATGCACTTCGACGGCTCCAAAATGTTGGCCGGACTGGGGGCTGGCGTCATCTTGACGTCCCCAACCGGGGACACAGTCCGATACGTACTTCAAATAATGTACACGGACTCCAACAACACAGCCGAATACGAGGCCCTCCTACATGGTCTCTGGATGGCAATCTTCATGGGCATTCAGCGCCTAGAGGTGCGCGGGGATTCAAACCTTGCAATATCCCAAATAAACGGAGACTTTGACGCCAAGGATCCGAAAATGGCAGCTTATCGCAACGCTGTCCTAAAAATGTCAGCTCGGTTTGAAGGACTTGAATTCCATCACGTAGCCCGAGATAATAACCAAGCAGCCGACGTACTGGCACGCATCGGTGCAAAACGTGATGCTGTCCCTCCAAATATCTTCCTGGAACGGCTCTTCAAGCCGTCCGTACTATGGGAAGGGGAGACCGGAAATGACAAACCGGAAACAACCGCGCCAACCGGCGATTCAGCCGATGACATAACACCTTCAGCCCACGACATAATGGCAGTAATCGCCCTGTGGACAGAACCATTCCTAGCCTACTTGCTTAGGCAGGAACTCCCCGAAGAACAAAATGAGGCCCGCTGCATAGTCCTGCGATCGAAAGCCTACAAGGTCCATGAGGGAGAACTTTATAAGAAAAGTACAACCGGAGTCCTTCAAAGGTGTATCTCCGAAGAGGAAGGGCGAAACCTCCTGGCTAAAATTCATGCCGGACTAGGCGGACACCACGCAGCAGCCCGGGCCCTTGTAGGAAAGGCATGCCATACAGGATTTTATTGGCCGACGGCCCGGGCAGATGCCCAGGACTTAGTCCAGAGATGCGTCGGTTGTCAGCTCTTTGCTAATCAGAGCCATATGCCACCCACCGCCCTCAAAACTATACCCATTACCTGGCCGTTCGCGGTCTGGGGGCTTGATATGGTTGGACCCCTTAAAGGGGGAACCCACAAGCAAAGGTACCTATTGGTCATGGTGGATAAATTCACCAAATGGATAGAGGCCAAAACGGTCAAAACGGCAGAGTCCGGACTAGTGATAGACTTTATATCCGGGGTCGTACACCGTTACGGTGTCCCCCATAGCATCATCACCGACAACGGCACGAACTTCACGGCCGACGAGGTTAAGTCATGGTGCAAAAATATGGGCATTAAGCTCGATTACGCTTCAGTCTATCACCCTCAAACCAACGGTCAAGTGGAACAAGCAAATGGTCTAATAATGAGCGGCATTAAACCCAGACTAGTGCGGTCACTTACAAAATCCGACACGCACTGGGTAGAGGAGCTCGACTCCGTACTCTGGGGGCTGCGGACAACGCCTAACCGTACTACCGGATTCACACCATTTTTTATGGTATACGGCGCAGAGGCGGTCTTGCCCTGCGACATCATTCATGACTCACCTCGAGTGCGCATGTACGAAAAACGAGAAGCCGAGCTGGATCGGCAGGACAACTTGGATGCATTGGAGGAGGAACGCGACGTCGCCAAGGCTCGTTCCGCATTTTATCAGCAGCAAGCTCGAAGATATCAAAGCAGAGAAGTATAGGCCAAGACTTATAACGTTGGCGAGCTAGTTCTACGCCTGCCGGACAAGAAAAAGGACAAGCTCAAGCCCAAATGGGAGGGCCGCTTCATTATCGACCAAGTCCTGACCGGCGGGGCGTACCGTCTGCGAAATGCATCGGACAACCGACTCGAGCCGAACCCATGGAACGCAGCCCGCCTCCGAAGATTCTACGCCTAGCGCCGGACTAAGAGTTCGTCCCCTTCCCCCGTCCAAATCTTTTACACTCCAGCTGCACTTCGTTTCTCTTTCTTCTCTTAACCTTTCTTCATAAAAAGCCCTTAAGGGCCCACTTGCGCATTGTTCGCACACACTCGATGTGCCATCCGCACTCATTATACCTGGGGGCTTCTTTTCAAGAAGCTCAATTGCAAGGGCTTCATGCCTAGCACATGTGTCAAGCTTCCACATGTACCTTTTACTCACCATTATATGCATCGATATGACTTAAGTTTTGGCCAAGCTGGGTTGCCTGGCTCCTGTGCTTACCCCTACGTTCCCGATTGTTCGGCTAGGAGGTAAAGGGAGCACCTTTGCGATTGTTACTGCTGGGTCAGACGGATGTGTACCTCAGACTGGGTGAAGCCGAAAGCTAGCGTTCTTAAGGGAATATTCGGTCGGTGAGTTGAAAGATGATTTTTTACCTATCTGTTTATCTAACCCAGATGTTTTTCTGCTTTTTTCGCAGTCCGGACATGCACTTTAGGGCATGCCTCCCAGGGAAAGGAACCCTTAACGGAACTATTCTCCCTGGAAGATGTTTCTTACTAACCATGTAATATAACATACATAGTTGGGCACTTGTCTGATAAAGCACTAATGACCCCTACGCCTGGTCTCCATGCATACCCCGATTGTTTCTTAACCAAAAAGGTATTCGGACACACTCCGGACTCTAGGGTCCCGAGGTCGAAGCGAAAAGGCCGGCAAAGACAAATGATCTACAATCCGGCTAGAAGGCATTTCACATGTCATTTTAAAATACATTGTCAAATTTACTGATTGTATTCCTCCTCAATCCCGTCTAACAGGCTGTCTAACTTATAGTCCCGTTGGGAAAATTTAGCAGCCAACTCTACTTGGTTGTATACTAAACTCACAGGGATCTCCTTCCCATCGGGCCCCACCGGTCCAACTTCGGCCATGTAGTTGGGATCCGCCTTCTTGTACCGCGTCTTCACCACGGCCCAAGCCTCCCTGGCACCCTGGCGGCAGGCCGAAATCTTCTATAAACGGAAGCGTTGCCGCACTCCCTGGAGTTTCTCCGCAAGCTCCCCAAGGCCCTCGGGTAGGGAGACGACTGGCCATAATGCCTGGACGACGCCGCTCATCGCCTGCCGGACTCGTTCGAGCAGTTGCAACAGCTCGGGAAGTTGATCACCCGTCGATACGGGCATCTCCTCCGCAGGGCGACCTGTGAGTATACCTACAAGACATATTCTGTCAATTGACTTCCTTGCCGAACTCTTCTTTTCAAAGGAGTTCACTCAAGCACTTACTATAGATGCCGCGATGAAGCCGCTGATTCTCCTTAACGGAGCCGGACAGCTCGACCCGAACGCCTTTCAGCTCTTCTCCAAGCTGGACGTGGGCATCTTGTAGCTTGTTCCTTTCCTGTTGTACCCTATTCAGCACCCTCTCACCGGCCTTCAGCTGGCGCAGCAGTTCCTGCCTGTCCGGATCTTGTCCGGCAGCACCTGCAATGTCATTATTAGACTTGCGCGCACGCCGCACAGCGCTTATATTTAACAAAAAAATGTGTTACCAGGAGGGGCCTCTGTGTTTCCTCCTGCGGCAGCAAGTGCGGCCTCAAGTTGGGCCTTGCATTCTTGCAGCTCCTGAGACAGCTGGGCATTCTTCTCGGTAAGAGCCTGCATTTCAAATGATCCTTAAATCAGTTAACATAACTACTTTAAGTCTCGGGGGCTACTGGCATATATAACCATTAAATTCCCTTACCCGTATGTCTTTTACATACTGCTCCGTGGCTCTGGTAAAACCATCTTGAGCAGCACGGAGGTGCGCGTCCCCCGCGTTAAAGGCGTTCAGCGCCTCAGGGGAAAAGCACGCGTCACGAAATACTGTCCGGCGGCGCCTATGGTTCATGGCGCTCTCCACCTCAGACTTGGTGGCGGACAGTCTGTCGGTATCCTCCATTGGAGGAGTATCCGGCCCGCGCCTTACGCTTGTCTCCCCCTCCAGACCAGGCGCTGGAGCCTGACCGGTATAGGTCGGATCGGCAACCTCTACGCCCGCAGTCCGGCGAGCGCTTTTTCTCCTACAAAGATCACGAGCACTCATACGCTCCCTAGGAATGTTGCTCTGAATATTTAAATACGAACTATACCCTTGCGGCGACGTTCCAGTCCGCGCCGTGCTCCTTTTCCGCCTGCTGGTCCGGACTGGCATTTGTTGGTCAGCCGCCGCGGGCTCGGCTTCCCGCCTTGAAGGCGTTTCCTGTAAAGCACCATCGTTCATGAAGGTCAGAAATGGGCAAGGAAGAGATAATGGTGTCCAGACCTCGGTCACAATCACCTGGGAAGCCGGATATAATCCGGGGTAGTCCGCCGTAATGGCGACTAAAGCGTTATCCATGCTGAGCTGGTGGAACACCCCGTCGATCAGCTCCACCTTGATATCCGGATCCTCTTCAGAGGCCGGATCCTGGGATCTCTCTGGATCCTCGGGTTGCGGAGCTGGAGTTACCATGTCCTCCACAATCCGGCGCAGTTCCTGCGCCGAAGATATAATGTAAAAAGCTTAGACTTTGAAAGCATGGGTTGAGCCCTTAAAAGTGTTCGCTTACCCAGCTCCGAGGGTTATTCATGGAAAACCCATTCAAGGGGTTCGTTCGAAGGAAGTCCTCCTTCTCCCCCTTGTACAGGTCGGACAGGATCTGCACCAGATCCTCGGTCGAATCCGGCCCTTTGCGGCCATGGCGGGTGGCATCATCTTCCCCGTTGAAATCTCACATGGGGTGGCCCCTGTATTGCAATGGTTGTACCCCCCGCATGATGCATGTTGCCATGACTCCAATCATGGTCAACCCGGAATGGGCTAGTAATTTTATTCGGCCCATCAGGTAATGGACGCTCTTGTCTTCCTCCAATTGGGGGCTCCGCGGGCGCCAACTAAGGCGTTTCTTCAGAGGAGCAGCACTAAACTCTGGGAGGCCGACCCGGATTGGGTCCGGCAGCGGAGCGTCTTCTATGTAAAACCATTCTGAAGGCCAATCTTCGGACGCCTTCTTCGGGGTACCGGATGGATATCTGGTCCCGGCAATGCGCCATACTTCGGCGCCGCCCACTTGATATATAGATCCCTCGTGAGAATGGGGTACGAGGCAGAACAACCTCTTCCATAGTGCAAAATGGGGCTCGATGCCCAGGAATAGCTCGCAAAGAGCTATGTAACCCGCGATATGCAGGACAAAGGCGGGTGTAAGGTGATGGAGCTGGAGTCCGTAGAACTCCAGGAGCCCGCGGAGAAACGGATGTATCGGAAATCCGAGTCCCCTTATCAGATAAGGGACGAAGCATACCCGCTCCCCTTTGTTGGGACTTGGGGTAGCCTCTGCTTGCTTCCCACCTTGGTAGGTGGCCAGCCCGGCTCGAACCGGGACCATGAAGGCCGGAGGGAGATATCCCCCCGCTTGGAGCTTCACTAGCTCGTTGTGTGGAACAGAGCACCTCCTCCAATCTCCTGGCAGTGGGCTGGGAGCGCGAGAAGAGGAGCCGCGTCGACGGTCCATGATGGAATGGATTTTTGGGTCAAAGGCGCACCGATGAGTATTCGCGGAAGGAAGATGGTGCGATTTGGATCTGGATTTTTGCCTCTTTTGTAGGCGGATGACTTGCACGACTAGGGGGTGAAACATAAAAGACACCCTGGCTTTTTGCATTCGTGCGACGCGTGGAAGAAGGCCATTATTGGGCGTAGAAGCCAAGAAGCACAACATTTATGAGGAAGCCGGACATTGTTCGGCAGGTACATGGAACTTAAAGGGAGAACCCGCCTTGCAACGCCGAAGACTATATACGCGCTGGACTTACCGTCATTGAAGCCTGGTTCGGGGGCTACTGAGGGAGTCCTAGACTAGGGGGTGTCCGGACAGCCGGACTCCAAGACTACGAAGATACAAGATTGAAGACTCCGTCCCGTGTCCGGATGGGACTTTCCTTGGCGTGGAAGGCAAGCTTGGCGATACGGATATGTAGATCTCCTACCATTGTAACCGACTCTGTGTAACCCTAGCCTTCTCCGGTGTCTATATAAACCGGAGGGCTTTAGTCCATAGGACACAACATACATTACAACAATCATACCATAGGCTAGCTTTAGGGTTGAGCCTCCTTGATCTCGTGGTAGATCCACTCTTGTACTACCCATATCATCAATATTAATCAAGCAGGACGTAGGGTTTTACCTCCATCAAGAGGGCCCGAACCTGGGTAAAACATCGTGTCCCTTGTCTCCTGTTACCATCCGCCTAGACGCATAGTTCGGGACCCCCTACCCGAGATCCGCCGGTTTTGACACCGACAGTTGTGTTCTCCCACCCACAGATTCACCCCCATACCCCATTCTCACTCTTTCAAGCTCAAGGCCTCTTCTCCCCTCTTCTACTCACACAAGGCCTCTCAAATGTTAGTCATTTACTTGAGATTTGTCCGGTGGATCCGGAGCACTTTCATCACCCAAGGTACCTCCCTCACTCCCCTTCATTTGGTTCGTTGGAATCTTGTATTTTGCTCATTTTATTGCAAACCCTAGTTCATGGTTTTGTTGTGGTGAAATCAATGTATATGATGCATTTAGGGTAATGTTTGTGCTTTGACAATGTATTGTGTGACTAGCATTGTTTGGGTACTAAGAACTATCATTTAGGGCTTTGTTAGGGTTGGGTTTAATGTTATGGCTAGGGTTATGGTTAGGGTTATGTTTAAGTAAATGCTTATGACGAAATTTATAGTAGTTACCTCTCGAATTGTAGCTCGATCTAGTCCTAGGGTTATAGTTTTTGTCAAGAGACAGTTAGGATTTTTGCCTTCAATGACCGTTATAGTAATCGCAAGGTACCTCCCTCACTCCCCTTCATTTGGTTGGTTTGAACTCATGTCATTTGAATCGGTAGATGTTTTAAGTCATTTGAACAAGTGTCCTTTGTGGATGTAATGAACTATGCTCAGTTATGTATGTCTTTGCTACTCGGTCATTTCTGGATGTCATTTGTGGATGCTTAGTTCATAGGAGTTTGTAAGAAAGGCAAAGGCAAAGGGCTAAAAAGAAAGGAAAAAGAAGGTTGGGTGGCCACCCTACCGCCATGGTGCTTGGTGGTAGGGTGGCCAACCCTACCACAGAAAATGTGGCCGAATTCTCCACAGGACAGCCAACAGAAGGCAGTAGGGGCCAACCCTGCCGCCATGGACCTTGGCGGTAGGGTGGCCAAGCATACCGTCATGGACCTTGGCGATAGGGTGGCCAACCCTACCGTAGAAAATGTGGCCGAGTTGGTCACAGGAGAGGCAGCACAACAGGCCGTCGGGTGACCAACTTTACCGCCGTCTACCTTGGCGGTAGGGTGGCCAACCCTACCACATAACAGGGGAGTTTTTTCATCACAGGAAAGTTAGGCACCCTACCGCCATGACCTCTGGTGGTAGGTTTTCATATCCTACCGCCAAGACGTCTCGCGGTAGGGTGCAAAGTAGAGTTTGCTCTGTTTTTCTTCTTCATCATCATCATTTCAACAAGTCACAACAATAGCACAACAAATGTAGTTCATGAGATAGCTTCATCACAGGTTTCAAAAATCAAAGACATAGTTCATGACAGGTTTCACAAATAAAGTACATAGTTCATCACAAGTTTCACAAATCAAAGACATAGTTCATCACAAGTTTATCGAATCGAAGGCATAGTTCATGACAAGTTTCTCGAAACGAAGGCCTTATTGGGTCACACAAGGCCATTTTCCTTTCTTGCCGTGTGCCTCATCCTCCTCTTGGGCTTCACGAGCCCTTGCAAGCTTTCTTGCTCTCTTCTCTTCACGAGCAATCTTCTCCTTCCGTGCCCTCTCCTCCTCACGCTTCTTTCGCTCCATCTTCTCCTTTTCACGACGCTCTTCATCCAAGCCTCTCTGAAATGCTTCTTCAAACAACTGTTGCCTCCTTAGACAGTCTCGATGTTGATCTTTTTTAACATCTTCTGGCACATCTTAATCAATCCATGTGAAGTACTTACAAAGTGGAGGTGGCGACTATGTAGGAATAAAGAACAAATTTGGTCATTAGTAAGATAGGTTCAAGTTAAAGCAACGGTTGAATACTCTTTAAACTTTAACAAATTACCGGTGGTACATTGATACATATCCGTCGTATCTACTTTTCCTAACGCTTTTCCTCTTGTTTTGGACTCTAATTTGCATGATTTGAATGAAACTAACCCGGATTGACGCTGTTTTCAGCAGAACTACCATGGTGTTGTTTCTGTGCAGAAATAAAAGTTCTCGGAATGGAACTAAACTTTGCGAGGATTTTTTATACAATAAAAGAGAATTTCTGGAGCCAAGAACCACTGAAGGGGGCACCTAGTTGGGCACAACCCACCAGGGCGCGCCCCCCCTCTAGGCGCGCCCTAGTGGGTTGTCCCCACCTGGTGGCCCCGCAGACCCTGAAACCGACGCTATAAAATCCTATTTTTCCAGAAAAAATCAGGGAGAAAGAATTATCGTGTTCCACGAGATGGAGCCACCGCTGTCTCTTGTTCTTCGTTTAGAGGCCAGATCTGGAGTCCGTTTGGGGCTCCGGAGAGGGGGATCCTTGTCATCACCAACCCTTATCCATCGCCAATTCCATGATGCTCCCCACTGGAGTGAGTAATTCCTTCGTAGGCTCGCTGGTCGGTGAGGAGTTGGATGAGATTCATCATGTAATAGAGTTAGTTTTGTTAGGGCTTGATCCCTAGTATCACTATGTAGAGAGATTGATGTTGCTATGACTTTGCCATGCTTAATGCTTATCACTTTGGGCCCGGGTGCCATGATTTCAGATCTGAACCGTTTATGTTATCACAATCATATCTGTGTTCTAGATCCAATCTTGCAAGTTATAGTCACCTACTACGTGTTATGATCTGGCAAACACGGAGTGACATGTGACGCCCCAATTCGACCGTACACTAATCATACACGCAAATGTGTACGATCAAGATCAGGGACTCACGGGAAGATATCACAACACAACTCTAGACACAAATAAAATAATACAAGCTTCATATTACAAGCCAGGGGCCTCGAGGGCTCGAATACAAGCTCGATACACAAGAGTCAGCGGAAGCAACAATATCTGAGTACAGACATATGTTAAACAAGGATGCCTTAAGAAGGCTAGCACAAAAGCAACAACAATCGAAGAGGCAAGGCCTCCTGCCTGGGACCTCCTAACTACTCCTGGTCGTCGGCGGTCTTCACGTAGCAGCATCCATCGGCGGTGGCATCTGGCTCCAGGGATCCACCATCTGGTTGCATCAACCGGAAAGAAGAAAGAAGGGGGAAAGGGGTAGCAAAGCAACCATGAGTACATCCAAAGTACTCGCAAGCATTAGATCTATACTAAGTATGCATTGGTATCAAATGGAAGGGTTGTATCTGTGGACTGAACTGCAGAATGCCAGAATAGAGGGGGAAGGCCTAGCCTATGAAAGACTAGCATCTTCAAGTAGCTCCAAGCATCTTCCAGCATGTAGGAGAGTAAAGAATAGCAGTTTATAATTAACAAACATGTTGTAACATTAATGCCCAGATATCCTTCCTCGACTCCCTGCGAGAAAGCAATCCCAGAGCCACATATCCAAGTATCCATTCGTAGTGGTATAAGATCAGGATATAAGTCTGAACGTCCATTACCGTGGACACGGTATTCGAATATATAACTTCCCTGCAGGGGTGCACCACGTTACCCAACACGCTCGATCACTCTGGCCGGACACACCTTTCTGGGGTCAATGCCCGCCCTCGGAAGATCAACACGTCGCAGCCCGACCTAGGCTCAACAGAGAGGTCCCCGCCGGTCTACATCCTAAGCACTCCGGGGTCTTGGGCCCATCGCCCGCAACACTCCGGGTCGTTGCGCGCAGGGTGAATACCAGCACCGCCTCGGATGGCCAGCACGATCCGACCGTGCCGCACTGCTGAACTAGACGTCTGACAAAGCTTTGGCTGATACTGCGACGTCGAGGCCCATATCTATTCTCGCGTGGTGGTTAGTGCGTAAAGGCCAGAGGCCAACTCAGAACAAATACCCAAACCATAGTGTATTATTAGCTTGCGAAGACGAGCAGAGACTCACGATCGAAAGTGACCCCGTCGCCCCGTCTCGTGGACTTACGACAAGGGCTCAGAATGCCTAGCCGTGCCACGTAACCATCTTGCGGGTGCTCTCCGGGCCCGCCCGACTTTCACCAAGGTCTCAAGTAAAGTCATTGTAACCATGTGTCCAAACATCAAGGGGAAAGCCCAAGGAATCACCCATGGAGGATTCCACTCAATGTAATCATCAAGGTGAACGTAAGAGGGACCACCCTCGAGGTTCACACTTGAGGGGTTGAACGACAAAGCCGTATCGGGAATGGTGAAAGAGGAAATCACCCTCGATGACCGCGACCGAATAGCTACAGTACAGAATTATCATCAGGAGTGCGTTATGAGGGATCACCCTCGGCAGTCGATAGTAGCTCTGCAGAGTCGAGCAACAAAAGGGGTGTGGTGTGATGTGAGGTGTCGGGCTCTGGTCATCGATCACGTTGATCGAGTCGTCGATGATGAAGTAGGGGCGACAAGGACAAGGTGGGGGTCACTGATGGATCACTAGCCAACCTATACTAAGGAGTTTAGGATAAGCAGGTAGGTAACAATAGCACGTACAGAAGCAGGCTATGCATTCAGAATAGGAGCAAACAATAACAGTACCAAAATCTAATGCAAGCATGAGAGTATAGAATGGGCGATATCGGGATGATCAAAGGGGGGGCTTGCCTTGTTGCTCAGACAAGGAGGGGTCGTCGTGGACGTAGTCGATCACAGTGGCAACAGCATCGGTCTTGGGGTCTACCGGAGAGAAGAGGGGGAAGAAACAGTAAATACATGGAAACATAAGCATAGCAAGACAAAAAGCAGTGCTAGAGGTATTCTAACGCGGTGCTAGGTGATACTGGCGAAGGGGTGAAACATCTGGGAAAGTTTTCCCGGTTCCGGACGTCTGTCAGACGGATGAACCGGAGGGGAAAAGTTCAACGTTTGCTATGCTAGGGACATGAGACACATGAACGGACTGCGTATCTGGATTCGTCTCGTTGTTCTGAGCAACTTTCATGTAGAAAACTTTTTCATCCAAGATACGGATTATTTTCTATGAATTTCTAAAGTTTTAAAGTTTTACTAAAAATTCCTAGAATTATTATTAGAACGAATTAAAAACAGGATATACATTTTAAACTCAGCAAGGGGCTAGCCACAGTCAATGTGTGGGGCCAGGGGGCTGGGTTGACCTAGTCAATTAGTCCAGTCATAGTTGACTAGTCAACTGTTGACTGGTCAAACCTGGGTGGTGGGGCCCAGGTGTCATCCTCACAGATTAATATTTTTTTAAAGAGATAAATAGAGGTGGGGGCTACCTGTCATTGTAAAGGGGGTGTGTACTTAAATTAGTTTAAAACTAATCTAAGTTAATGGCCTTGGGCCCACGGGTCAGTAGCAGTGGGGGGGGGGGGTTAGTTTAGGGGGTTAATTAGCCCGACCATTGCTAATTAACCGTGCCACGTCAGCGTTAACCGCCGGCGCTAATCCGGCGGCTCGGCGCTCGCCGGCCGGCCGATTTCGGCAGGCATAGCAAGCGCGCCTGGGCTCTGCAGGTTCAGCGCCGCGAGGCGCTCCTAGTGGTGGCATCGGCACGGCTAGGGTGGGCTCTAGCAGCAGCGACAACGATGAGTGCGGCGGCCGGCGCTCGGTCGGGGTACGACCCGCACGCGTGGAGGCACAGACAGGCGCGCACGAGCGCGCAGCACCCGCGCGAGGCGAGGCCGCGCCCAGGGGGGTGGTGAAGGGAGGCGCGGTGGTGGTCGAACGGCGACATCGACAACAGCCGAACAACGGCTGGAGAACGCGGCACGGGTGCCGAGGGGGCTGGGCGGTGCAGGGGGAGTCCTACGGCGCCAGGTACGGAGGGGTAGGAGGAGTGGGGGCTCGCGGTGCTCACCCCCGTTGCAGAGGAGGCCCGAGGGAGAGTCGAGGCGACCGGAGACGGTGACTGTGTGTGGCGGCCCGAGGAAGGAGCCGAGCTCGGGGTGGCGCCGTGGGGGCGTCCGGGTCCTCGTGGCTTGGCGTAGAAGGAGAGGGGGTCGCGGCGGAGCCCGTGAACTCGTCGAGGTGGCTCGTCGGAAGTGGTCGCCGCGGCTACGGCACGGACATGGCGGTGGTGGCACTCGGATGAGGTGGGCGAGCGAGAGAGAGAGGAGGGAGAGCGGGGTCGATCTGGGAGGCGAGAGAGGGGAGTGGTGAGCGAGGGGGCAAGTGGGAGAGGGGATCGAGGAGCCGGGAGTGCTGGAGGCCTTATCCCCTCCCGGCGTCGAAGCCGGCGAGGTGGTCCGGGGCGACCTGCCCGTGTAGCGACTCGGTCGCACAAACAGGAGAGAGGGAAGGGACCGAGAGGGCAAGGTGGGCCGGCTGGGTCGGTTTGCTGGGTTAGGCCCAGTGGGAGTCAGGGGGTTTCCTTTTATTTTGCTTCTTTTCTTTTTCCATTTTCTCTTTTTCTTTTGCATTTTCTTTTTGTACCAAATGAGTTTTGTTTTGAACAAAACTTGGCACATAAATCTAACACAATAACTTGAGATGGAACAAAAAGTATGGGGTCAAAAGGAGTTGCCTAACCATTTTTAGAAATTTTAAAGGCCAATTTTAAATGCTGCTGGAGCACTAAATAAATTTCCAGGGACACACGGGAATCCAAAAGAGGTTGGTTCCAACATGAAAAATAACTAGAGATTATTTTCGACGCTTTTAACATTTTATTTGCATGTTTGAGAAATTTGAATTTTGGACTTTAGTTTGAACTTGAATTTGGATTGCGATTTGTATCAATCGAGGATTAGCAGCAGCAAGAGTGGTGATGTGGCATCATTAGCTGAGGATTACTGTAGCTTAATTATCCGGCGTCACAATTCTCCTCCACTACAAGAAATCTCGTCACGAGATTTACGTGGTGAAGTAAGGGGGGAAGACTTGAGAAGGACGGAGCACATCACAAGATAGGTACCTGAGGGCTATCTCACTGAACGTGGCATAGAGGCTTTCTCTCAAGTTGAAATTTAAGAAAGTCATCGAGAGCAAGATAAGAAGGAGCAATAAGAAGCTTCAACCGGGTAGGTAATCGTTCGATGTCTGAAACAGAGGGTTAAAGGGGTTCAAAGCTTCAAGAATAAGTATTACATCTGATACCAGAACAGATCACAAGAAGGTGGCTCGTGAATTACATACGAAACCAAGCGTGAGGAACAATTTTGGAAGACAGAGATGTACAGGAGAGTTAGGTTTTGATCCTGTGGAACTGTGGGTTATGGTCCCACCATGTGGGTTAAAAGCAAGAAGGCGTTACATTTTGCACGGTCATGATAGCAAGGCAGGTCAGAGGACAACCTCTCAGTTATGTTGGCAGCAACGTTGGTACCAAGGGCGAGGGGCGAAGAGAACCATTTTCCTGCTCGTTAAGACGAGGTGGACCAATAGGCAAAGTTCTCGTCCATCGGCGGCTACCAGAATGCCATCAACAATAGTAACAAGGTCTTACTGGCAGAGAATGTACACCGAGGTGTTTACATAAGCAGGAAATTATCACTGCTCAGGTATGATAGGTTACAAAAAAAGGTTGAACAAAATAATGGAAAGGAAAGTGTAGACTCGAATCAGTTATCGGTGTTCTCGAGTGTCTAACAACTCAGAACCCGTGGAAAATTTGAATCGACGAGAAATAATAGTTGATGAAGAACTCATAAGAAGTTATGTAGTTCTGTGATATTCTCGAGATACCAGAGGGTATTACTCGAAGGTAGAACCGGATAGAGGTTGGACAGATGAAAAGCTCTGCAGAAGACAAGTACTTTAACTTGTCCGAGCAATGAGATCAAAGAAGAACAATCTGGTCGGAACCACGGTTGCAAAGGACCAAACATTGATACAAGATGAACTTATCACAAGGGGACAATTATTATAACAAGAAGCTTCCATGATAGGATCTACATCGTGTCCATGGGAATGAACACAAAGTTCAAGGTCCACTCCCACTTCTCTAATGCATAACCTTTCATTCACTTCCCAATTTCGACAAAGTCGTAGTGTTCAAATTTTATCTAGCATAACACTAGTAGAGTATGACCTGTAGAAGTTTCCGGGTTCACACAGATTGTGGAAGGCATAGGTTCAACCCATCGGGGCATCTTAGGAACACATACCACAAAGTTTAGGAATAAATAACTCAAGCTCGGAAACATAGCATGGTTGACAAAAGCAGGGGATACAATTTACCAAAGGCATTATGTATCCGAGGAAGCTCACAAGGTTACGGCATATGAAGGACGCTGTCGGATAGAACCCCACAAAGGATCTGGTGGTACACGAGGGATCTGATGTGAGTATCGATACTCAGCCAGAAGAAGAAAGAATGCAAGGTATCGGATTATAGAAGCAACTGACTAATTCAGAGTCCAATGCAAAGGGAACTGCGATTTCCAAAATCAAGGGATCAGAAGCAAACGCTCTGACCAAGGATGGTTAAGTTGAATAGACTTAGGGCACAATCAATGGCAATCTAATCGGCCGAGAACCAACTCATGTTCGGGCAGACATCTGAGCTGGAAAGATAATCTATAAGGATCAACTGATGATTGCGACACAGACATATCAAATCGAAAGACTCAAGATGATAATGACAAAGGACGTCAATGGATACTGCTAGGCATATGGAATTAACCAGAGTGTAGGCAGGTAAGACTTTCAAAAGCAATAGGCGACAGAGGTCATCGAAAACTCAGATTGTATTACCAAGTATCTTATGAAGCATAAGAATAACGGGGGGTGAATGGATACTCGATAAGGGCGAGTAATTATTCGAAGGGGTATTCATGCGGCAAGGACTGCAGGGCAGCAAGCATAAAGGATCCTCAGAACATCGAAGAGTATTTTAGGACATCTTAATAACAAGAGCAACTGGGGATGAAGGTATGAACGACAACGTAGGTAGTTACGCATAAGGATTTATTGGTGGTAGGGATTGCAACGGCGAAGGACACAAGGGTCTCGAGAAAGCATCAGAGAGTATCTTCAGAATCTTTTGGTGAAGCGGGCCATCATCTGGAATGAAGGGGCGCTCCGGGAGAAGTATTTACGAGAACCTAGACTTATAGTTTGCAAAACCATTTAACCTGAATGGAAGAGAGATCAGATTCCCAGAGTATACACAAGGAATAAAAGATCCTAATACCACCAAATTGGCGATGTGGGCCCGTAAGCCACACAGCCATGTTAGTAAAACAATTTTTAAAAGACTAGACTCAACTTCGGCCAAGGAGTTGGAAAGGGGGATCCTACAGGCAGTCAGCTCTGATACCAACTTGTGACGCCCCAATTCGACCATACACTAATCATACACGCAAATGTGTATGATCAAGATCAGGGATTCACGGGAAGATATCACAACACAACTCTAGACACAAATAAAATAATACAAGCTTCATATTACAAGCCAGGGGCCTCGAGGGCTCGAATACAAGCTCGATACACAAGAGTCAGCGGAAGCAACAATATCTGAGTACAGACATAAGTTAAACAAGGATGCCTTAAGAAGGCTAGCACAAAAGAAACAACGATCGAAGAGGCAAGGCCTCCTGCCTGGGACCTCCTAACTACTCCTGGTCGTCGGCGGTCTTCAAGTAGCAGCATCCATCGGCGGTGGCATCTGGCTCCAGGGATCCACCATCTGGTTGAATCAACCGGAAAGAAGAAAGAAGGGGGGAAAGGGGTAGCAAAGCAACCGTGAGTACTCATCCAAAGTACTCGCAAGCATTAGATCTATACTAAGTATGCATTGGTATCAAATGGAAGGGTTGTATCTGTGGACTGAACTGCAGAATGCCAGAATAGAGGGGGAAGGCCTAGCCTATCGAAGACTAGCATCTTCAAGCAGCTCCAAGCATCTTGCAGCATTTAGGAGAGTAAAGAATAGCAGTTTATAATTAACAAACATGTTGTAACATTAATGCCCAGAGATCCTTCCTCGACTCCCTACGAGAAAGCAATCCCAGAGCCACATATCCAAGTATCCATTCGTAGTGGTATAAGATCAGGATATAAGTCTGAACGTCCATTACCGTGGACATGGTATTCGAATATATAACTTCCCTGCAGGGGTGCACCACGTTACCCAACACGCTCGATCACTCTGGCCGGACACACCTTTCTGGGGTCAATGCCCGCCCTCAGAAGATCAACACGTCGCAGCCCGACCTAGGCTCAACAGAGAGGTCCCCGCTGGTCTACATCCTAAGCACTCCGGGGTCTTGGGCCCATCGCTCGCAGCACTCCGGGTCGTTGCGCGCAGGGTGAATACCAGCACCGCCTCGGATGGCCAGCACGATCCGACCGTGCCGCACTGCTGAGCTGGACGTCTGACAAAGCTTTGGCTGATACTGCGACGTCGAGGCCCATATCTATTCTCATGTGGTGGTTAGTGCGTAAAGGCCAGAGGCCAACTCAGAACAAATACCCAAACCATAGTGTACTATTAGCTTGCGAAGACGAGCAGAGACTCACGATCGAAAGTGACCCCGTCGCCCCGTCTCGTGGACTTACGACAAGGGCTCGGAATGCCCGACCGTGCCACGTAACCATCTTGCGGGTGCTCTCCGGGCCCGCCCGACTTTCACCAAGGTCTCAAGTAATGTCATTGTAACCGTGTGTCCAAACATCAAGGGGAAAGCCCGAGGAATCACCCATAGAGGATTCCACTCGATGTAATCATCAAGGTGAATGTAAGAGGGACCACCCTCGAGGTTCACACTTGAGGGGTTGAACGACAAAGCCGTATCGGGAATGGTGAAAGAGGAAATCACCCTCGATGACCACGACCGAATAGCTACACTACAGAATTATCATCAGGAGTGCGTTATGAGGGATCACCCTCGGCACTCGATAGTAGCTCTGCAGAGTCGAGCAACAAAAGGGGCGTGATGTGATGTGAGGTGTTGGGCTCTGGTCGTCGATCACGTTGATCGAGTCATCGATGATGAAGCAGGGGCGACAAGGACAAGGTGGGGGTCACTGATACATCACTAGCCAACTTATACTAAGCAGTTTAGGATAAGCAGGTAGGTAACAATAACAGGTACAAAATCAGGCAATGCATTCAGAATAGGAGCAAACAATAATAGTAGCAAAATCTAATGCAAGCATGAGATTATAGAATGGGCGATATCGGGATGATCAAAGGGGGGGCTTGCCTGGTTGCTCAGACAAGGAGGGGTCATCGTCGACGTAGTCGATCACAGTGGCAACAGCATCGGTCTCGGGGTCTACCGGAGAGAAGAGGGGGTAGAAACAGTAAATACACGGAAACATAAGCATCGCAAGACAAAAAGTAGTGCTAGAGGTGTTCTAACGTGGTGCTAGGTGATACTGGCGAAGGGGGAAACATCCGGGAAAGTTTTCCCGGTTCCGGCCGTTTGTCAGACAGACGAACCAAAGGGGAAAAGTTCAATGTTTGCTATGCTAGGGATGTGAGACACATGAACAGACTGCGTATCTGGATTCGTCTCGTCGTTCTGAGCAACTTTCATGTAGAAAACTTTTTCATCCGAGATACGGATTATTTTCTATGAATTTCTAAAGTTTTAAAGTTTTTCTAAAAATTCCTAGAATTATTATTAGAACGAATTAAAAACAGGATATACATTTTAAACTCAGCAAGGGCTAGCCACAGTCAATGACATGTGGGGCCAGGGGGCTGGGTTGACCTAGTCATTTAGTCCAGTCATAGTTGACTAGTCAACTCTTGACTGGTCAAACCTGGGTAGTGGGGCCCAGGTGTCATCCTCACAGATTCATATTTTCTTTTTAAAGAGATAAATAGAGGTGGGGGCTACCTGTCATTGTAAAGGGGGGGTGTACTTAAATTAGTTTAAAACTAATCTAAGTTAATGGCCTTGGGCCCACGGGTCAGTAGCAGTGGGGGGGGGGGTTAGTTTAGGGGGGTTAATTAGCCCGACCATTGCTAATTAACCGTGCCACATCAGCGTTAACCGTCGGAGCTAATCCGGCGGCTCGGCGCTCGCCGGCCGGCCGATTTCGGCAGGCATAGCAAGCGCGCCTGGGCTCTGCAGGTTCAGCGCCGCGAGGCGCTCCTAGTGGTGGCATCGGCACGGCTAGGGTGGGCTCTACCAGCAGCGACAATGATGAGTGTGGCGGCCGGCGCTCGGTCGGGGTACGACCCGCACGCGTGGAGACACAGACAGGCGCGCACGAGCGCGCAACACCCGCGCTAGGCGAGGCCGCGCCCAGTGGAAGGGTGAAGGGAGGCGCGGTGGTGGTCGAACGGCGACATCGACGACAGCCGAACGGCGGCTGGAGAACATGGCACGGGTGCCAGGGGGGCTGGGCGGCGCAGTGGGAGTCCTACGGTGCCAGGTACAGAGGGGTAGGAGGAGTGGGGGCTCGTGGTCCTCACCTCCGTTGCAGAGGAGGCCCGAGGGAGAGTCGAGGCGACCGGAGACGGCAGCTGTGTGTGGCGGCCCGAGGAAGGAGCCGAGCTGGGGGTGGCGCCATGGGGGCATCCGGGTCCTCGTGGCTTGGCGTAGAAGGAGAGGGGGTCCCGGCGGAGCCCGTGAACTCGTCGAGGTGGCTCTTTGGAAGTGGTCGCCGCGGCTACGGCACGGACATGCGGTGGTGGCACTCGGATGAGGTGGGCGAGCGAGAGAGAGAGGAGGGGGAGCAGGGTCGGTCTGGGAGGCAAGAGAGGGGATTGGTGAGCGAGGGGGCAAGTGGGAGAGGGGATCGAGGAGCCGGGAGTGCTGGAGGCCTTATCCCCTCCCGGCGTCGGCACCGGCGAGGTGGTCCGGGGCGACCTGCCCTTGTAGTGACTCGGTCGCACAAACAGGAGAGAGGGAAGGGACCGAGAGGGCAAGGTGGGCGGACTGGGTCGGTTTGCTGGGTTAGGCCCAGTGGGAGTCAGGGGGTTTACTTTTATTTTGCTTCTTTTCTTTTTCCATTTTCTCTTTTTCTTTTGCATTTTCTTTTTGTACCAAATGAGTTTTGTTTTGAACAAAACTTGGCACATAAATCTAACACAATAAATTGAGATGGAACAAAAAGTATGGGGTCAAAAGGAGTTTCCTAACCATTTTTAGAAATTGTGAAGGCCAATTTTAAATGCTGCTGGAGCACTAAATAAATTTCCAGGGACACATGGGAATCCAAAAGAGGTTGGTTCCAACATGAAAAATAACTAGAGATTATTTTCCACGCTTTGAACATTTTATTTGCATGTTTGAGAAATTTGAATTTTGGACTTTAGATTGAACTTGAATTTGGATTGCGATTTGGATCAATCGAGGATTAGCAACAGTAAGAGTGGTGACATGGCATCATTAGCCGAGGATTACTGTAGCTTAATTATCCGAGCGTCACATGACAATAGTCGGGACACTTCCCGGTGATGACCGTAGTTTGAGGAGTTCATGTATTCACCGTGTGTTAATGCTTTGTTCCGGTTCTTTATTAAAAGGAGGCCTTAATATCCCTTAGTTTCCAATAGGACCCAACACCCATGAGAGGGTAGGAAAAAAGATGTCATGCAAGTTCTTTCCATAAGCACGTATGACTATTTACGGAATACATGCCTATATTATATTTATGAACTGGAGCTAGTGCCGTATCGCCCTAGGTTATAACTGTCACATGATGAATATCATCCAACAAATCATCGATCCAATGCCTATGATTTTCCTACATATTGATCTTGCTAAGTTACTACTGTTGCTCTTACTACTGCACTTGCTACAAAATCACTACTATCACTGTTATCGTTACTATTGCTATTGCTACCACTATCAAAACTATCATATTGCTTTGCTACTAATCACTTTGCTACAGATAATTAATCTCCAGGTGTGGTTGAATTGACAACTCAACTGCGAATACTTACAAATTCCTTTGGCTCCCCTTGTGTCGAATCTATAAATTTGGGTTGAATACTCTACCCTCGAAAATTGTTGCGATCCCATATACTTGTGGGTTATCAATACCTTTTTCTGGCGCCGTTGCCGGGGCGCATAGCTATATTTGTTGAGTCACTTGGGATTATTATCAAATTACCATGATGAAGAATCTGAAGGATGCTAAGACTAAGATTTTTCCCTCTAAGGCGAGGGGAGGTAAGGAAATGCCATCTAGCTCTGCTTTAGATTCACCTTCTGTTGTAAGTAAACTTGCAACACCACCACATGCTATTAATCCTAATATATCGCAAGGTATTGATGATGCTACTTCTGCTACGAATGATACTTATGATGATGCTAGTACCTTGCTTGATGATAATGTGCCACTAGGTGAATTTCTTGATGAACAAATTGCTAAAGTAAGAAAACATGATATTGTTAAAACTGATGATGAGCTCGAAACTAAAAATCTTGAAAAATCTATTAGAACTAGCCCTCCTAGATACGAATTGCCAAAAGTTCTTAAAGATTATGTAATTAATGAGGAGACAACTAGAGATATTCTTGCTTGTAAGGATAGAGATGATCTAGAGAAATTATTATGCAAGTATAAAGAAAAATCTTTGAATGCTAGAATGAAATGTGATCCTAAGATTGCTACTTCACCTATCTTTATTGATGATAAGGATTATGAATTCTCTTTCGACCCAGAGTTAATTACTTTGGTTGAATCTGATCCTTTCCATGGCTATGATACTGAAACTGTGGTGGCACATCTTACTAAGTTGAATGATATAGCCACCCTTTTTGCTCAAGATGAGAAATTTTGCTATTACTATATTCTCAAATTATTTCCATTCTCATAAAAGGGTGATGCTAAATCTTGGTACAATACTCTTACTCCTGGTTGTGTGTGTAGTCCCTAGGACATGATTTATTACTTCTCTGGAAAATATTTCCCTGCTCATAAGAAACAAGCTGCCTTACAGGAAATATTTAACTTTGCGCAAATTGAAGAACAGAGTCTCCCACAAGCTTGGGGGAGGCTTCTCCAATTGCTTAAATCTTTGCCTGATCATCCTCTTGAGAAAAATGAAATACTTGATATCTTATATAATGGACTAACCGATGCTTCTAGAGATCTCCTAGAGAGTTGTGCTAGTTGTGTTTTCAGGGAATGAACTATTGGGCAAGCTATAGAATTATTGAATAACATATTGAGAAATCATGATGATTGGACTCTTCCTGAACCACCACTTAAACCTACTCCGAAGAAGAGGGGTATCTTATATCTCAGTCCTGAAGATATGCAAGAGGCAAAGAAATCTACGAAGGAAAAAGGTATTAAAGCTGAGGATGTCAAAAATTTACCTCCTATTGAAGAAATACATGGGCTTGATACACCACCACTGCCTAAGGTGGTAGAGGTAAATTTTCAAATGAAAGTCAATGATAATGATAATCATCACAATATGCACCCTAGCCAATGCCTTTATGAGTTTGAAAATTACATTAGAAAACAAGATTACTTCAATGCAAATGTTATGAAACAATTGAAATACAATTCTGATATGATTGCTCGCTTGAGTGACTTGTTATTTAGAATCTCAAATGATGTTAGAGGTGTGGGGAAGCATGCTTCTATGGTTCAAACTCAGTTAGAACAAGTTGCTAAATCTCAAAGAGAGTTGCTTGATGAAATGAACAATAATATCAATGATCATGTTGTTAGAGTAATGACCAGAGGAGGTAGGATGACTTGGGAACCACTTTATCCTGAGGGACACCCAAAAAGAATTGAACAAGACTCTCAAAGAGTTAACACTAATGCACGTAGTCCGTCTAAAAGAAGAAGAAAAATGATAGGACTTTGCATGCCTCTAGTGAACCTGAAGTAGAAAAACCTCCTGATAATGATAATGAAGTTTTTATCTCTGATGCTAAAACTCAACAAATAATAAAGAACCAGACAATCATGTTGAGATAGAACCTACAGTTGATCTTGATAACCCACAACCCAAGAATAAAAGATATGATAAAAGAGACTTTGTTGCTAGAAAACACAGTAAAGAAAGAGAATCGTGGGTTCAAACATCTATGCCCTTTCCAGCTAAGTCAACTAAAAATAAAGATGATGAAGAATTTGAACGCTTTGCTAAAATGCCGAAACCAGTCTTTTTGTGTACTCGCTTGACTGACCACTGCTGCGTGATGCTACTAATGCGACGCTAGGATCAGAGACCCTTCGACGAAACTGTGTGCGATGCAATAATCTCAAATGGTGGTGTAAAATAACTGTCAAAAAAGATATAAACCGTTTGCGATGGTGGGCACATCAAACAGGGTTCAGATTTTAGTTGCGTGTGCTATGCTGGGAATACGGTTGATCCATACGAAATGTTTGCGATTAGATAGAACAACAGAAATGGGCATCCATATCAATGTGTGTGCGATATACGGCATACAGTTCACTCCGATGAACTGTTTGTGATGATCGAGGTGAACACAAACGATTCGGCGTAACAAGATGTGTGTGATGCCTGGCAAACAGGTCGGTAATCAGATTTGTGTGCGATCATTATAGACAGCCCATACGGTCTTTTTTTTGAATTGTGTGCTCGTCAGGGCACATAGTTAAACAAAGCAACCTATGGGCGATAATGTAGAAGATCTCTGTCGAATACTTATTACTAACTGTCTGCGATGACATTGACAGGATAAACAGAGATAACAAATTAATATGAGCGAACAGAAACAGAGATATGTACAGTCTGCTTAATTTAGTCCTTCTTCTTCTTTTTATTGTTGTTGTTGGATGGCCCCACGACATCGTCTTGGCAAGGATGCTTCTTGCCGCTGACGGTTGGCTTTTCATCACTGCCGCCATCATCATCGTTGTTGCTGTTGTCGTCGTCCTCCTCCTTGTTCGACCATTCCTCCTCATCATCATCATCGTCCTCTTCTTCGTCCTCCGACGGCTCCTCGTCCGTATGGTTGTCATCTGACGACTCCGGAGGCGGCATCCCTTCCATGATCCGGATATAATTGATAACCCACAAGTATAGGGGATCACAACAGTTTTCGAGGGTAGATTATTCAACCCAAATTTATTGATTCGACACAAGGGGAGCCAAAGAATAATCTCAAGTATTAGCAGTTGAGTTATCAATTCAACCACACCTAGATAACTTAATATCTGCAGCAAAGTATTTAGTAGCAAAGTAGTATGGAAGTAACGGTAACAGTGGCAAAGTAACAGTAGCAGTTTTTGTAGTAATTGTAACAGTGGCAATGGTAAAGTAACTAAGCAAAGATCAATATGTGAAAAGCTCGTAGGCATTGGATCAGTGATGGATAATTATGTCAGATGCGATTCCTCATGCAATAGTTATAACTGATACGTCTCCAACGTATCTACTTTTCCAAACACTTTTGCCCTTGTTTTGGACTCTAACTTGCATGATTTGAATGAAACTAACCCGGACTGACGTTGTTTTCAGCAGAACTGCCATGGTGTTGTTTATTGTGCAGAAAACAAAAGTTCTCGGAATGACCTGAAAATCCACGGAGATAACTTTTAGAAAATATAAAAAATACTAGCGAAAGAATCAAGGCCAGGGAGCCACACCCTGTCCACAAGGGTGGGGGGCGCGGCCCCCCTGTCTCGTGGGTCCCCTGATGCTCCACCGACCTCAACTCCAAGTCTATATATTCCGTTTCGCAGAGAGAAAAAATCAGAGAGAAAGTTTCATCGCGTTTTACGATATGGAGCCACCGCCAAGCCCTGATCTCTCTCGGGAGGGCTGATTTGGATTCCGATCGGGGCTCCGGAGAGGGGGATTCGTCGTCGTCGTCATCATCAGCCATCCTCCATCACCAATTTGATGATGCTCACCGCCGTGCGTGAGTAATTCCATCGTAGGCTTGCTGGACGGTGATGGGTTGGATGAGATTTACCATGTAATCAAGTTAGTTTTGTTAGGGTTTGATCCCTAGTATCCACTATGTTCTGAGATTGATGTTGCTATGACTTTGCTATGCTTAATGCTTGTCACTAGGGCCCGAGTGCCATGATTTCAGATCTGAACCTATTATGTTTTCATGAATATATGTGACTTCCTGATCCTATCTTGCAAGTCTATAGTCACCTATTATGTGTTATGCTCCGACAACCCCGAAGTGACAATAATCGGGATACTTCTCGGTGCTGACCGTAGTTTGAGGAGTTCATGTATTCACTAAGTGCTAATGCTTTGGTTTGGTACTCTATTAAAAGGAGGCCTTAATATCCCTTAGTTTCCACTAGGACCCCGCTGCCATGGGAGGGTAGGACAAAAGATGTCATGCAAGTTCTTTGCCATAAGCACGTATGACAATATTCAGAATACATGCCTACATTACATTGATGAACTGGAGCTAGTTCTGTGTCACCCTATGTTATAACTATTACATGAGGAATCGCATCCGACATAATTATCCATCACTGATCCAATGCCTACGAGCTTTTCACATATTGTGCTTCGCTTATTTACTTTTCCGTTGCTACTGTTACCACTACTACAAAACTGCTATCTTTACTTTTGCCACTGTTACCATTACTGTCATACTCCTTTGCTACTAAATACTTTGCTGCAGATACTAAGTTATCCAGGTGTGGTTGAATTGACAACTCAACTGCTAATACTTGAGAATATTCTTTGGCTCCCCTTGTGTCGAATCAATAAATTTGGGTTGAATACTCTACCCACTGCCATGGAAAAGTTATATTACAGTAGACACAATGCAAAAACAAAATATGAATTGGTTTGCAATAGTACCTAGAGTAGTGATTTGCTTTATTATACTAACGGATCTTACCGAGTTTTCTGTTGATGTTTTGTGTGGATGAAGTGTTTGATCGAGGATGACTCGATATGAGGAAAAGGAGGAGAGGCAAGAGCTCAAGCTTGGGGATGCCCGAGGCACCCCAAGTAAATATTCAAGGAGACTAAGCTTCTAAGCTTGGGGATGCCCCGGAAGGCATCCCCTCTTTCTTCAACAAGTATCGGTATGTTTTCGGATTAGCTTCATTCATGCGATATGTGCAAGTCTTGGAGCGTCTTTTGCATTTAGTTTTCACTTTTCTTTTATGCACCATGCTGGTATGAGATAGTCCTTGGTTGATTTATAGAATGCTCATTGCACTTCACTTAAATCTTTTGAGTATGGCTTTATAGAATGCTTCATGTGCTTCACTTATATCATTTGAAGTTTGGATTGCCTGTCTCTCTTCACATAGAAAACCGCCATTTGTAGAATGCTCTTTTGCTTCACATAAATTTGTTAGAGCGTGGACATATCTTTTGTAGAAAGAATTAAACTCTCTTGCTTCACTTATATCTATTTAGAGAGATGGCAGGAATTGGTCATTCACATGGTTAGTCATAAAATCCTACATAAAACTTGTGGATCACTGAATATGATATGTTTGATTCCTTGCAATAGTTTTGCGATATTGAGATGATAATATTGAAGGAAATATGCCCTAGAGGCAATAATAAAGTTATTATTTATTTCCTCATATCATGATAAATGTTTATTATTCATGCTAGAATTGTATTAACCGGAAACATGATACATGTGTGAATACATAGACAAACATATAGTCACTAGTATGCCTCTACTTGACTAGCTCATTAATCAAAGATGCTTATGTTTCCTAACCATAGACATGTGTTGTCATTTGATTAATGGGATCACATCATTAGGAGAATGATGTGATTGACATGACCCATCCCGTTAGCTTAGCACATGATCGTTTAGTATTCTGCTACTGCTTTCTTCATGACTTATACATATTCCTGTAACTATGAGAATTATGCAACTCCCGTTTACCGGAGGAACACTTTGGGTACTACCAAACGTCACAACGTAACTGGGTGATTATAAAGGAGTACTACAGGTGTCTCCGAAGGTACATGTTGAGTTGGCGTATTTCGAGATTAGGTTTTGTCACTCCGATTGTCGGAGAGGTATCTCTGGGCCCTCTCGGTAATACTCATCACTTAAGCCTTGCAAGCATTATAACTAATGAGTTAGTTATGAGATGACGTATTACAGAACGAGTAAAGAGACTTGCCGGTAACGAGATTGAACTAGGTATTGGATACCGACGATCAAATCTCGGGCAAGTAACATACCGATGACAAAGGGAACAACGTATGTTGTTATGCGGTTTGACCGATAAAGATCTTCATAGAATATGTAGGAACCAATATGGGCATCCAGGTCCCGCTATTGGTTATTGACCGAGAATGGTTTTAGGTCATGTCTACATAGTTCTCGAACCCATAGGGTCCGCACGCTTAACGTTTCGATGATAGTTTTATTATGAGTTTACAAGTTTTGATATACCGAAGTTTGTTCGGAGTCCCGGATGTGATCACGGACATGACGAGGAGTCTCGGAATGGTCGAGACATAAAGATTGATATATTGGAAGACTATGTTTGGACATCGGAATAGTTCCGGGTGAAATCGGCATTTTACCGGAGTACCGGGAGGTTACCGGAACCCCCCGGGGGGTTAATGGGCCTACATGGGCCGTGAGGGAGAAGAGGGAAGGAGCTAGGAGGGGCCGCGTGCCCCTCCCCCTCCTAGTCCAAATAGGACAAGGGAAGGGGGGGCGGCGCCCCCCCTTTCCTTCCCCTCTTCCTCCTCTTTCCCCCCTTCTCCTACTCCTACTTGGAAAGAGGGAGTCCTACTCCCGGTGGGAGTAGGACTCCCCCCCTTGGCGCGCCCTCTAGGCCGGCCGCCTCCTCCCCCTGGCTCCTTTATATACGGGGGCGGGGGGCACCCCAAAGACACACAAGTTGATCTATGGATCGTTCCTTAGCCGTGTGCGGTGCCCCCTTCCACCATATTCCACCTCGGTCATATCGTCGCGGAGTTTAGGCGAAGCCCTGCGCCGGTAGAACATCATCATCGTCACCACGCCGTCGTGCTGACAGAACTCATCTCCGGAGCCTTTGCTGGATCGGAGGGCCGGAGATCGTCATTGAGCTGAACGTGTGCTGAACTCGGAGGCCCCGTACGTTCGGTGCTTGGATCGGTCGGATCGTGAAGACGTACGACTACATCAACTGTGTTGTGCTAACGCTTCCGATTATGGTCTACGAGGGTACGTGGATGAACACTCTCCCCTCTCGTTGCTATATCATCACCATGATCTTGCATGTGCGTAGTAAATATGTGGGAGGTACTAGTAGATGGTTGTGTTTAGTAAGGATGTTGGTGTTAAGGTTTGTGATTCCCGAAGCATGCACGTATGGTCTACTAACTATGTAACCAAATTGGCACGCATTGTATTTTGATTGTCTATCTTTGCGTGAAGGTCGGGGGCGCGCGATGGTTAACTCCTACCAACCTCCCCCCTAGGAGTATGTGTGTAGTACTTTGTTTCAAGGGCTAATAAATATTTGCAATAAGTATGTGAGTTCTTTCTGACTAATGTTGAGTCCATGGATTATACGCACTCTCACCCTTCCATCATTGCTAGCCTCTTTGGTACCGTGTATTGCCCTTTCTCACCTCGAGAGTTGGTGCAAACTTCGTCGGTGCATCCAAACTCCATGATACGATACGCTCTATCACACATAAGCCTCCTTATATCTTCCTCAAAACAGCCACCATACCTACCTATTATGGCATTTCCATAGCCATTCCGAGATATATTGCCATGCAACTTCCATCATCATCATATACATGACTTGAGCATTCAGTGTCATATTGCCTTGCATGATCGTAAGATAGCTAGCACGACGTTTTCATGGCTTGTCTGTTTTTTGATGTCATTGCTATGCTAGATCATTGCACATCCCGGTACACCGCTGGAAGCATTCATATAGAGTCATATCTTTGTTCTAGTATCGAGTTGTAATATTGAGTTGTAAGTAAATAAAAGTGTGATGATCATCATTATAGAGCATTGCCCCATGAAAAAAAAGAAAAAAAAGAGAGGCCAAAGAAGCCTAAATAAAAAAGGGGGCCAAAGAAGCCCACCCAAAAAAATAAAAAAAAATAAAAGGGGCAATGTTACTATCCTTTTACCACACTTGTGCTTCAGAGTAGCACCATGTTCTTCATATAGAGAGTCTCCTATGTTATCACTTTCATATACTAGTGGGAATTTTCATTATAGAACTTGGCTTGTATATTCCAACGATGGGCTTCCTCAAATGCCCTAGGTCTTCATGAGCAAGCAAGTTGGATGCACACCCACTTAGTTTTCAGTTTGAGCTTTCATACACTTATAGCTCTAGTGCATCTGTTGCATGGCAATCCCTACTCCTCGCATTGACATCAATTGATGGGCATCTCCATAGTCCGTTGATTAGCCGTGTTGATGTGAGACTTTCTCCCTTTTTGTCTTCTCCACATAACCTCCACTATCATATTCTATTCCACCCATAGTGCTATATCCATGGCTCACGCTCATGTATTGCGTGAGAGTTGAAAAAGTTTGAGAATACTAAAGTATGAAACAATTGCTTGGCTCACACCTGGATAGGCATGAGGGGTACCTTGTGTTAAGAAAAGGAAGCATACAAGACTATATGATTTTGTAGGGATAACGTTCTGGAAGCATTGATATTTTGGAAGACATGATAGTTTGTTGGGATGCCATAAGTATTATTGTTTTTATGTCAAATGATAGACTATTGCCTTGAATCACTCGTGTCTTAATATTCATGCCATGATTAGATACTTGATCAAGATCATGCTAGGTAGCATTCCACGTCAAAAATTATCTTTCTTATCATTTACCTACTCGAGGACGAGCAGGAATTAAACTTGGGGATGCTGATACGTCTCCGTCGTATCTATAATTTTTGATTGTTCCATGCCAATATTATCCAACTTTCATATACTTTTGGTAACTTTTTATTTTATTTTTTGGGACTAACATATTGATCCAGTGCCTAGTGCCAGTTCCTGTTTGGTGCATGTTTTATGTTTCGTAGAAACCCAATATCAAACGGAGTCCAAACGGGATAAAAATGGACGGATAATTATTTTGGAATATTTGTGATTTTTGGGAGGAAGAATTAACGCGAGACGGTGCCCGAGGGGGCCACGAGGCAGGGGGGCACGCCCTGGACCCTCGTGGGCACCCTGTAAGGTGGTTGACGCTCTTCTTTTGCCTCAAGAAAGCTAATTTATGAGAAAAATCTGGGCGAAAGATTCACCCCAATCGGAGTTACGGATCTCCCGATATAAAAAGAAATGGTGAAAGGGCAGAATCAGGGAACGCAGAAACAGAGAGAGACAGAGAGATAGATCCAATATCGGAGGGGCTTTCGCCCCTCCCACGCCATGGGAGCCAAGGAACATAGGGGAAACCCTTCTCCCATCTAGGGAGAAGGTCAACAAAGAAGAAGAAGAAGGGGGGCTCTCTCCGCCTTGCTTCCAGTGGCGCCGGAGTGCTGCTGGGGGCCATCATCATCAGCGCGATCTTCACCAACATCTCCGCCATCTTCACCAACATCTCCATCACCTTCCCCCTTCTATATTCAGCGGTCCACTCTCCCGCAACCCGCTGTACCCTCTACTTGAACATGGTGCTTTATGCTTCATATTATTATCCAATGATGTGTTGCCATCCTATGATGTCTGAGTAGATTTTCTTTGTCCTACCGGTGATTGATGAATTGCTATGGTTGGTTTGAATTGCATGTTTTATTATTGATGCTGTCCTATTGTGCCCTCCGTGTCAAGCAAGCATGAGGGATTCCCGCTGTAGGGTTTGCAATATGTTCAAGATTTGCTTATGGTGTGTGGCGTGAGTGACAGAAGCACGGACCCGAGTAAGTAGTTTGTTTGCGTATGGGATAAAGGGGACTTGATACTTTAATGCTATGGTTTGGTTTTACCTTAATGATCTTTAGTAGTTGCGGATGCTTGCTGGAGTTCCAATCATAAGTGCATATGATCCAAGAAGAGAAAGTATGTTAGCTTATGCCTCTCCCTCAAATAAAATTGCAATGGTGATTACCGGTCTAGTAACGTAGTCAATTGCTTATGGACAATTTCACAGCACCTGCCACCACTTTTCCACACTCGCTATATTTACTTTATTGCTTCTTTATCTA
This sequence comes from Triticum aestivum, assembly GCF_018294505.1. Classification (NCBI taxonomy): domain Eukaryota; kingdom Viridiplantae; phylum Streptophyta; class Magnoliopsida; order Poales; family Poaceae; genus Triticum; species Triticum aestivum. The sequence goes on along the minus strand of NC_057795.1, from coordinate 431,455,322 downwards.
AACAGCCCCTAGTTTATATTTACTTGTTCTTAATTTTCTTGCAAACCTATCCAACAACACCTACAAAGTACTTCTACTTTCATACTTGTTCTAGGTAAAGCGAACACTAAGCGTGCATAGAGTCGTATCAGTGGCAGATAGGAGTTGAGAGAATATTTGTTCTACCTTTAGCTCCTCGTTGGGTTCGATACTCTTACTTATCGAAAGAGGCTACAATTGACCCCGTATACTTGCGGGTTATCAATAACATAGGGTGATACAGAACTAGCTCGAATTCATAAATGTAATGTAGGCATGTATTCCGAGTATAGTCATATGTGCTTATGGAAAAGAACTTCATGACATATTTTGTCCTACCCTCCCGTGGCAACGGGGTCCTATTGGAAACTAAGGGATATTAAGGCCTTCTTTTAATAGAGTACGGGACCAAATCATTAACACTTAGTGAATACATGAACTCCTCAAACTACGGTCATCACCGGTAAGTATCCCGATTATTGTCACTTCGGGGTTAACGGATCATAACACATAGTAGGTGACTATAGACTTGCAAGATAGGATCAAGAACTCACATATATTCATGAAAACATAATAGGTTTAGATCTGAAATCATGGCACTCGGGCCCTAGTGACAAGCATTAAGCATAGCAAAGTCATAGCAACATCAACGTCAGAACATAGTGGATACTAGGGATCAAACCCTAACAAAACTAACTCGATTACATGATAATTCTCATCCAACCCATCACCGTCTAGCAAGCCTACGATGGAATTACTCACGCACGGTGGTAAGCATCATGAAATTGGTGATGGAGGAAGGTTGATGATGACGACTGCGACGGATTCCCCTCTCCGGAGCCCCGAACGGACTCCATATCAGCCCTCCCGAGAGAGATTAGGGCTTGGCGGTGGCTCCGTATCGTAAAACGCGATGAATCCCTCTCTCTGATTTTTTTCTCCCCGGACGTGAATATATGGAGTTGGAGTTGAGGTCGGTGGAGCACCATGGGGCCCACGAGGCAGGGAGCACGCCTAGGGGGTTAGGGCGCGCCCCCACCCTCGTGGACAGGGTGTGGGTGAGGGAGTCCTGGATTAGGGGGTCCTCGGATAGCTAGACTATGTACTTGTGTCAGACTGTTGGACTCTGAAGATAGAAGATTGAAGACTTCGTCCCGTGTCCGGGTGGGACTCTCCTTGGCGGCTCCTTCTCTGTAAACCGACTCTGTGTAACCCTAGCCCCCTCCGGTGTCTATATAAACCGGAGGGTTTAGTCCGTAGGACAACAACAATCATAATTACAGGCTAGCTTCTAGGCTTTAGCCTCTACGATCTCGTGGTAGATCAACTCTTGTAATACTCATATCATCAAGATCAATCAAGCAGGAAGTAGGGTATTACCTCCATGGAGAGGGCCCGAACCTGGGTAAACATCGTGTCCCCCGCCTCCTGTTACCATTACCCTTAGACGCACAGTTCAGGACCCCCTACCCGAGATCCGTCGGTTTTGACACCGACATTGATGCTTTCATTGAGAGTTCCACTGTGTCGTCACGGTAAGGCTTGATGCCTCCTTCAATCATCTACAATGATGCGATCCAGGGTGAGGTTTTCCTCCTCGGACAGATCTTCGTATTCAGCATCTTCGCACTGCGGGCCAACTCGCTTGGCCATCTGGAGCAGATCGATAGCTACGCCCCTGGCCATCAGGTCAGGTTTGGAAGCTTGAACTACACATCCGACATCCGCGGAGGCTTGATCTTCAACGGATTAGAGCCCATGACTGGCGTACCGAACAGCCATGATGAGCATGACGTAGATCTGCCATCGGACGGTGTTCGGGAGATCACAACTGCAGCTGCCCCGACTTTAAATCTGGAGCGGACCGTGTCGTCCAAGGACGGGTGGATAGACCCCGCTACGGAGGCCGCACACTCATCGGCGATAAAGCCGAACACAGACTTCGCCTCCAATGAGGTCTTTGTCATCGGACCCTCGGACTTGTCTCCGGCCATAGGCTCTGAACCGCGCGCATCCGTGCCTACCGAATCTGATTGGGCACCGATCATGGAGTTTACCTCCGCAGATATCTTTCAGCACTCACCCTTGGGTGATGTGCTGAATTCACTGAAATCTCTCTCCCTGTTAGGAGACTCTTGGCCGAACTATATCCGGCTCGAGTGGGAAGCGGACGATGAAGAAATTTGTTCCCCACCCACCACCCACTTAATAGCCACTGTTGATGACTCAACCGACATGTTTTATTTCGACTCCAAAGACATCGACGGTATGGATGACGATGCTGGAGAAGAACAGGAACCACCGCCCAAAGGGCGCTGGACAGCCACCTCATCATATGATATATATATACATGGTGGACACACCCAAAGAAAACAAGCGTCGAAACAATGAAGACAGCCCAGACAACACGGTGGTAAACACCGGATTCAGGGGCTCTCGACCCGGTCAATGGAAAAAGCCATTTAAAGGCGGCAAAGATGGACCATCCAGCCTAAACACAATTTTAGATAGATCATGTCAGATTCATGGCACCCCCGAGAAACCTGTGAATCACACCAACAAAGAATGCTGGGTCTTCAAGCAGGCCAGCAAACTAAACGCCGAACACAAGGGGAGGGAGCCGCCAAGTGAAGATGAAGACGAACCTCGCCAGCCAAACACTGGGGGACATCGCCCCAAAAATCAACACATGGTCAGCCTGCCCGATCACTTTCGATCGCAGGGATCATTCGACTAGTATCCGGCATGGAGGTTCGGCTGCCTTGGTGCTCGACCCAATAATTAACGGATACCATCTCACCCAAGTCCTCATGGACGGCGGCAGTAGTCTCAATCTGATATATCAGGACACTGTTCGCAAGATGGGGATATGAAAGTGCGTTATATCGACTAGAGGGGGGGTGAATAGGCGATTTTTATGAATTCTTCACTAAGGAATTTGCCGGTGAGGAAATTCCTTAGCGAAGAACTACTTGCAGCGGAATAAGTACTCAGAGGTAAACATAACAAGATACAAACATAGTCATCATGATGAAATGAAGACTAGCGCAGAGTACAGAAAGTGTAAACACAGGATAACAAGATGAAGACGGACATACTGAAGAAATTGATCTGAGGAATTTGTGAAAGTCTTCAGTCAAAGTCTTCAAGCACAGATCTGAACAACATTCAACACAGTAATGAGGAAATGAAAGAGTTGAGGAAATAGAACCAGTCAGTTGGTGAAGACAATGATTTGGTAAACCAGTTCCAACTGCTGTCTCAGTTGTACGTCTGGTTGGAGCGGCTGAGTATTTAAACTCGAGGACACGCAGTCCCGGACACCCAGTCTCTGAGCCGCAACTCAGGACACCCAGTCCTCACCGTATTCTCCTTGAACTAAGACCATGCAGGTCTCGTCCAATCACTCGTGGTAAGTCTTCAGGTGACTTCCAAACCTTCACAGACTTGGTCACTCGGCGATCCACAATTCCTCTTGGATGCTCTAGACCTTGACGCCTAACCGTCTGGAAGAAGCACAGTCTTCAAAGGTAACAAGCGTCGGATCCACGCGGGATCAATTTCTTCAGTGATGCTCAATCACTTTGGGTTTGTGGGGGTTTGGTTTTGGGATTTTCCTCACTTGATGATTTTCGCTCAAAGTCCTCGGAGGATGGGTTGCTCTCAAATGACAAGTGTCAAGTTCTCTCGGAGCAGCCAACCAACTAGTGGTTGTAGGGGGCGGCTATTTATAGCCTAGGGAGCAGCCCGACATGATAAGACATAAATGCCCTTCAATGATATGACCGTTAGGTGGATAAGATATTTTGGGACAGCCGGCGCGCAGCACAGCAACGGTCGGAAATTTGACTCTCAAATTCCTCAGGGCTATCATGTTCCTCACTGTGTAGGCAATTCGCACTGGCGAATTCCTAACTCCTCAGTCAGAGCAAAGTCATCAGTGACCAGAAGAACTGCGTCTCTGTCACTGAAGAACTTGACTGAACTGTATGAGATTTCCAATGGCTTCACTCGAAGGGATTGGTAGGTGTAGGATTTTGAGTTGAGCATCACATGGAAATTTTTCCTTAGTATTTCCTCGACCCCCTTTAACAGTACGGTGTTTCCTATGACTCAAGAAAGAGAAAATGAAACTACGAAAACAAAAGTCTTCACGCTTCATGTTCCTCAAGTGAATACCAAGTCTTCAAGGTCACACCAATTTCTTCACTTTCAAAGTCTTCAGAAAGTCTTCAAAATATCAAAGTCTTCAGTCGAAGAACTTCATTTTTAGGGGTCGACTTTCTCTGTAAATATCAAACTCCTCATAGACTTATAGACCTGTGTACACTCACAAACGCATCAGTCACTTAACCTATAAGTCTTCAATACACCAAAATCACTAAGGGGCACTAGATGCACTTACAATCTCCCCCTTTTTGGTGATTGATGACAACATAGGTTAAGTTTTCAACGGGGATAAACGTATGAAGTGTAAATACTGATATTGAGGAATTTGATTGCAAGATATAGAAGAACTCCCCCTGAATATGTGCATAGTGAGGAATTTGCTTTTGAAAGCAATGCACATTTGAAGAGTTGAATCATGGAGAACTCCCCCTATATCTTGTAATTCATACACGCATTTGATATATAATATGAAGAATTTGAAATGCATGATGAAATATGGTGCCTGATGAGATTCAGCATGCGTGCAATAATATTAACGAGGAATAAGCATGCAGAATAACACATCAAAAGTATCAAAGCACAGTGCATCAAAGTCAGAGTACCATGCACCGTCCAAAAGTATCAGGGCATCATCGAGTTTAAGATTACAACTCGATCCAATAAAAAGTTTCGGAAGAACGAGGGTTGTAACTTAACAAAACGCCCATAATATAAACCCGCTTGAAGAATAACTCAGATTTCTCCCCCTTTGTCATCAAATGACCAAAAGGATCAAAATTGAGGACTAACGCCCCTGAAGAATTTCAAGTTGATGGAGGAGCGCCAGCGTTGTCGGGGTTGTTTGTTGAAGTAGGGCCTACCGGAGTGTCGTCCAAATCTTCATGTTCATCAGTTTCACGCGATGAAGAATAAGAGCTGGCCACCAGATCAGGAACTTTGACTCTCTTGAATTTCTTCGGAGGTGGTGCAGACCAGTCAAATGCTTCCTGGAGACCCATAGTCTTCAGTTCTTTCGCGGAATATACATGAGTGAGAACAGCCCAGGTGCGGTTGAGGGTTTCATGAAGGTGATACTCATTTTTCTTCACTGCATTATGGGTTGAGGTCATGTTGTGAAGAATTGCAGCAAACTGACGCTTCACCCATTTGTGATTGCGATCAACCTTCTGATGAAGACTGAGGAGTAACTCACGGTCAGTCATCACCCTGGGTGCTGTGGCTTGAGGCTTTTGCTTCGCTGAGGTATTTGCGGCAGTGTCATGTGTGGCAGAATCGTCATTGGTGGAGTAAGATGTAGCCAGACGAAATTGACCATCCAATGGACGAGTGCCTTCATCGATCACAGCAGCTGCCTTGCCTTTATCATCAGATGATGAAACTGGTCGCTTGAGGACTTCAATGGGAGGCAAGTAGCTACCATGGTTCAGAGTGTCAGCCTTGTAATTCAGTGAAGATCTTGCCCTTATGAATCTCATAATCCAAGGCGCATAGGGCTTCAGCTCAAAAGGTGACATTGCAACATTAGCCAGAGTCCTCATGAAGAAATCATGGAAGTTGACGGGAACGCCATGAATGATGTTGAAAAGCATGTTCTTCATGATGCCAACGACATCTTCATCATTTGAGTCGTGGCCTTTGATAGGACTCATTGTCTTCGTCAGGATGTGATAGACAGTCCGAGGCACATAGAGCAATTCCTTGACGAGGAATTTGGTTCGAGGGGCCTGCCCTGGCTTCAAAGGCTTCATGAGCACTTGCATATAATGATCTGTCAGTTCAGCGGTCATTGTAGATGCAACGTGCACTGTCATGGGGAGGATCAAGAGGAAGGACACGAAGCAATTCAGTTGCTGGTGCCTTGTAGTGAGTGTTTTCAGTCATCCAATCCAGCACCCATGAATTGACATCTTCAGCATCTCCGGTGATATGCAAAGTGGCATAGAACTGAAGAATGAGTTCTTCATTCCAATCACAGATATCAGTGCAGAAGTTCAGTAGTCCTGCATCATGAATAACTCTGAGGACTGGCTCGAAGCATGGCAGAGATTCCATATCCACATGAGGAATATGCTCATGATCGAAGATTTTGTCCTTGTCAAAGAGCACTGAGGAATAGAAGTTGGCTTGAGTAGCAGTCCAGAAATGCCTCTTCCTTATGCAAGCAGAGTCATATGGATTGTAATCAGTGAAGAACACATGCTCAGAGAAGAAGTCTTCAGCCTTGAATTTTTGCTTGCTAGAGAACGGATGCTTCCGTTTGGGCAGAGTAGTGTCAGTGATTTGCAGCACAACCTCAGGAATCACGATCTCAGGTGCTTCAGGCTGAGGAATTTCTGGTTCCTCTTCTTGTGAAGTTTGGGGATCAGCAGCAGCAGGTTCTTCAGCACTAGCGGCTGGAATTTCTTCATGAACAGACGATGTGGGATGAGTTTCTTCAGAGCCCATCTGAACAGTTGTAGCCGGGGACTGAGGAATCTGTTGAATAGGAGTGAAGAGAGGAGTATTGGGATGCTGACTTTCCCAAAAGTCATCGTTCATCACTGGTGTAGTGCATCCAATGTCCACATCTTCATCTTCCTTTTCAATTTCCTCAACACCAGCCTCTTCAGCTGTGAACTGAGGCATAGGTGAGGAAACGACTGGCGTTGAAGGGAATGTTTCCACTTCAATTTCTTCATCAAACTGCTTTGAAGTAGCAGCAGAATGATTTTCTTCATCAGATCCTCTTGGGATCTTGTAGTCTTCTCCATAAGGAACAATTTCCTTTGAGGACATGGAGGAAATCGGAACAACATCAATAGGATTTTCAAGCGAGCTGGTCATTGGCTTCATTTTCTTCGCAGCCGAAGAATTTGACGCAGCTGATGCCTTCCTTTTCTTCACTGCAGCTCGCTCTGCAGCCTTGGTCTTCTTCACTTCATAGGCAGAAGGAAGAATTGGAGTTGGTGTTGGCGCGGGAGGAGCTGAGGACTGTGGTTCATTTTCTTCAGGCGCAACTGATGCAGTTGCCCTGATCTCTTCAGTTTCTTCAGGCGCACCACTAGTGGATGCCCTGGGAATTTCTTCAGCGGCTGGGATGGAGTCATCAGCCCTGGAACTTGTATTCTCATCAGCACTGCTGGCATGTTCTTCAGCAGGCTGAGTAGAGTCTGCAGCCTGAGGATTTTCTTGTTGCGATGGGGCTGCAACAGTTGTCATTTTCTTTGTCAAATTGACAAATCTTACTTTGGCTCCTTGCCAATCAACATTGTATGCATCGAAGTCCTTGCTGAGGGCTTGGATCTCAGATTGAGCCTTGAGGAGTTCTTCAGGTGTCAGTCTGACAACGTTCTTCTTCAGAAGCTTCTCCTTTCTAGCTTGAGCTCTCTTTAACTCACGAGCCTTTTCAAACTTCCATTTCTCTTGAGATATAAAATGGGTCAGCATGTGACTTTGACCAGGAGTCAGAGGCAGATCAGGCATTGGAGTGTTGGGATCCTTATGCCATAAGTCAATGTAGTCGAGGATCTTCTTCGGATCCAACAGCAGTAGCACAGATGTGCCCTTGGCTCTAGCGGCCTTTGCTTGTCTGTCTCTGATGATTTCAGCAAGTTCTTCATCAGAGGCCTCATCATCAAAGGGCACTTGGAATGCAACTTGTTTCTTCCTTGGACTTGGCCGAGGACTGCGTCCAGCTGTTGCTTTTGTCTTCAACAGTGTGGGGCCTGATGAGGACATTGGTGCAGCTGAGGAACTCGCTGAGACACCAGAAGCAATTGAGAAACCCTGAGTCCTTTGACATGTAGCCAGATGCACAGGAGTTGAGGACTTTGAGGGAGCTGCTGAGGACTTTGGTGGAGCAGTAGCAGTCTGAGGAATTTGCCGTGAGGGCGCAGCTGAGGAACTTGGCCGTGAGGGCGCTGAAGGTGAAGCACTTGGCTTACGAGCAGGCTTCTTCGGCATTGATTTCCTCGGTTTGACCGAGGTCTCAGCAGCAGCAGCGGCGGCAGAATCCTCATTGAATTTCCTCACTGCCTCCTTGGCTTGTCTTGCCAGTTTTGCTTAACGCCTAGCCCATTCATCAGGAAAGTCCTCACCACGCTTGATGCTGGTGGGATCAGCTACTTGGCCAGGTGCCAATGGAGCTCTTGGGCATGGAGGATTTAAGGCGAATTTCTTCATGTACTTTGGAGTAACATATCGATATTCCCTCCATTCTCATGCCCATCTTCATTCAATCCTCTGGATGCGCACTTTGCGCTGATTCTTGTTTTCTTTGCCAAACTTGGCTTCATCAGGTGTGCAATAATCCTTGTATATTTCATCAGGGATCTCGAAAGCAGTCATGACCTTAGGTTTCTTTCCTCCTTTCTGCGGTCTCTTTCCTTCAGCCATATTCTTCAGATGAGGAATTTGAACAACTGAGCACTCTGAAGAAGTATGCAGTTTTTCTTCGAGGAACGCTGCAAATGAGTTAAGTTGATGAGAACCTAGTGATTCAGCAGCGGACATGAGTACCTGTGAACAGAGTGTAGGTGCGAGGAATTTGGAGAGGTCATATGCGTTCTTAGAAGATTTTTCGAAAAGACAAGTTTTGAGGAATTTGACCAGTTGAGCCTTGAGGAATTTCACTAAGCGTTCTTGTCTTAGGTTCTAGAGTTGTACAGATCAAAAATCCGCACAATTGAGGAATCTTGAAGAAAATGAGTGCTTAGAGAGATGGATCAAGAGCATACAGTGTGTGAGGTGTTCATATGTGAAGATTTGAAGAATAAAACACCTTTGAAGATTTTCAGGAAAAGTTTGAGAATCAAAGTGAGTAATAAAAGTAACTTTTAATTACCCGAACTGAAGAACACGACGAACTGAGATGAACAGCGGTGAAGTTCGTCAAGTTAGATATCCCACGCCCTAACTTGGCAGAGGGAGACAGCTACGGCGGCGGCGGAGTGAAGATTTCCGCGACCGGCGCGAGTACGACGGCGACGAGGTCGAGGCAGTGAAGCTCTTCCTCACCGGCGGCGAAGGAGTAGCGGCAGCGCTAGGGTTTGAGGAGCTCGAGCGAGAGACAGCGACCGAGCGGAGTAAATGAAGTGAGGAAGGGGAGAGGGGTATTTATAGCCACGGTAAAAACTGTTCGCCCAAAGATTTTGGGACGAACATGCCCCTGCCCTTTCTCCTTCACGCGACATGTGTCACCCACGTACTGTGCAGATGAGATCGTGTAAGATCGTGGGTGATTATAATAATGTATCGTGGGATGCGGAACGGTTTGAGCGGTAAAACCGAAAATCTGGATAAGATTTGTTTTAAAGTTTCGTTCGCAATTTCTTCAGCTGACAAGGACACAGTGAAGACTTTGAACGAGTTTCAAATAGAACGCACATGAAGAATTTGTGAATAGATTGGGTTGAGTATAGCATAGAGGGGGAAGGGTCCGATCACATTCACTTGGCAGAAATCACAACTTGAAGAAATAGCAATAAGTGAATGCTGTAGAGGACATAAACTCATATATATATATAGCCAATAAAGAAAAACGACGGAAACAGTGAAGATTTTGCAAAGTTGAAGAATTTGAAAAACTGAAGAATTTCAAAAATGAGGAAAAACTCAAATTGAAGATTTTCAACTTTTTGTGGTGGCGTGACCCACCGTATAAGAATGATGATTTCAGACACCGCGTACAATTGTCGTAGGGTTCTGAGAATCAAATTCTTCATTAATTTCTTCACACTTAGAGTGTTATTCTTCATTGATTGAAGAAAAACGTTTCTTCATGTGTTGCACATCTAAGTCATCAATTTTGCATAAGTGTTAGGATGTGTGTCCTTTTCAAAGAACATTCGAAGATTCTAAGATATTTAGCTCACACCGCAACTTGCTAAATCTCTTCTCATCCAAGGGCTTAGTGAAGATATCAGCTAGCTGTTCTTCAGTCTTCACATGCTCGATGGAGATGTCGCCCTTCAACACATGATCACGAAGAAAATGATGACGAATCTGAATGTGCTTTGTCTTCGAGTGCTGAACTGGGTTGTGAGCAATCTTGATGGCACTCTCATTGTCGCAGAGGAGAGGCACATTCTTCACGTTGACGCCATAGTCCTTGAGGGTTTGCTTCATCCAAAGCAGTTGAGCACAGCAGAGCCAGCAGCAATGTATTCAGCTTCAGCAGTAGACAGTGATACGCAGTTCTGTTTCTTCGAGGACCAACAGACCAAAGATCGTCCGAGGAAATGACAAGTGCCAGATGTTGACTTGCGGTCCACACGATCACCAGCATAGTCAGAGTCAGAATATCCAATGAGATCAAAAGCAGAGCCCTTGGGGTACCATAATCCTAGTGTTGGTGTGTGAGCTAGATATCGAAGAATATGCTTCACAGCCTTATGGTGTGATTCCTTCGGTGCAGCTTGAAATCGGGCACACATGCAAACACTAAGCATTATATCTGGCCTAGATGCACATAAGTACAATAAAGAACCAATCATGGAGCGGTATACCTTGTGATCGAAGTCAATACCATTTTCATCAGTGCATAGATGGCCATTTGTGGGCATAGGAATTTTGACGCCTTTGCAATCTTGCATGCCGAATTTCCTCAGTACATCTTTGAGGTATTTCTCCTGAGATATGAATATGCCATTGCGCTGCTGACGAATTTGAAGACCTAAGAAGAATTTCAACTCTCCCATCATAGACATTTGATATTCTTCACTCATCATATAGGCAAATTCATCACTATAACGTTGGTCAGTACAGCCAAAGATAATATCATCAACATATATTTGGCACACAAACAGTTCACCATCATAAGATTTAGTAAAGAGAGTAGGGTCGAGTGAACCGGGTGTGAAGCCATTCTTCACGAAGAATTCCTTCAATGTATCATACCACGCCCGAGGGGCTTGCTTGAGGCCATAGAGGGCCTTATTGAGTCTGAAGACTTTGTCAGGATTCTTTGGATCTTCAAAACCTGGGGGTTGAGCAACATATACTTCTTCCTCAAGCTTACCATTGAGGAATGCACTTTTCACATCCATTTGATATAAGATGATATCATGATGGTTAGCGTAAGCAAGTAATATGCGAATAGCCTCAAGTCTAGCAACAGGTGCAAAAGTTTCATCGAAATCAATTCCTTCAACCTGTGTGTAGCCTTGAGCTACTAGTCGTGCCTTATTCCTCACCACAAGGCCATTTTCATCTTGCTTGTTGCGGTAGATCCACTTTGTGCCAATGATATTATGCTTGCGAGGATCTGGGCGATTGACCAATTCCCAGACATTGTTAAGCTCGAACTGATGTAATTCTTCTTGCATAGCCTGAATCCACTCCGGCTCCAGAAATGCTTCATCTACCTTAGTGGGCTCTGTGATAGAGACAAAAGCATAGTGCCCACAAAAGTTAGATAAATGTGAAGCTTTTGAGCGTGTGAGAGGACCTGGTGCGCTAATGTCATCGATGATCTTCTCCACTTGCACTTCTTTTGCAACGCGAGGATGAGCTGGTTGTCGCTGAGGATTTGATCAGCATTTTCTTCAGCACCATTTTCCTCATCATGTTCTTCAGGTGCATCAGCTCGACGTTCTTCATGAACAGGAATGAATTCTTCAGCAGATTCTTCAGTAGGAATGACATCCTCAGTTGCCTTGAGCTTGATAGCATCCTCAGGTGCTGGTTCATCTAACACAGAAGGTAGGTGCTCTCTTTGCGAGCCATTAGTTTCATCGAACCGCACATCTACAGTGTCAACAATCTTGTGGAGAATAATGTTGAAGACTCTGTAGGTGTGCGAGTCCTTTCCGTAACCAAGCATAAAACCTTCATGTGCTTTCGGTGCAAATTTAGAGTTGTGGTGAGGATCTCTAATCCAACATTTAGCACCGAAGACTTTGAAATAACTCACATTGGGTTTCTTGTCAGTGAGGAGTTCATAGGCAGTCTTCTTGAAGAATTTGTGAAGATATACTCTGTTGATGATGTGGCACGCAGTATCAATTGCATCAATCCAAAAACACTGAGGCGTTTTGTATTCATCAAGCATAGTGCGAGCCATCTCAACAAGAGTTCTGTTCTTGCGCTCCACGACGCCATTTTGCTGAGGAGTATAGGGAGCAGATAACTCATGAGTAATACCAAGTTCATCAAGATAGGCATCAAGACCGGAATTCTTGAACTCAGTTCCATTGTCACTTCTGATATGCTTGATCTTCACACCAAAGTTGGTTGAAGCCCTCGAGGAAAATCGTTTGAAGACTTCCTGCACTTCATGTTTGTAAGTAACAATGTGTACCCATGTATATCGAGAATAATCATCAACAATGACAAAACCATATAGAGATGCATCATTAGTGACTGCTGAGTAATGATTAGGTCCGAAGAGGTCCATGTGAAGCAATTCGAATGGACGGGTAGTGGTCATGATAGTCTTCGCTGGATGCTTGGCCTTGGTCATTTTTCCAGCTTCACAGGCTCCGCATAAGTGATCCTTGAGGAATTTGACATTCTCAATGCCAATGACATGCTTCTTCTTCGCAAGCGTGTGCAAATTCCTCATGCCTGCGTGACCAAGTCATCGATGCCATAGCCAGCCTTCTGAAGCTTTTGCAAGTAGACACACGGCTGGTTGTGGTCCTGTAGAGAAATCAACAATATACAGATCTCCTCTCCTAAAGCCTTCGAAGACTTTGGAATTGTCAGCTTCCATAATCACAACACAGCGATACTTGCCAAAGACAACAACCATATCAAGATCACAAAGCATTGAGACTGACATGAGATTGTATCCTAAGGACTCAACAAGCATGACTTTGTCCATGTGTTTATCCTTAGAGATTGCAACCTTACCAAGACCCAATACCTGACTTTTGCCTTTGTCAGCAAAGATGATATGCTTCAGAGGTGACGGTGATAAGGGAGCATCCATCAATAGATTCTTGTCACCAGTCATGTGATTTGTACATCCACTATCGAGGACCCATTCAGTAGTTTTGGGTTGATCATCCTGCAGATGAATTAGTGTAGCTTACAATCTCATATGCTTCATCAGTGAAGAATATGATATCAAGTTCATCAGATGAATTTCATCAAGCAGTAAACAGATATAGCAGTATGAGGACGTGTGAAATGAAAGTTCATTTCATCATGATTCGCCTGCGTCCTTTCAGGCATTTCGTCAGGTCCCCAGCAAATTCTTCAGACGTTAAAGCACGTCTGGAGACCTGACCCTGCAGAAGAGATTAGTTCTTTTTCTTCACCACCCACATCTGGAGGGGTGGCAAAGATTCATCATTCTGCGAGCACCATATGAGAAAGGTGGCAAAGATGCCAAACCGTTTCGTTTCACATAAGAGGGGTTAGGGTAAGCATATGAATAAGCAGAGTAATTCTTCGAGGACTTATGAACATAATGGTTTGAAGAATAATGCACATATTCATAGCCCTTAGCTCTACCCTGCGAGACAGAGTTGTTAGCACGATGATAATCATATGAGGACTTTGATCCTTGAGGAATTGATCCATGTGAGGAATTTGGTCCGTATGAGGACTTGGATCCATATGAAGAATTTGGTCCATATGAAGAATTTGATCTGGGGTTCCTGTTCTTCACAGGTGGTGTCATGAGGACATTCACCTGAAGACTTTCAACATAACTTTTGGGAACCCAGATTTTCTTCATAGGGGAACCGTTCCTGCAGTTAGTGCCAACATATCTAGCAAATACTTCACCATTCTGATTTTTGAACAGTTTATAGTTGGAGTCAAATGACTCATCAGAAGAATGAGGAGATTCACATGTAAAGCCAGATAAGTTAGATGGATCAACTGGAGGTCCCTTTGCAGCAACCCATGAGGTTTTGGGGTACTGCTCAGGCTTCCAATATGTTCCATCAGCATTGAGTTTCCTCTCAAAGGCAATACCCTCTTTCCTAGGGTTTCTGTTGAGGATCTGCTTTTTAAGCACATCACAAAGTGTCTGATGCCCTTTGAGGCTTTTGTACATGCCTGTCATGTACAATTCCTTCAGCCCTGCATTGTCAGTGATACTAGCAATGTCCTCAGATGAGGAATTAGTGATAGCAGAGGCAGATGAAGAATTTGTAACAGTTGAAGCATTTGAACATTCAGGTGAAGAATTAGCAGATTCACGTTCAATGCACTTTAAGCATGGAGGAACAAATTCTTCCTGAGAAGCGCTGATTTGTTGAGCTAGTAATGAATCGCGCTCCTTCTGAAGATCTTCATAACACACTCTTAGCTTTTCAAGATCTTCCTTTCTTTGAAGAGATTCAAGAGAAAGCTTCTCGTGATCTTGCTTTTCTTGAAGAAATTCATAAGAAAGTTTCTCATGATCAGATAAGAGAGTGTTATGATGACTTTGAAGGTTATCAAACCTAGACTGAAGTCTCTGAAGATTTTCAGTCAGGGCTTTAGTGCGATCCATTTCTTCACCCAACATATCATCACTTTTGTCTAGCATGTTTTGAACTTTTTCAAAAGCCCGTTGTTGTTTCACAGCAATCTTAGCAAGTTTAGAGTAGCTGGGCTTGAGATCCTCATCAGATTCATTTTCACTAGATTCAGAGGAGTTGTATTTGAGTACCTTTGCACCTTTGCCATGAAGCAATAGGTGGGAGCGTAGCCATCATTATCTTCATCAGGCTTGTCGGTGGGGTCAGTTTCTTCAGTGTTGAAGATGGACTTGCTGACGAAAGCAGTAGCGACGGCCAGACTCGCCACACCAGATTCAGATTCTTCAGACGCCTCCTCTTCATCATTTTCCTCAGATTCAGCTTCAGAGTCCATTTCCTTGCCAATGAATGCCCGAGCCTTCTTGGAGCTGCTCTTCTTGTGAGATGAAGACTTCGAGGATTTTGATGACGAAGATTTTGACGATTTCTTCTTCTTCTTTGCATCATCAGAACTGTAATCCTTGTATTTCTTCTTCTTCATTTCCTTTTCCCACTGAGGACAATCTTGAATATAGTGACCAGGTTTCTTGCATTTGTGGCACAGCCTTCTCTTATAGTCACTGGATGAGGAATCACTGCTCTTGAGGATTTTCCAAAGCGACCACGTCTTGAGAACTTCTGGAATTTCTTCACGAGCAGTGCTAGCTCCTGGCTCAATTCTTCAGGATCACCAAGGCTACTACCAGAGTCCTCATATTCAGAGTCAGACACAGCCTTGGCCTTCAGGGCACGTGATCTGCCATAGCTCGAACCATAGAGATCTCTTTTCTCAACAAGCTTGAACTCATGAGTATTTAGCCTCTCGAGGATATCAGCGGGATCAAGTGACTTGTAGTGAGCACGCTCTTGAATCATCAGTGCCAGAGTATCAAATGAAGAATCGAGCGATCTCAGCAATTTCTTCACCACCTCATGGTCGGTGATGTTAGTGGCGCCAAGTGCTTGAAGCTCATTTGAGATGTCAGTGAGGCAATCGAAGGTTTGCTGAACATTTTCATTGTCGAGTCTTTTGAAGCGGTTGAAGAGATTGCGAAGGACGTCAACACAAGAGTCACGCTGAGTTGAAACTCCTTCATTTACTTTGGACAGCCTATCCCAGATAAGCTTGGCAGTTTCCAAAGCACTCACTCTCCCATACTGTCCTTTGCTCAGATGACACATATGATATTCTTCGCTTGAGAATCGAGTTGTTTGAATCTATTCACATCGGTAGCGTTCAGTGAGGGAGTGACAGAGGGGACACCATTTTCCACAACATACCAGAGATCGTTATCAATTGCCTCAAGAGGCATTCGCATCTTGTTCTTCCAGTAGGGGTAGTCCGTTCCATCAAAGGTAGGACACCCAGCCGAGACCTTGATCATACCTGCGGTCGACATAACTAAAACTCCAGGCGGTTAAACCAAAATCACACAGAACAAGGGAGTACCTCGCTCTGATACAAATTGAAAGTGCGTTATATCGACTAGAGGGGGGGGGGTGAATAGGCGATTTTTATGAATTCTTCACCGAGGAATTTGCCGGTGAGGAAATTCCTTAGCGAAGAACTACTTGCAGCGGAATAAGTACTCAGAAGTAAACATAACAGGATACTAGCATGGTCATCATGATGAAATGAAGACAAGCACAGAGTACAGAAAGCGTAATCACAGGATAACAAGATGAAGACAAACAGACTGAAGAACTTGAACTGAGGAATTTGTGAAAGTCTTCAGTCAAAGTCTTCAAGCACAGATATGAACAACATTCAACACAGTAATGAGGAAATGAAAGGGTTGAGGAAATAGAACCAGTTAGTTGGTGAAGACAATGATTTGGTAAACCAGTTCCAACTGCTGTCTCAGTTGTACGTCTGGTTGGAGCGGCTGAGTATTTAAACTCGAGGACACGCAGTCCCGGACACCCAGTCTCTGAGCCGCAACTCAGGACACCCAGTCCTCACCGTATTCTCCTTGAACTAAGACCACGCAGGTCTCGTCCAATCACTCGTGGTAAGTCTTCAGGTGACTTCCAAACCTTCACAGACTTGGTCACTCGGCGATCCACAATTCCTCTTGGATGCTCTAGACCTTGACGCCTAACCGTCTGGAAGAAGCACAGTCTTCAAAGGTAACAAGCGTCGGATCCACGCAGGATCAATTTCTTCAGTGATGCTCAATCACTTTGGGTTTGTGGGGGTTTGGTTTTGGGATTTTCCTCACTTGATGATTTTCGCTCAAAGTCCTCGGAGGATGGGTTGCTCTCAAATGACAAGTGTCAAGTTCTCTCGGAGCAGCCAACCAACTAGTGGTTGTAGGGGGCGGCTATTTATAGCCTAGGGAGCAGCCCGACATGATAAGACATAAATGCCCTTCAATGATATGACCGTTAGGTGGATAAGATATTTTGGACAGCCGGCGCGCAGCACAGCAACGGTCGGAAATTTGACTCTCAAATTCCTCAGGGCTATCATGTTCCTCACTGTGTAGGCAATTCGCACTGGCGAATTCCTAACTCCTCAGTCAGAGCAAAGTCCTCAGTGACCAGAAGAACTGCGTCTCTGTCACTGAAGAAATTGACTGAACTGTATGAGATTTCCAATGGCTTCACTCGAAGGGATTGGTAGGTGTAGGATTTTGAGTTGAGCATCACATGGAAATTTTTCCTTAGTATTTCCTCGACCCCCTTTAACAGTACGGTGTTTCCTATGACTCAAGAAAGAGAAAATGAAACTACAAAAACAAAAGTCTTCACGCTTCATGTTCCTCAAGTGAATACCAAGTCTTCAAGGTCACACCAATTTCTTCACTTTCAAAGTCTTCAGAAAGTCTTCAGAATATCAAAGTCTTCAGTCGAAGAACTTCATTTTTAGGGGTGGACTTTCTCTGTAAATATCAAACTCCTCATAGACTTATAGACCTGTGTACACTCACAAACGCATCAGTCACTTAACCTATAAGTCTTCAATACACCAAAATCACTAAGGGGCACTAGATGCACTTACAGGATAGACCCGTCAAGAATCAGCCAAAGCAAATACTACCTTTAAAGGAGTAATACCAGGCATAGAGGCCCGCTGCACGGGCTCTCTGATACTAGAGGTTGTATTCGGTTTGCCCACAACTTCCAAAGCGAAGAACTAATCTTCGACATCGCTCCATTTCGAAGCGGCTACCATGCACTACTCAGAAGAACGGCCTTCGCTCGTTTTAATGCAGTTCTGCATTACGTTTATCTTAAACTTAAGATGCCCGGTCCACGTGGCGTCATCACAACTAGCGGAAATATAGAGCGTTCCTTGCGTGCGGAAGAATATGTGGTGGCTCTAGCAGCCGAGCCATTGAACGACCTCCCCAACTTGAATAAATGATCAGTCATCAAGACCATGGACGCGGCTAGACATGTCCGGCGCACCACTAGTTGTAGCAGCCCAGATAAACCTGAGCTTGGTCGACGGAGATGCCCCCATATGTGGTGCTAGGGGCTGCCCGCATGTAAAAGGGTCCATAGTTCGGCTCGACCCTATTAATACAATAATTGATTGAATTCTCATGGTTCATTAAGAATAACCAACTTTTCACACAATCACACCAGATTCTTTCACCTGGGTTTTCCTTTTTTACAGATGATCATTGTGCCACACCCTTCCAGGATACGGCACAACAGAGACAAAGGCGCAGACGTGCAGCAGGGCCTCGTTCAAAGGTTTCTTTTTAGATTAAGACCCTGTGTAAACCTTTTTTATTGTCTCTTTTTGTTTCACACCCTCTGGGCACTTAAAACAACCGAGGGGGATACTGGCGTTATTGGCATTTCGTCACGCCAGTTTAATGCATGTACCTGGAAATTCAGGGCTCATTATCAAGGGCGGTACTCAGCCCAGTATATGTTATGAAGTCCGAATACCTTCGAGAGTGTTCGGTGTCGCGAGTTTGGCCTTATATGCATCAACTTTGAATCATGTCTTTGGTCAATAGTTGGGTTTGCCCGGCTCCCGTGTTTTGCTACCTTATGTTCCGCTCTATCGGCTAAGGTGGCACCAGGAGAACTACTGCGATTGTGCCCTGGTTCATCTGGATGAGCACCTCAGTAGAGAAAGCCGAAAACTGACTATCATGATAAAGCGAGAGACTGGTCAACCAGTCGATGACCCAGCAGAATCTTTGGGATTGCTCCGCATTAACAAAGGACCGGTTTCCCGGTCACGTATGTACATGCACCGTATTCGGATGAGCGCGGACATACCTGCGGCTATATAGTAGCCCCACCGTCAAACTCCTATGGCTAAGTGAAAGTGTTAAAGCTATATAGTCCGATTGCCTTGTTCGCCGCGCTATCACCTCCTTAACGAACCAAGACGTTGGATCAAGTGTGATTATGCGCTTTACTGAACACCCCCGCATTATATGCGTGGGGGCTGAAGCCGACGACTGCAAACTTTTAGGTTCTATACATACATACATAAACGGCCGCACAGGAGGCACCACAATACTTTACGTGCAAAAGTATAAATATAGCTTTTATTATCAAAGAAGCATTGTTTTCACAATAAAAATACATGTCACTGGAACATGGTACTCTTTCAGCACTGAGCCTCTATTAAACGGGCACCTTCTAGGACTTCTTCCAAATAGTGCTCGGGCGAGTCCTGACCCCCGGGCGGACCCCTGGTTGCAACACCGGTGGCCTCCATCTTCGCCCAATATGTCTTAACACGGGCAAGAGCCATCTGCGCACCCTCTATGCATGCCGACCTCTTGACAGCGTCGATATGCGGCACATCACGAAGAAATTGTTGCACTAAACCAAAATAACTAACCGAACTTGGTTCCTTCAGCCAAAGAAGATCCACGACAGACGTCATGGCAAGCCCGGACAACCTATGGAGCTCGGCCCACTCGACCATTTGCTCATTCAACAGCAGCGGACGCCTTGGATTACTGAACTGCGACCAGAACAATATTTCCACCTCATGATCTTTCTGATCTTTGAAATACTCAGTCGCATCAGTAGAGCTCTTTGCCAAATCCAAGTATGTCTCTGCCGAGCTCCACAATTGATCAAGAGGGGCATACTTCGGATCACTGAACTTTGTCCGTAATAAGAAGGGCTTCCCAGCCGCGATATCTCCGGCTTGATGAAGCTCCTCCCGCGCCGCTCTGATTTCAGAGCGTGTTTCCTTGGCTGCTTCCAAGGCCTTCTTCAAGTCAGCCGCTTTCGCTTGGCTTTCCCTTTCGAGGAGCTCACGTCGGCTGGTGGCATTTTGCAGCTCAAGAGCCATATTGGCTATTTTATCTTCGCACTGGCGATGAGCAGCATGTTCTGCTTTTAATTATTCGGCTGCTTTAAGGGTGGCCGTATCGCTTCTCCTGGCTTGTTCCTTGGCTCGGGCAAGTTCTGCCCAATGGGTCTCCACGGCGGCAGCTCCATCTGCAGTCAAAGCATATTATAAATACTAGCATCATGCTCCACTTAATATTTGCTGACCTCTCGAATATACATACCCTGTGCCTCTTCAAGCCGCTTGTTCACAAGCGTGATGTCCACATCTGCCACGTCAAGCTGCCGCCTTGGCAAAATCAGCAGTCCGTTCAGCCGCCGGACCCTCAGCCGCCTGCACATGAAAGCAGCGCTATCATTACCTGAGACTATGATCCTCTGCTTGCCGCCTCTGGACGACAACCAGAGTCTCAGGGGCTACTATCTATACAGAGCACACCTACCGTGTGTGGTACAGTCAAATATATATATATATATATATATATATATATATATATATATTACTTTGAGTACCTCAAAGCCTCTTAATAGGCTCATAAAAGCTTCATTCAAACCGCTTTTTGCAGATGAAATCCTCTCAACCACCGTACCCATTAAGGTACAGTGTGCCTCTGAGATAGCCGCTTGCCCGAGAAGACCCATCAACGTGTCTAGTTGTACACCGGATAATCCCGGCCTTTTTCTGTTGGTCTCCTTAGGAGCCGAGAACCCCGGACTTCACGGCCGAAGAGTTACCTTCTGGCCTATGAGGATCAAGAGAGATCCTCCGGGATGACACCTCAGGGTTGTCCGCCTCATGAGGCGGGGAGGCAGGAGGAGGCGTTTCGCTCTCCATCATCTCCGGAAGAAGATCCCCCAAAGACGAACTTTGTTGAGAAGGGCTATGAGCCGGACTGCAAAACATATGTCTCGGTTATTATTCTCAAGAAAAAGTAGGGCATATTTACTAATGTGCCTTTGTTTACTTACAGCTCGACTAACGGCTGGCCCCCTTGTGGGTGCTATGCGGTAAGGATGCCCTCTGGGGCAGGGCCCCCTAGTGAGGGTTTCTTCCCTTGTTTGGAAACCTCCGTTTCCAAGTCTTCAGGGGTGGCCCTTTTCTTCGCGTGGGCGGAGGGGATTTCAGATTCACCTCCCCAATCACCCTCCTTCGCGGAGGCACCAATTCCCCTAGTTTGGATGTGTAACATATGAAGCCCACTTTCGGCTTCTCCATTCCTCCCCTCATCTTCTCCTAATGGCCCTTGATAGGGTGCGCGAGCCAACATCTTGGTTAGTACAGGATTCGGCGAGCCTTCGGGAAGAGGGGCCGAACACCTGATCCTCTCCACCTTTCTTATCCAGTCCTGGCCGTGGGCAATTTTTCAGAATGATGTTGTGATGTAAGTGCATCTAGTGCCCCTTAGTGATTTTGGTGTATTGAAGACTTATAGGTTAAGGGACTGATGCGTTTGTGAGTGTACACAGGTCTATAAGTCTATGAGAAGTTTGATATTTACAGAGAAAGTCGACCCCTAAAAATGAAGTTCTTCAACTGAAGACTTTGGATTTCTGAAGACTTTCTGAAGACTTTGAAAGTGAAGAAATTGGTGTGACCCTGAAGACTTGGCAATCATTCGAGGAACATGAAGCGTGAAGACTTTTGTTTTTGTTGTTTCATTTTTTCTTTCATGAGTCATAGGAAACACCGTACTATTAAAGGGGGTCGAGGAAATACTAAGGAAAAATTTCCATGTGATGCTCAACTCAGAATCCTACACCTACCAATCCCTTCGAGTGAAGCCATTGGAAATCTCATACAGTTCAGTCATATTCTTCAGTGACAGAGATGAAGTTCTTCTAGTCTCTGAGGAATTTGTTCTGACTGAGGAGTTAGGAATTCGCCAGTGCGAATTGCCTACACTATGAGGAACATGATAGCCCTGAGGATTTTGATAGTCAAAATTCCGACCGTTGCTGTGCTATGCGCCAGCTGTTCCAAAATATCTACCCACCTAACGGTCATATGAGACAAGGGCATTTATGTCTTATCATGTTGGGCTGCTCCCTACGCTATAAATAGCCGCCCCCTACAACCACTAGCTGGTTGGCTGCTCCGAGAGAAACTGACACTTGTCATTTGAGAGCATCCCATCCTCCGAGGACTTTGAGCGAAAATCATCAAGTGAGGAAAAACCCAAACCCAACACCTACAAACCCAAAGTGACTGAGCATCACTGAAGAGATTGATCCTGCGTGGATCCGATGCTTGTTTCCTTTGAAGACTGTGCTTCTTCCAGACGGTTAGGCGTCAAGGTCTAGAGCATCCAAGAGGAATTGTGGATCGCCGAGTGACTGAGTTTGTGAAGGTTCGGAAGTCACCTGAAGAGTTACTGCGAGTGATTGGGCGAGGTCTGTGTGACCTTAGCTCAAGGAGAATACAGTGAGGACTGTGTGTCCGGGACTGGGTGTCCTCGAGTTTAAATACTCAGCCGCTCCATCCAGATGTACAACTGAGACAACAGTTGGAACTGGTCTACCAAATCATTGTCTTCACCGAGCTTACTGGTTCTATTTCCTAAACTCTTTCATTTCCTCATGTCTATTGTTGTGTGCCTGTTCATATCTGTTTGAAGACTTTGACTGAAGACTTTCTCAATTTCCTCAGTTCAATTTCTTCAGTTTGTCCGTCTTCTTTCTTGTGTTATCCCGTGTTTACGCTCTCTGTACTCTGTGCTTGTCTTCATCTCGTCATGATGACTATGCTTGTATTTTGTTAGGTTTACTTCTGAGTACTTATTCCACTGCTGGTAGTTCTTCATTTAGGAATTTCCTCACCAGCAAATTCCTCAGTGAAGAATTCATAAAAATCGCCTATTCACCCCCCTCTAGTCGATATAACGCACTTTCAATTGGTATCAGAGCAAGGTACTCCCTTGTTTTGTGTGATTTTGGTTTAACCGCCTGGAGTTTTAGTTATGTCGGCCGCAGGTATGATCAAGGTCTCTGTTGGGTGTCCTACCATCGATGGAACGGACTACCCCTACTGGAAGAATAAGATGCGAATGCATCTTGAGGCAATTGACAACGATCTCTGGTATGTTGTGGAAAATGGTGTTCCCTCAGTCACACCTTCTCTGAACGCTACTGATGTGAAGAGATTCAAGCAACTCAATTCTCAAGCGAAGAATATCATATGTGGCCATCTGAGCAAAGGACAGTATGGAAGAGTGAGTGCTTTGGAAACTGCTAAGCTTATCTGGGATAGGTTGTCCAAAGTGAATGAAGGAGTCTCAACTCAACGTGACTCTTGTGTTGACGTCCTTCGCAATCTCTTCAACCGCTTCAAAAGACTCGACAATGAAAATGTTCAGCAAACCTTCGATTGCCTCACTGACATCTCAAATGAGCTTCAAGCACTTGGCGCCACTAACATCACCGACCATGAGGTGGTGAAGAAATTGCTGAGATCGCTCGATTCTTCATTTGATACTCTGGCACTGATGATTCAAGAGCGTGCTGACTACAAGTCACTTCATCCCGCTGATATCCTCGAGAGGCTAAATACTCATGAGTTCAAGCTTGTTGAGAAAAGAGATCTTTATGGTTCGAGCTATGGCAGATCACGTGCTCTGAAGGCCAAGGCAGTCTCTGAGTCTGAAGATGAAGACTCTGCTAGCAGCCTTGGTGATCCTGAAGAACTGAGCTAGGAACTAGCACTGCTCGTGAAGAAATTTCAGAAGTTCTCAAGACGTGGTCGCTTTGGAAATCCCTCAAGGAGCGATGATTCCTCATCCAGTGACTACAAGAAGAGGCTATGCCACAAATGCAAGAAACCTGGTCACTACATCCAAGATTGTCCTCAGTGGGATAAGGAATCAAAGAAGAAGAAATACAAGGATTACAGTTCTGATGACGCGAAGAAGAAGAAGAAACCTTCAAAGTCTTCATATCAAAATCCTCGAGGTCTTCATATCACAAGAAGAGCAGATCCAAGAAGGCTCGGGCATTCATTGGCAAGGAAATGGACTCTGAGGCTGAATTTGAGGAACATGAGGACGAGGAGGCATCTGAGGAGTCCGAGTCTGGTGTGGCGAGCCTAGCTCTCGCTACTGCATTCGTCAACAAGTCTATCTTCAACTCTGAAGAAAATGGCTTCACCAACAAGACTGATGAAGGCAATGATGACTACGCTCCCACCTATTGCTTCATGGCAAAGGGTGCCAAGGTAACTAAATACGCCTCCTCTGACCCTAGTGAGGATGAATCTGATGAAAATCTCAAGCCCAGCTACTCTAAACTTGCTAAAATTGCTGTGAAACAACAAAAGGCCTTTGAAAAGGTTCAAAACATGCTAGATAAAAGTGATGATATGTTGGGAGAAGAAATGGATCGCACTAAAACCTTGACTGAAAATCTTCAGAGACTTCAGTCCAAGTTTGACAATCTTCAAGGTCATCATAACACTCTCTTATCTGATCACGAGAAGCTTTCTTATGAATTTCTTCAAAGAAAGCAAGATCTTGAAAAGCTAAGAGTGGATTATGAAGATCTTCAGAAGGAGCGCGATTCATTACTTGCTCAACAAATCAGTGCTACTCAGGAAGAATTTGTTCCTCCATGTTTGAAGTGCATTGAACGTGAAACTGCTAATTCTTCACCTGAATGTTCAAATGCTTCTAATGCTGCAAATTCTTCATCTATCTCTGCTATCACTAATTCCTCATCTGAGGACAATGCAAGTATCACTGATGATGCAGGGCTGAAGGAATTGTACATGACAGGCATGTTAAAAGCCTCAAAGGGCATCGGACTCTTTGTGATGTGCTCAAAAAGCATATCCTCAACAGAAACCCTAGGAAAGAGGGTATTGCCTTTGAGAGGAAACTCAATGCTGATGGAACATATTGGAAGCCTGGGCAGTACCCCAAAACCTCATGGGTTGCTGCAAAGGGACCTCCAGTTGATCCATCCAACTTATCTGGCCTTACATGTGAATCTCCTCATTCTCCTGATGAGTCATTTGACTCCAACTATAAACTGTTCAAAAACTAGAATGGTGAAGTATTTGCTAGATATGTTGGCTCTAACTGCAGGAACGGTTCACCTATGAAGAAAATCTGGGTTCCCAAAAGTTGTCTTGAAAGTCTTCAGTTGAATGTCCTCGTGACACCACCTGTGAAGAATAGGAACCCCAGATCAATTTCTTCATATGAACCAAATTCTTCATATGGATCCAAGTCCTCATATGGACCAAATTCCTCACGTGGATCAAATTGTCAGGACCCTGACTCAATGCCACATCGATCTAGCATGTAACACCTCATATCACTTTGCGGCCTCACGCACGGAATTCCCACGGGTGTCGCCTTACCTTTGCCCGGGACCGTTTGCGCCTTTTGGCACACGTATATGATAGTGTCGCTAGCATCCATATGATAAGGAGCCCGAGCTGACACGGCTAGTCGTAAACCCAAAGTGGCAAAGACTTACAGGGACAGGCATCCATGACCCAGCATCGAATGTGTCGGTCATCAGCGGGTGAGTTCCGGGCTGTAGCACTGGGCTAACAGGACTCCGGTAAACCGTGCTGTAGCGGGCTAACAGGACTCCGGTACTCAACGCGTGACATTTCCTCGAAGGGACAGACACAGGAACGAAGAAGGACACATGCCGGCCAGCCTAAGTGTTCCGGAGCAGTAGCAAGCTACCATGGCTCGGTGGAAACACTAGGAGACATTTCCCGGTAAGAGAGGCTACTAAAGATAAACAACTAGATAGTCAGATCCCACACATACCAAGCATTTCAATAACATACACACAATATGCTCGATATGTGCAAATACAACATGGCATCACAACATGACTCTACGACTCAAGTATTTATTCATTAGGCTCCGAGGAGTGAGATATTACAAACATGGGTCTCACGACCCAACATTCAGAGCATACAAGTCAAAGCACAAGCGGAAGCTAATATGTCTGAGTATAGAAATCTACAAATGAAAAAGGCTTAGAAGCCTGACTATCTACTAGATCTTGCCGAGGGCACAAGATCGTAGCTGAGGTATCAAGCTAAACGTCGAAGTCCACGTGGAACTACTAACAAGACCGAAGTCTCTCTGCAAAAACATAAAATAGGCAAACGTGAGTACAAATGTACCCAGCAAGACTTACATCAGAACTAACTACATATGCATCATTATCAACAAAGGGGATGGTGGGGTTTAACTGCAGCAAGCCAGCTTTGACTCGGTGGCTATCCTAAACTACGACTGCAAGTAACTCTTTTGAGGTGGCGCACACGAGTCCACATATTCACCATATCAATACACCACTATGGATCAGCTCCCGTCTCCCTACGAGAACGCCATCCATAGCACTCACGCTTATCTTGCATATTTTAGAGTATCCACTTTCACTTGTCTATGAACTGTTATAGGCAACCCAGAAGTCCTTTACCGCGGACACGGCTATTCGAATAGATGATGTTAACCCTGCAGGGGTGTACTTCTTCATTCATGTTTCCACCACTTAGCGTCTGCACACGACATGTGCTCGGCAGACTTCAAGCGAAAGCCAACGTGGGTGTAGAGCACGACCTACCTAAACACTCAAGTCTCTAGTCCAGGTTTATCGCCTATTCGGGTTCCATCCATGAGGAGATCCGGCCGAAGTTTCGCTCACAGCCCCAAACGATGTGAACAGGGTTCCCGAGACACCAAACGGGCGCCCGGTACACTGTGCCACGTGCCTACCGCATCACATCCCACCCCTACGGTCAGCGCTGCGCACGGCCTCCAGCATACTACAAACACCAGAAACTACTTGCAACTCCTGGACAGAGGACTAGGGTGAATAAGAAATCGAGCGGGGTCATATTTTAGGGCCCAATGCATGGTAGTAGCTGAATCATGGATCACAAACACAGAACTCAGTTCCTAAGGACGGCTTCAATGAGACAACCCACCATGTACTCCTATATGGCTTCTCACCGATACCTGTACTAAATCGTGTTCACACACTTAGCTCACACACAATAGGACATGTTCACACACCTCTGATTCATTCCCGATGAATCAGACCTGACACAACTCTAAGCAATAGCAGGCATGACAAACAAGCATGAATGAGTAGGCACATCAGGGCTCAAACAACTCCTACTCATGCTAGTGGGTTTCATCTATTTACTGTGGCAATGACAGGTCATGTAGAGGATAAAGGGGTTCAGCTACCGCAGCAAGTAACAGATGAATCGTTGTTGTCCTAATGCAGTAAAAGAGAGCAGGAGCGAGAGGGTAGGATTGTATCGGAATGAACAAGGGGGTTTTGCTTGCCTGGCACTTCTGAAGATAATATAGTTCTTCATCGGTGTCATCGATCACATCATCGGTACACGTCTACTGAGAGGGGACAAGCACCGACAAACAAAGAAGAAACACAATCAATGCAATGCACAATATGATGCATGATAATGTCATGGCAATATGCTGTTAATTGAGCTAATGCAACTAGCAACCATATTAAATGAAGTTGGTTTGAATCCAATATTCAAATTCAAACTCCATATGTGGATATTTAATGCCATTTATATGATTTGTGCTAAACAGAAGCTATAAGTTGTTCTAACATGCATGAAAATGGTACAGGTGGATAGATTGGATTTTTCTGATCATTTTTCATATATAATTTGTTTGATTTGGAGTTACGGTTGAATTTCTATGATTTTTAGAAGTTAGCACTATTTTCTGGAATTTCCTGGATTATTTTTAAGGGATAATTAATTTGGTGCCCTTAGTTGTGTCCCACTCGGCAGGTTTACCCCTAATTTCCAAAAACACTTGTTCCTGCCCAAACCACTTTGCTCCTCTTATGCTTTTACCCTTTGACCGTTTGACCAACACTTTGAAAACTTCATAAAAAATTCATACTAACTCAGAAAAATTCAAATAAGATATCAAAATGTTCAGCAAAGCATCACCTATATGTGCATGTCATTTGCATTCATGAAAAAAGTGTTGGCTAGTCCCCATCTTAGTTTTAGCACATATGACCTTGGCATGAATAGTAAAGTCTAAAAAAATTCTAAAAATTCTAAAAAAATTGGTGGCTAACTTTGACTAATGTTTTGAGTGCTTGCCAAGTTTCATATGGGAATGACATTCATGGAAGTCGTGGCAAAAAAACAAAAGTTAATGCTCCAAAATTTAATTTTTGTGCCACGACTTCCACGAATGTCATTCCCTTATGAAACTTGGCAACCACTCAAAACATTGGTCGAAGTTTGCCTCCAATTTTTTTAAGAATTTTTAGATTTTTTTTTAGATTTTACTATTCATGCTAAGGTCATATGAGCTAAAACTAAGATGGGGCCTGGCCAACACTTTTTCCATGAATGCAAATGACATGCACATATAGGTGATGCTTTTCTGAACATTTTGATATCTTATTTGAATTTTTTTGAGTTAGTATGAATTTTTTATGAAGTTTTCAAAGTGATGGTCAAATGGTCAAAGGGCAAAAGCATAAGAGAAGCAAAGTGGTTTGGGCAGGAACAAGTGTTTTCGGAAACTAGGGGTAAACCAGCCGAGTGTGACCCAACTAGGGGCATAAAATCAATTATCCCTATTTTTAAATCCAGAAAATGATTAACTGCGTCAGCATTGCATCACTATGACATCAGCAGGTCAACTATGGCTGACCAGGTCAAACCTGACTAGTGGGGTCCACTGGTCAGTGACATAGAATTAGCTACAGAGGCTAACATGTGGGACCCGGTCAAAGGTGACGTGGGCAAGTCAAAGTTGACAGGCGGGGCCCGCTGTGATTAGTGCTAATTTAACAGAGAAATTAAACTAACTAGTTTAGGCACTGGGGCCCACATGGCAGTGGCTCTAGGGGTGGTTAGCTGGGTCATTAGCGCTAATTAACCATGCCACGTCAGCATCGTCGGGGCTCAACGCCGGCGACCTAGGAACGCGGCGGAGACGCACTGGAGTGGCTCAGGTTTTGCCCACGGTCGACCAAATCGACCGCGGTTTGGTCCTATGCGTAGTTGGGGTTCGCGCGCATCTAGTAGGCCAACCGAGAGGAGCTGGAGTGGTCTGAGTCGACGGCGGCGAGCACGAATGCGGCGGCCGGAGTTCGGGCGAGGTTGGAAATGGTGTTGTGGGGCACGTCGGGGCAAACGGCTAGGTGCTACGGCCTCCTGGTGATGTGCTGAGCACGGTGGTGTGCCCGACTTCGAGCCACTGTGGCTCTGGCCATGACAGCGACGTGCGGTGGCGGCGGCGGGCGCGGTCGAGCTTGGTGCGGTCGCTGCGATGCTTGAGAGCGAGAACAGGAAGGGGAAGGAGGAAGAGGAGCTCACGGGGAGTGCAGGAGCGTCGAAGCGGGCTCGGGGAAGGCTCGGAGCAGACGGCGCGGCCGTGGCGATCTCGGCGTCCGAGGGGGAAGAAGGCGAGGTAGCCGGCGGTGCAGGGCGGCAGGCGTCGCGTGGCTCTGCGTAGATGATGAAGACGACCCTGCGGTTCTCCTGGGCGGGTCAGCGAGGCGAGGGGAGCTCGGCGGGCACGGTTATGGCAACGGCGGCGACGGTGGCGCTCGGAAAGAGAGGGGAAGGGAGCCAGAGGAGGGGATGAGCATGGGGAGAGTGAGAGAGCATCGAGGGGGCCGCGTGGCGTCTCCCGGGGGTCGAGGAAGCGAGCAGGGAGGCAGGAGGAGGTGGAAGCAGGAGGTGGCCGTGGCTCGGCTGTGCTCGCGCCACGCACGATGCCAGAAGGCATGGGGAAGACGACGCGCGAGGAGGTGGGCTGGGCTGGCCAATCCGGGCCGGCCAGGTGGGCTTTGGTGGATCCCAGGTAAGTTCCAGGTAAGTCTCTCTCTCTCTTATTTCGTGTTTTCTATTTTTCTGTAACTTGATGGCTTTATTAAAAATACTAAAACATTTCCAAAAATCCTGCAAATAATTGTGGGCTCTGTTGGGATTATTCAAAATAGCCCGCACTTAATTTCAGAATTAATTGAGCACTTAAAATAATATATAGCATTTAAATGCCCAATTGCAAATACTATATGATTTAATTCAGTGACCAAATATGTCATGGAAAAATGTGCAACACCTCTGGTTATGGTTTCTAGCATTATCCAGAAATGATGAACATTTTTAAAAGCCATTTGGACTTACTGAAAATATTTTAGGTGAACCTAGTGAATTCCTTTAATGCTAGGGTTTGGACAATCCCCATTTCAACTTTCTATAAAAGTAAACATGATGCATCACCAAAGACTAGTACTAGTGCATTGCCAGAAGCTAGGGATGTGACAGCTCACCCCCACTAAACAAGAATCTCGTCCGGAGATTCAAGCGTAGGGTAAGATGAAGGGGGATCACAAACTAACATAATCTTCACGATCCAGGTGGCACTTCAAAGATCGTTGACTCGATCTCCATCATTGTCTCGATGTCTTGCTCTGAGAACTCCAACTAACATGACAAAGAGAGGGAAAGAAAGATTCTGGAAGGATCGAACTTCTCGAAGGTCGAACAACTCAGGATCAACTCATGGAATGAGACATTGAAACATCTCTCGAGCTAAGACATGAAGCACACATCTAGAGGGATGGAGTGGAACAGATGACGAGGATTCACTAGATAGAAAACAAGTCCACACTTAAGAAGGTGTTGAACGGTTGTCAACGTAGCGAGGAGTTGAGTTGCCATGATACCATAACGGGGCACCTTAGGGACGGTGACCTGTAGAAATATCCCCTTAAGTGGCAAAAAGAATTACCTTTGATTCAGAGATCATTGAAACTCTTTATACCAGCCTAAGGCAATTCTTGAGCGATCGTTTGGAGGGGTTCGGTAGAATGGCATACCCGGATTAGAATGGATGATGTGGATTACCTTGTTGGAAACAACACAAGGGATGATTTTAGTAACTGCGGAGAAGCTCAACAGTAGAGAGTGAGTCCACTGTTTGAGAAGTTATAGCATAACCGAGGAAACTGAGAGCAAGCCCAGTTAGTAACTATGATAGCACCTAATGCTTGTGCGTGCTTTCAAGAACTTGAGCATTTCCATATTCATCAAGGTTTTACCAATATCCGTGTCAAGGATCCTGGCAACACAACATACTACCATGAGGAATAGTGATGGATGATGCAGATGCAAAGGAATATAACCTTCTCAGATTTCACCTTAGCGAGACCAAGGGGACAGAATCTGGATGATCGACCGAGAGACATTTGACACTCCGCTTCTAATGCTCTCCTTGATGTGCTAGCGTAACCCATTTGCATGGTTTGGTATCTAGAACATCAAGTAAAGGTCGGACTTCGGAAGCACAAAAATCCATAAGGGACAACTAAGGAGTAAATCCTGCAAAATCCCTATGGGGACGTGGCCAACTTCCTCAATCAAGATACTACAATAATAGGTCTTCCGGCTAGGGGTGTGGGCCACGATATTCTCTTTACCGGGTTACAAAGAGACCAATATTATAGTTCTTGGGAGATGTACCAACCATCATATCTGCCTGAGATTCAGATCTGGTTGGTGCTAGAATATTCCAGAATCATCAATACCAGAAGGAAAAATGAAAGTTTGCAACACAAATCGACGAGATGATGTAGCGAGATTCTCGGGAAATGAACCACGATAGCAGGCTCCAGATCATGAGCTGGTTCTGCTACAAACCTGTGAACACGATGTCCAAGACAAGCATGACCACATAGTAGTCTTATAATAAAACACTATCGAGTTCAGGTGGGGGACCATCATCGAGGATAACGAAATCTTGTACAAATCCGTCTGGTACCTTCAGGACTAGTACTTAGAACTTATTATCCTTGAACAAATCAACCAGTGGCTTGGTGTGCTAGGAATACGAATGGGGTGGAGGTAATTAATCTACCAAACCATGGAATACTTTGCACGTATGCATGACTGATTTGGGATGATTCCCGAGGAACAAAAACAATCTTTCTCGAACTCACGGCGGCAACTTGCACCAAGTACCGTGAATTAGAGGAAGTCACTTCTTTCATCCCACATAGACTTCATGAACGGTACATGAAGATAATGCTTATAGAAGTTTCCAACACTAGCTTAATGTTCAACAAAATCATGGAGGAGATAAGGATGTTGTTGATGGGATCAACAACAATTCATCCAGATTCCCATGGAGATGGAATTCCATAACTATGTGAACAAGGTGATAGTATTGGTCAGACCCAAAAGATATAATGGTGTATGCCCGAGGAAAATCCATGAGTAAGACAACATTACGAACATCGTTGGTTCTGATTTGATTTGATGATAGCCCATACTCAAATCAAAGTTTTGACAAGACAATAGATCCAACAACTGATCACGAGGACCAATCGATGGAGATATCATCTTTCTTCAACACACACACACAAGAGGATATCCCTTAACATGGACTAAGTCAGACAAGCTTTTATCTTCCAACTCTCCAAGTTGTTGTCTAGCTCAACCAACTAGCTCAAGGATATCCAACACAGATTCTTGGCGAAGGAGTGATTTATAAGAAAACCAACTTGATCACGAACTCAACATAGCGGCCAGGTGACAGCCCGGTAATACTTCCAAGAAGATATTTGGAAAATCACGAACCACCGATATGTTACTAAGCTCGAGAACAATCTTGCTTCCCAGACCAAGACGATATGATCAAATAAGCAAGGGATTGAATAATCCTAACTCCTTGATCGAAGAGTGCACCAGAAATAACGACTAGGTAGCACAATCAACCTTAGGGTGACGATTCAATAATCAACACGCTAAGAATGAGGTTATCGTCCATTTAACTACCAAGCAATGGAGTTGCTAGCAGTATTGATTTCACACACCACGATTCACTTGTCGGCATTCCGGTTACAATGACACGGAAACCGAGGAATGAACAATGATGGCAAGAAGTATTACTGCGTCAAGAATTCATAAGAGATAGTGCAATTCTCATGACGATCCTGACGTAAAGAGGGTAATACTTCAGGGTAGAAGGAATCAAAAGCTTCATTGCATTTTGATCTACGGAATACAACTGCTTTGACCCAATCCTGGATATGGATGAGGTACTGGAGTTTGTTTCTCCTTATCATTCCGAGTAGTATGGCTTGACGGACCACAAGAATAATAAGCATCGATAACACGAATGCACAATTACTCCTGACTATCATTTGATAGACGAAGGTCGGAATACGACTGAAGAGGGACAACTCAAAGGAACATATCATTTTCTGAGTTGTGGATGCATGGATTAGTATGTCGAATCAAGTTCAACAGGTTTCTTCCGGATAATCCATGTAGAAAAGTAGAACTGGAAGAGTCGCAATATAGAATGGAGAACTCTTTGAGAGCACTCTTGTTGTGATCTTTTGGTTCAACAAACTTCTGCCATAAGTAGTTCATGGTATTTGGAAGAAGGATACACCACGAATCTCAAGGACTATCGCAAAGGTTATTAATAACCTAAAGGAACGAGCAAACACTATCAACATGAGGTAGGTGGGTGAATCTCGGGTTCAAAACCCAAGGAGTAGAATACCTACTAACTAAATGGCATCACGGGATGCTATCGAGAAAAATGGCCAGATTCATCACACTGGGACACAAAACGTGGCTAGATTACTAGATGATACTCTAGACACCTAGGGTCATGATAATAACTCTGACATATATGTTAAGGCAACATAGTACCTCAACTCACCGATTAGTGTGGTTAATCTGGCCCAAAGGGACATCGGAACGGGAGGAAGGGATTTTGCAAATGCTTCAGGCTATTTAGAAACCTGGGATGACTCGGACAGCATAATGGCTGTAAATGCTCAAAATGATTTGAGACATCCTGAGAATAGTGGCATGACCACTCAACATCACAATATCAACATTCTGAGACCAGCTATGAACATACGGAAGTAGTAAAAACTGAACTAAGATTTGAAACTATCAATTCTATAAGTCTATGGATTAGTAACACGTCATCCTGATAGATAGATGAGAAGGCCTAGTTCTTAATCCCCGTAGAAGAGAAGAGGTTGACTCAGATCAGAAGGCCATGAGGTATAAGGAGTAAAAAGAGCCTTATGTTCCATCCCACAATCAATTCCCCTACATATAACTAAAGCATTTCTAGACTCAACTTCGACCAGTTTAGCTTGGTAATCCTACAGGCAGTCAAGCTCTGATACCAAAGCTGTCAGGACCCCGACTCAATGCCACATCGATCTAGCATGTAACACCTCATATCACTTTGCGGCCTCACGCACGGTATTCCCACGGGTGTCGCCTTACCTTTGCCCGGGACCGTTTGCGCCTTTTGGCACACGTATGATAGTGTCGCTAGCATCCATATGATAAGGAGCCCGGGCTGACATGGCTAGTCGTAAACCCAAAGTGGCACAGACTTACAGGGATAGGCATCCATGACCCAGCATCAAACGTGTCGGTCATCAGCGGGTGAGTTCCGGGCTGTAGCACTGGGCTAACAGGACTCCGGTAAACCGGGCTGTAGCGGGCTAACAGGACTCCGGTACTCAACGCGTGACATTTCCCCGAAGGGACAGACACAGGAACGAAGAAGGACACATGCCGGCCAGCCTAAGTGTTCCGGAGCAGTAGCAAGCTACCATGGCTCGGTGGAAACACTAGGAGACATTTCCCGGTAAGAGAGGCTACTAAAGATAAACAACTAGATAGTCAGATCCCACACATACCAAGCATTTCAATAACATACACACAATATGCTCAATATGTGCAAATACAACATGGCATCACAACATGACTCTACGACTCAAGTATTTATTCATTAGGCTCCGAGGAGCGAGATATTACAAACATGGGTCTCACGACCCAACATTCAGAGCATACAAGTCAAAGCACAAGCGGAAGCTAATATGTCTGAGTACAGACATCTACAAATGAAAAAGGCTTAGAAGCCTGACTATCTACTAGATCCTGCCGAGGGCACAAGATCGTAGCTGAGGTATCAAGCTAAACGTCGAAGTCCACGCGGAACTACTAACAAGACCGAAGTCTCTCGGCAAAAACATAAAATAGGCAAACGTGAGTACAAATGTACCCAGGAAGACTTACATCAGAACTAACTACATATGCATCATTATCAACAAAGGGGATGGTGGGGTTTAACTGCAGCAAGCCAGCTTTGACTGGTGGCTATCCCGAACTACGTCTGCAAGTAACTCTTTTGAGGTGGCGCACACGAGTCCACATATTCACCATATCAATACACCACTATGGATCCGCTCCCGTCTCCCTACGAGAACGCCATCCA
Organism: Triticum aestivum; assembly: GCF_018294505.1. NCBI lineage: Eukaryota > Viridiplantae > Streptophyta > Magnoliopsida > Poales > Poaceae > Triticum > Triticum aestivum. The sequence goes on along the minus strand of NC_057795.1, from coordinate 431,420,119 downwards.
TAGCACTCACGCTTATCTTGCGTATTTTAGAGTATCCACTTTCACTTGTCTATGAACTGTTATAGGCAACCTAGAAGTCCTTTACCGCGGACATGGCTATTCGAATAGGTGATGTTAACCCTGCAGGGGTGTACTTATTCATACATGTTTCCACCACTTAGCGTCTGCACACGACATGTGCTCGGCAGACTTCAAGCGAAAGTCGACGTGGGTGTAGACCACGACCTACCTAAACACTCAAGTCTCTAGTCCAGGTTTATCGCCTATTCGGGTTCCATCCATGAGGAGATCCGGCCGAAGTTTCGCTCACAGCCCCAAACGATGTGAACAGGGTTCCCGAGACACCAAACGGGCGCCTGGTACACCGTGCCATGTGCCTACCGCATCACAGCCCACCCCTACGGTCAGCGCTGCGCACGGCCTCCAGCATACTACAAACACCAGAAACTACTTGCAACTCCTGGACAGAGGACTAGGGTGAATAAGAAGTCGAGCAGGGTCATATTTCAGGGCCCAATGCATGGTAGTAGCTGAATCATGGATCACAAACACAGAACTCAGTTCCTAAGGACGACTTCAACGAGACAACCCACCATGTACTCCTACATGGCCTCTCACCGATACCTTTACCAAATCGTGTTCACACACTTAGCTCACACACAGTAGGACATGTTCACACACCTATGATTCATTCCCGATGAATCAGACCTGACACAACTCTAAGCAATAGCAGGCATGACAAATAAGCATGAATGAGTAGGCTCATCAGGGCTCAAACAACTCCTACTCATGCTAGTGGGTTTCATCTATTTACTGTGGAAATGACAGGTCATGCAGAGGATAAAGGGGTTCAGCTACCGCAGCAAGTAACAGATGAATCGTTGTTGTCCTAATGCAGTAAAAGAGAGCAGGAGCGAGAGGGTAGGATTGTATCGGAATGAACAAGGGGGTTTTGCTTGCCTGGCACTTCTGAAGATAATATAGTTCTTCATTGGTGTCATCGATCACATCGTCGGTACACATCTACTGAGAGGGGACAAGCACCGACAAACAAAGAAGAAACACAATCAATGCAATGCACAATATGATGCATGATAATGTCATGGCAATATGCTGTTAATTGAGCTAATGCAACTAGCAACCATATTTAATGAAGTTGGTTTGAATCCAATATTCAAATTCAAACTCCATATGTGGATATTTAATGCCATTTATATGATTTGTGCTAAACAGCAGCTATAAGTTGTTCTAACATGCATGAAAATGGTACAGATGGATAGATTGGATTTTTCTGATCGTTTTTCATATATAATTTGTTTGATTTGGAGTTACGGTTGAATTTCTATGATTTTTAGAAGTTAGCACTATTTTCTGGAATTTCCTGGATTATTTTTAAATCCAGAAAATGATTAACTGCGTCAGCATTGCGTCACTATGACATCAGTAGGTCAACTACGGCTGACCAGGTCAAACCTGACCAGTGGGGTCCACTGGTCAGTGACATAGAATCAGCTACAGAGGCTGACATGTGGGACCCGGTCAAAGGTGACATGGGCAAGTCAAAGTTGACAGGCGGGGCCCGCTGTGATTAGTGCTAATTTAACAGAGAAATTAAACTAACTAGTTTAGGCACTGGGGCCCACACGGCAGTGGCTCTAGGGGTGGTTAGCTTGGTCATTAGCGCTAATTAACCATGCCACGTCAGCATCGTCGGAGCTCAACGCCGGCGACCTGGGAACGCGGCGGAGACGCACTGGAGTGGCTTGGGTTTTGCCCACGGTCGACCAAATCGACCGCGGTTTGGTCCTATGCGTAGCTAGGGTTCGCGCGCATCTAGTAGGCCAACCGGGAGGAGCTGGGGTGGTCTGAGTCGACGGCGGCGAGCACGAATGCGGCGGTCGGAGTTCGGGCGAGGTTGGAAATGGTGCTGTGGGGCACGGCGGGGCGAACGGCTGGGTGCTACGTCCTCCTGGTGATGTGCTGATCACGGTGGTGTGCCCGGCTTTGAGGCACTGTGGCTCTGGCCATGACGGCGACATGCGGTGGCGGCGGCGGGTGCGGTCGAGCTCGGTGCGGTCGCTGCGGTGCTTGAGAGCGAGAACAGGAAGGGGGAGGAGGAAGAGGAGCTCACGGGGAGTGCAGGGGGCGTCGAAGCGGGCTCGAGGAAGGGTCGGAGCAGACGGCGCGGCCGTGGCGATCTCGGCGTCCGAGGGGGAAGAAGGCGAGGTAGCCGGCGGTGCAGGGCGGCAGGCCTCGCGTGGCTCTGCGTAGATGATGAAGACGACCCTGTGGTTCTCCTGGGCGGGTCAGCGAGGCGAGGGGAGCTCGGCGGGCACGGTTATGGCAACGGCGGCGACGGCGGCGCTCGGGAAGAGAGGGGAAGGGAGCCAGAGGAGGGGATGAGCATGGGGAGATTGAGAGAGCGTCGAGGGGGCTGCGTGGCGTCTCCCAGGGGTCGAGGAAGCGAGCAGGGAGGCAGGAGGAGGTGGAAGCAGGAGGTGGCCGCGGCTCGGCTGTGCGCGCGACACGCACAATGCCAGAAGGCATGGGGAAGAAGACGCACGAGGAGGTGGGCTGGGCTAGCCAATCCGGGCCGGCCAGGTGGGCTTTGGTGGATCCCAGGTAAGTTCCAGGTAAGTCTCTCTCTCTCTTATTTCCTGTTTTCTATTTTTCTGTAACTTGATGGCTTTATTAAAAATACTAAAACATTTCCAAAAATCCTGCAAATAATTGTGGGCTCTGTTGGGATTATTCAAAATAGCCCACACTTAATTTCAGAATTAATTGAGCACTTAAAATAATATATAGCATTTAAATGCCCAATTGCAAATACTATATGATTTAATTCAGTGACCAAATATGTCATGGAAAAATGTGCAACACCTCTGGTTATGGTTTCTAGCATTATCCAGAAATGATGAACATTTTTAAAAGCCATTTGGACTTACTGAAAATATTTTAGGTGAACCTAGTGAATTCCTTTAATGCTAGGGTTTGGACAATCCCCATTTCAACTTTCTATAAAAGTAAACATGATGCATCACCAAAGACTAGTACTAGTGCATTGCCAGAAGCTAGAGATGTGACACAAATTCCTCAAAAGGATCGAAGTCCTTATATGATCATCATCATGCTAACCCTTATGTTTCATAGGGTAGAGCTAAGGGCTATGAATATGTGCATTATTCTTCAAATCATTATGTTCATAAGTCCTCGAAGAATTTCTCTTCTTATTCATATGCTTACCCTAACCCCTCTTATGTAAAACGAAGTGGACTGGCGTCTATGCCACCTTTCTCATATGGTTCTTGCAGAGTGATGAATTCCTTGCCACCCCTTCAGATGTGGGTGGTGAAGAAAAAGAACTAATCTCTTATGCAGGGTCAGGTCTCCAGACGTGCTCAAAACGTCTGAAGAATTTGCTGGAGACCTGAACAGTGCCTGATAGGATGCAGGCTAATCATGATGAAATGAACTTTCATTTCACACGTCCTCCTACCAATCTATCTGTTCTATTGTTTGATCAAATTGATCTGATGATATTGATATCATATTCTTCACTGAGGAAGTATATGAGTTCGTAAGTTGCACTAATTTATCTGCAGGATGATCAACCCAAAGCCAATGAGTGGGTCCTCGATAGTGGATGTACAAATCACATGACTGCTAACAAGAATCTATTGATGGATGCTCCTTTATCACCGTCACATCTGAAGCATATCATCTTCGCTCACAAAGGCAAAAGTCAGGTATTGGGTCTAGGTAAGGTTGCGATCTCTAAGGACATACACATGGACAAAGTCATGCTTGTCGAGTCCTTAGGATACAATCTCATGTCTGTCTCAATGCTTTGTGATCTTGATATGGTTGTTGTCTTTAGCAAGTATCGTTGTGTTGTGATCATGGAAGATGACAATTCCAAAGTATTCGAAGGCTTTAGGAGAGGAGACTTGTACATTGTTGATTTCTCTACAGGACCACAACCGGCTGTATGCTTACTTGCAAAAGCTTCAGAAGGCTGGCTATGGCATCGACGACTTGGTCATGCTGGCATGAGGAATCTGCACACACTCTCGAAGAAGAAGCATGTCATTGGCATTGAGAATGTCAAATTCCTCAAGGATCACTTATGCGGAGCCTGTGAAGCTGGGAAGATGACAAAGGCCAAGCATCCAGCGAAGACTATCATGACTACCACTCGACCATTTGAATTGCTTCACATGGATTCTTCGGTCCTAATCATTATTCTGCTGTTACAAATGATGCATCTCTATATGGCTTTGTTATTGTTGATGATTACTCTCGTTACACATGGGTACACATTGTCACTTACAAACATGAGGTGCAGGAAGTCTTCAAACGATTTTCCTCGAGGGTTTCAACCAACTTTGGTGTGAAGATCAAGCAAATCAGGAATGACAATGGAATTGAGTTCAAGAATTCTGGTCTTGATGACTATCTTGATGAACTTGGTATTACTCATGAGTTATCTACTCCTTATACTCCTCAACAGAATGGCGTCGTGGAGCACAAGAACAGAACTCTTGTTGAGATAGCTCGCACTATGCTTGATGAATACAAGACGGCTCGTCGTTTCTGGAGTGAGGCAATTGATACTGCGTGCCACATCATCAACATAGTATATCTTCACATTCTTCAAGAAGACTGCCTATGAACTCCTCACTGACAAGAAACCCAATGTGAGTTACTTGAAAGTCTTCGATGCTAAATGTTGGATTAGAGATCCTCATCACAATTCTAAATTTGCACCGAAAGCACATGAGGGTTTCATGCTTGGTTACGGAAAGGACTCGCACACCTACAAAGTCTTCAACAACGTTCTTCACAAGGTTGTTGAAACTGTGGATGTGCGGTTCGATGAAACTAATGGCTCGCAAAGAGAGCACCTACCTTCTGTGATAGATGAACCAACACCTGAGGATTCTATCAAGTTCAAAGCCACTGAGGATGTCATTCCTACTGAAGAATCTACTGAAGAATTCATTCCAGAACTTGATGAACGTTGAGCTGGCGCACCTGAAAAAAATGGTGCTGAGGAAAATGCACCTGAAGAAAATGCAGATCAAATTCCTCGAAGACAACCTGCTCATCCTCGTATTGCAAACGAAGTGCAAATCGAGAACATCATCGATGACATTGAAGCACCAGGTCCTCTCACACGCTCAAAAGCTTCACATTTATCTAACTTTTGTGGGCACTTTGCTTTTGTCTCTATCACAGAGCCCACTAAGGTAGATGAAGCATTTCTGGAGCCTGAGTGGATTCAAGATATGCAAGAAGAATTACATCAGTTCGAGCTCAACAACGTCTGGGAGCTGGTCAAACGTCCAGATCCTCGCAAGCACAACATTATTGGCACAAAGTGGATCTATCGCAACAAGCAAGATGAAAATGTCCTTGTGGTGAGGAATAAGGCACGGCTTGTAGCTCAAGGCTACACACAGGTTGAAGGAATTGACTTCGATGAAACTTTTGCACCTGTTTCTATACTTGAGGCTATTCGCATATTACTTGCTTATGCTAACCATCATGATATTATCTTACAACAAATGGATGTGAAAAGTGCATTCCTCAATGGTAAGCCTGGGGAAGAAGTATATGTTGCTCAACCCCCAGGTTTTGAAGATCCAAAGAATCCTGACAAAGTCTTCAAGCTCAACAAGGCCCTGTACGGCCTCAAGCGTGCCCCTCGGGCGTGGTATGATACTTTGAAGGAATTCCTCATGAAGAAAGGCTTCAAACCAGGTTCACTCGACCCAACTCTTTTCACTAAGTCTTATGATGATGAATTGTTTGTGTGCCAAATATATGTTGATGATATCATTTTTGGCTGTACTGACCAACAATATAGTGATGAATTTGCCAATATGATGAGTGAAGAATATCAAATGTCTATGATGGGAGAATTGAAGTTCTTTTTAGGTCTTCAAATTCGTCAACAGCGCAATGGGATATTCATATCTCAAGAGAAATACCTCAAGGACGTATTGAGGAAATTCGGCATGCAAGATTGCAAAGGGGTCAAAATTCCAATGCCCACAAATGGCCATTGTCGGTGTCAAAACCGGCGGATCTCGGGTAGGGGGTCCCGAACTGTGCGTCTAGGCGGATGGTAACAGGAGACAGGGGACACGATGTTTTACCCAGGTTCGGGCCCTCTTGATGGAGGTAAAACCCTACGTCCTGCTTGATTAATATTGATGATATGGGTAGTACAAGAGTGGATCTACCACGAGATCAAGGAGGCTAAACCCTAAAGCTAGCCTATGGTATGATTGTTGTAATGTATGTTGTGTCCTACGGACTAAAGCCCTCCGGTTTATATAGACACCGGAGAAGGCTAGGGTTACACAGAGTCGGTTACAATGGTAGGAGATCTACATATCCGTATCGCCAAGCTTGCCTTCCACGCCAAGGAAAGTCCCATCCGGACACGGGACGGAGTCTTCAATCTTGTATCTTCGTAGTCTTGGAGTCCGGCGGACGATGATAGTCCGGCTGTCCGGACACCCCCTAGTCCAGGACTCCCTCAGTAGCCCCTGAACCAGGCTTCAATGACGATAAGTCCGGCGCGCATAATGTTCGGCATTGCAAGGCGGGTTCCTCCTTTGAATAATCCAGAGAAGATCATGAACACCAGGATAGTGTCCGGCTCTGCAAAATAAATTCCACATTCCACCGTAGAGAGAATAAAATGTCCACAAGTCCAATCTGCTGACGTATTTTGCTGCATGTCGTCACGCCACTAACAAGCCTTTACTTGAATCGTTTTTTATTATACCACCTCACCACGTTTAGCGAAGCGGTTTCCTTGGCACGTCTTGTCGAAGCAGAGATCGTGTTCCCCTTATTCCGGGATTCTCATCAATACGGACGTGGGTAACCCAACCGCGCCATTGATGGTGGCGCTTGGGAGATAAGCGAGTTTTACCAGGCTGGTGGGGGACGCATAGTCTTCGCCCGCCTATATATAAGGGATAAGGATTCACCTTTTCACCCACGCCTTCTTCCTCCTTTGCTTATCCACCTCCGCGCACTCAAGCTCCAACGCCCAAGCTCGCGCATCTCATCTAACCTTCCCCGACCATGTCCGGAGGGGGAGGCAAATGGTTGGCTTCCACCGTTAAGGAGGAGCACATCACCAAGCTGCGCAGCGCCGGATACCTTTCCGGCGATATCGCGCACCGGCTGCCCGACGAGGGGCAGCTCATCCCTACCCCCGGGCCCCATGAGAGGGTCGTTTTCCTTCCCCACTTCCTCCGCGGACTGGGCATTCCACTTCACCCCTTTGTCCGGGGGCTCATGTTCTACTACGGCCTGGATTTCCACGATCTGGCGCCGAACTTCATCCTCAACATCTCGGCGTTTATCGTCGTGTGCGAGGCCCTCCTCTGCATCCAGCCCCACTTCGGCTTGTGGCTCAAGACCTTCAACGTCAAGCCGAAGGTAGTGAAGGGAACGCAGGCGGAGTGCGGAGGCGCCATGTTGGGCAAGATGCCCAACGTCCTCTGGTTCGAAGGGGCCTTCGTGGACTCCGTTAAGGGGTGGCAATCGGGGTGGTTCTATATCACCGAGCCGCGCGACCCTACGTGGGCGGCGGCCCCCGAGTTTAGATCTGGTATCCCTACGCAGCTCACCTCCTGGAAAGAGAAGGGCTTGTTGTGGGGTAATCCGAAGGAGCTGACGGGACTCCGAGCCTGTATCCAGAAGCTGGTGAACAAGAAGCTCAGGCTCGTCGACGTGGTCCAAGTCATGCTCGTCCGCCGGATCCTCCCATGCCAAGAACGGGCATTCAATCTGTGGGAGTTCGATCCGGAACAGCACCAGGCGCTGAGCGGGCTCTTCGACACGACGTACGAAGGCGCCTGGAGGGTGCTGTTTAAGGGCGCCGAAGCCCCCGCATCCGCGACAGAAGATCGCGGATTTCACTCGCAGCATCCGGCTGACGAGGTAAGTGATTCTACCCCTTTACGGGACACTTGTGGTAAACAGATTGATTCTAAGAGGGTTTCAATCTCCCTTTTCCTTTGACAGGAATGGATGAAGAAGGCCGAGCAGCTCATCTGCCCGGCTCCCATGCCAGAAGACCCAGTGGATGCCCGTCTAGCGGGGCTGCTGGTTCCGGCACCGCACGTGGTGCCGGAGAAGAAGGCCAAGAAGGTGGCCACGGGCACTCGAAAGAGTTCCCGTAATCAGGCGTCCGACGATGAGGCGGACTCCTCCCCCGAAGACGAGGAGGAGGAAGAAGACTCTCTCCCGGAGGGGGGAGAGAGAGGAAGAGGAACGCTTCCCCAATAGGGGAGGCCAAAGGGTCCAAGAGGGGGAGAACCATTCCCCCGGACAGCTCCGCCAACACCGACATTGGCGACGAGGAGTGGCCTTCAAGGGCCAGGCCTCCGGCGAGATCGTAAGTATCCGGATCCCTGATATGCAATTTCTTTCGTGTCACATAGTGTCCTACTAATGCCGCATACTGCCCGCAGTCCGGCCGATGATGATTTCCCCGCTTCATCGAGCGGGTCGTTGGCCCCGTCAGATGTGGATTCACTTCCGACTGCCTCTACCCCCCGCGCCGATGAGGACGCCGAGGTGGGATCCCAGAAAGGGACCCATCAGGAGGAGGCTCCGGAGGCGCCGCAAGGCAGCCTCTCGGACTTTTGCGCCGGACTCTACGTCGGAACCTGCAGTGGTTCCAGAGTCCGGCAGGCGGCCCCTTCGAAAGAAGGGCAAGACCGTGACACCGGCGGCCTCCGTCCAACCGGAGGCGCCGGACAACTTGCTAGAGGCGCTCAAAGGCGCTTCCATCGAGGAAGAACACCGCACTGTTATGAGTGCGGTGATTCAGAAGGTTCAGCTCGCCAAGAGCGGGCTGATCGAAGCCTGCAGTAGCCTTCTAACAGGATTTGAGGTAAGAAGTTAAAATTATGTAATGTAATACCGCATAGATAGTAGCCCCTGATGCTCGGTTTGGTCTTCGGAAAGAAAAGCCGGACTGAGGATCTAAAAAGATATTCGCAGGTTGCTAATAAATTATGTTAATATGGGTTTGCAGGCTGTGATGCTGACCTCTGCCGCATTGACTGCGGAGGTTGGTACATTAAAGCAAGATCTCGAGCGGTCCAAGCGAGAGCTCGGCCATGCCAAGAGGCAGCTCGAGGACAAAGAAGGTGAGTAGCACCACTTTGAATTTTTACCTTACAGAAAAGGATTTTGGTCGCAATAAAATTAACAAGGATAATATGGGTATTGCAGGGGCCACAAACGAGGTGGCAGCCCTGAAGGAGGCTATGTCCACGGCCGAATGCAGTGCGGCCGCGGAACGGGCAGAGCGAGAAAAGCAGGAGGCACAGGTGGTGGCAGTGCGGCAAGAGCTCCAGGCTCTCATGGGGAAGCATGAGAGCTTGGAGCGCGACTCCAAGACTCGATAGTCCGAGCTCGCCTCGGCTCTCGAAAGTGCCAAGTCCGCCAAGGACGAGGCCCGTAAGGCCCTTCAGGAGGTTGAAGATGTGAAGAAGATAGCGGCGGGTAAGGCATTTTTCATGCAAAGCAAGCATGTTAATGTAAACTGCCTGACACTTACCCGCATTCGGAGCTCTCCAGGGGCGTTTGCAGATCTGCCGCGTAGTGTGTCCGATGCCGCCGCATTCTACCGTGGCGAGGAGGGGAGCTCAACGGAGAAGGTCTTCTGGTCTCAGTACGCTGAGGCCGGCCATCCGGTGCCCCCAAGCGACCAGCTGAAGCAGCTGGTCGAACTCCACAAGGTAGCTCAGGAGGCCATGAAGGGCCTTATAGTCCGGCTGTGGCCTGGACAGGCCATGCCTGGGAGCTACTTCGGCCTCGTGCGGCGGCTGGTGGATGCGTGCCCCTGGGTGGAGGTCATCAAGCGCTCCGCCTGTATTGAAGGTGCTCGTCGGGCCCTTGCCCGCACAAAGGTGCACTGGGGCAGGCTGGATGCGGAGAAGCTTCTTACTGACCCGCCGCCACCGGGCAAGGAGTATCGTACGCCCGAAATGTATTATAAAACTGTCCTGAAGGGAGCCCGCGATATTGCGGATGAATGCCCTAGAGATGTAATTTTGAGTAAACTCGCTATGTATTATCCTGTGCGCTGAAAACTTTGTTCATGTGCGCTTTAAGCAACGCTTGTTTAATTTAAAATATTACCTTCTGTGCGGCCGTTTATAAAATCTGAGAGATGGCAAGTCGTTGGCTTCAGCCCCCAAGCCGCAAGTGCTGGGGTGTTCGGGATAACTTGAGCACTCTTGTTCCCATTTTTGGGTCCATCTAGGGAGGCGCTCAACACAACGAACAAGGCAACCGGACTTATAATGCTTGAACACTCTCACTTAGCCATAGAATTCTATAATTTTAAATTTCGGCGAAGCCCCTAGTATTCGGAAGACCGAATTCGGGGCGCTATCCACGCCTTCGTCGGACATTATCCGGAACTTCGCTCGAAGCGGCGTGAGTCTTTAAGGACCCGAAAAGACCTCTCGAACAGCGACCAGTCTCTCGCCTTATCATGCCGGTCAGTTTTAGCTTTCTCCACTGAGGCGCTCGCCCGGCTCAAGCGGGGCGCAATCGCAGTGGTTCTCCTAGTGCCACCTTAGCCTACGGAACGGAACGTAAGGCACCAAAACGTGGGAGCCGGGCAAACCCAACTATTGACCCAAGACATGATTCGGAGCCGATTCATATAATGCTATAAGTTCGGGGTGCCGCACTTGTGAAAGTGTTCGGACTTATCACACCATAATGTGGGGAACATAAGCCCCTGGTGTATTAGGCCGTACCAAAATATACGGGTGCAAGATGTCATGTAATGAACATATATATGTAATAACAGGCAAAAAAGTGCTGCGTCATTTATTAAAGGAAGTCTGCTATGAGTGCGGACTGATACAAATAATGCGGTAAACAAGGGTTTTGTACTAGTTAAACATGTCCCCCTCCAGGGATGGGCTGCGACTTGGTGTATATAATCAAATTTAATGCTCGTAATTGAGACCACCTGAGTGTTCGTCGCCGCATTCTTTCTTCCCCGGCTGTTGCATCATGAGTTCGGCAGGTTCACCGCCGGACAGGGCCTCTGGCTAACGGAGTCCTGTGTATACAAAGAAGGAAAATAATAATAAGAAAGAGCTGCACACTTGCGAGCCCCTGGTGTGGTCGAGTCGCACTCTGGGTCTATTGTGGTCGTGCCCCTTCCCCTACGCCCATGGTATCTCCAAAGCGTAATGATGTACGCGGAGGGTTGTTCTTGCGATCATGCGAGGGCGGGGGTTAGGGCCGCATTGCTACGCGTGCTCGGATCGTGCCAGGTGGTCTTGGTTGGTGTTGCTTCGGGCGCGTTTGGCTGTATCCGGCCGTTTAACGGCCGGACTCGAAAATTGCCTTAAAAGGCTGCTCTGTACTTCTGCCGCGAGAGCCGCTGTATGTTCCTATGTTCGGAGGGAGTGTTCCATATTTCCGTTGACCGTGATGACTCCACGAGGGCCTGGCATCTTGAGCTTGAGGTATGCATAATGCGGCACCGCGTTGAACTTTGCAAACGCGGTTCGTCCGAGCAGAGCGTGATAGCCGCTGCGAAATGGGACTATGTCGAAGATTAACTCCTCGCTCCGGAAATTATCCGGGGATCCGAAGACCACTTCCAGTGTGACTGAGCCTGTACAATTGGCCTCCACACCTGGTATGACGCCTTTAAAGGTTGTCTTTGTAGGTTTAATCCTTGAGGGGTCTATGCCCATCTTGCGCACTGTATCCTGATAAAGCAGGTTCAGGCTACTGCCGCCGTCCATCAGGACTCTCGTGAGGTGAAATCCATCGACGATTGGGTCTAAAACCAATGCGGCGAATCCGCCATGGCGGATGCTGGTCGGATGGTCTCTTCGATCGAAAGTGATCGGACAAGAGGACCATGGATTGAACTTCGGGGCGACTGGCTCCATCGCGTATACGTCCCTTAGTGCACGCTTCCGCTCCCTCTTGGGTATATGGGTTGCGTAAATCATGTTCACCGTCCGCACTTGTGGGGGGAAACCCTTCTGTCCTCTATTGTTCGGCGGTCGGGTCTCTTCCTCGTCGTCGCTGTTTAGCCCCTTGTCATTGTTTTCGGCAATTAACTTGCCTGCCTGCTTGAACACCCAGCAATCTCTGTTGGTGTGATTAGCTGGCTTTTCAGGGGTGCCATGTATCTGGCATAAGCGGTCGAGTATTCCGGTCCAAATTGGACGGACCCGGAGTGGTTCTTTTGAATGGCTTCTTCCGCTGACCGGGTTTAGAGCCTCGGAATCCGGCGTTGACTGCCGTATCCTCCTTGTCGTCGCTGTTAATGCGGCGTTTATTTTTGCTTCGACGCGACCTGCCATTGTGGTCCTTAGTATCCGGACTGCCAGAATTTTTACTGAGGTTGTTGCTGCGAGCTAGCCAGCTATCCTCTCCCGCGCAAAAGCGGGTCATTAATGATGTGAGGGCTGCCATGGATTTCGGCTTTTCCTGTCCCAGGTGCCGGGCTAGCCACTCGTCGCGGATGTTATGTTTGAAGGCTGCGAGGGCCTCTGCATCCGGACAGTCGACGATTTGGTTTTTCTTTGTCAAGAACCGTGTCCAGAATTGTCTGGCCGATTCATCTTGTTGCTGAATTATGTGGTTGAGGTCATCGGCGTCTGGTGGCCGCACATACGTGCCCTGGAAGTTGTCGAGGAATGCGGCTTTTAGGTCTTCCCAACACCCAATTGACTCTGCGGGCAAGCTGTTAAGCCAATGCCGAGCTGGTCCTTTAAGCTTGAGTGGGAGATACTTGATGGCATGGAGGTCGTCGCCGCGGGCCATATGGATGTGAAGGAGATAATCTTCGATCCAAACCGCGGGGTCTGTTGTGCCATCGTAGGATTCGATGTTTACGGGTTTAAACCCTTCAGGGATTTGATGATCCATTACTTCATCGGTGAAGCATAGCGGGTGTGCGCGCCTCTATATTGAGCAATATCACGACGTAGCTCGAGAGAACGTTGTCTGTTGTGTTCGGCCCAGCCGGAGTTATTGTATCTGGCGCGACGGTATTCGTCGTGGGTCGTGGGGCGCCCTCGTGATCCGTAGATGGATCTAGATTGCCTTGCTTTGTCCTCCAATATATCTCGCAAGTCCGGCGCGTTCCCTCTGGGCTTCGCACTTTTGGAGCGATGCCAGGGTACGGTCTTGGTGGAGGGCCTGGATGCCTCTCTGTCGCGACCACTGGGTGGTCGGTCTACCGTATCGTGCGCTGGTGATGAAGGTATGTATGCTTCCTCCTCTAATCGGGGGAGCAACTTGCGTCTTGGGTAACTTTTGGAGGGGCGTTCGAGTTTATACTCTTCGGCCGCGAGGACCTCGGTCCATTGATCGGCCAGCAGGTCCTGATCAGCTTGAAGCTGCTGCTACTTTTTCTTTAGGCTATTTGCCGTGGCAATAAGCCTGCGTTTGAAACGCTCTTGTTCGACGGGATCCTCGGGCACGACGAATTCGTCGTCGTTGAGGCTTGCCTCGTCTTCGGAGGGAGGTATATAGTTATATTCCTCGACCTCTTCGTCTGCCGCCCTCTCGTGAGGGCTTGCTTCTGCATCCTCCTGCGCTGAGTCTTGCTGGAGGGGATTATCTTCGGCACTCTCTGGGGTATTATTATCTCCTGTGCCGGAATCTCCATTCTTGCTGTGGCGGGATTTAGAGCGGCGCCGCTGACGCCGGCGCTTGGGCTGTTTCTTTAAGGAGTCTGCCTCCGCTGCTTCTTCGTCGTCCCCATCTTTTGGGGTGTCCACCATGTATATGTCGTATGACGAGGTGGTCTTCCAGTGCCCTGTAGGCGCTGGTTCCTGTTCGTCTCCGGCATCGTCGTCCATAGCGTCGATGTCTTCGGAGTCGTAGTCTAGCATGTCGGTTAGATCGTCGACAGTGGCTACAAAGTGGGTGGTGGGTGGGCTCTGAATTTCTTCATCGTCCGTATCCCAACCATCCTGGCCATAATCCGGCCAGGACTCTCCGAATAGCGAGAGATGCTTTAGCGAATTTAGGATGTCGCCAAAGGACGAGTGTTGGAAGATGTCAGCGGTGGTGAATTCCATAACCGGCGCCCAATCAGATTGGATTGGCAGGGGCGTGGGAGGTCCGGAGTCCGGCAAGGAGTCCGGCACCTCGGAGTCACAAGCTTCGCGAGGGACAAGGTTAGTGTTCGGCTCCATCGCCGTGGAAGTTGAAGCCCTCGAGGCGGTGTCCAACCACCGGTCCTCGATCTGGGCGATCGGCTCCGGTCTAAGGGCCGGAGCGGATTCTTGTGCGGCCACCAAGGCACTGTTCGGCGGCAGAGCTAGATCATGCTCATCGTAACAGTGTGGCACGCTTGGCTGTGGCTCGAGCCCGTCGAAGATCAAGTCCCCGCGGATGTCGGCCGTGAAGTTTAGGCTTCCGAATCTGACCTGACGGCCAGGGGTGTAGCTTTCGATCTGCTCCAGATGGCCAAGTGAATTAGCCCGCAGCGTGAAGCCGCCGAATACGAAGATCTGTCCGGGGAGAAAAGTCTCACCCTGGACAGCGTTGTTGATTGAAGAAGCCATCGAGCCTATCGGTGACGACACAGAGGAACTCTCAATGAAAGCACCAATGTCGGTGTCAAAACCGGCGGATCTCGGGTAGGGGGTCCCGAACTGTGCGTCTAGGCGGATGGTAACAGGAGACAGGGGACACGATGTTTTACCCAGGTTCGGGCCCTCTTGATGGAGGTAAAACCCTACGTCCTGCTTGATTAATATTGATGATATGGGTAGTACAAGAGTGGATCTACCACGAGATCAAGGAGGCTAAACCCTAAAGCTAGCCTATGGTATGATTGTTATAATGTATGTTGTGTCCTACGGACTAAAGCCCTCCGGTTTATATAGACACCGGAGAAGGCTAGGGTTACACAGAGTCAGTTACAATGGTAGGAGATCTACATATCCGTATCACCAAGCTTGCCTTCCACGCCAAGGAAAGTCCCATCCGGACACGGGACGGAGTTTTCAATCTTGTATCTTCGTAGTCTTGGAGTCCGGCGGACGATGATAGTCCGGCTGTCCGGACACCCCCTAGTCCAGGACTCCCTCAGCCATCTGTGCACTAATGAAAATGGTCAAGACTTCGATCAAAAGGTATACCACTCCATGATTGGCTCTTTATTGTACCTATGTGCATCTAGGCCGGATATCATGCTTAGTGTTTGCATGTGTGCCCGATTTCAAGCTACACCGAAGGAATCACACCATAAGGCTGTGAAGCATATTCTTCGATACTTAGCTCACACACCAACACTTGGATTATGGTATCCCAAGGGCTCTTCTTTTGATCTCATTGGATATTCAGACTCTGACTATGCTGGCGATCGCGTGGACCGCAAGTCAACATCAGGCACATGTCATTTCCTCGGACGATCTTTGGTCTGTTGGTCCTCGAAGAAACAGAACTGTGTATCACTCTCCACTGCAGAAGCTGAGTACATTGTTGTTGTATCATGCTGTGCTCAACTACTATGGATGAAGCAAACACTCAAGGACTATGGCGTCAACGTGAAGAATGTGCCTCTCTACTGTGACAATGAGAGTGCCATCAAGATTGCTCATAACCCAGTTCAGCACTCGAAGACCAAGCACATCCAGATTCGTCATCATTTTCTTCATGATCATGTGTTGAAGGGCGACATCTCCATCGATCACGTTAGCACTAAAGATCAACTGGCCGATATCTTCACTAAGCCCTTGGATGAGAAGAGATTTAGCAAGTTGCGGTGTGAGCTAAATATCCTAGAATCTTCGAATGTTCTCTGAAATGGACACACATCCTAACACTTATGCTGACTTGATGACTTAGATACGCAACACACGAAGTAACTTTTTCTTCAATGAATGAAGACTAACCCTCTAAGTGTGAAGAAATTAATGAAGAAATTGATTCTTAGAGCCCTACGACAATTGTACGCGGTGTCTGAAATCAGCTTTCTTATACGGTGGGTTACGCCACCACCCAAAGTTGGAAATCTTCAATTTGAGTTTTTCTTCGTTTTTGAAATTCCTCAGTTCTTCAAATTCTTCAACTTTGCATTGTCTTCACTCTTTCCGATGTTGTTCTTCATTTGAAAGTAGATATATATATATATATATACACTATATATACACACTATATATATATATATATATATATGAGTTTAATGTCCTCTACAGCATTCACTTATTGCTAATTCTTCAAGTTTGATTTCTTCTGCTAAGTGAATGTGATCGGACCCTTCCCCTTCTATGCTAAACTCAACCCAGTCTATTCACAAATTCTTCATGTGCGTTCTAATTGAAACTTGTTCAAAATCTTCAGTGTGTCCTTGACAACTGAAGAAATTGTGAACGGAACTTTTAAACTTATCTTATCTAAATTTTTGGCATTGCCGCTCAAACTGTTCCACTTCTCATGACAATACTTACCTATTCGCCCACGATCCTACACGATCACCATCTCTCAGTACGTGGGTGACACATGTCAAGCGGATGAGAAGGGCCAGGGGCACGTTCATCCGATTTCCTTGGGTGAACAGTTTTTCACTCCCTCTATAAATACCCCTGTCTCTTCCTCACTTCACTTTCACCTCGCTCGCGCTCTCTCCCGCTCGAGCTTCCCGAAACCCTAGCGCCACTGCTACTTCATCGTCACCGGTGAGGAAGAGCTTCACTGCCTCGACCTCGTCGCCGTCGTACTCGCGCCGGTTGTGGACTTCTTCACTCCGCCGCCATTGTAGCTATCTTCCTCTGCCGAGTTAGGGCGTGGAAGATCTGACCCGATGAACTTCACATCTACTCTTTCCAGTTCGTCGCGTTCTTCACTTCGGGTAATTAAAAGTTACTTTTACTGCCCTCTTTGATTCTCAAGTTTTCTTGAAAATCTTCAAAGGTGTTTATTCTTCAAATCTTCACACACATGAACACCTCACATGTCATCTGCTCTTGATTTGTTTCTCTAAGCAATGATTTTCTTCAAGATTCCTCAGTTGTATGGATTTTCAATCTATACAACTCTAGAACCTAAGATAAAGAACGCTTAGTGAAATTCCTCAAGACTCATCTGGTCAAATTCCTCAAAACCTATTCATTTTTGAAAAACCTTCTGAGAATGCATATGACCTCTCCAAATTCCTCGCAACTATACTCAGTTCATAGGTACAAATGTCCGCTGCTGAATCACTAGGTTCTCATCAACTTAACTCATTTGCAGCGTTCCTCGAAGAAAAGTTGCACACCTCTTCAGAAACTTCAGTTGTTCATATTCCTCAGCTGAAGAAAATGGCTGACAAGAAGCCACAGAAGGGAGGAAAGAGGCCTGAGCTCAATACTGCGTTTGAAATTCCTAAGGACATTTATGTTGGACACTGCACTCCTGATGAAGCCAAGTTTGGCAAGGAGGACAAAAATCAGCGCAAGGTGCGCATACAAAGGATAGAGAGGAGATGGGCACGGGAATGGAGGGAGTACAGGTATGTTACTCCCAAGTATATGAAGAAACTCGTGCTCAACCCTCCATGCTCAAGACCTCCATTGGCACCAGGCCAATTGGCAGATCCTACCAGCCTCAAGCGCGGTGAGGACTATGCGGATGAATGGGCAAAGCGCCAGGCCAAATTGGCCAAGCAAGCAAAGGAAGCAGTGAAGAAATTCAACACAGACTCTGCTGCTGCTGCTGCCTCTGCTGAGGCCTCTGCTAGTCAGCCAAAGAAGGCAATGCATAAGAAGCCTGTGCATAAGTCCAGTGCTTCACCTTCAATGCCCTCACGGCCAAGCTCCTCTGCTGTGCCCTCAAGGCCAGATTCTTCAAGGCCCTCACGGCAAATTCCTCAGACTGCTCCTTCAAAGTCCTCGGCTCCTCCGTCAAAGTCTTCAGCCGCTCCGACCAAATCCTCGGCACTTGTGCATCTCGCCTCGTGCCAAAGGAATCAAGGCTTCTCAATTGCCTCAGGAGCATCTGCAAGCTCCTCAGCTGCTCGAAATTCCTTAGTTGGTCCCTCTCTGCTAAAGAAAAAGGCCACTGCTAGACGAGGCCTTCTACCAAGTCCTCACAAGAAGCAGGTCGCCTTCCAAGTGCCCTCTGATGATGATGAGGCTGATGATGAAGAACTTGCCGAAATCATCAGAGACAGGCAAGCCAGGGCTGCTAGAGCCAAAGGCAGCAATGTGCCGCTGATGTTGGATCCAAAGTTGATCCTCGACTACATTGACCTGTGGCACAAGGACCCTAACACGCCTTTGCCGGAGATGAACCTCACTCCTGGTCAGAGTCATGTTCTGACTGCCTTTATTGAGGAAGAAAAGTGGAAATTTGAACAAGGCAGAAGTTTGAAGAAAGCGCAATACAAGAAACAATGCTACCTCAAGGACAATGTCCTCACTCTCACTCCTGATCAGCTCCTTGCCTAGCAAGTTGAAATCAAACAACTGAGTGATGAATTTGATCGCTACCATGCTGATTGGAAGGGTGCCAAGGTGCAGTTCGTCAATCCGACAAAGAAATTCACTTCAAGTGCCGCTGCTCCTGTGCACGTTGAAGTTACTCAGGCTGAAGCATCTGCTCAGCCTACTGAAGAACATGCCAGCACCACTGATGACAATCAGGCTGCTGAAGAAAATGAGAGTACTAGGGCTGATGACTCCATTCCAGCCACTGAAGATATTGTCAGGGCATCCACTAGTGGTGCGCCTGAAGAAAGTGAAGAAGTCAGGGCAACTGCATCAGTTGCGCCCGAGGAAAATGAACCAAAGTCCTCTGCACCTCCTGCTCCACCTCCTGCTCGTACACCAACTCCGATCCTTCCATCTGCATCAGATGCGAAGAAGACCAAGGATGTAGAGCGTGCAGCTGTGAAGAAAATGAAGGCATCAACTTCATCAAATTCTTCAGCTCCAAAGAAGATGAAGCCTCTGACTAGTTCAATTGACAATCCAATTGATGATGTTCCAGTCTCCTCCATGCCATCAAAGGACCTTGTTCCTTTTGGTGAAGATTATGTGATTCCCAATGAATCTGATGAAGAAACTCCTTCTACTGCTTCGACAGAGCAGTTGGACAAAGAAATTGAAGTGGATGAAATCCCTTCAACTCTAGTCATTTCCTCACCTATGCCTCAGTTCACTACTGAAGAGGCAGGTGTTGAAGAAATAGAAGATGAGGATGTGGACATTGGTTGTACCACTCCTGCGCTCAATGATGAATTTTGGGACAGTCAGCACCCCAACTCTCCAATGTTCACTCCATTCCAAGCAATTCCTCAGTCCCCTACTGCCACTGAAGTGCAAATGGGATCTGAAGAACCTCATGCAACCTCAAGTGTTCATGAAGAAATTCCAGCCACCAGTGCTGAAGAAATTGTCAATGAAGAATTGAAGACCCAGGCTAAAGCTACAGAAGAGCCTGAAATTCCTCAGCCTGAGGAACCTGAGATTGCAATTCCTGAGGTGGTGATGCAATTGACTGACACTCCTCAGCCCAAGCCAAAGGATCCCTTCTCCAAGACGCAAAAATTCAAGGCTGATGATTTCTTTGACGAGCACGTGTTCTTCACTGAATTCAACCCCTATGACAATGCTCGTCTTAGAAGGAAGCATTTCTGGACTGCCAGCCAGGCCAACTTCTATTCCTCACTTCTCTTCAATAAGGACAAAGTCTTCGACCACGAGCACATTCCTCACGTGGACATGGAATCCATGCCTTGCTTCTCTCAAGTCCTCAGCATGCTTCATGATGCAGGCTTGCTCAATTTCTGCTCTGACATAGTTGATTGGAATGAAGAACTTATTCTTCAGTTCTACACAAGTCTGCATATCACAGGTGATGCTGCTGACGTCAACTCGTGGGTGTTGGACAAGATGACTGAAAACACTCATTACAAGGCACCAGCCTCTGAATTGCTTCGTGCCTTGCCAATCAGTCCTCCACCCGATGGTGCTCGTTGTCTGTATGATGAGCCTGAACTCACTGCTCACTATATGCAAGTGCTCATGAAGCCGCTGAAGCCGGGTCAAGCCCCAAGGACCAAATTCCTCGTGAAGGAATTGCTCTATGTGCCAAGAACCATCTACCGCATTCTGACGAAGACCATGAGTCCCATCAAAGGCCATGACTCATCCGATGAAGAAATTATTGGAATGATGAAGAATATGCTTTTCAACATCATGCATGGCATCCCCATAAACTATCATGATTTCTTCATGAGGACTCTGGCGAATGTTGCACTTTCACCATTTGAGCTGAAGCCTTACGCATCATGGATCATGAGATTCCTCAGAACAAGGTCTTCACTCAACTACAAGGATGATTTTCAGAATCACCTCAGCAACTTGCCCCCTATTGAAGTCCTCAAGCGGACAATTTCCTCATCTGATGAGAAGGGCAAGTCACCAGCCATTATCGATGAAGGCATTCGTCCATTGGATGGTCAGTTCCGCAAAGCTACATCTTACTCCACCAATGATGACTCTGCCACTCATGATTCTGCTGCCAATGCTACCAAGTCAAGTCCTCAAGCTACTGCTCCTCGTGTGATGACTGACCGTGAACTGCTTATAAGTCTTCACCAGAAGGTGGATCGCAACCACAAGTGGGTTAAGCATCAGTTTGGCTCCATTCTTCACAACATGACTTCCAGACATAATGCAGTGAAGAAAAACCATTACTACCTCCATGAAGTGTTTGATCGCAGCTGGGCTGTTCTGTCACATCTATATGGTGAAGAAGATCTGAAGCAAATGGGCTTCAAGGAAGACTTTGACTAGTCTGCTCCTCCATCGAAGAAATACAAGAAGGTCAAGGTTCCTTCCTTGGTGGCTAGCTCATATTCTTCATCACGCGCCACGGACGAGCATGAAGACTTGGACGACACTGCAGCAGGCCCTACAACGACTCAAGACCCTGACAACGCTGGTGCTCCTCCATCATCATGATATTCTTCAGGGGTGTTAGTCCTTAGTTTCAACCCTTTTGGTCATTCAATGACAAAGGGGGAGAAATTTGAGTTAGTCTCAAGCGGGTCTATCCTATATGGGCGTTTTTTGGCTAAGTCACAACTCTCGTTCTTCTGATGACTTTGCTGGATCGAGTTGTAATCTTAAACTCTATGGTGGCCTGATACTTTTGCTGTGTTCTTCTGCATGCTTATTCCTCATTAATGTCAATGCACGCATGCAGAATTACATCAGTCACCATATTTCATCATGCATTTCAAATTATTCATATTATATATCAAATGCATGTATGAATTACAAGATATAGGGGGAGATCTCCATGATTATACTCTTCAAGTGTGCATTGCTTCAAAAGCAAATTCCTCACTATGCACATCTTCAGGGGGAGTTCTTCTATATCTTGCAATCAAATTCCTCAATATCAGTATTTACACTTCATATGTTTATCCTCGTTAAAAACTTAACCTATATTGTCATCAATCACCAAAATGGGGGAGATTGTAAGTGCATCTAGTGCCCCTTAGTGATTTTGGTGTATTGAAGACTTATAGGTTAAGGGACTGATGCATTTGTGAGTGTACACAGGTCTATAAGTCTATGAGGAGTTTGATATTTACAGAGAAAGTCGACCCCTAAAAATGAAGTTCTTCAATTGAAGACTTTCTGAAGACTTTGAAAGTGAAGAAATTGGTGTGACCCTGAAGACTTGGCAATCATTCGAGGAACATGAAGCGTGAAGACTTTTGTTTTCGTTGTTTCATTTTTTTTTCTTTCTTGAGTCATAGGAAACACCATACTGTTAAAGGGGGTCGAGGAAATACTAAGAAAAAATTTCCATGTGATGCTCAACTCAAAATCCTACACCTACCAATCCCTTCGAGTGAAGCCATTGGAAATCTCATACAGTTCAGTCATATTCTTCAGTGACAGAGACGAAGTTCTTCTGGTCTCTGAGGAATTTGTTTTGACTGAGGAGTTAAGAATTCGCCAGTGCGAATTGCCTACACAGTGAGGAACATGATAGCCCTGAGGATTTTGATAGTCAAAATTCCGACCGTTGCTGTGCTATGCGCCAGCTGTTCCAAAATATCTACCCACCTAACGGTCATATCAGACAAGGGCATTTATGTCTTATCATGTCGGGCTGCTCCCTAGGCTATAAATAGCCGCCCCCTACAACCACTAGTTGGTTGGCTGCTCCGAGAGAAACTGACACTTGTCATTTGAGAGCATCCCATCCTTCGAGGACTTTGAGCGAAAATCATCAAGTAAGGAAAACCCCAAACCCAACACTACAAACCCAAAGTGATTGAGCATCACTGAAGAGATTGATCCTGCGTGGATCCGACTCTTGTTTCCTTTGAAGATTGTGCTTCTTCCAGACGGTTAGGCGTCAAGGTCTAGAGCATCCAAGAGGAATTGTGGATCGCCGAGTGACCGAGTTTGTGAAGGTTCGGAAGTCACCTGAAAACTTATCGCGAGTGATTGGGCGAGGTCTGTGTGACCTTAGCTCAAGGAGAATACAGTGAGTACTGTGTGTTCGAGACTGCGTGTCCTCGAGTTTAAATACTCAGCCGCTCCAACCAGATGTACAACTGAGACATCAGTTGGAACTGGTCTACCAAATCATTGTCTTCACCGAGCTTACTGGTTCTATTTCCTAAACTCTTTCATTTCCTCATGTCTGTTGTTGTGTGCCTGTTATATCTGTTTGAAGAATTTGACTGAAGACTTTCTCAATTTCCTCAGTTCAATTTCTTCAGTTTGTCCGTCTTCTTTCTTGTGTTATCCTGTGTTTATGCTTTATGTACTCTATGCTTGTCTTCATCTCGTCATGATGACTATGCTTGTATTCTGTTATGTTTACTTCTGAGTACTTATTCCGCTGCTGGTAGTTCTTCATTTAGGAATTTCCTCACCAGCAAATTCCTCAGTGAAGAATTCATAAAAATCGCCTATTCACCCCCCCCCCTCTAGTCGATATAACGCACTTTCATGTGACAAATATAATAATAGCATGTTCGGTCGCGGAGTTACATACTTGGGTATCTGAACGGTTGCAGTCCAGACCCGCATCCTCGATGGTGTCTGGGCACTTTATTCATGATCCGAAGAATAATTGTACATCCCTTCGAGCGTCACGCCGTAGAAGTGTTGAATAGTTCGCGGTCCTTCCGGGTTGAACTCCCACATACGGAGAGATCGACGTTGGCATGGCAGGACCCGACGAACTAGCATTACTTGAATTACTTTGATGAGACTGACATGCCTCTTGAGGATATCTCGGATGCGCTTTGCAATGTCAGCACGTCATTAACTGGCCCCCAGTCCAGCCCATGATGCCAGTCGGGGCAGAGGGCCCGAGCGGAAGGCTGGGGCGGCTGCCCGCTTTGTACCTCGGGGTGCTGTGATGTAGAACCACTCCCGTTGCCATAAGTCGGACACCTCCGAGAAGGAACCCTTTGGCCATAGGGTGTCCGCACCTTTGCTTATTATAGCGCCTCCGCACTCCGCGTGTCGCCCGTCGATCATCTTCGGCTTCACATTGAAGGTCTTGAGCCATAAGCCGAAGTGTGGGGTAATGCGGAGGAAGGCCTCACACACGACGATAAACGACAAGATGTAAAGGATGGAATGTCGAGCTAGATCATGGAAATCTAGCTCGTAATAAAACATGAGCCCTCTTACGAAGGGATCAAGACTAAAGCCTAGCCCTCGGAGGAAGTGGGAAACAAACACAACACTCTCGTTGGGTTCGGGAGTGGGGATAACCTGCCCTCGAGCAGGTAGCCTGTGGGGGATTTTGGCGGTCAGATACGTAGCCTCCCTAAGCTTCTTGATGTCCTCCTCTGTGACAGAAGAGGCCATCCACCGGCCTTGAAGGTTGGATCCGGACATGGTTGAAGGTCCGGAGCGCTTAGCCTGAACCTTGGGTGTTGGAACTCGAGGTAGGGGAAGGGAAGGATTGGGCGTGGAAAGAGAAGAACGGGTTTGGACCTCTTTATAAAGAGGGTGAATATCAAGCGTCCTCCGCATGGCCGTTTGGAACTTGCCTAAAACCGAGGAGTCATACTAACGGCATGATTGGGTTACCCACACCCGTATTGATGAGAATCCCGTGATAAGGGGGACACGATCTGTGCTTCGACAAGATGTGCCAACAAAACCGCCTCGCAATACATGCAGTAGCAGGTTGGGAAAAACGGTTCATATAATGACCGGGCTGCGGCGTGATGTCACGCTATGAAAAAGTTGTCAGCAAACTAGATTTGTGGAATATTGTGCTCTCTACAGTGGTATGTGGAATTTGTTTTGCAGAGCCGAACACGATCCTGGTGTTCAAAATCTTCTATGCAGTATTCAGAGAAGGAACCCGCCTTGCAATGCCGAAGACAATCTGCGCGCCGGACTCATCGTCATTGAAGCCTGGTTCAGGGGCTACTGAGGGAGTCCTGGATTAGCGAGTCCTCAGACAGCCGGACTATGTACTTGTGCCGGACTGTTGGACTATGAAGATACAAGATTGAAGACTTCGTCCCGTGTCCGGGTGGGACTCTCCTTGGCATGGAACGCAAGCTTGGCGATTCGAATATGTAGATCTCCTTCTCTGTAAACCGACTCTGTGTAACCCTAGCCCCCTCCTGTGTCTATATAAACCGTAGGGTTTAGTCCGTAGGACAACAACAATCATAATCATAGGCTAGCTTCTAGGGTTTAGCCTCTACGATATCGTGGTAGATAAGCTCTTGTAATACTCATATCATCAAGATCAATCAAGTAGGAAGTAGGGTATTACCTCCATAGAGAGCGCCCGAACCTGGGTAAACATCGTGTCCCCCGCCTCATGTTACCATTAGCCTTAGACGCACAGTTCGGGACCCCCTACCCGAGATCCGCCAGTTTTGACACCAATAGTGCCCCCCCTCGCCTTGATTCTTTCGCCAATATTTTTTATTAATTCCAATAATAACTTCCATGGAGTTTCAGGTCATTCCGAGAACTTTTATTTCTGCACAAAAATAACACCATGGCAATTCTGCTGAAAACAGCGTCAGTCCGGGTTAGTTCCATTCAAATCATGCAAGTTAGAGTCCAAAACAAGGGCAAAAGTGTTTGGAAAAGTAGATACGATGGAGACGTATCAACTCCCCCAAGCTTAAACCTTTGCTTGTCCTCAAGCAATTCAGTTGACAAACTGAAAGTGATAAAGAAAAACTTTTACAAACTCGGTTTGCTCTTGTTGTTGTAAATATGTAAAGCCAGCATTCAAGTTTTCACCAAAGATTATGAACTAACCATACTCACAATAACACTTAGGTCTCATGTTTACTCATATCAATGGCATAATCAACTAGCGAGCAATAATAATAAATCTCGGATGACAACACTTTCTCAAAACAACCATAATACGATATAACAGGATGGTTTCTCAAAACAACCCTTTCTGAGACCGCAAAACATAAATGCAGAGCACCCTTGAAGATCAAGGACTGACTAGACATTGTAATTCATGGTGAAAGAGATCCAGTCATACTCAATATAAATTAATAGTAATGGATGCAAATGACAACGGTGCTCTCCAACTGGTGATTTTTAATAAGAGGATGATGACTGAACATAAAAGTAAATAGGTAGGCCCTTCGTAGAGGGAAGCAGGGATTTGTAGAGGTGCCAGAGCTCGATTTTGAAACAGAGATAAGTAATATTTTGAGCGGTATACTTTCATTGTCAATATAACAACTGAGAGGTCTTGATATCTTCTATGCTACACACATTATAGGCGATTCCCAAACAGAATGGTAAAGTTTATACTCCCCCTCCACCAACAATCATCAATCCATGGCTTGCCCAAAACAACGGGTGCCTCCAACTAACAACAATCCTAGGGGAGTTTTGTTTGCAATTATTTTGATTTGATTTGAGCATGGGACTAGGCATCCCGGTGACCAGCCATTATCTCGTGAGTGAGGAGTGGAGTCCACTCCTCTTGAGAATAACCCGCCTAGTATGGAAGACACAAACATCCCTAGTTGATACATGAGCTGTTCGAGCATACAAAACAGAATTTCATTTGAAGGTTTAGAGTTTGGCACATACAAATTTACTTGGAACGGCGGGTAGATACCGCATATAGGAAGGTATGGTGAACTCATATGGGATAACTTTGGGGTTTATGGAAGTGGATGCACAAGCAGTATTCTCGCTTAGTACAAGTGAAGGCTAGAAAAAGACTGGGAAGTGACCAACTAGAGAGTGACAACCGTCATGAACATGCATTAAAATTAATCAACACTGAGTGCAAGCCTGAGTAGGATATAATCCACCATGGACATAAATATCATGGAGGCTATGTTGATTTTATTTCAACTACATGCGTGAACATGTGCCAAGTTCAGTCACTTGAATCATTCAAAGGAGGATACCACCCTATCATACCACATCACCACCATTTTAATAGCATGTTGGCACGCAAGGTAAACCATTATAAACTCCTAGCTAATTGTGGCATAAGCAATTATAATCTCTAATTGTCATTGCAAACATGTTTATTCATAATAGGCTGAATCAGGAACGACGAGCTAATCATATTTACAAAAACAAGATAGGTCGAGTTCATACCAGCTTCTCTCATCTCAGTCAGTCCATCATATATCATCATTATTGCCTTTCACTTGCATGACCGAATGGTGTGGATAATAATAATAGCGCACGTGCATTGGACTAAGCTGGAATCTGCAAGCATTCAATTCAAGGGAGAAGACAAGGTAATATGGGCTCTTGGTTAAATCAACAATAATGCATATGAGACCCACTCAACATTTTCATCGGTCTTCTCCTCTCGACCCCCAAAGAAAAGAAAAGAAATAAAACTATTTACACGGGAAAGCTCCCAACAAGCAAAAGAAGAACGAGAAATCTTTTTGGGTTTTCTTTTAATATTACTACTACAAGCATGGAAAGTAAACTAGCTAAAAGCTATAACTAAATATTTTTTTGTTCTTTTTCTTAAGGTTTATCAAACACGCAAGAAGAAAGCAAGAAAAGAAAATAAACTAGCATGGATAGTACAATGAAAAAGTATGAGCACCAACAACTAGAATGAGTCTGTGAACATGAATGTAATGTCGGTGAGAAATACGTACTCCCCCAAGCTTAGACTTTTGGCCTAAGTTGGTCTATGCCCAAGGATCAAAGTTGTAGCTGGGGTTGTACCGAGATGCAACAGCTATTGCCTCATGAGCTGCATCTTGGAGGTGAGTTGCCTCCGTCCTCCTCTTGTACTCGCTCGCCTCCTCCCTAGTTATAAAGTATCTCCTTTTTGTCTGAAAGTCAAAGAAACCAGGAGCAGGGAGAGAAACATGGATAGTGCGACGTCTGTCAAAGATTAGTCGATACTGGAGGAACTATTCATTCCTCTCAAGAAACTGATGGCTAACCATGGCATTATAATCTAGATAAGCAGGAGGCAACTCCATGTCACTTCCATGTATGGGTATACCAGGATAATTAGCTACACGAGTTGCATAAATCCCACCAAACAAATCTCCATTCAAACTATTACTGTGCAACCTACGTGCAACAATGGCCCCCAAGTTATATTGTTTATCTCCTAGCACAGCACTCTTGAGAACACTAAGATCTAGAACACACATGTGACATGCCTCGTCCTTGCCATTTATGCTTCTACCAATAAAGAGGGCAAAATAATGTATAGCAGGAAAATGAATGCTCCCTATGGTAGCTTGTGCTATTTCTCTAGATTCCCCCACAATGATACTAGCAAGAAAATCTTTAAATTCAGATTTGCGAGGTTCACTAGCACTACCCCATTGCGGGAGTTTACCAAGCAGTATTAAAATCTTCTAAGTCCATAGTATAAGGTTTATCATAAAGATCAAATAGGACATTGTGCGAATTGCACGAAGATGTAAATTTAAACCTTCTCACAAAGGGATCAGTTAAGTGGTAATGCTGAGGGCACTTATCTAGCATGAAGCCCTCGAGTTTAACATTATGCACATATGTGTCAAATTCATCCTTGATGCCTACTTGGACCATAAACTCCTCTGACGGCCATTCGCAAGGCCGCACTTGAGCTTCCCTCGGTGGTTCATCGTCCTGCTCACGTATTGCGGGCCTGGGTCCTTGCTTCCTTGAAGAACCACCTTGGTATATTTTTCTATGCATTGTTTCTTTCTTTGAAAAATTTCTGAAATTTTTAGTGACTCAGAATAAAAGTGAACCAAACTCAACAAAATTGATAGCAACTACTCCCACAAGTGCCTAGAGACTATATCATGCATTAGAACTACTTGGGACCATATAAATTTGACATGTAAGCTCAAGAACAGGGTCACCTAGGCAGTAAAAATTTGCAATGAATAAAGCACTAGAACAAAAACTAATTGGACCATTGGAGGAGTCACATACCAAAGAACAATCCCCCAAAGTAGTTTTGTGAGTGGAGCTTTGAGCAAGGAGATCGAAAATGGCAGCAATATGAGCTAGAACTCGTGCTTGAGCTGGTTGGTGATTTTTTGGGAGGAAGAAGGAGTGTGTGGGTGCAGGAATGAGTGGAGGGGCCTAGCAAGGGCCCACGAGGCATGGGTGCGCGCCCTAGGGGGGTGGGCGCACCCTGGACCCTCGTGGCCAGGTGCTTGCGCCCTATGTTGTGTTCTTAGTGCCAGATATTCTCAAATATTCTAGAAAAAAATCATATTTCATTTTCAAGGCATTTGGAGAACTTTTATTTTTGGGGTATTTTTTTATTGCAAGGATAATTCAGAAAACAGACAGAAAATACTATTTTGCTTTATTTAATCTAAATAACAGAAAGTAAAAGGAGGGTACATAAGGTTGTGCTTTCTAACTTCTTCCATCTCATACTCATCAAAAGGAATCCACTAACAAGGTTGATCAAGTCTTGTTAACAAACTCATTCCGAATCGCATGAAACCTGAGAAATTTCGAATAACACTAGGTTACCTCAACTGGGACATGCACATCCCCAATACTAAGAATATCATATTTCTTCTTGACAGTAGGAAGAGGAAATTCTAAACCTCCAATAATAATAATTGGAAATTTTTCCAATAGAATTGATATTGTGAACTTGAGGTTGTTTCCTCGGAAAGTGTACCGTATGCTCATTACAAATAACATGAAAATTAACATTTCCTTTGTTGCAATCAATAACAACCCCTCCAGTATTCAAAAAGGGTCTACCAAGGATAATCGACATACTATCGTCCTCAGGAATATCAAGAATAACAAAGTCAGTTAAGATGGTAACATTTGCAACCACAACAGGCACATCCTCACAAATACCGGCACGTATAGCGGTTGATTTATCGGCCATTTGTAAAGATATTTCAGTAGGTGCCAACTTATTCAAATAAAGTCTACGATATAAAGAGAGAGGCATAACACTAACACCGGCTCCAAGATCACATAAAGCAGTTTGAACATAGTTTCTTTTAATGGAGCATGGTATAGTTGGTACTCCTGGATCTCCAAGTTTCTTAGGTATTCCACCCTTCAAAGTATAATTAGCATGCATGGTGGAAATTTCAGCTTTTGGTATCTTTCTTTTATTTGTAACAATACCTTTCATGTACTTAGCATAAGGATTCATTTTAAGCATATCAGTCAAACACATACGCAAAAAGATAGGTCTAATCATTTCAGCAAAGCGCTCAAAATCCTCATCATCCTTTTTCTTGGATGGTTTAGGAGGAAAAGGCATGGGTTTCTGAACCCATGGTTCACTTTCTTTACCGTGCTTCCTAGCAACAAAGTCTCTCTTTTCATAACGTTGATTCTTTGATTGTGGGTTATCAAGATCAACAGCAGGTTCAATCTCTACATCATTGTTATTGCTAGGTTGAGCATCAACACGAACATTATCATTAACATTATCACTAGGTTCATGTTCATCACCAGATTGTGTTTCAGCATCAGAAATAGAAATATCATTGGTTCTCAGGTGTGTCTACAACAGGTTCACTAGAAGCATGCAAAGTCCTATCATTTTTCTTTTTCTTCTTTTTAGAAGGACTAGGAGCATCAACATTAGTTCTCTGAGAATCTTGCTCAATTCTCTTAGGGTGGCCCTCAGGATACAAAGGTTCCTGATTCATTTTACCCCCTCTAGTCATAACTCTAACAACATTATCATTTTTCTTATTATTTAATTCATGGAGCAAATCATTTTGAGCCTTAAGCACTTGTTCTACTTGAGTGGTAACCATAGAAGCATGTTTACTAATGAGTTTAAGTTCACCTTTAACTCTAGACATATAATCACTCAAGTGTTCAATCATATAAGCATTACTTTTCAATTGTCTACCAACATAAGCATTGAAGTTTTCTTATTTAGCCATAAAGTCATCAAACTCATCCAAGCACTGGCTAGCAAACTTAGTAGACGGGATTTCAACTTTATCACATCTATAAAGAGAATTTACCTTTACTACCTGTGTCGGGTTATCAAGACCATGTATTTCTTCAATAGGTGGTATATTAGGGCCATGTATTTCTTCAAAAGGAGGTAAATTCTTAACATCTTCAGCTTTAATACCCTTTTCTTTCATAGATTTCATTGCCTCTTGCATATCTTCAGGACTGAGAAATATAACTCCTCTTTTCTTCGGAGTTAGCTTAGGAGTTGGTTCAGGAAGTGTCCAATTATTTTCATTAGTCAACATATTATTCAATAGCAATTCAGCTTGATTGGCAGTTCTTTCCCTGAAAACACAATCAGCACAACTATCCTGGTGGTCTCTGGAAGCATCGGTTAGTCCATTATAAAAGATATCAAGTATTTCATTTTTCTTGAGAGGATGATCAGGCAAAGCATTAAGTAACTGGAGAAGCCTCCCCCAAGCTTGTGGGAGACTCTTTTCTTCAATTTGCACAAAATTATATATTTCCCTTAAAGCAGCTTGTTTCTTATGAGCAGGGAAATATTTAGCAGAGAAGTAATAAATCATATCCTGGGGACTATACACACAACCAGGATCAAGAGAATTAAACCATGTTTTAGCATCACCCTTTAATGAGAACGGAAATAACTGAAGGATATAGTAGTAGCGAGTTTTCTCATCATTTGTGAATAGGGTGGCTATATCATTTAACTTAGTAAGATGTGCCACAACAGTTTTAGATTCATAGCCATAAAAAGGATCAGATTCAACCAAAGTAATTATCTTAGGATCGACAGAGAAATCATAATCCTTATTAGTACTACAGATAGGTGAAGTAGCAAAAGTAGGGTCATATTTCATTCTAGCATTCAGAGACTTTTCTTTCAGCTTAACTAATAAATTCTTAAGGTCAGATCTATCATTGCAAGCAAGAAAATCTCTAGCAGTTTCTTCGTCCATAACATAACCCTCAAGCACAACAGGCAATTCATATCTAGGGGAGAACCTTCATCCTCACTTTCATCAATATTATCAGTTTCAATAATTTCATTCTCTCTAGCCCTAGCAAGTTGTTAATCAAGAAATTCACCTAATGGCACAGTAGTATCAAGCATAGAAGTAGTTTCATCATAAGTATCATGCATAGTAGAAGTGGCATCATCAATTACATGCGACATATTAGAATTAATAGCAGAAGCAGGTTTAGGTGTCGCAAGCTTACTCAAAAAGATGGCGAATCAAGTGCAGAGCTAGATGGCAGTTCCTTACCTCCCCTCGTAGTTGAGGGAAAAATCTTAGTTCTTTCGTATTTCAAGTTCCTCACAGTGATCAGCAGATATAAATCCCAAGTGACTCAAAGAATAGAGCTATGCTCCCGGCAACGGCGCCAGAAAATAGTCTTGATAACCCACAAGTATAGGGGATCACAACAGTTTTCGAGGGTAGAGTATTCAACCCAAATCTATTGATTCGACACAAGGCGAGCCAAAGAATATTCTCAAGTATCAGTAGTTGAGTTGTCAATTCAACCACACCTGGATAACTTAATATCTGCATCAAAGTATTTAGTAGCTAAGTAGTATGGAAGTAACGGTAACAGTGGAAAAGTAACAGTAGCAGTT
This sequence comes from Triticum aestivum, assembly GCF_018294505.1. Lineage (NCBI taxonomy): Eukaryota > Viridiplantae > Streptophyta > Magnoliopsida > Poales > Poaceae > Triticum > Triticum aestivum. Next base: position 431,388,052 of record NC_057795.1, on the reverse strand, counting down.
TTTGTAGTAATTGTAACAGTGGCAACGGTAAAGTAACTAAGCAAAGATCAATATGGGAAAAGCTCGTAGACATTGGATCAGTGATGGATAACTATGTCGGATGCGATCCCTCATGCAATAGTTATAACATAGGGTGACACAGAACTAGCTCCAATTCATCAATGTATTGTAGGCATGTATTCCGAATATAGTCATACGTGCTTATGGAAAAGAACTTGCATGACATCTTTTGTCCTACCCTCCCGTAGCAGCGGCGTCCTATTGGAAAATAAGGGATATTAAGGCCTCCTTTTAATAGAGTACCGGACCAAAGCATTAACACTTAGTGAATACATGAACTCCTCAAACTACAGTCATCACCAGTAAGTATCCCGATTATTGTCACTTTGGGGTTAATGGATCATAACACATAGTAGGTGACTATAGACATGCAAGATAGGATCAAGAACTCACATATATTCATGAAAACATAATAGGTTCAGATCTGGAATCATGGCACTCGGGCCCTAGTGACAAGCATTAAGCATAGCAAAGTCATAGCAACATCAATCTCAGAACATAGTGGATATTAGGGATCAAACCCTAACAAACTAACTCAATTACATGATAAATCTCAACCTACCCATCACCGTCCAGCAAGCCTATGATGGAATTACTCATGCACGGCGGTGAGCATCATGAAATTGGTGATGGAGGAAGGTTGATGATGACAACGGCGACGGATTCCCCTCTCCGGAGCCCCGAACGGACTCCAGATTGGCCCTCCCAAGAGAGATTGGGGCTTGGCGGCGGCTTAAAACGCGATGAATCCTTCTCTATGATTTTTTTCTCCTCGAACGTGAATATATGGAGTTGGAGTTGAGGTCGGTGGAGCACCAGGGGGCCCACGAGGTAGGAGGCGCGCCCAGGGGGGTAGGACGCGCCCCTCACCCTCGTGGACAGGGTGTGGGCCCCTTGGCCTTGATTCTTTCGCCAATATTATTTATTAATTCGAAAAATAACTTCCGTGGAGTTTCAGGTCATTCCGAGAACTTCTATTTCTGTACAAAAATAACACCATGGCATTTCTGCTGAAAACAGCGTCAGTCTAGGTTAGTTCCATTCAAATCATGCAAGTTAGAGTCCAAAACAAGGGCAAAAGTGTTTGGAAAAGTGGATACAATGGAGAAGTATCAATAATCGAGGTCTGGGCTCGACGCCGGACTCATGGAAGATGAGCAGGATGATTCCGACGTTGACCTATCATCGGGCGCCAGACTGCTGGCCGAAATGTCGTCCTCGCTGTCGCTCGAGTGTGTGCCAGTGTGTAGCACGGCCTGCCGGGGACGATGAATATGGTGGACACTTAAGCGGGGTATGCAGAGAAGAGGAAATGCCAATTGAAGCAGCGGTTGACGTATTATCTAACCGCTGATATAATCAACCGCAATGATTTGTACCCAGTCGCTCCAAATTCCCGGGGTTGCGCAGGACTCCTATTGGTTGGTTTATTTTTCAGGACAAAAAGAAGGAACGAGTTTTGGGATTATGCACCGGTGCCGGTACGAACAGAGTAGGACAGTTGGCAAGCAATACATTGAGCTCTTCTTATTGATAAAGCCAGTAATAATCAAACTACAAAGGAAAAGAAAAAAAGACAAAGGAAAATATTTGCACGAATCTTCGTGTAACATAAATGGCATAGGACCTAGATGTGCATTACTTAGAGCACATCTAGATGTGCTTTAGCAATACTGTCAAACAAAACCCCTAATCATCATTGCAAACAGCGCATAGAACATGGCTAATGCGACAACCAGAACTACACATGCTAGTTCCTTCTTGTCTCTTGCTTTCATTTGTTGCCTGTGATTGATTCTTTCTTCCTTCATCGTACTGATTTTACATTCCAGATCAGCCAGTTCCTTCTTCAACTTTATGTTATCTTCTGCGAGCTTGGTGATAACACTCTGAGCCTTGCCATGCCATTCTTCATCCAGCAAGTTAACAAAGGCACAAGCCTCATATCCCTATCAATGTTAAATAGTATTCAGGATGAGCCGTGGCATTAAGTGAAGTAAAATGATGAACTTAGCACTAACCTCTAAGGGGCAACTGAGAAACCGCCTGCCAATGTTGAATACCTCCGTGCATACACGTCGAGCGGGAGTGTGCCCCTGCACACAACTCAGATTTTGGTACTTCTCGGTGGCGCAAAACTCGAAGTCGAACTCGTGTTGCGGGAGTCTGGAGCTCCGGATCCGGCGGCAGATTGCTTTCCTGGGGGGAGGGTGGTGTCATTCAGGATGGATTCAGCAAGGAGCTATACTTTCTACATGCTAAAAAAGATCGGCATAGATTGGAACCTGACAGGATGATTCAGATCTGTAGTGCACCTGCCTTCTGATGACCTTAGGAAAGTGCTCGGCAGCGACTGTCGTTGTGGCAGCGATACGAGTAGGAGCAGCCGCACTGAAACCATCAGCACCACTCGTCTGCATTCCCCCAATGTCAACGCCACTCGAGGGAATTTGGAGGCTATGTAGGGATTTGGGGGAAATGGGGAAACTGTGGGGATAAGCTAACGGTCGGGAACTAGTTCTGGCACTATATGTTGTATACGGCACACTGTTTATACATGTCGTTTGTGTTAGGTATTACAACATCACACACGATTTCCGCACCAAACTGTGTGAGAAGACAACATAGGTTAGACACGGTTACCGCTACATAATCGTATGTGATGTACTACCATGTCCATATAATTGAGTTACAGTGATACCGTGTAAACAGCCGCTCTGCGGATATCCGTAAAAAAAATAGTTGCTCTGTATATAGAGATGGCAGCGGCGCCTAGGCAGCGGCTACCGGAGAAGAGGTCAATCCTCGGTTGATGGGCGGTGGCAGCGTCATAGGAGGTCAATCCTAGGTCTGTGGCGGGAGATAGGAGGAGCTCAACCATCGAGGTCGGCGGCGGCGTGATTCAAGCACATCCATCCCGGTCGATGGCGGGATAGTGGAGGTCGAACTTCAGGCGGCAGCCGCACTAAGATTTACTCCTTAATCATGCTGTCTCAGCATGCCGCTGGATTGCGCTTCTCTATCTGCTAGGTGGAGGTCGCCGCGCAGATAATTAATTAAGGTATTCTTTTCGTGAGTGGCTTAATTAAGGTATTCAATTCCTAAGGGTAGTGTTGTACTAGTACTCTGCATGTAAATTAGGTGGCCATTAATTTTTGTCAATGCACGTCTGGATAACAACATGGAGCGCCCTCAGTAATTATGAAAATAAAACCTTGTGATTTATGCACGCATCTTTGGGCAGCAGTTAATCCGTGTATTAATGTTGTTGTTTTGTTTTTAATTACCATTCGGGTGGTGCAGATGGAATGATCTCGATGGATGAAGAATCCGAAAACCACAGATTTTATCAGTGGCATGACAGAGTTCATGAATTTTGCTGAAAGTACGAAGAGGAGGATTGGTGATGTAGATTACATCATGTGTCCATGTACTGATTGTGCCACTACAGAGTCACATGAAGTTGCAGATGTCCAGTTGCACTTAGTCTCTAGGGGATTCATGGATGGATATACACGTTGGAGCAGACACGGTGAAGAGGAGGTCATGGGTGAAGATACCCAGGGCTGCGAGATGCCAAACCCCGATCAGTGTCACATGGATGTTGAATCTAACATCAGGGAGGAGGCGTCAAGCTACTAATGGAACACCGGAAAGCCGAAACGCCCACTAGAAAACCAAGACGTCGACGCAGATGACGACGATCTTGATATTCCAGATTTTGCTGCTATGATTGCAGATTTTGAGGGCCCAAAAAGGGACATGATTGGGTACAAGGATCTGCCAACCATTGATGCGGACTCCAAGAAAGAATTGTATCCAGGTTGTAAAAAGAAATATTCCAAGTTGAGTGCCACCCTGGCGCTTCTCAGATTTAAAGCAGCAAATAGTCTATCAGACAAGGGCTTAACAGAGATATTAGGTCTTTTCAAAGAGATTCTTCCGGAAGATAATGTGCTCCCCAGAAGCACGAATGAAGCGAAGAAATTTTTTTGCCCATTGGAACTTAAAGAACAGAAGATACACACTTGTGTGAATGATTGTATAATGTACCGTGGTGAGTACAAAGATTTGCGTGCATGTCCCACATGCAAGCATGCATGACAAGCGCAGGAGAGCAAAGGACAAGTACAAATTGGATGACGAGATCAAGACAGGAATCCCGTTCAAGGTTGTTTGGTACTTGCCTTTAATTCCAAGGTTGAGGTGTTTGTCTGCAAACCCTAGAGAGGCAAAGAGGTTGCGGTTCCATCATGATGAGTGAATTGCGGATAAGTTTATGAGGCACCCGAAAGATGGGGCTCAGTGGGAATTAATCGACAACAAGTTTGAAGACTTTGCCAAGGATCCTAAAAGTATAAGGCTCAGGGAGTGTACTGACGGGATGAATCCCTTTGGCGATATGAGCACCAATCACAGCACATGGTCGGTGCTTCTGTGCATATATAACCTAGCTCCTTGGTTGGGTATGAAGAAAAAATACATTATGATGTCAATGATTATCCAAGGCCTGAAGCAACCTGGAAATGACATCGACATTTACTTTCAACTACTGGTAGAAGAACTGTTGACAGTGTGGATAGATGCACCTGCTGTAAAATGTTATGATGCTTACAGAAAGGAGATTTTCGATCTACATGCGATGCTGGTGGACACCATTCAAGATATGCGGCATTAGGCAACACATCGGGCAGAAAACAAAGGGAGATGTAGGGTGTGTCACATGCATGGATAGGACAGCTAGCAGAAGACTTCCTAACTCGCACAAAACCATGTATTTGCGTCATCGTAGGTTCTTACAGAAAATTCACCCACACCGAAAGATGAAACTTGAATTGATGGTACGGCAGAGGTAGGTGTGGGCCCAAGACCCTATGAAGGGTAGGTGATCCACAACATGGCTAAAAAATTAATGTTGTGCTTGGCAAGAACCACCCTTTGACGGTGAAACAAACACCCAAGGGTCAAGTGTTTAAGAAGAAATCGGTGTTCTGGAAATTACCTTACTGGGAGATTCTACATGTACGTCACTGCATCGATGTCATGCACGTAGAGAAGAACATATGTGAAAGCATCCTTGGTACTCTGCTCAAGATTAAAGGTAAAAGAAAGGATGGTGACGGTTCACGGATCGATATGCTTGTTGATCAATCAAAACGCAAGAGTGAAGCAGAAGATGATGACAAATTCATTAAAGCTCGCTAGAGTTACAATTTCAGTACAAAAGAAGCAACACAGTTCTTCACCTATTTGTTGTCAGTTAAGACACCCTCTTCCTACTGCGGAAACATCAGAAGTCTCGTGGATGTGAGCTCAGGTAAAATAAAGTTGGGACACATGAATTCACATGATTGCCACATAATGTTGACACAAATCCTCCCGGTGGCCATCAGGAATCTGATGGACAAAGATATAAGAAACACACTCATTGACCTCTATGATTTCTTCAACCAACTATGGCAGAAAGTTGTAGATACTGAAGAGTTGGATCATATGCAAGATGATATTGCAAGAATATTGTCCAACCGAGAGATGTATTTCCCACCGTCATTCTTTGATGTCATGGTCCATCTCATTGTGCACCTTATCAACGAGATAAATATTGTGGCCCTGTGTTTCTTCTCAACATGTATCCCTTCGAGCGGTTCATGGCAATACTGAAGCGCTTTTGTCAAAATCGAAACCATCCAGAGGCAAGCATCCTACAAGGTTATACCGCAGAGGAGGTGGTTGAGTTTTGCACTAAACACATGAAACAAAGACCTATAGGTTTGCCCCTCTCTCGCCACAAGGGAAGGCTAAAAGGTAAGCCGGTCCTTGCTGGCATGCAAATAGTTGCACCCGGAGAATTGACAGATAAAGCCCATTTGATGGTACTACTTAACAGCCTAGTTCTCAACGCTTATGCCGAAGAACACTTGGCAGAGATACGCCAAAGCTTCTTACCAATGGTGCCTTCATCAGATGTGGAGATGAAGGAGCACACTAAGAACTACCCCGAATGGCTGAAGAATCGTTGGGCACAAGGATCCATCGATGACATTGCTATGTGCTTGGAACAAAAGCCATCACCTACGGTGTTGACATACCAAGCATATGACATAAATGGATAGACGTTCTACACTGAGGAACATGATCAGAAGACCTCATATCAGAACAAACGCTATTCAAATAGAATGCATGACTATAGATGAAGCTGATAAAAGGGTATACTGTGGAACCATTAAAGAGATTTGGGAGCTTGACTATGTGAAAGTTAAGGTGGCATTATTCAGGTGCGCATGGATCCCTCTTGGTCATGTAAGGGTTGATGATTATAGGAAGACCTGTGTTAATAGGAAAACGATGGCATATCACGCGGATCCGTTCATTCTTGCTAGCAATGCTACCTAGATTTTCTTTGCGGAAGACCCCTTGCATAAGAACTGCCATGTAGTGATGCATGGGAAGAGAAGGGTACTGGGTGTCGACGATGTTCCCGATGAGGACAAGTACGATGAATTTGATGAGTTTCCAGCCAAGGGATCACGCACTCGTGTAACAGAGAAGCGTAAAATCATCAGAAAACCCAAGTTCAGTTGGGGTCAACGTAATGATCCCAGTTCCCCCATGTACATGGGAATTAAGCTGTAAGACTAGTCTTTATGCCTACCCTGCAACTTAATTCTTTTCAATTTAGAACTGTCACGTGTACTGAATTTGTGAGTTATGCCCGGTTTTCTGTTGATGTAAGAACCATTAATATGTTGACCTTGATATGTTGTCAGCTTAGGCAATGAATATGAACTATTTTTTGTTATTATTATTATTATATCACAGAGGTAGCACACTCAATTGATCTCACCACAGTATGTGTGAACAAAAATATGCAATCTGGTTTGCGAATAGCACATGGTTCGTTGATGAAAGCCGGTTGCCGACCAAACCCCGCCCATGATCTGAGTCATGCTTTCTGATTGGCCAGAACCCAAACCCCACGAATCGTACATCTGCACCATTGGATGCTCCCAGATCGAACGGCGATCCTCATCCCTTTCATCAACACATGCAGTTCCGGTTGTAATTTTATTTTTATGCACATAATGCATGTTAAACTCAAAAAATGTCTTAAATATAGCTAATGATATCTGTAATGCGCCAGAAAATGAAACCCATGGTATAATGGTGATTGCGTACCGTGGAAATTTTTATGAGGCCAAACGATGAAGTCACCGGCCACAGGAGTTTGTATTGACACGTCTCCTTTTGGAAACCATGATCCTTCATGTGAGATGCTCCGGTTTGGAAGGAGCGGTCATCAAAACTTGTGCCAAACTTTACCAATTTTTTTCCATGGGGTCATGAGAGCACGTCACGGACACACATCGATTTTGATGATGTCCGAACTCCATCTGAATTTCCCATAATTAAAATACCAACTAGGCCTACGCCAGTTGCCGCACCTCGCGGCCAAAATGTTTGAAATTTATCCCCGCTTCTCGAGCAAACGGATGAAAACTCACAAAGCGACGCACAAATGATCTGTACACCTTCTTTGCTAGGCTGTTAGTAAGGAGGTATCATAGCTAGTATCATCCATGCCAACTAGGCAATTGAGCTGCCATAGAATTAAATGAAAAAAGAGAGAGTTAAGTATCATATCATGAAACCGTGTCATAATAAATGCTATGCTACTATGTGTCATGCATGACAATAAATAGAGTACTACATGATACTACTCTATGATACTATGCATTAGAGCAAGTACAATAGAGTGACATAAGCAGGCTATAAGGAATAGAATAATATATATGTGCTTAGTTGGAGGAAAGAGAAGAGGAGAGAGAAGAGAAGCGGGCTCTTGGTTAGTAGAGCCAGCTACAACACGAGACCCAAGACACTTTGTGAGGATGTAAGGTGGGCCAACTATTGATAAACTAGTACATATTTAAAACTTATTATTGTACATGCCGGGTAAGAGGTTGGCTGTATATGACATGGCAACTTCTTATAGCTGACTGTTGGTTGTATTATTAACCATGCTCTTAGTGAGGTAGCTAGTATATCATAGACTAGTTAGTATCATATATATATGCATGATACTAGTATATGATCGGTAATACCTCTCTAATGCGTGCATGCATAGTATCATAAGTTAGTATCTTAGGTTGCCTTATTAATTGCCATGCATGACACAAAATAGTACAACATTTAATATGATACGGTATCATGATATGATATCACACCCTCTCTTTCCTCATTTAACTGTGTGCCACATCATCCAAAAAGTCTAGTTGGCATGCATGATACCGCTTGATACTCCCATATTACGACCAGCCTTAGGGTGCCCATAGTGGGGATATCATAGTCGGTATCATGCACTCGGGAATAGCAAATATGATGATGTGGCAAAGAAGCAGTAACATATATAGATACCGTAACATATATAATAAATGCTATACTACTTTGTGTCATGCATGGCCATAAATACGGTCATCTATGATATATACTACTCTATGATACTATATATGCACTATGAAGGTACATACGTAGTATCATATGCATGATACTATATATATATTATATGATACTCCCACTATATAAGGCTGGACATAGTGGTGGTATCAAAGCCGACGATATCATGCACTCGGAAATAGCAAGTACGCTGATGTGGCAAAGAATTAAATATATATAAAGAGGGTTAGAGTAACATATAGGTTGATATATACCGTATCATGTTAAATGCGACGCTAATTTGTGTCGTGCATGGCAATAAATATGATCTATGATACTATACTCTATGTATTATACTATGCGCTATAATAAATTAAAGGTAGTAACATACACTAGTATCATATATATATATATATATATATGCATGATACTAGTATATGACACTCTCCACTATGAGTAACCTAAGTATATATAGCCTAACTAAAACACCCACATGTAGTTGTAGTAGGGTTTTTGACTTTAATTATATGCACTAAAATGCAATGCAAAGTAAGTGCAAAGAATGACTTAAATATAGCAGACGACCTGAAATGGGTCGGAACAATGTAGCTAGTAACTAACGATTTGGAGTTCGAACTATCGCGTCTCCTTTTGGAAACTATGATCCTTCTTGTGAGATGCTCCGGTATGGAAGGTGCGAGCACCAAAACTTGTGCCAAACTTAACCAAATTTTTTCCATGCAATCATGAGAGCACGCGACAGTGACACAATGATTTTCGTTATTTTCTAGACTCTATATGCATTTCCTGAAATTAAAATACCAACAAGGCCTACGCCTCTGGCCGCACCCTTCGTCTGAACTTTTTGAAGTTTTTTCCCGTTTCTCGCACGATGAATGAAAACTCGCAAAGCGACACATAAATGATCTTGCTAACACGCACGTGTAGTTGCGACTATATATATACAGCCGGTCTATTATGTTAATATTAGCAGAATAACTATTCAGATAACACTTCCGCACTGCACGCTCAATGCAAGTGCACGTTATTCTTTAAACCAAGTGTGCTGCAGTACTCACACAAGTGAACTTCTCGTCGGAAAAAATTGCACGTGTTGTTTTTTCGGTACTGTTTTCGCTCTAATTTTTTAACCGTTTATCGGAATGAGGCATGTAATATACCGTTGAAGCTATGAATTAGGCGCAACTTCGACATGTTGAACGCTTTTCGAGATTCCACACGGTTTAAAAGCAGTTTTAAAAATGGTGCGAACCATGACGACTGGCAGCGAGCGTTTTTTCACGATTTCTTCTAAACCGCTCGTCGGAACGAAGCAAATGATACACCGTTGGAAAGATATCGTCGAGGCACATCTTTTTCATATCTATTATTTTCTCTAATTCATTATGGTTTAAGAGCAGTTTCAAATTTACTAAATCACAGAATTCTGTTTTTCAATTTTTTTTAAATTTTCGGTACTGTTTTTGCTCCAGTTTTCGAACCGTTTGTCGAAATGAGGCGTATGATACGCCGTTGCAAAGCTACGGACAAGGCGCAACTTTCATATGTTGAAATATTTTTTATATTCCTTACGGTTTTTAGTTAATTCTGAAAATCGTGTGGCCGACGATGAGTGGCAGCGGCCGTTTTTCACGAACTTTTACAAACTGCTGGTCGGAATGACTCAAACGATATGCCGTTGGAAAGATATCGACTAGGCGCAACTTTTTCATGTAGAACAGTCTCTCTAATTCTTAACGGTTTAAGAGGAATTTCAAATTTACCGAAATGCGGGCACTTTGTTTTTTGCAACACCCAAATCGACGTGCGTACTTCATCCGACTGAAAACCACACTGCATTGGACGAAAAACCGCACTGCATCAGCCGGGTAAGAGAACTGCATGGTTTCTTTTTTGTGGGACGTAAATTTTTCTAAACGAGGTGGAGTGCACTTCATGTCGAGTGTTGGTGAACCGCAAGACTATGAAAAGTCAACCTCGAGACTACCGTAAACGGGCCGTACTGTATCAAACAGAAAACCACACTTATTTTAGACTAAACCGCACTTCATTGGACAGACAAGTGCACTACATGATTTCTTTTTTGTGGGACATAAATATTCCCAAACGAGGTGGATTGCACTTCTTTAGACTAAACCCACACTTCATCGGAGAGACAAGTGCACTGCATGATTTCTTTTTTGTGGGACATAAATTTTCCCAAACGAGGTGAAGTGCACTTCATGTCAAGCGTTGGTGAACCGCAAAAGTGAACCTCAAGACTATCGTAAACGGGCCGCAACACTACCGAAAATGAAGCGCTTGAGTTTTTTCCAAACTCAATTTTTTTTACGTGCGTAGACCGAGCGAGTGGACCGCAGGGACTGAACAAGTGATCTACATATAATGAAAAGCAGGTTTTTTTGAGATATATATTTTTCCTTTTTACCAAGTAAACCACGGAGAAGTATTATAACAAACTGCATGAGACAACAAAGTAAGCTTCAAAGCCACATCTAAAGTGCTGCACCATTGTCGTCGGTGAGCAAAAACAAAATAATTTGACGAGTACTGCACCACTTTTTCCTAGTGCACTGCATGACTAACTATAAACTAATGACCAGATAGCATCATGCAATTTTTCTGAAAATGAAAAAACAATCAACTTCACAACAGCCACCGGCAACCCACGCGTCGTGTGCTGCATACACACACGCGCTGTACTGCATGGACGTGCCAGCGGACTGCACGGAGGGAGACTCGCTGTCCAAACAACATGATAAACACAAAAAATGCAACGCTGCATCAAAACGCACATCACCACCTTTCTTCCTGCAAGAACAAGTAAATTGAACCTCAAGAGCAAACAACAGTGGACTACATTTTACACTTTATAATAAAAACACCAAAACAACGATCTGCACCAGGACCAGAGTGCCCTGCACCAACGATCTGCGAGCCTCCCTCCATGTAGTTTCTGTCAGCAGTCTGCACGCGACGGTGTGGTTTCTCATTAGATTACATGAGTGGGAGAAGCAGAAGCAGGGAGAACATGTAGGGGGAGAGGGCGACTACCCATGTATGCTGCGGCCACGACCAGTGGGGCGACCAGAGGTTCTTCTCGGCGGCCTCTCGCCGGACCCGCGTCCACTAGAGAGGAGGCGATGGTGGAGTGATTGGCAGAGCGCCGGTCATCCTGTGGTAGCCGTCGTATCAACGGGAGGCAGTAGGCAGTGGCCGCGATGGCCCAGCAGCGATCGTTGGGGGAGGTCGCAGTTGACGGATCCATGGCAGATGAAGAAGGTTTGTTGGAGAAGGGAGGTGAGATGGGGTCGACGTTGGGCAGCGCACACGGATGGTGGAGGCTCGGCATGGTGTGGATTTGCGCCGGATTTGGGAGGTCCATGGACGGTAGGCGTCGCCGGGCAGGGGCCGTGGCTGCGGCCGAGGCGGGACCAGGGCCATGGAGGCCGGCGTTGCGGGGGCCCGTGGATCTCAGCAGATGTCAGAGAGGAAGATGCCAGGGTAGGATGCCGGAGAATCCCGAGCTCGCCGGATCCCATGGCCGGAGATCCACGGAAGAAGGTGTGTAGCAGGACAGGGCTCCCAGTGGTGCGAGCTTGGGCGGGGATGGCGGGGCTGCGGCAGCGCATGGCAAGTCCAGCAACGCAGGGCGAGGCGGGGCAGGGCGGGGCTCCGGCGGCGCGTAGTGGGAGCGAGGTCCAGCGGCGCGTGGTGAGAGCGGGGTCCACCGGCGCAGGTGGTGGTGCGACTCTGGCAGCGCGGGTGGGAGCGGGGGTGGGGATGGTTTTTTGCGGTGGTTGTTCATGGGAAAAGGAGGTGGATAAGGTAAGGAAGGATTTTCTTTTCTGTTTTAGCAGAATAACGCTTGGGTGTTATTAGAATAAGGTCTTAAGGGGTGTTATCATAATAGACCCATTCTATATATATAGACACACACACGAGATCTTTTTTTTTGCATATTCAAAGTTTGAGATTGCTAGCGAGGCCTGCCGCCTGGTAAAATGTACCAGAAAATCAAACCATAGGGTACAATCATGATTTCTTATCGTGAAAAAAATTGGAGGCGAAACAATGAACTCATGTTTTCATTCAAACAAAAATAAGATGTTAGGTAATGTAAATGTTTTCAAATAGCACACGTTCACTCACGAAAGCCGTGTGTCCACTAAACCATGGTCAATGCCCCGCCCTCTATGCCACGCGCGTGATCTGAGTCGTGCGTACTGATTGGCCAGAACCCAAACCCCACAGATCATATGTCTGCACCGTTGGATTCTCCTTGATCGAACGGCGATCCTCATCCCTTTCAACAACACATGTAGTTCCGGTTGTGATTTTATTTATATCCACAAATTCCATGTTAAATTCAAAAAATGCCTTAAATATAGCAAACGATTCCTGAAATGCGTTACAAAATCAAACCCGTGGTATAATGATGAATGCGTACCGTGAAATTTTATGAGGCCAAACGATGAAGTCACCAACCAGTGGAATTTGAATTGACACGTCTCCTTTTGGAAACCATGATCCTTCATGTGAGGTTCTCTAGTTTGGAAGGACCGATCATCAAAGCCTATGCCAAACTTTACCAAAAAAATTCCCCGGGGTCGTGAGAGCACGCCACGGGAACACACCAATTTCGATGAAGTCTAGACTCCATCCGAATTTCCAGTAATTAAAATACCAACTAGGCCTACGCTGGTGGCCGCTCCTCGCGGCCGAAATGTTTGAAACTTCTCCCCGTTTCTCAGACAATGGATGAAAACTCACAAAGCGACACACAAATTGTTTGTACACCTTCTTTGCTAACTAACACCCCAGATGTAGTTGTAGAACAGTTTTGAATTTAATTATAATATGCACTAAATGCAAGGTAAGTGCAAAAAATGACTTGAATATAGCAACGAGACCTGAAATGGGCCAGAAAATCAAACTTAGGGTATATACGTGATTGTTTACCATGAAAATAATTCAAAGCGGAACGAGGTAGTCACTGATGATTGGTGTCCGAAGTGTCGCGTCTCCTTTTGGAAACTATGATCCTTCTTGTGAGATGCTCTGATTTGGAAGGTGTGAGCATCAAAACTCGTGCCATCTTTACCAAAACAATTCCATGTGATCCTCAGAACACGGCACGGTGACACACCGATTTTCATTATTTCTGGACTCTATATGCATTTCCTATAATTAGAATACCAACAGGGCATACGCCTCTGGCCGCACCCTGCGGCCGAAATGTTTGAATTTTTTCCCGTTTCTCAAACAATGAATGAAAACTCCCAAAGCGACACACAAATGATCTTGCTAGCTAGCTAGCACCCACGTGTAGTTGCGACTATAGCAAACGATACCTCAAATGCACGAGAAGATCGAACCATAGGGTACAATGGTGATTTCTTACCGTGGAAAACAATTTGGAGGCGAAACGATGAACTCTTGTTTTCATTCAAATGAAAATATGTTGTTAGTTCATGTAAACATTTTCAAATAGACCCTCACAAAAAATTTTTTTCAAATAGCACACGGTTCGCTCATGAAAGCCGTGTGCCTACCAAACCGTGGCCGATGCCCCCCCTTTGCTGCATGCGAGATCTGAGTCGTGCATTCTGATTGGCCAGAACCCAAACCCCATGGATCGTACGTCTACACCGTTGGATGCTCCCAGATCAAACGGTAATCCTCATCCCTTTCGACAGAAAATGCAGTCTGGCTAGGAATTGATTTATATGCCAAAATGCACGGTAAATGTCAGTCACCCTTGAGCATATCGATGTTCTAACCCTCGCCTCTCCTATGGTACGGACGGGTTTGCATTAAGAAGCCTGTTAGTTACTGCTCTCCATCGCGGTGAGGCAAATTTCCTCGCAACCCCTCTTCCTATTTCGTTCTGTATGTTCCCAAATTGGCTATAAAATAATAGAGACCATATATATTTTCATTATCTACCTTCCTTACTACATATAAATTGTATTTGTGTTAGGACCCTGATCCAATGCCACACCGATCTAGCATGTAACACCTCATATCACTTTGCGGTCTCACGCACGGTATTCCCACGGGTATCACCTTACCAGGCCCGGGACCGTTTGCGCCTTTTGGCTCACGTATATGATAGTGTCGCTAGCATCCATATGACAAAGAACCCGGGCTGACATGACTAGTCGTGAACCCAAAGTGGCGCTAACTTACAGGGACAGGCATACATGACCCAGCAACGAACGTGTCGGTCATCAGCGAGTGAATCCGGGCTGTAGCAACTGGGCTAGCAGAACTCCGGTAAACCGGGCTGTAGCGGGCTAACAGGACTCCGGTAAACACCGCGTGGCATTTCCCCGAAGGGACAGACACGGGAACGAAGAAGGACACATGCCGGCCAGCCTAAGTGTTCCGGAGCAGTAGCAAGCTACCATGGCTCAGTGGAAGCACTAGGAGACATTTCCCGGTAAGAGAGGCTACCAAGGATAAACAACTAGGTTGTCAGATCCCACACATACCAAGCATTTAAATAACATACACACAATATGCTCGATATGTGCAAATACAACATGGCATCACAACATGACTCTACGACTCAAGTATTTTATTCAATAGGCTCCGAGGAGCGAGATATTACAAACATGAGTCTCATGACCCAACATTCAGAGCATACAAGTCAAAGCACACGTGGAAGCTTAACATGTCTGGGTACAGACCAATATAAATGAAAAAGGCTGAGAAGCCTGACTATCTACCAGATACTGCTGAGGGCACAAGATCGTAGCTGAGGTAACAAGCTAAACATCGAAGTCCACGTGGGACTACTAGTGAGACTGAAGTCTCTCTGCAAAACATAAAATAGGCAAACGTGAGTACAAATGTACACAGGAAGACTTACATCAGAACTATCTACATATGCATCATTATCAACAAAGGGGGTGGTGGAGTTTGACTGTAGCAAGCCAGCTTTGACTCAGTGGCTATCCTGAACTACGACTGCAAGTAACTCTTTTGAGGTGGCGCACACGAGTCCATATATTCACCATATCAATACACCACTATGGATCCGCTCCCGTCTCCCTACGAGAATGCCATCCATAGCACTCACGCTTATCTTGCGCATTTTGGAGTATCCACTTTCACTTGTCTATGAACTGTACAGGCAACCCAGAAGTCCTTTACCACGGACACAGCTATTCAAATAGATCATATTAACCCTGCAGGGGTGTACTTCTTCACACACACTCTCACCACTTATCACCGTTTACACGACATGTACTCGGCAACCTTCAAGCGGAAGCCCAGCGAGGGTGTCGGCCACGACCTGACTAACCACACAAGTCTCTCGTCCAGGTTTATCGCCTATTCGGGTTCCATCCGCAAGGAGATTCGGCCGGGGTGTCGCTCACGGCCCCAAATGATGTGTGCAGGGTTCCCAAGCCCACCATCCGGGTGCCACTTGGTACACCGGGCCACTGTGCCTAGTCTGTCCCAAGCCCACCTGTACCGGGTGCCACTTGGTAGACTACTAACACTACCTACAAACACCATAAACTAGTTGCAACTCCTGGATAGAGATCGAGTTGATTAATAAGTCGAGAGGGGCACTTAAGCATTCCAATGTGTGGTAGTAACTCTTCATGGATCACAAACACAGAACTCAGTTCCTGAGGACGGCTGCAATGAGACAACCCACCATGTACTCCTACATGGCCTCTCACCGCTACCTTTACCAAATCGTGTTCATACACTTAGCTCACATACAGTAGGACATGTTCACACACCTCCAATTCATCCCCGATGAATCAGACCTGACTCAACTCTAAGCAGTAGCAGGCATGACAAACAAGCATGAATGAGTAGGCACATCAGGGCTCAAACAACTCCTACTCATCCTAGTGGGTTTCATCTATTTACTGTGGCAATGACAGGTCATGCAGAGGATAAGGGGTTAGACAACTGCAGCAAGTAGCAGATGAATCGTTGTTGTCCTAATGCAGTAAAAGAGAGCAGAAGCGAGAGAGTGGGAATGTATCGGAATGAACAAGGGGGTTTTGCTTGTCTGGCACTTCTGAAGATAGTATAGCTCTTCATTGGTGTCATCGATCTCATCGTTGGTATCACGTCTATCGAGAGGGGACAAATACCGGCAACACAGAAGGAAACACAATCAATGCAATGCACAATATGATGCATGATCATGACATGGCAAAATGAGTGTGTTGGGCTAATGCAACTATAATTAGATGGGTTTGAGTTAGTTTGAACCCAAGTTTCAAGTTCAAATTCAAAGTATGACTTTATAAAGTGCATTATCATGTTTTGATATAAACAGCGGGTTTAAGTTTCTTAAACATGCATGAAACAGTGCAGATGGATAGATTGGATTTTTCTGATCATTTTTCATATATAATTTATTTCATTTGGAGTTACGTTTTAGTTTCTATGAATTTTAGAAGTTTTGGGCATTTTCCGGAATTTCCTATATAAAAATAAATCAAAAAATACTTATTGTGTCAGCATAGCGTCACTGTGATGTTACTAGGTCAACGGGGCCGGTCCAAGTCAAACCTGACCAATGGGGCCTGTCGGTGTCAAAACCGGCGGATCTCGGGTAGGGGTTCCCGAACTGTGCGTCTAGGCGAATGGTAACAGGAGACAAGGGATACGATGTTTTTACCCAGGTTCGGGCCCTCCCGATGGAGGTAAAACCCTACTCCTGCTTGATTGATATTGATGATATGGGTAGTACAAGAGTGGATCTACCATGAGATCAAGGAGGCTAAACCCTAGAAGCTAGCCTATGGTATGATTGTTGTAATTGTTGTTGTCCTATGGACTAAAACCCTCCGGTTTATATAGACACCGGAGAGAGCTAGGGTTACACAGAGTCGGTTACAATGGTAGGAGATCTACATATCCGTACCGCCAAGCTTGCCTTCCACGCCAAGGAAAGTCCTATCCGGACACGGGACGAAGTCTTCAATCTTGTATCTTCATAGTCTTGTAGTCCGGCCGATGATGATAGTTCGGCCATCCAGACACCCCCTAGTCCAGGACTCCCTCAGTAGCCCCCGAACTAGGCTTCAATGATGACGAGTCCGGTGCGTATATTGTCTTCGGCGTTGCAAGGCAGGTTCTCCTCCAAATTCCATGTGCTTGCCGAATAGTGTCCTGCTTCCTTATAAATGTTGCGCTCCTTGGCTTCCACGCCCAATAATGGCCCTCTTCCACGTGTCGTACGAATGCGAAAGGCCAGGGTATTTTTACATTTTACCCCCTAGTTGCGCGAATAAGCTGCTTATAAGAGAGGCAAGAATCCAGATCCAAATCACACCATCCTCCTTCCGCGAGTATTCATCGGAGCGCTTCTGACAAAAATCCACTCCATCATGGACCGTCGACGCGGCTCCTCCTCTCGCGCTCCCAGCCCTCAGCCAGGAGATTGGGGGAGATGTTCAGTCCTGCACAGCGAGCTGGTGACGCTCCAAGCGGAGGGATACCTTCCTCCGGCCTTTATGGTACCGGTTCGAGCCGGGCTGGCCACCTACAAAGGTGGAAAGCAGGCGGAGACCACCCCCAGTCCCTCCAAAGGAGAGCGGGTGTGCTTCGTCCCTTATCTAATAAGGGGGCTCGGATTTCCCATACATCCATTTCTCCGGGGGCTTCTGGAGTTCTACGGACTCCAGCTTCATCACCTCACGCCCGCCTCCATTCTGCACATTGCGGGTTTCGTAGCTCTTTGTGAGCTGTTCTTGGGCATTGAGCCCCATTTCGCACTGTGGAAGAGATTGTTTTGCCTCGTACCCCGTTCTCACAAGGGGTCGATATATCAAGTGGGCGGAGTCGAAATATGGCGCATCGCCGGGACCGGATATCTATCCGGAACCCCAAAGAAGGCGTCCGAAGACTGGCCTTCGGAATGGTTTCATGTGGAAGATGCTCCACTACCGAACCCAGTTCGGGTCGGCCTCCCGGAGTTCAGCACCGCTCCTCTAAAGAAATGCCTGAGTTGGTGCCCGCGAAGCCCTCAACTGGAGGATGACAGGAGCGTCCATTATCTGATGGGCTGGATAAGGTTGCTAGCTCATTCCGGATTGACCATGATCGGAGTCATGACCACGTGCATTATGCGAGGGGTGCAGCCGCTCCACTATAGGGGCCACCCCATGTGGGATTTCAACAGGGAGAATGACGCCACCCGTCATGGCCGCAAGGGGCTGGGATCGGCCGCAGATCTGGTGAAGATCCTATCCGGCTTGTACAAGGGGGAGAAGGAGGACCTCCTCCAAACGAGTCCATTGATTGGATTCTCCATGAATAACCCTCGGAGTTGGGTAAGTGAATTTTATCTATCTGATCCGTGCTTTGAAAGTTAAGTGTCTCACTTTATGATTTGGACGCAGGATCTGCACTGGGATGTGGAGGGCATACATAGTCCGGCTCCACAACCCGAGGATCCGGGAAAATCCCTTGATCCTGCCTCCGAAGAGGATCCGGACATAAAGGTGGAGCTGATTGACGGGGTGTTCCATCAACTTAGCATGGACAATGCTCTAGTCGCCATTACGGCTGACTACCCCGGCTTATCTCCGGCTTCCCAGGTAACTATGACCGGAGCCCTGACACCATTTTTTTCATCCGTGCTTATTTCTGACCACCGTATACCAACGGTGTCTCGCAGGAGGTGCCTTCAGCGCGGGAAGCTGATCCTGCGGTGGCTGACCAACCAGGGTCAGTTCGGCCCAGCAGGCGGAAGAGGGGTGCGGTGCGAATTGAAACGTCGCCGCAAAGGTATGTCACGCCACCGTTTTTAAGGAAAAGACTCCTATGAAGTATGTTAATGCCCATGACTCTTCTAGGAGAAAGATCGCTCGCCGGACTATGCCCGGAGAGGTTGCCAACCAAGCCTCCACCAGCCAGGACCCAACACCTGGTCCGGGGGGAGGCGAGCGCAAGGCGCGAGCCGGATGCTCCTCCAATGGAGGATGCCGATAGGCTGTCCGCCACCAGGTCTGAGGTGGAGAGCGCCATGAATCACAGGCGCCGCCGGACAGTTCTTCGTGACGCATGTTTCTCCCCGGAGGCGTTGAATGCCTTTAACGCGGGAGACACGCACCTCCGTGCCGCTCAAGATGGTTTAACCAGAGCCACGGAGCAGTATGTGAAAGACATACGGGTAAGGGATTTTAATAGTTGTATATGCCAGTAGCCCCCGAGACTTAAAGTAGTTGAAATAACTGATTTAAGGATCATTTGATATGCAGGATCTTACGAAGAAGAATACCTAATTGACCCAGCAGCTACAAGAGTGCAAGGCCCAACTTGAGGCCGCGCTAGCCGCCGCAGGATGAGACATAGAGACCCCCTCCGGTAACACATATTTCAAAAAGATAAGCGGTGTGCGGCGTGCGCATAAGTCTGACAATAATATTGCAGATGTTGCCGGACTGGATCCGGACAAGCAACAGCTACTGCGCCAGCTGAAGGCCGGCGAGAGGGTGCTTATGAAGGTGCAGCAGGAGAGGAACAAACTCCAAGATGCCCACACCCAGCTTGGAGAAGAGCTAAAGGGTGTTCGGGCCCAGCTGTCTGGCTCCGTGAAGGAGAATCAGCGGCTTCGTCGCGGCATCTACAGTAAGTGCTTGAGCAAACTCTTTTGAAAAGAAGAGTTTGGCGAGGAAGTCGATTGACAGAAATGTGTCTGTAGGTGTGCTCACAGGTCGCCCTGCGGAGGAAATGCCCGGTTCAACGGGTGACCAACTTCCCGAGCTGCTGCAACTGCACGAACGTGTTCGGCAGGCGATGAGTGGCGTCGCCTAGGCCTTATGGCCGTCCGTCTCCCTACCCGAGGGTCTTGGAGGGCTTGCGGAGAAGCTTCAGGGAGCACGGCAGTGCTTCCATCTATGGAAGATATCGGCCTGTCGTCAAGGCGCCAGGGAGGCCTGGGCCATGGTGAAGACGCGGTAAAAGAAGGCGGATCCGAACCACATGGCCGAGGTCGGACCTGTGGGGCCCGATGGGAAGGAGATCCCTGTGAGCTTAGTGTACGGCCAAGTAGAATTGGCCGCTAAGTATTCCCAACGGGACTGTAAATTAGACGGCCTGTTAGATGGGATTGAAGAGGAGTACAATCATTCGATGTGACGATGTAATTTTTTAAAATGACATGTATAATGCCTTCTAGCCGGATTGTAGATCGTTTGTCTTTGCAGACCTTTTCGCTTCAACCTCGGGACCCTAGAGTCCGGAGTGTGTCCGAATACCCTCACGGTTATGAAAAAAATGGGGCATGCATGGAGACCAGGCGTAGGGGTCATTAGTGCTTTATCAGACAAGTGCCCAACTAGTTATGTTATATTACATGGTTAGTAAGAAACATCTTCCAGGGAGAATAGTTCCATTAGGGGTTCCTTTCCCTGGGAGGCATGCCCTAAAGTGCATGTCCGGACTGCGAAAAGAGCAGAAAAGCATCTGGGGGCAGACAAATGAATAAATAAGAAATCATCTTTCAAGTCACCGACCGAATATTCCCTTAAGAACGCTAGCTTTCAGCTTCACCCAGTCTGAGGTACACATCCGGCTGACCCGGCAGTAACAATCGCAGAGGTGCTCCCTTTACCTCCTAGCCAAACAATCGGGAACGTAGGGGTAAGCACAGGAGCCAGGCAACCAAGCTTGGCCAAAACTTAAGTCATATCGATGCATATAATGGTGAATAAAAGGTACATGCGGAAGTTTGACACATGTATTGGGCATAAAGCCCATATGAATAAGCTTCTGTTAAAGAAGCCCCCAGGTATAATGAGTGCGAGTGGCACGTCAAGTGTGTGCGAACAATGCGCAGATCAGCCCTCAAAGGCTTTATGAAAAGTTGGGGAGAAAAGAGAGAAAAAAAGACAATTGAAGTATAAAATGTGGATGGAGGAAGGAGATGAACTCTGAGTCTGGCGCTAGGCGTAGTATCTTCGGAGACGGGCTGCGTTCCATGGGTTCGGCTCGAGTCGGTTGTCTGATGCGTTTCGCAGACGGTATGCTCCGCCTGTCAGGACCTGGTCGATGATGAAGGGACCTTCCCATTTGGGCTTGAGTTTGTCCTTTTTCTTGTCCGGCAGGCGTAGAACAAGTTCGCCAACATTATAAGTTTTAGCCCATACTTCTATGCTTTGATACCTTCGAGCCTGCTGCTGATAGAATGCGGAACGAATCTTTGCCACGTCACGCTCCTCCTCCAATGCGTCCAAGCTGTCCTGCCGATCCAACTCGGCCTCTCTTTCTTCGTACATGCACACTCGAGGTGAGTCATGAATTATATCGCAGGGCAAAACTGCCTCTGCGCCGTATACCATAAAGAATGGTGTGAATCCAGTAGTACGGTTTGGCGTGGTCCGCAGCCCCCAGAGTACGGAGTCGAGCTCCTCTACCCAGTGCGTGTTAGATTCCATAAGGGACCGCACTAATCTGGGTTTGATGCCGCTCATAATTAGACCATTTGCTCGTTCAACTTGACCGTTGGTCTGAGGGTGATAGACTGAAGCGTAGTCGAGCTTAATGCCCATATTCTTGCACCAGAGTTTAACCTCGTCGGCCGTGAAGTTCGTGCCGTTATCGGTGATGATGCTGTGGGGGACACCATAACGGTGTACTACCCCGGATATGAAGTCTATCACGGGTCCGGATTCGGCCGTTTTAACTGGCTTGGCCTCTATCCATTTGGTGAATTTGTCCACCATGGCCAATAGGTATTTTTGCTTGTGGGTTCCCCCTTTAAGGGGTCCAACCATGTCAAGCCCCCAAGCCGTGAACGGCTAGGTGATGGGTATCGTTTTGAGGGCGGTGGGTGTCATGTGGCTCTGATTAGCGAAGAGCTGACAACCGACGCATCGTTGGAGTAAGTCATGAGCGTCTGCCCGGGCCGTCGGCCAATAAAATCCTGTATGGAAGGCCTTAGCTACAAGGGCCCGGGCTGCAGTGTGGTGTCCGCCTAGTCCGGCGTGAATTTCAGCCAGAAGATTTCGCCCTTCCTCTTCGGAGATGCACCTTTGAAGGACTCCGGTTGTGCTTTTCTTATAAAGTTCTCCCTCATGGACCTTGTAGGCTTTAGATCGCCGAACTATGCAGCGAGCCTCATTTTGGTCTTCGGGAAGTTCCTGCCTAATTAAGTAGGCTAGGAATGGTTCCGTCCACGGGGCAATGACTGCCATTATTTCGTGGGCTGAAGGTGTTATGTCATTGGCTGAGCCACCGGTTGTGTCAGAATATTCGGTGTTGGGCGGTGCGGTTGGTTCTGGATTGTTGTTTCCAGACTCCTCTTCGCATACTACGGATGGCTTAAAGAGCCGCTCCAGGAAGATGTTTGGAGGGATGGCGTCGCGCTTTGCGCCGATGCGTGCCAACACGTCGGCCGCCTGGTTATTATCCAGGGCTACATGGTGGAATTCGAGTCCTTCGAACCAAGCTGACATTTTTAAGACGGCATTATGGTAGGCTGCCATTTTCGGATCTTTGGCATCAAAGTCTCCATTTACTTGTGATATTGCGAGGTTTGAATCCCGCGGACCTCGAGGCATTGAATGCCCATGGAGATTGCCATCCGGAGACCATGTAGAAGGGCCTCATATTCGGCTGCATTGTTGGAGTCCGTGTACATTATTTGAAGTACGTATTGGACTGTGTCTCCTGTTGGGGACATCAGAACAACGCCAGCCCCCAAGCCAGCCAACATTTTGGAGCCGTCAAAATGCATGATCCAGTTGGAGTATGCGCCGTACTCTTTAGGGAGTTCGGCTTCGGTCCATTCAGCGATGAAGTCAGCCAAGACTTGCGACTTTATAGTTCGCCGTGGTTTGTAGGTTATGTCGAATGGTAAGAGCTCGATGGCCCATTTTGCAATCCTGCCCGTTGCGTCGCGGTTGTTTATGATGTTGTTGAGGGGTACTTCGGAGGCCACTGTTATCGAACACTCTTGAAAGTAGTGTCGCAGCTTCCGGGATGCCATGAATACCGCGTATGCTATCTTTTGATAATGTGGGTATCGGGACTTGCATGGAGTTAAGACAGTGGATACGTAGTACACTGGTTTTTGAAGAGGGAATTTATGCCCTTCTGTTTCTCGTTCGACGACGAGCACCGCGCTTACAACTTGATGTGTTGCCGCGATATATAACAACATTGGTTCGCCCAAATTGGGCGCGGCCAGGACCGGATTTGTTGCCAATATGGCCTTTATTTCTTCGAGTCCGGTCGTGGCAGCATCCGTCCATTCAAAGTGTTCGGTGCGCCTGAGGAGGCGATAGAGGGGCAATGCCTTTTCTCCCAAACGGGAGATGAAGCGGCTTAGAGCCGCCATGCATCCAGTCAATGTTTGTATTTGTTTGAGGTCTTTTGGAATATCCAGCTGTGACAGAGCTCGGATCTTGGCTGGGTTTGCTTCAATTCCTCTACCGGATACAATGAAGCCCAGGAGCTTTCCGGCTGGTACGCCGAAAACGCATTTTTCCGGGTTGAGCTTAATGTCATATGCTCGGAGGTTGTCGAATGTGAGCCTCAAGTCGTCTACTAGAGTTTCGACGTGTTTGGTCTTGACGACCACGTCGTCTACGTATGCCTCCACTGTTTTGCCGATCTGGGTAGCCAGACATGTCTGAATCATGCGCTGATATGTTGCGCCGGCGTTTTTGAGTCCGAAGGGCATTGTGTTGAAGCAGAATGGTCCGTATGGAGTAATGAATGCCGTTGCAGCTTGGTCTGCCTCCGCCATCTTAATTTGGTGGTAGCCAAAGTATGCGTCGAGGAAGCACAATGAATCATGTCCTGCGGTAGCATCGATGATTTGATCGATGCGGAGAAGGGGGAAAGGATCCTTTTGACAAGCCTTGTTAAGGTCTTTAAAATCGACACACAAGCGCCAGGATTTGTCCTTTTTTGGTACCATTACCAGGTTCGCTAGCCAGTCCGGATGTTTGATGTCTCTGATGAATCCGGCTTCCAGTAGTTTGGCTAGCTCCTCTCCCATTGCCTGTCTTTTGGGTTCGGAAAATCGCCGAAGAGCCTGTTTGACTGGCTTGAATCCTTTTAGGATGTTTAGGCTATGTTCTGCCAATCTGCGTGGGATTCCTGGCATATCTGAAGGGTGCCAGGCAAAGATGTCCCAATTCTCCTGAAGGAATTCTCGTAGTGCAGCGTCTACATTAGGGCTTAACTGTGCCCCAATGGAGACCGTCTTTGTGGGGTCCGTTGGATGGACCTGGAATTTGACTATGTCGTCCGTTGGTTTAAAAGAGGTGGACTTGAATCTCTTATCGTGTATCACATCATCCCTGTTCACCATAGAGCGCAGCGCAGTGAGTTCCTCTGCCGCTAGGGCTTCGGATAGTGCCTCTAGGGCTAGTGCGGCTGTCTTGTTTTCGGCGCGGAGTGCTATGTCCGGATCACTGACAAGAGTGATGGTTCCATTGGGCCCGGGCATTTTAAGCTTCATGTACCCGTAATGGGGTATGGCTTGGAAAATCGCGAATGCCTCTCGTCCTAATAAAGCGTGATATCCACTGCTGAACGGGGCCACTTGGAACGTGACCTCCTCGGACCTGTAATTGTTCGGCGAGCCGAACACCACATCAAGTGTAATTTTTCCTGTGCAGCGTGCTTCCCGGCTAGGGATTATTCCTCTAAAGGTTGTGCTTGCTTCGCTCAATGCGGCTGCAGCCTATTTCCATTTTTCGAAGGGTTTCCTCATGAATGAGGTTTAATCCGCTGCTGCCATCCATGAGTACCTTGGTAAGATGAAAGCCGTCCACTATTGGACTGAGGACCAATGCGGCTGGTGCTCGGGCTGTTCGGAATTTAGGTTCGTCGCTGGCGTTGAAGGTGATAGCCGTGTCGCTCCATGGATTTGTTGTTGCTACTTGGTAGACTTCGGCAAGGCTGCGGATTGTTCGTTTCCGCATATTATTTGATGCAAAAGTCTCGAAGATTGTTAATATCGTACTGGTACTGTTGGGGTGGGTCTCCGGGGCTAGAAGCTCTTCGCCACTTTTGGCCACCTGCCGCAGTATCCAACATGCTCAAAGGCTATGAGTTGGAGTGGCGCCCTCTGTACTATGAATTTTACAGGGTCCGCTGAGCCATCCCTCCAGCACAGTTCTGTGCCCTTTATAGGGTTTTTGCTTTTTGGTTTTTGTCCCGGGTGCCTGAGCATGATGCACCCTTTTGTTTCGGACTAGGGTTGTGTTCGGAGCCGGATTGTCCCAAAACTTAGTTTCGGTTTTCCGGACAATCTCCATCGCACAGTACTTTTGTACTATGGATGCCAGGTCGGCGAAGCGTGTAATTTCGCGATGACTTACGGCGTTCAAGATTCCCTTGTCCGTGCAATTGTTGCAGAAAATTGAAATTGCGTTTTCCTCACGGCAGTCCTTTATCCTGTCCATAACCAGGAGGAATCTGGCCCAGTAATGATGTACTGTTTCAGCGGGCTCTTGCCGGATTTGAGATAGATAGCTTATGTTTGGGTGGGCGGGTGGAATTAAGTCCGGAACCCTGCCTAACTTGAGGCTCAAGGGCCGAAAAGTTTCCGAATTTGGAAGCTTGGATTGCTGGATGTCGTCCAACAAATCTGGTCCGCTGCCTGACTTTAGGTTCAGTACTTGATTGACGTCCGTCCCTTCGCGGGAATCCGGCATGGAGGGGTCAGGAGTCCAGACATAAATGGTTTTTAATACAGGGGAAGAATCGCCGCGTTGTTCTTCTACCACAGCAACGTGATGGGTAACCAGGGGAGAGTCAATCTCTCTCAAATCGGTTTTAAGCCCAATCTGATTGTAGTCTGTAGCGACTCCCTGGGCGGCGAAGCGATCCAAGAGCTCGTTTACGGAAGAGAGCTCCATTAGATCTAGCTGCTCGGTAAATTCCGAGTTGACATGAAGATTGCTTTTGATGACCCGAGAGGCCATCGTTGGAGCGGTGGCCGAACAGGCGGCCATAAGAAAACCACCCAGCCGGATAGTTTGGCCGGCGGCCAAAGCTCCTTTGGCAATGGTACCGTCTTTAAAGATGGGAAGAGGCATCCTTCCTGATCGTGACGGCACAGAGGAACTCTCAATGAAAGCACCAATGTCGGTGTCAAAACCGGCGGATCTCGGGTAGGGGGTCCCAAACTGTGCGTCTAGACGGATGGTAACAGGAGACAAGGGACACGATGTTTTTACCCAGGTTCGGGCCCTCTCGATGGAGGTAAAACCCTACTCCTGCTTGATTGATATTGATGATATGGGTAGTACAAGAGTGGATCTACCCCGAGATCAAGGAGGCTAAACCCTAGAAGCTAGCCTATGGTATGATTGTTGTAATTGTTGTTGTCCTATAGACTAAAACCCTCCGGTTTATATAGACACCGGAGAGGGCTAGGGTTACACAGAGTCGGTTACAATGGTAGGAGATCTACATATCCGTACCGCCAAGCTTGCCTTCCACGCCAAGGAAAGTCCTATCCGGACACGGGACGAAGTCTTCAATCTTGTATCTTCATAGTCTTGGAGTCCGGCCGATGATGATAGTTCGGCCATCCGAACACCCCCTAGTCCAGGACTCCCTCAGGGCCCACTGATCAGTGAGTCAGGGCTAGTTAGGGCATGTACAATGCATAGCCTCAAGGTGATGCCTCGCATGCCATGTAGGATCAGATATGACGTAAAGTAGGTTTGGACAGGGAAGCGGGATCCTCTTCAGGAGGCGGGTGCTTGAAGAGAAAAAGTGTGGTCCGGTGACAAAAGCTGAAAAGGTGGAGTGGAAAGTAGAGATGCATGTGTACTAGAGTCTTTATTTTTTATTTTTTAATGAGGCCCACTAATGATAGCTTGCATTGGGAAGAAAAAATAAATGTAGGTGCCTCAAATTACCTTTTGTCATGGGGCATATGTATCCATATGCCACCATTGTACATGCCCTTAGTGTCGTAGACAGGTGGCCCTGGTCAACTGCCATGTCAGCCAGTCAACCCTGACGCGTGGGTCCGCTGGTTTTGTTAATTGATCTAGCTTAAAACTAAACATCATCTTAATTGGGCAGTAGGGCCCACTGTCAGTGTCTAGAGTGTGGGGTTAATTAGTGGGGTTAGCTGCTAATGTTGTGCCATGTCGGCAGTCGCCGGAGCCTGGCCGGCGGCGACTAAAATGACGGCGGCGCGGCTCGGGTTTTAGCTAAGGGCAGCCAAACAACGCGCGGAAGGGCTCTACACATAACTGGGGGCGAGCCGCGGCGGGTGTGCTAGTGGTTGGGCTCAGGGTCACCGGAAAAGTGGCCGGCGACGAGGTTTGGCGGCGGCAGTAGCTCGGGCAATCTCGGGGTGGCGCTACAGAGCACGGGAGGAGGTGCTGTGAGTGTCTAAGGGCTCATGAGATCATGCTGAGCACGATGGTGGGCTCGAGAACGAGCTGCGGTGGCTGTGGCCACGGCTATGCCATGCCCGGCGGCGAGAAGCTCTCGGCCACGGTGGGAAATGGAGCTAGGGGACGAGCGCGAGCTTGAGAGAAGAGGGGAGAGGAAGAGGGGCTCACGGCGAGTGCAGAGGTGGCCTCGGCGTGCTCGGGGAAGGCTCGGTGACGGTGGAAAATCGTCGACGATCTCCATGGCCGAAGGAGGAAGAAGGGGGCGGGGACGGTGCGTCGGGGCTCTTCTGCTCGCGTGAGACGACGAGGAGGAAGAGGACGGAACGGCGGAGCTCGGGGGCGTGTCGGAGAGGCTTGGGGATGGCTGCGGCCGCGCGAGCGCTGGTCGGCGACGACGGCTGCGCTCGGATGAGCTCAAGGGAGAGAGCCAGGGGAGGGGAGAGGGTGCAGCGAGTGAGGGAGAGGAGCGAGGGGACACGGGGCGTCGTCGTGGCGTCGCTAGGAGGGGCCGAGGAAGCAGGAGGTGGCCGGGGCAGCGTCGGCGCTCGCCACGCACCTGTTTGTCCTCCTTGCAGAGGAGGAAGAAGACGGTGCTGCCACTTTGGGCTGGGCTACTACAGTGCTGGGCCAGGTGGGCTGCAGGTAAGTCCAGGTGAGTTTGCTCTCTCTCCCTTTTATTTCTCTTTTCTATTTATTTGCTTTGTTTTGATTTAGTTTACAAACCAAATCATTTTTATAAACTTTCTGTAAATTGTTATGTAAGCTTAGGACTAGCCCAAGGTCACATGCAACTTACAAAAATATTTGAACATTATTTCTTATATAGCAGAAATAATTTCAACCCAAATTTATTATTGATCTAAATCAAAGACCCAAAATAAATTATTTCTGTGACTCCAAAAATATTGGTTTGAATTTTACCTCATTCCAATATTTTCACAGAATAACAGGAACATTTTCTTGGACTCATTTGATGAGATTTAAATGTTGGTTATTTTTAGAGGTTTTCTGAGGCTTTTGAAAATTCCTCAATTCAAGTTTCATTTGAATTTAAACATGATGCTCACATGGAAGCTAGCATAGGCTAGCCCAGAATTAGGGATGTGACAACTCACCCCCACTAGACAAGAATCTCGTCTCGAGATTCAAGACGTGAGGTAAGAAGACAAAGGGGACACTAAGTATCACAAACTTCATGATTCAACTGTCTTCTCGAGGTTGTTGATATGTTGACTCAAATCGATCTTGACATCTTTGCTTGCGAGGTCTTCATCCAACACGATGACGACAGAAGGAGACTCTACAGAAAACGATCTCCTCAAAGATTGAGTATTCAAGATCAACTCACAGAGTGAGACATAGAAACATCTCTTGAGCTAAGAGGCGAAACACACATCGGAAAGGACGGAAGAAACAATTTGACGAGGGTTTCAAAGTAGCGAGAAGTTTATTGCCACGATTCCGTAACGGGGCACCTTGGGGAAAGTGGCTCGTAGATATATTCTCTTAAGTGGCAAAAAGAATTACCTTTGATTCAGAGATCATTGAAACTCTTTATACCAGCCTAAGGCAAATCATAATGGATCGTTTGAGGGAGCTCGGAAGAATGGCATACTCAAACTAGGATGGATGATGTGGATTACCTTGTTAAAGACAATGCAAGGAATGATTTTGCTTGCGCGTGCTCTCAAGAACTTGAGCATTTCCATATTCATCAAGGTTTTACCAACATCCGTGTCAAGGATCCCGGCAACACAACGTACTACCTTGATGAACAGCGATGGACGATGCAGATGCAAAGGAGGATAACCTTCTCAGATTTTACCTTAGCGAGGCCAAGGAAACAAAATCTGGATGATCGACCGAGAGACATTTAGCACTCCGCTTCTAATGTTCTCCTTGATGTGCTAGTGTATCCCATTCATAGATATGGTTTGATATCTAGAACATCAAGTAAAAGGTCGGACTTCGGGAGCACAAAATCCATAAGGATCAACTTCTAGAATAAGTCATGCGAGATCCTCATGGGAGGTGACCAAACGACTTAAACAAGATACTACAATAATAGTGCTTCCAGCTAGGTGCGTCCACTTCACTGGAACCTATATCATAGTTCTTGGGAGAAGTTCCAACCATCATATCTGCCTAAGATTCAGATCTGGTTGGTAACAGGGTAGTTCAGACAACGTGTCTGGAAAAGAAAGTTTGCAACACAAATTGACGAGATGACGTTGCGAGAATCTCGGGGAGTGAACTATGATAGCAAGCCCCAAAACATGAGCTGGTTCTACTACAACATGTGAACACGTTGTCCCAGACAAGCATGGCCACATCGTAGTCTTACAATAAAACACTACCAAGTTCAGGTGGGAAACCATCATCGAGGATAACAAAATATTGTACAAATCCGTCTGGTACCTTCAGGACTAGCACTTAGAACTTATTATCCTTGAACAAATCAATCAGTGGCTTGGTGTGCTAGGGACACATATAGAATGAAGGTTGCAAGTCTCCAGACCACAGAATACTTCGCACATATACTTGACTGACTTGGGATGATTCCGGAGGAGGCAAAAATAACTTTCTCGAATTCACGACGGCAACTTGCATCAAATGCACATGAATGAGAGGAAGTCACTCCTTTGATCCAAACATATACTTCATGAATGGGGCATGAAGAAAATGCTTACAAAAGTTTCCAATACTAGCTTAATGTCCACAAATCATGGGGAGGACGTGGATGTTGTCGATGGGCTCCAAAACAATTCATCCAGGTATCCATATAAATGGAGTTCCACAATCATGTGAACAAGGTGATAGCATTGGTCAGACCAAAAGATATAATGGTGTACACTCGAGGAAAATCCACGAGTAAGACAACATTACGAACATCGTTGGTTCTGATTTGATTTGAGGACAGCCCACACTCAAATCAAAGTTTTGGCAAGACAATAGGTCCAACAACTGGTCACGGGGATCAATCGATGAAGGTATCATCTTTCTTCAACACACATACAAGATATCCCTTAAGATGAACTAAATCGGACAAGCTTCCATCTTCCAACTCTCCAAGTTGCTGTTCAGCTTAAACAACTAGCTCAGGGGTATCCAACATAGATTCTTGGAGAAGGGGTGGTTTATAAGAGAACCAACTTGATCACAAGCTCAACATAGTAGTCAGGAGACAACCTGGTGATACTTCCGAGAAGATATTCAGAATATCAGGAACCACCGATATGTTAATAAGCTCCGGAGCATTCTTGCTTTTCAGGGCAAGATGATGTGATCAAGAGAGTGATGGATTGACACAATCCTATCTCATTAATCGAGGAGTGCACCGAAAATAAGGACTAGGTAGCATAATCTATCTTAGAATGATGGTTCAAGAACCCACACGCTAAGAATGAAATTATTGTCCTTTAACTACCAGGCAACAAGGTTGCTAGGAGTATTGATTTCACACATCATAATTCACCTGTCGGCATTCCGGTTGTAACAACATAGGAAATGAGAAATGAATAATGAGGGCGAGAAGTATCACTGTATCAAGAGTTCATACGATGGTGTGCAATTCCTATGATATTGCTGATACAAAAGATGGTAATACTCCAAGGTGGAACAGACCAGAAGTTGGGTTGCATCTTGATCTGTGGAACACAACTGCTTTGACCCAATCCTGGAAATGGAAAAGGGTACTGGAGTTTGTTTCTCCTAGTCACTCTGGAATAGAATGGCTTGACGGACCACAAGAGTAATAGGCATCGATAAACACGATTGCACAACTACTCCTTACTATCAATTGATAGACGAGGATCAGAATACAACTAAAGGGGGACAACTCAAAAGAACATATGATTTTCTGAGTTGGGGATGCATGGGCTGGAATGTCGAACGAGTTCAACATATTTCTTTCGGATAACCCATGCAGAAAGGTTGAGCTGGCAGAGTCGCAATATAGAATGGAGAACCCATCGAGAGCACTCCTGTTGTGATCTTTTGATCCAACAAACATCTGCCGTAAGTGGTTCATAGTATTTGGAAGAAGGAAATACCATGGACCTCGAGGACTAATGCAAAGGTTACTGATATCCTAACGGAACTAGCAAACACTATCAACATGAGATAAGTAGGGTCAATCTCTGGTACATAACCCAGGAGTAGCATACCTACTAGTAAGTGGCATCACAGGATGCTTTCGGGAATGATGGCCAGGATCATCACACTGGGAACACAAAGCATGGCTAGGTTACTAGGTGATCCTCTAAAACACCTAGGGTCATAATAATAACTCCAACATATATGTCAAGGCAATAGAGTACCTCAACTCACCGATTAGTGTGGTCAAACTGGCCCAAAGAACATAGGGAACGGAAAAAAGGGATTTGCAAATGCATCAGACTATTTAGAAACCCGGGATGACTCGGACAGCATAACGGCTGTAAATTCTCAAAAGATTTGATACAACCTACAAAGTGGTGGCATAACCACTCGATCATCATAATATCAAGGTTCTGAGACCAACTATGAATACACAGAGACAGTAGGAACGGAACAGAGGCTTAAATCCATCAATCCTATAAGTCTACGGATTAGTAACACGTGATCCTAATAGAAAGAAGAGAAGGCCTAGTTCCTTAACCCCGTAGGAAAGATAAGATGACTCAGATCAGAAGGGCATGAGGTAAAGGAGTAAAAAGAGACTTACGTTCCCAACCACAATCAATTCCTTTATATAACTAAAGCATTTCTAGACTCAACTTCGACCAGTTTGGCTTGGTAATCCTACAGACAATCAAGCTCTGATACCAAAGCTGTCAGGACCCCGATCCAATGCCACACCGATCTAGCATGCAACACCTCATATCACTTTGCGGCCTCACACACGGTATTCCCATGGGTGTCGCCTTACCAGGCCCGGGACCGTTTGCACCTTTTGGCTCACGTATATGATAGTGTCGCTAGCATCCATATGACAAAGAACCCGGGCTGACATGACTAGTCATGAACCCAAAGTGGCGCTAACTTACAGGGACAGGCATACATGACCCAGCAACGAACGTGTCGGTCATCAGCGAGTGAATCCGGGCTGTAGCAACTGGGCTAGCAGGACTCCGGTAAACCGGGCTGTAGCGGGCTAACAGGACTCCGGTGAACACCGCGTGACATTTCCCCGAAGGGACAGACACGGGAACAAAGAAGGACACATGCCGGCCAGCCTAAGTGTTCCGAAGCAGTAGCAAGCTACCATGGCTCAGTGGAAGCACTAGGAGACATTTCCCGGTAAGAGAGGCTACCAAGGATAAACAACTAGGTTGTCAGATCCCACACATACCAAGCATTTCAATAACATACACACAATATGCTCGATATGTGCAAATACAACATGGCATCACAACATGACTCTACGACTCAAGTATTTTATTCAATAGGCTCCGAGGAGCGAGATATTACAAACATGGGTCTCATGACCCAACATTCAGAGCATACAAGTCAAAGCACACGTGGAAGCTTAACATGTCTGAGTACAGACCAATATAAATGAAAAATGATGAGAAGCCTGACTATCTACCAGATCCTGTCGAGGGCACAAGATCGTAGCTGAGTAACAAGCTAAACGTCGAAGTCCACATGGGACTACTAGTGAGACTGAAGTCTCTCTGCAAAACATAAAATAGGCAAACATGAGTACAAATGTACCCAGCAAGACTTACATCAGAACTATCTACATATGCATCATTATCAACAAAGGGGGTGGTGGAGTTTGACTGCAGCAAGCCAGCTTTGACTTAGTGGCTATCCTGAACTACGACTGCAAGTAACTCTTTTGAGGTGGCGCACACGAGTCCACATATTCACCATATCAATACACCACTATGGATCCGCTCCCGTCTCCCTACGAGAACGCCATCCATAGCACTCACGCTTATCTTGCGCATTTTGGAGTATCCACTTTCACTTGTCTATGAACTGTACAGGCAACCTAGAAGTCCTTTACAGCGGACACGGCTATTCGAATAGATCATATTAACCCTGTAGGGGTGTACTTCTTCACACACGCTCTCACCACTTATCGCCGTTTACATGACATGTATTGGGCAACCTTCAAGCGGAAGCCCAGCGAGGGTGTCGGCCACGACCTGACTAACCACACAAGTCTCTCGTCCAGGTTTATCGCCTATTCGGGTTCCATCCGCAAGGAGATCCGGCCGGGGTGTCGCTCACGGCCCCAAACGATGTGTGCAGGGTTCCCAAGCCCACCATCCGGGTGCCACTTGGTACACCGGGCCACTGTGCCTAGTCTGTCCCAAGCCCACCTGTACCGGGTGCCACTTGGTAGACTACTAACACTACCTACAAACACCAGAAACTAGCTGCAACTCCTGGACAGAGATCGAGTTGATTAATAAGTCGAGAGGGGCACTTAAGCATTCCAATGTGTGGTAGTAACTCTTCATGGATCACAAACACAGAACTCAGTTCCCGAGGACGGCTGCAATGAGACAACCCACCATGTACTCCTACATGGCCTCTCACCGCTACCTTTACCAAATCGTGTTCACACACTTAGCTCACATACAGTAGGACATGTTCACACACCTCCAATTCATCCCCGATGAATCAGACCTGACTCAACTCTAAGCAGTAGCAGGCATGACAAACAAGCATGAATGAGTAGGCACATCAGGGCTCAAACAACTCCTACTCATCCTAGTGGGTTTCATCTATTTACTGTGGCAATGACAGGTCATGCAGAGGATAAGGGGTTAGACAACCGCAACAAGTAGCAGATGAATCATTGTTGTCCTAATGCAGTAAAAGAGAGCAGAAGCGAGAGAGTGGGATTATATCAGAATGAACAAGGGGGTTTTGCTTGCCTGGCACTTCTGAAGATAGTATAGCTCTTCATCAGTGTCATCAATCTCATCGTCGGAATCATGTCTATCGAGAGGGGACAAATACCGGCAACATAGAAGGAAACACAATCAATGCAATGCACAATATGATGCATGATCATGACATGGCAAAATGAGTGTGTTGGGCTAATGCAACTATAATTAGATGGGTTTGAGTTAGTTTGAACCCAAAGTTCAAGTTCAAATTCAAAGTATGACTTTATAAAGTGCATTATCATGTTTTGATATAAACAGCAGGTTTAAGTTGCTTAAACATGCATGAAACCAGTGCAGATGGATAGATTTGATTTTTCTGATCATTTTTCATATATAATTTATTTCATTTGGAGTTATGATTTAATTTCTATGAATTTTAGAAGTTTTGGGCAGTTTCTGGAATTTCCTATATAAAAATAAATCAAAAAATACTTATTGCGTCAGCATAGCGTCACTGTGACGTTACCAGGTAACGGGGCCGGTCCAAGTCAAACCTGACCAATGGGGCCCACTGATCAGTGAGTCAGGGCTAGTGAGTGTCGTAGACAGGTGGCCCTGGTCAACTGCCACGTCAGCCAGTCAACCCTGAGGCATGGGTCCGCTGGTTTTGTTAATTGATCTAGCTTAAAACTAAATAGCATCTTAATTGGGCAGCAGGGCCCACTGTCAGTGTCTAGAGTGTGGGGTTAATTAGTGGGGTTAGTTGCTAATGTTGTGCCACATCGGCAGTCGCCGGAGCCTGGCCGGCGGCGACCAAAATGACGGCGGCACGGCTCGGGTTTGAGCTAAGGGCGACCAAATTACGCGTGGAAGGGCTCTACACGTAGCTGGGGGCAAGCCGCGGCGGGTGGTGCTAGTGGTTGGGCTCGAGGTCGCCGGAAAAGTGGCCGGCGACGAGGTTTGGAGGCGGCAGTAGCTCGGGCAAACTCGGGGTGTCGCTACAGAGCACGGGAGGAGGCGCTGTGAGTGTCTAAGGGCTCATGAGATCGTGCTGAGCATGATGGTGGGCTCGGGAACGAGCTGCGGTGGCTGTGGCCACGGCTATGCCATGGCCGGCGGCGAGAAGCTCTCAGCCACGGTGGGAAATGGAGCTAGGGGACGAGCGCGAGCTTGAGAGAAGAGGGGAGAGGAAGAGGGGCTCACGGCGAGTGCATAGGTGGCCTCGGCGTGCTCGGGGAAAGCTCGGTGACGGCAGAAAATCGCCGGCGATCTCCGTGGGCGAAGGAGGAAGAAGGGGGCGGGGACGGCGCGCCGGGGCTCTTCTGCTCACGTGAGATGACGAGGAGGAAGAGGTCGGAGTGGCGGAGCTCGGGGGCGTGTCGGAGAGGCTTGGGGATGGCTGCGGCCGCGTGAGCGCTGGTCGGCAACGACGGCTGCGCTCGGATGAGCTCAAGGGAGAGAGCCAGGGGAGGGGAGAGGGTGCAGCGAGTGAGGGAGAGGAGCGAGGAGACACTGGGCATCGTCATGGTGTCGCTAGGAGGGGCCGAGGAAGCAGGAGGTGGCCGGGGCAGCGTCGGCACTCGCCACACACATGTTTGTCCTCCTGGAAGAAGAGGAAGAAGATGCTGCTGCCCCATTGGGCTGGGCTGCTACAGTGCTGGGCCAGGTGGGCCGCAGGTAAGTCCGGGAGTTTGCTCTCTCTCCCTTTTATTTCTGTTTCCTATTTATTTGCTTTGTTTTGATTTAGTTTACAAACCAAATCATTTTTATAAACTTTCTGTAAATTGTTATGTAAGCTTAGGACTAGCCCAAGGTCACATGCAACTTACAAAAATATTTGAACATTATTTCTTATATAGCAGAAATAATTTCAACCAAAATATATTATTGATCTAAATCAAAGACCCAAAATAAATTATTTCTGTGACTCCAAAAATATTGGTTTGAATTTTATCTCATGCCAATATTTTCATAGAATAACGGGAACAGTTTCTTGGACTCGTTTGATGAGATTTAAATGTTGGTTATTTTTAGAGGTTTTCTGAGGCTTTTGAAAATTCCTCAATTCAAGTTTCATTTGAATTTAAACATGATGCTCACATGGAAGCTAGCATAGGTCAGCCCAGAATTAGGGATGTGACAATTTGTTCTAATAAGTTACTGCATATTTACATATCGGAGGCGCCCGAGTAACACAAACTTAACAAATTAGCCGTACATTTTCTAAATTATTGCATGACATGTTTAGAAAGCTTCATACCAAGTTGTTAGTTTTATGCGTATCCTCCTTTCCCGAGTTTCGCATGTGTTCTCTGTAGATGCCGAGTAGCAGCGACAACAGTCATGCTTCAGGTGATGTATCTTCATCTGATTCCGACAACCCTAGGTCTTCAGCAGATTGTGAGGGATCAAGTAATCTTGAATGGGAAAGGGCTGCAACAATTACCCTTCTAGTCAGTACACAGAGGAACGCTCCAAGGAATCCCACACACCAGCCTAAAGCTGTATATGAAGTAACCGAGATTGATTTAAAGTCTTGGGCTCCAACTAAACCAGATAAAGCACGCACGAGGTTCAAGAGTGTGTGTGGATTTGTTGGCAGGGCAAGGCTCAACATTAATCTGCCAGGGTTTCGGAAGGCTGACACAGAAACACGGCGAAGGATAGCCCGGGAAATCATGGATCTCTTCAATGTTCCAGAGCAATGGAGAATGCAGGTGGAACGTGCTACACTGAAGAAGGCTAGGGATGCTTGGAGAAACTGGAAGCACGTGTTGTACAAGAAGTACTTGAGTGAAGCAAGGACCCAATTCCTGCATACCCCCAAATTACAAAGGCAGACTGAGCAGAATTCAAAAGGGTCAGGGCAACTAAAGAGTTTGCTGAGAAGAGTTTCAAGTAATCAGAACTTCAGAAGAAGAACATACACCCCCACCATATGGGTGTAGCAGGATACTACAGCATGAAACTGATATGGGACCAGGAGGACAAAGAAGCAGTAGCGGCAGGTGGGAATCCGGCCTTTAGTGAAATTAGGGGGCCAACGTGCCAGAGACTACTTGTGGGAACGTGCAAGGAGGCGCGATGATGGAACTTATTACTTTAAAAACTCACATGACGAAGAACTATATCAAGTGATGTTAGAGGCTTCCAAGATCCCTTGAAGGTTCTACAGGAACTCAGAGCCATGTGACATTTTGTCCGTTGCTCTAGAAACAAAAGAGCCCCCTGGCCGTGCAAGGGTTATAGGTGTTAATGTCTCGCACAAGAGGGATTTCACACTCAGCAAAGAAGAGAGGCTCAACATAAAAAGCGAGGAGTGACATGAAGTAGAATGCATTGTATGAAAGGTTGAGGAAGGAGATGTATTCGTCTGTTTGAAAGGATGTTGAGGAGTCAATGATGATGCAGAAGACTCTAACACTGACAGATAGCCAGTAGATGGGAGGGGAGGCGGGCATGGAGGATGCTGCATATTGCGCAACAACACTGCACAAGAGTAGTTGTGCATCAGCTGACCCCAGCGATACTGAGACTACAGCTGCTCGTGATGATGCTATATCTGATCTATGTGAAGTGAAAGACAAACTGAAGGGCGTGCTTACACATTATGAGGGTACATTAAAATGTGCAACACACTACAAAAAATACAGTTCCGTGATGATACATGTTTGTCACAGTAGGTCACATTTTTTGTCATGCATGAACATCCATGACGATTTTATGACAGAATCAAGATAGTCATAACTATGTTGTCGTAGAAGTGTTCCATGACATTACCAAAATTATCATCACGGAAGTGTCCACTTCCATGACGATAAATCACATGTCACAGAAGTGCTTTCGTCAAGGGTGACCGACACATGGCATCCACCGTAACGGGACGCCGTTAAGCTATCGGGTCTGGTTTTGGATCCGATAACCCGTTAACAGCCCGGACCAATGGGAAATTTCCACGAGTAAAATTCTGATTGGTCAGAGGAAACACGTGTCAGCTCGTCAGTGGGTCAGATAGGCGCCTATGATATGTCGACACGTGCGACGGCCCACCACTAGCCCATTTAGCTTACAAAGGCCGGCCCATTTGACTTGGTCAAAAGTTAGCGGTCTGGCCCATGAAAAGCCTGTTAACGATCTCTTCGCAAATAACCCATTTTACGGCCCGGTAACTCACGGCCCGTTAGGTCCTGCCCAAAATCGGCCCGACAACGTCATGTGGGCCGTCGAATATAACACCAGCCCATTTCACTTTCGGCCCATGTATGGCCCATGACGTCTTTCGGCCCATATGAGGCCTTCACATTGTATTGACAACTAAGGATAAAGAGACAAAGTTTATAATACGGTAAGTATAGTATGACATCATTCATATCACAAAACAACTTAGGACAGACAAACATGCAATTGTAACATTGTGTGGGCAAGTCCAGCACGGAACTAGATTACAGGTCAAGATCAAAGGAACATCACTCCTCTCTTTTAAACCTTGTAAGGTGCAATGATACGCTAAGACAATTGTGTATAAAATTGAAAAGAGTAATAGACATTGGCTACAAACCATACAGTTCAAGGCACAAGTCAGAGTAAGTAGTAGTTAAAAGGCATGAGGATTAAGGACTTACAACAGCGGCTTTGACTGGTGTAGTCATGCCCTTCTTCTTGCTGGTGTGATAGTCCTTGAAGATTTCTGTAGCATTTGGTTTAGGTACTTTTTAGTCCTTGCGGGCTTTCCTCTGCATTTGGAACAAGTCAATATAGATCTGATAATATGGTACAGCGAAAAGAGTGAAACAGCAGCTAATTACAAGAGACTCGCAGTGTGCAATATAGCTACAAGATCCAATCGTCTGTTGGAATTTCACTTTCATACGGTTGGCCTTGTTCTTTGAACAGTTCACCTATAAGAATATAGATTTGTGTGGCACATGCGTAAATAGGACTTCAACATGTGATCTGATCACATATATATAATGTACTTGATACTTCGGATCAGACCAGTGTTTAATGAGGCCTCTCCAGTCTTCATCCGATATATTTTCCATTGGAGATGTTTGGGAAAGTTCACTGTTAACCTTGCCTTCAAAGTGAGTTTACCTCAAGTTTACCGATACTATCGCAGATCAGACTTGAAACATGGGTGCAAGCTTGTCTGGTTGCATCATCTTGGCTATCCAACTTGAACCTCATCTGTTGAAAATTGTAGGAGTCTCATTATCAGCAACCTAGAAAGTATGGCACAGAGCAAGACGATATTACTAGTTTCCATACATAACCATACTTATAGATAAATGGCCGAGGAAGGTGTTGAACTAGGTTTCATCTTTGTCATTCCTGTACTGAATCCATTTTGGGAGGATACGTACATGACACCTAATGGCAACCGCTGCCTCTGATACTAACTTGGCTGACTCTGTAGCATCACGTGGCCTTTTCAAACCTGCCTCAAAACGGATCTCCATTCTTCCTCCTCTAGATTTAGTTAACCTATCGAGCAGTATCCCTGATGTTTGTTACCGCTTGCGCCTAGGTGCTAGTCCAACAACGAACATAGGAAGTGTTAGTGTACATCAAACTGTGAGACTACATATAAAGAAGCATGCAACTGTAACTTGACACCAGCAACTACCTTCTTGCTATTGAAGCTCACAAAGTTCGTCTGATCTTGCCAACTCATCTTGTGTCAAGAGTGCTTCAGAAGTAGTGTGAGGTGGCAAGGGAGCTTGGGAACGTGCTACTAGCTGAGTTGACCAACGAGTAACTCGTGCAGCTGGTGGTACTGTGGAAGGTGTTGCAACAACTAGGGTTGTCTCTGCTTGTGTGGTGGCAGCTATTTGTTTTTGCTTGGCTTGTTCTGCAACTCGTGTAGCACGGGATACCCTGTGTGTACAATTTTCCGCTGGACTTTGACCTTCTATTGCACCATCAGTACCAGCAGAATCTACAGGATTCTTCCGCTTCCTTTTTCCTATCATTTTGTGTTGCTTCCTCTTTCTCTGTGCCATGTTAAGTCAAACCGACAAGAAAAACGAATAACAATTTAGTTCTTCAGAACAAACTAATGCGTGATACAGACGAACTGAACTTTGATGTTAGACAACCACATGATAGGAGGATGTAATATGTACGAAAAATAGGATGACATGAGATAACCAAAACTATGATGTGTAAACTAAGCAGAAGACATTTCACTAAATTAGAAGCAATGCAATGGAAGGTAGACACCATATGAAAGATGCTACAAATATCGCTCTGCCAAGTTAAAAGTGTCTCATCATAACTGGCGTTTAAACAAATGTGAAGCAGTACAAGAAATAAATCATATGCAAAATGCAAACAACATCACACTCCCAAGTTAAAGGTCTCTCGTCATTAGTGCCATTGCATATTGACATCTTATGATGTGTAAACTAAGGATAAGGCATTTCAACAAATTAGAAGCAATGAAAGCTAGACACCATATGAAAGATGCAACGAATATCACTCTTCCAAGTTAAAGCTGTCACGTCATAAGTGCCATTTCAAAAAATTAGAAGTAGTACAAGCTAGAAAAGAATGTGAGATGTAACCTATATCACACTCCCAAGTCAAACATGTCTTATGATAAGTGATTGTTGCAGGTTACACAAAAGTAGTACTTTGATGTAAGAACATGGTGTGATAGTATGTTCTAGAAACAGGAACACGTGTCTTATTCACAAGTATAATGTGTAAAGTAAGAAGGTGGAATTCAACAAAATTAGAAGCAATACAAGCTATACATCATACATAACATGCAACCACATATAACAGTGCCAAGTTAGAGGGAGCACCTGTGATGGTGCACTAGGGGAGACGTGCTCATCATCAGCACAGCTACATTGAGTGTCTATGCATGTGTTGTCTTGCATATCATCTTGGGGGATGGAGGAGTAGAATCTGTAGAGGCCCTCTGTTTGGAAGAGCACCTTTATCCGCTGCCTTGCTAACTTCCTTCCGCTTTATTGATTTTGAATTGTCAAGTAAAACCGACAAGAAAAAGCAATAAAATTCTCTCTTCAGAACTCATTCGTGCATGATACTGACAATCACTACTTTGATGTAAGGCAAACACATGATACTAGGATGGAATATGTACGAAAAACAGGACGGCATGGCATATTCACAACTGTTTGTGTAAACTAAGCAGAAACCATTCCAACAAATAAGAAGCAATGCAAGCTAGACACCACATGAAAGATGCAACCAATATGACTCTGCCAAGTTAAAAGCGTCCCATCATAAATGGCATTTCAACAAATTAGAAGCAGTGCATGCTATAAATCATATGGAAGATGCAACTAATATCGCATTGCATATACTAAAGGTGTCTCCTCATATTGATTGATGCGGGATACAAAAAAACAATAGTTTATGTAAGGACATGCTTAATAGACAGATGCACTATGTACTAAAAATAGGAAGGCATGTCACATTAACATGTATAATGTATAAACTAAGGAGAATAGTGCTATGTCTTGAGGTTGCATTGGTTTTCCTCGAAGAGGAGAGGGTGATGCAGCAAGTGTAGCGTAAGTATTTCCCTCAGTTTTGAGAACCAAGGTATCAATCCAGTAGGAGGCTCCTCAAAAGTCCCACGCACCTACACAAACAAACTGAGAACTCGCAACCAACGCAATAAAGGGGTTGTCAATCCCTTCACGGCCACTTGCGAAAGTGAGATCTAATAAAGATAGTATGATAAGATAAATATATTTTTGGTATTTTATAATATAGATGAAAAAAGTAAAGATGCAAATAAAAGTAGATTGAAAGCAAATATGATAAGAAATAGACCCGGGGGCCATAGGTTTCACTAGAGGCTTCTCTCAAGATAGCATAAGTATTACGGTGGGTGAACAAATTACTATCGAGCAATTGATAGAAAAGCGCATTGTTATGAGATTATCTAGGCATGATCATGTATATAGGCATCATGTCCATAACAAGTAGACCGACTCCTGCCTGCATCTACTACTATTACTCCACACATCGACCGACTCCTGCCTGCATCTAGAATATTTAGTTCATAAGAACAGAGTAACACATTAAGCAAGATGACATGATGTGGAGGGATAAACTCATGCAATATGATATAAACCCCATCTTGTTATCCTCGATGGCAACAATACAATACGTGCCTTGCAACCCTTTTTGTCACTGGGTAAGGACATCGCAAGATTGAAGCCAAAGCTAAGCACTTCCCCCATGGCAAGAAAGACCAATCTAGTAGGCCAAACCAAAATGATAATTCGAAGAGACTTGCAAAGATAACTCAATCATACATAAAAGAATTCGGAGAATATTAAAATATTATTCATAGATAAACTTGATCATAAACCCACAATTCATCGGATCTCAACAAACACACCACAAAAAGAGTTTACATCGAATAGATCTCCACAAGAGAGGGGGAGAACATTGTATTGAGATCAAAAAAGAGAGAAGAAGCCATCTAGCTAATAACTATGGACCTGTAGGTCTATGGTAAACTACTCAAAACTCATCGGAGGGGCAAGGATGTTGATGTAGAAGCCCTCCATGGTTGATTCCCCCTCTAGCAGAGTGCCGGCAAGGCTCCAAGATGGGATCTCACGGATACAGAAGGTTACGGTGGTGGAAATTGTGTTTCATGGTGCTCCTTGATGTTTTCGGGGTACGTAGGTATATATAGGAGGAAGAAGTACGTCAGTGGCCGCCCGAGGGGCCCACGAGACAGGGGGCGCGCCCTATAGGGGTGGCGCGGCCCCCTGTCTCGTGGGGCCCTCGGAAGCTTCTTGACTTGAACTCCAAGCTCTTTGGACCACATTCGTTCCAAAAATCACGCTCCTGAAGGTTTCATTCCGTTTGAT
The DNA here is from genome assembly GCF_018294505.1 of Triticum aestivum. Lineage (NCBI taxonomy): Eukaryota > Viridiplantae > Streptophyta > Magnoliopsida > Poales > Poaceae > Triticum > Triticum aestivum. The sequence continues at coordinate 431,344,477 of NC_057795.1, read as the reverse complement.
ATTCCTTTTCTTTGAAATACTGAAATAGGCACAAAAAACAGCAATATGGGCTGGGCCTCCGGTTAATAGGTTAGTCCCAGAAATGATATAAATTTGTAAAATAAAGCCCATAAACATCCAAAAGGGGTAATATAATAGCATGGAACAATCAAAAATTATAGATACGTTGGAGACATATCATGCATCCCCAAGCTTAATTCCTGCTCGTCCTCAAGTAGGTAAATGATAAAAAAGAGAATTTTTGATGTGGAATGCTACGTAGCATAATTCATAATGTATTTTCTTTATTGTGGCATGAATGTTCAGATCCAAATGAATATAAAATAAAAGTTCATATTGATAAAAAAAATAGTAACACTTCAAGCATACTAATCAAAGTAATCATGTCTTCTCAAAATAACATGGAAAAAGAAAGTTCATCCCTACAAGATCATATAGTTAGGCTATGCTTCATTTTTGTCACACAAAGATGTTCCCAACTTCTATACCCCCGATGACAAGCCAAGAAATTGTTTCATACTTAAATAATCTCAAACTTTTTCAACCTTCACGCAATACATGAGCGTGAGCCATGGATATAGCACTATGGGTGGAATAGAATATTATGATGGGGATTGTGTGGAGAAGACAAAAAAAAGAGAAAGTCTCACATTGACGAGGATAATCAACGGGATATGGAGATGCCCATCAATTGATGTCAACATGAGGAGTAGGGATTGCCATGCAACGGATGCACTAGAGCTATTAATGAATGTTCAAAAAAAGAAAACTAGTGGGTGTGCATCCAACTTGCTTGCTCATGAAGACCTAGGGCATTTGAGGAAGCCCATCGTAGGAATATACAAGCCAAGTTCTATAATGAAAAATTCCCACTAGTATAAAAAAGACAACTTATGAGACTCACTATATGAAAAACATGGTGCTACTTTGAAGCACAATATATGAGACTCACTACATGAAGAACAAGGTGCTACTTTGAAGCACAAGTGTGGAAAAAGAGATAGTAACATTGCCCTTTTATTTATTCTTTTTTTCTTTTATTTTTTTTCTTTTTCCTCTTTTTTTGGGCCTTTCTTTTTTTCTTTTGGCCTTTCTTCTTTTTTTCTGTTTTTCTTGGGGCAATGCTCTAATAATGATGATCATCACACTTCTATTGATCACAGCATAAGGATTACAACTCGAAACTAGAACAAGATATGGCTCTATATGAATGCCTCCGGCGATGTACCGGGATGGTGCCATGAATCAAGAGTGACATGTATGAAAAATAATGCATGGTGGCTTTGCCACAAATACGATGTCAACTACATGATCATGCAATGGCAATATGGCAAAAGTAAAGTATGTCATGATGATGATGAGCGGAACGGTGGAAAGTTGCATGGCAATATATCTCGGAATGGCTATGGAAATGCCATAATAGGTAGGTATGGTGGCTGTTTTGAGGAAGATATAGGGAGGTTTATGTGTGATAGAGCGTATCGTATCACGAAGTTTGGATGCACCGGCGAAGTTTGCACCAACTCTCAAGGTGAGAAAGGGCAATGCACGGTACCGAAGAGGCTAGCAAAGGTGGAAAGGTAAAAGTGCGTATAATCCATGGACTCAACATTAGTCAAAAGAAGTCATATACTTATTGCAAAAATTTAGAAGTCATCAAAAAATCAAGTACTACGCGCATGCTCCTAGGGGGATAGATTGGTAGGAAAACACCATCGCTCGTCCCCAACCGCCACTCATAAGGATGCACAAGCCAGGTACATTTCATGTTTCAAATTTGTTACACAACTTTAACCATACGTGCATGCTACGGGACTTGCTAACTTCAACACAAGCATTCTTTAAATTCATAATCACCCAACTAGCATGACTTTAATATCACTACCTCCATATCTCAAAACAATTATCAAGTATCAAGTTGATCATAGCATCCAATTCACTTCCTGTGATAGTTTTTATTATACCCAACTTGGATGCTCATCATTCTAGGACCAACTTTATGACCATAGCAAATACCATGCTGTTCTAAAAGACTCTCAAAATAATATAAGTGAAGCATGAGAGACTAGCAATTTCTTCAAAATTAAGACACCACCATGCTCTAAAAGATATAAGTGAAGCACTAGAGCAAAAACTATCAAGCTCAAAAGATATAAGTGAAGCACATAGAGTATTCTAGCAAATTATAATCAAATAGGCTTCTCCCAAAAGGTGTGTACAGCAAGGATGATTGTGGTAAACTAAAAAGCAAAGATTAATATAATACATGACGCTCCAAGCAAAACACATATCATGTGGCGAATAAAAATATAGCTCCAAGTAAAGTTACCAATGAACGAAGACGAAAGAGCGGATGCCTTCCCGGGGCATCCCCAAGCTTAGGGTTTTGGCTATTCTAGAATATCTTGGGGTGCCATGGGCATCCCCAAGCTTAGGCTCTTGCCACCCTTTATTCCATAGTCCATAAAAGCTTTACCCAAAACTTGAAAACTTCACAACACAAAACTCAACAGGAAATCTTATAAGCTCCGTTAGTGAAAGAAAACAAAACCACCACATAGGGTACTGCAATGAACTCATTCTTTATTTATTTTGGTGTTAAACCTACTGTATTCCAATTTCTTTATGGTTCATAGACTGAATTACTAGCCATAGATGCATTGAAATAAGCAAACAACACAAGAAAAACAGAATCTGTCAAAAACAGAACAGTCTGTAACTAAAGCAAACTTTTGGAACTCTAAAAATCCTACCAAAATAGGAAGTCCTGGACAATTTTTTTATTGAACATAAGCAAAAAGAATCAACGCAAAAGCATGTTCATGTGATTTAAAAAATCTATATTCGTGCGTGCAAAGTTTCTGTTTTTCAGCAGAATCAAATCAACTATCATCGTAGGTTATCCTATTGGTTCTACTTGGCACAAACACTAATTAAAAGATAAAAACACATCTAAACAGAAGATAGATGCAAGATTTATTACTAAACAGGATCAAAAACAAATAAACACAAAGAAAATTGGGTTGCCTCCCAACTAGCACTATCATTTAACGCCCCTAGCTAGGCATAAAAACAAAGATAGATCTAACGAGTGCCATCTTTGGCACTAATTCATAAGTAGCACGCATGATAGATTCATAAGGTAATTTGAATTTCTTTCTTGGAAAGTGCTCTAGGCCTTTCTATAATGGAAATTGGAATCTAATGTTCCCTTCCTTCATATCAATAATCACACCAATCGTTCTAAGAAAAGGTCTACCAAGAATAATAGGGCAAGAAAGATTGCAATCTATATCAAGAACGATAAAATCTACGGGCACCAAATTTCTATTTGCAAAAATAAGAACATCATTGATCCTTCCCATAGGCTTTTTAATGGTGGAATCCGCATGGTGCAAATTTAAAGAGCAATCACCAAGATCATGGAAACCTAGAATATCACATAAAGTTTTCGAAATCGTGGAAACACTAGCACCCAAATCACACAAAGCAAAACACTCATAATCTTTAATTTTAATCTTTATAGTAGGTTCCCACTCATCATTAAGTTTTCTAGGTATAGAAGCTTCCAAATTAAGTTTTTCATCATAAGATTGCATCAAGGCATCAACAATATGTTTGGTAAAAGCTTTGTTTTGATTATAAGCATGAGGAGAATTAACAACAGATTGCAACAAGGAAATACAACCTTTTAAAGAGCAATTATCATAATCAAATTCCTTGAAATCCGAGATAGTAGGTTCAATATTATTAGAAGTTGAGGATTCTCCAATCTCACTTTTACCAAATTTAGCATCAAGATCTAAAGACTTCGAATTTTTGGGACGCCTTCTAGGCAAAGTTGATTCATCATCAGTCCCATAATCATAAAAATTCATATTGCAAAACATAGATCTAATCGGAGACGCATCAATAACTTTAAGATCCTCATCATTATTTTCACGTAATTTTTCTGGTTTAGCGGCCATCTTATTGACTAAGGTGGCTTGCTTGTCAGAAATTTTGGCTATAGCATTTTCAAGCCGGGTAATTTGAGCGTTAACACCATAGAATTCTTTATTCATATCATCAAGCTCTTTGTTCATAAACCCCAAAAAAAATTGTTCCTTAAGCTCTTTTCTAAAGAAATTATTATGCTCAAATTGCACATTCATAAAGCTTCTAATATTAGATTCAATCTCATCCATCCTTCTGAGAAGGTGGTCAGGACCCTTAGGCGCAGCCATCAGGTCAAACAAGCAAACAAGCACACAAAAGAAGGCAAGCAAAAAGAGAGGAGGAGATTGGGAAAGAGAGGGCGAATAAAACGGCAAGGGTGAAGTGGGGGAGAGGAAAACGAGAGGCAAATGGCAAATAATGTAAATGTGAGGGAGATGGGTTTGTGATGGATACTTGGTATGTCTTGACTTGAGCGAAGACCTCCCCGGCAACGGCGCCAGAAATCCTTCTTGCTGCGTCTTGAGCTTGCGTTGGTTTTCCTCGAAGAGGAGAGGGTGATGCAGCAAGTGTAGCGTAAGTATTTCCCTCAGTTTTGAGAACCAAGGTATCAATCCAGTAGGAGGCTCCTCAAAAGTCCCACGCACCTACACAAACAAACTGAGAACTCACAACCAACGCAATAAAGGGGTTGTCAATCCCTTCACGGCCACTTGCGAAAGTGAGATCTAATAAAGATAGTATGATAAGATAAATATATTTTTGGTATTTTATAATATAGATGCAAAAAGTAAAGATGCAAATAAAAGTAGATTGAAAGCAAATATGATAAGAGATAGACCCGAGGGCCACAGGTTTCACTAGAGGCTTCTCTCAAGATAGCATAAGTATTATGGTGGGTGAACAAATTACTGTCGAGCAATTGATAGAAAAGCGCATAGTTATGAGATTATCTAGGCATGATCATGTATATAGGCATCACGTCCATAACAAGTAGACCGACTCCTGCCTACATCTACTACTATTACTCCACACATCGACCGACTCTTGCCTGCATCTAGAGTATTAAGTTCATAAGAACAGAGTAACACATTAAGCAAGATGACATGATGTAGAGGGACAAACTCAAGCAATATGTAATAAACAATACAATACGTGCCTTGCAACCCTTTCTGTCACTGGGTAAGGACACCGCAAGATTGAACCCAAAGCTAAGCACTTCTCCCATGGCAAGAAGGATCAATCTAGTAGGCCAAACCAAACTGATAATTCAAAGAGACTTGCAAAGATAAATCAATCATACATAAAAGAATTCAGAGAAGATTCAAATATTATTCATAGATAAACTTGATCATAAACCCACAATTCATCGGATCTAGACAAACACACCGCAAAAAGAGTTTACATTGAATAGATCTCCACAAGAGAGGGGGAGAACATTGTATTGAGATCAAAAAAGAGAGAAGAAGCCATCTAGCTAATAACTATGGACCTGTAGGTCTGTGGTAAACTACTCACAACTCATCGGAAGGGCAAGGATGTTGATGTAGAAGGCCTCCGTGGTTGATTCCCCCTCCGGCAGAGTGCCGGTGAAGGCTCCAAGATGGGATCTAGCGGATACAGAAGGTTACGGTGGTGGAAATTGTGTTTCATGCTGCTCCGTGATGTTTTCAGGGTACGTAGGTATATATAGGAGGAAGAAGTACGTCGGTGGCCGCCTGAGGGGCCCACGAGACAGGGGGCGCGCCCTACAAGGGGGGGCTATCTCATGGGGCCCTCGGAAGCTTCTTGACTTGCACTCCAAGCTCTCCAGATCATGTTCGTTCCAAAAATCACACTCCCGAAGGTTTCATTCCGTTTGGACTCCGTTTGATATTCCTTTTCTTCGAAATACTGAAATAGGCAAAAAAACAGCAATATGGGCTGGGCCTCCGGTTAATAGGTTAGTCCCAAAATGATATAAATGTGTAAAATAAAGCCCATAAACATCCAAAAGGGGTAATATAATAGCATGGAACAATCAAAAATTATTGATACGTTGGAGATGTATCAAATAGCACATGCAATTTAACCAGATTGGAAGAATTACAATCTAGACACCATATGCAACATCCAACCACATATCATGCTGCCAAGTTAGAGCAAGCACCTGCGATGCTAGTGTAGGGGAAATGATGTAATCAACTACAGAGCTACATTCACTATCTTCATCTAGCCTTGCTGTTTCTTGAGAATCATGTCGGGAGGCTGACGCTGCATTCTTTAAATGAGGATCTTTACTCACAGTAGTCGCTGGCTTGACTGCCTCATCATAAGTGATTGATGAGGGATACACAAGAACATTAGTTTGATGTAAAAACATGGTTAATAGACAGATGTACTAGTATGTACCAAAAACAGGAAGGCATGTCATATTCAAAGGTATAATGTGTAAGCTAAGCAGATGCAATTTAACCAAATTGGAAGCAATACAAGCTAGACATCCGGCTGGAGTGGTGAGCATGATCATCTAGGACCTGAGAGCCTAGTGGGAGGTGGGCTACTTCGCCACCATCGTGGCTTTTTAGTTGGCTTCCAGATGATGCATGTCTGTGCTGGGCTTGTCACTGGCTCGGCCAGTGCCCTGACTAGCTATTTGTCTTCTGGTGCTCACTAGATGGTGGTTCATGTAAAAAATATCTTTCCTTATCTTAATAAAGACCGACTTCAGCCTTTCGAATACAAGCTAGACACCATATGCAACATGCAACCACATATGACACCGCGAAGTTAAAGCAAGCACATGGGATGGTGGTTCATCGCGAGTGAGGTCATCAACTCCAGAGGTACGTTTACTGTCTCCATCTGCTGACACTGCACCCTTTATAAGGCTGAAATGTGTCTGGTTTATCCGTGTAAGACGTTGGAGCAACTTCTCTCTTTTCTTTTCTGCTTCGCTCATGGCAGCAGAGTCTGAAACACCCTTGCATAAAAACACAATACTGAGAGCATGGGTGAAGTGTGTGCTAGTGCACTGTAAAAGTAGCAGATAGCAGGTGGCTGAAAAAATAAATGACAGGAGACATATGATAGTTCTACAACATTGCATAGCAAACAAAATTAGATTCTACTCCATATGATTTTGTAATATATGAGCACAGGAAATGCAGGTACTCCTCCAGCACACCACCAGATGTGGTCATATCAAGATAACAGTCGACTAAAAATAAATAGGTCCGTCGATTTTTTATGAACCGTATGATCTATAAGGAATGGGCAGATGGCCTTCTTCTACCTCCTAACGGTCACTGTTGATGATCTTTCTCGAACCGCCAGCGACCACAGGCCCAGAAACCTGCCTCCGCCGCCCCACCCTCCCCTCGACCTCACACCACTGTCGTGCTTGGCAGCGCCCCTAGGCGATCCCTTTAATCCCGACTGACCTCCATATCAGGCGCTAGCAGCTCCAGGCCCCACACGCCCCTAAGATAAACACGGAGGTGTTGCTTCCCAGGTGTAATAGGCGGACTAGCGCCTGTTATGCTTGGGAATGCTTCCATTAATTGGGAATCAACTGACCAGGAATTGAAATCTAGGGGGGCGACGGACCTCTAGCTAAGGTGAAATAGTATATGAGGAGAAAGCTTGTGCATCACGAGTTACTAGGAACATCTAGTATCAAGAAGAAGCGGTCAACTAGTGTCTTCTATGGGATGAATACCATCCAAGCAAACACGTAAGATTTGCATGAATAAGGGAAGAGGAGTACCATTTCCAGTTGCCAGTGTGGTCTCCTCCATATGTCGTGGTGATCTTCTTCTTTTTGCCGGAGGAACCGATGTTTTGGAGGACGGTGGAGCCTTGGACGAACCCATGGCCAAACTGTTGACTGTGTTGCCATGGCCGTATGTCGGTGGAGGGGAAGCAGATCCGAGGCGGCGAAGGACGGCGTAGTAGGAATAGCTCCGGTGCGGTGGACGGTGGCGAAGTTGGAGCAGCAACGATGAGGCGCGGGACGGGGTGGTTGAACTGGCTCGGGTATGGACGGCTCGGCCTTGGCTTCAACTACTAGCCGTGGAGGGCTTTGTGGTGGAGGTTGCGGTGGACGGAGACGTCGGGGTATCGGCTCCGGCGTGATGGAGGAGGGCGGCTGTTGATGGGTGGGATGGGGTGGTGGACGGAGGACACCGGGGTTTCGTGGCTGGTGGAGAGGTAGTTTTGGCACCCACGGAGTACGAATGGGGAATCGGACGGGGGGGGCGGGGGGAGCTAAGGGAGAACCATGTTTCAATCTGGGACGCGCTTGTTTTTGGCTTTTTTGAACAGATGGGACGCGCTTGTTTGAAATTTGGGGAATGTACAAACTTTGCCCCCCTCTTAAATTACGGACCTACTGCGGGTCATGGGTAGGATGGTAATCCCAGCTATCCCAAATAGTGTGCGGGAGTGATTTCGGCCACGGCATGTGTGCTTAGGCGGCCATTGTGTATGAATGTTTTCTGGAGACGGTTGCGTGGCGTCTAGATGAAGCTACAAACCTACCCCGGTTTAGACCTTTGGACGTCGGGCCGGTAGGTTTCACGGGTCGAAGTTAGAAAAGAAATTTCCTTCTACTACCAAACATTGGTCTCACGTGGTTTCGGGCGAGTAGAGGCTCTTTTGGCGCTTTCTTCGAAATTTTGAAACAGAAGCATTCACATTTAGAGTACTTGTCGGTGTCAAAACCGGCGGATCTCGGGTAGGGGGTCCCGAACTGTGCGTCTAGGCGGATGGTAACAGGAGACAAGGGACACGATGTTTTTACCTAGGTTCGGGCCCTCTTGATGGATGTAAAACCCTACTCCTGCTTGATTAATATTGATGATATGGGTAGTACAAGAGTGGATCTACCACGAGATCAAGGAGGCTAAACCCTAGAAGCTAGCCTATGGTATGATTGTTGTAATGGTTGTTCGTCCTACGGACTAAAACCCTCCGGTTTATATAGACACCGGAGAGGGCTAGGGTTACACAGAGTCGGTTACAATGGTAGGAGATCTACATATCCGTATTGCCAAGCTTGCCTTCCACGCCAAGGAAAGTCCCATCCGGACACGGGACGAAGTCTTCAATCTTGTATCTTCATAGTCTTGGAGTCCGGCCGATGATGATAGTTCGGCTATCCGGACACCCCCTAGTCCAGAACTCCCTCAGTAGCCCCTGAACCAGGCTTCAATGACGATGAGTCCGGCGTGCATATTGTCTTCGACATTGCAAGGCGGGTTCCTCTTCCGAATAATCCATAGAAGATTGTGAACACCAAGATAGTGTCCGGCTCTGCAAAATAAAATCCACATACCACCGTAGAGAGAATAATATCTACCCAAGTTTCAATCTGCTGACGTATTTTGTGGCGTGACGTCACACCACTACCAAGCCTTTACATGAATCGTTTTTATTATACCACCTCAGCGCGTTTAGCAAAGCGGTTTCCTTGGCACGTCTTGTCGAAGCAGAGATCGTGTTCCCCTTATTCCGGGATTCCCATCAATATGGACGTGGGTAACCCAACCGCGCCATTGATTGTGGCGCTTAGGAGATAAGCGAGTTTTACCAGGCCGGTGGGGACACATAGTCTTCGTCCGCCCATATATAAGGGGATAAGGATCCACCTTTTTTACCTACGCCTTCTTCCTCCTTTGCTTATCCATCTCCGCGCACTCGAGCTCCAGCGCCCAAGTCCGCACATCTCGCCTCAACCTTCTCCAGCCATGTCCAGAGCGGGAGGCAAGTGGATGGCCTCCTCCGTTACGGAGGGGCACATCGAGAAGCTGCGCGGCGTCGGATACCTGTCCAGCAACATCGCGCACCGGCTGCCCGACGAGGGGCAGCTCATCCCCACCCCCAGGCCCCATGAGAGGGTCGTATTTCTTCCCCACTTCACCCCTTCGTCTGGGGGCTCATGTACTACTACGGCCTGGACTTCCACGATCTGGCGCCAAACTTCATCCTCAACCTCTCGGCGTTTATCGTCGTGTGCGAGGCCTTCCTCTGCATCCAGCCCCACTTCGGCTTGTGTCTAAAGACCATCAATGTCAAGCCGAAGGTGGTGAAGGGCGTCCAAGCGAAGTGCGGAGGCGCCATGGTGGGAAAAATGCCCAACGTCACCTGGCTAGAGGGCGCCTTCGTGGAGTCCATCAAAGGGTGGCAATCGGGGTGGTTCTACATCACCGAGACGTGTGACCCTAAATGGGCAGCAGCCCCCGAGTTCAGATCTAGTATCCCCATGCAGCTCACCTCCTGGAAATAGAAGGGCTTGCTATGGGGTAGTTCGGAGGAGCTGACCGGACTCCAGTCCTGTCTCCAGACCCTGGTGAACAAGAAGGATAAGCTTGTCAACGTGATCCAGGTCATGCTCGTCCGCCCGATTCTCCCCTGCCAGCAATGGGCCTTCAATTTGTGGGAGTTTGATTCGGCACAACACTGGACCTTGAGCGGGCTCTTCGACACGACGTACGAAGCTGCCTGGAGGGTGCTGTTCAAGGGCGGAGAAGCCCCCGCATCCGCAACTGAAGATCGCGGATTCAGCACGCAGCGCCCGGCCGGCGAGGTAAGCTATGTTATCCTTTATGGGACACTCATTTCTTTCATAGTTTGACTCTATGTGGGATCTAAACTCCCAATGCCTTTAACAGGACTGGCAGAAGACGTCCGGACAGGTTAACTGTCCGGCTCCCCTTCCAGAAGACCCAGCGGACACCCGTTTGACGGGGCTGCTGGTCCCGGCACTTTACGTGGTGCCAGAGAAGAAGGCCAAGAAGAAGGCCACGGGAACCCGAAGGAGTTCCCGGCGCCAGGTGGTATCGGACTCATCGTCCGATGACTCCGAGGCGGACTCCTCCCCTGAGGAGGAGGAGAAAGAGGCCTCTCCCCCAGCGGGGGGAGAGAAGAAGAGGAAGGCCTCCCCAACGAGGGCGGCCGAAGGGTCCAAGAAAGGACGGACCCTTCCTCCGGACTGCTCCGCCAACGCCGACGACGGCGACGAGGAGTGGCCCTCAAGGGCCAAGCCCCTGGCAAGATCGTAAGTGTCCGAATTCCTGGATGATTTATAATTTCTCTTTTTGCCATGTGGTGTCCTCCTAATGCCGCATACAATCTGTAGTCCGGCCAAGGACGATCTTCCCGATTCGTCGAGCGAGTCCTTGGCTACGTCGGATATGGATTCCCTTCCGACTGCCTCCACCCCTCGTGACGCTGATGACGCCGAGATGGGATCCCAGGAGGGGACCCACCAGGAGGGGGAGGCTCCGGAGGTGCCACAGGGCAACCTCCCGGACTTTGCACCGGACTGCGCACCGGAACCTGCAGTGGTTCCGGAGTCCGGCAGGCGGCCCCTTCGTAAGAAGGGCAAGACTATGACACCGGCGACCTCCGTCCAACCAGAGGCACCGGATAACTTGTTGGAGGCGCTCAACAGCGCTTCCATCGAGGAAGAACACCGCACTATCATGAGTGCGGTGATTCAGAAGGTTCAGCTCGCCAAGAGCGGGCTGACCGAAGCCTGCAGCAGCCTTCTAACAGGCTTTGAGGTAAGAAATTTAAAATATGTAATATAATACCACATAGACAGTAGCCCCTGATGCTCGGTTTGGTGTTCGGAAAGAAAAGTCGGACTGAGGATCTAAAAAGATATACGCAGGAGGCCTAAAAAATATGTCAATATGGGATTGCAGGCTGCGCTACTGACCTCTGCCGCACTGACTGCAGAGGTCGATGCTTTGAAGCAGAACCTTGAGCGGTCCGAGAGCGAGCTCGGCCGTGCCAAGAAGCAACTCGAGGACAAGGAAGGTGAGTAACACCGTATTAAATTTGTACCTTACAGAAAAGGATTTTGGTTGCAAGAGAAATAACAAGGATAACGTGGGTACTCCAGGGGCCACGAACGAGGTGGCGACCCTGAAGGAGGCCGTGTCCGTGGCCGAACGCAATGCGGCCGCGGAACAAGCTGAGCGAGAGAAGCAGGAGGCACGGGTGGCGGAGGTGCAGCAAGAGCTCCAGGCTCTCGTGGAAAAGCATGAGAGTTTGGAGCGCGACTCGAAGACTCGAGAGTCCGAGCTTGCATCGGCTCTTGAGAGTGCCAAAGCCGCTAAGGCCGAAGCCCACAAGGCCCTCCAGGAAATCGAGGCGGTGAAGAAAATAGCGGCGAGTAAGGCATTTTTCATGCAAAGCAAGCATGTGAACGTGAATTACCTGTTACTTACCCGAATTCGGAGCTCTCCAGGAGCGTTCGCAGATCTTCCTCGCAGCGTGTCCGATGCTGCCGCTTTCTACCGAGCCGAGGAGGGGAGCTCAACGGAGAAGGTCTTCTGGTCTCAGTATGCTGAGGCCGGACATCCGGTGCCCCTTAGCGACCAGCTGAAGCAGCTGGTCGAGCTCCACAAGGTAGCCGAACAGGCCATGAAGGGCCTCATAGTTCGGCTGTGGCCCAAGGAGGCCATGCCTGGGAGCTACTTCGGCCTGGTGCGGCGGCTGGTGGATGCGTGTCCCTGGGTGGAAGTCGTCAAGCACTCCGCCTGCATTGAAGGTGCCCGTCGGGCCCTTGCCCGTGCAAAAGTGCACTGGGGCAGGATGGACGCTGAGAAGCTTCTGACGGACGCGCCGCCGGCGGGCAAGGAGTATCGCACGCCCGAAACGTATTATAAGAGTGTCCTGAAGGGTGCCCGCATGATTGCGGATGAGTGCTCCAAAGATGTAATATTTGAGTAGAATCGCATTATGTTATCCTGTGCGCTGAAAACTGTGTTCATATGCGCTAAGCAACGCTTATTAATTTAAAATATTACCTTCTGTGCGGCCGTTTATCAAATCTGAGAGATGGCAAGTCGTTGGCTTCAGCCCCCATGCCACGAGTGCTGGGGTGTTCGGGATAAACTTGAGCGCTCTTGTTCCCATTGTTGGGTCCATCTAGGGAGGCGCTCAACACAACGAACGAGGCAACCGGACTTATAATGCTTGAACACTCTCACTTAGCCATAGAATTCTATAATTTTAAATTTCGGCGAAGCCCCTAGTGTTCGGAAGACCGAGTTCGGGGCGCTATCCACGCCTGGGCCGGACAAGGCCGGTTCCTCGCTCTAAGCGGCATAAGTCTTTAGGGACTCGAAAAGACCTCTTGAACAGCGACCAGCTCTCGCCTTATCATGACGGTCAGTTTTAGCTTTCTCCACTGAGGCGCTCGCCCAGCTCAACCGGGGCGCAATCGCAGTGGTTCTCCCAGTGCTACCTTAGCCGATAAAACGGAACGTAAGGTACCAAAACATGGGAGCCGGGCAAACCCAACTATTGACCCAAGACATGATTCGGAGCCGATGCATATAATGCTATAAGTTCGGGGTGCCGCACTTGTGAAAGTGTTCGGACTTATCACACCATAATGCGGGGAACTTAAGCCCCTGGTGTATTCGGCCGTACCAAAGTGTACGGATGCAAGATGTCATAAATGAACATATATATAAGAAAGAAATGCAATTATAAGCGAAAAGCGATGCATTGTTTATTCAAGGAATTCTGCGATGAATGCAGAACGATACAAATAGTGCGGTACGCAAGGGGTAAGACTATTAAACATGTCCCCCTCCAGGAGTAGGCTGTGGAATGGTGTATTAAACAGATTTAATGCTCGTAATGGAGACCACCTGGATACTCGTCGTAGCCCTTTCTTCTCCCCTGGCTGTTGCATCGTGAGTTCGGCAGGTCTACTGCCGGACAGGGCCTCTGGTGAACGGAGTCCTGTGCGTAAGAAAAAGAAAAATAAAAAGAGTCACACACTTGGGAGCCCCTGGTGCGGTTAAGCCGCATTCTGGGCCTCTGGTGGCCGTGCCCCTCCCCCTATGCCCATGGCATCTCCAGAGCGTAATGATGTACGCAAAGGACCAGTCTTGCAATTTGGCAGGGGCTGGGGTTGGGGCTGCATTGCTATGCATGCTCGGAACGTGCCAGGTGGTCTTGTTGTAGGTTACTCCGGGCGCGTTTGGTCGTGTCCGGTCGCTTAACGGCCGGACTCGAAAATTGCCTTAAGAGGCTGCTCTGTACTTCTGCCGCGAGAGCCGCTGTGTGTTCCTCCGTTCGGAGGGAGCGTTCAGTGTTTCCGTTGACCGTGATGACTCCTCGAGGGCCTGGCATCTTGAGCTTGAGGTATGCGTAATGCGGCACCGCGTTGAACTTTGCAAACGCGGTCCATCCGAGCAGAGCGTGATAGCCGTTGCGGAACAAGACGATGTCGAAGATTAACTCCTCGCTTTGGAAGTTATCCGGGGATCCAAAGACCACTTCCAGTGTGACTGAGCCTGTACAATTGGCCTCTACACCTGGTATGACGCCTTTGAAGGTCGTCTTTGTAGGTTTAATCCTTGAGGGGTCTATGCCCATCTTGCACAATGTATCCTGATAAAGCAGGTTCAGGCTGCTGCCGCCGTCCATCAGGACTCTGGTGAGGTGAAATCCATTTACGATTGGGTCTAAAACCAATGCGGCGAATCCGCCATGGCGAATACTGGCGTGGTGGTCCCTTCGATCAAAAGTGATCGGGCAAGAGGACCATGGATTGGACTTCGGGGCGACTGGCTCCATCGCATATACGTCCCTAAGTGCACGCTTCCGCTCCCTCTTGGGTATGTGGGTTGGGTATATCATGTTTACCGTCTGCACTTATGGAGGGAAACCCTTCTGTCCTCTATTGTTCGGCGGCCGGGTCTCTTCCTCGTCATCGCTATGCAGCCCCTTGTCATTGTTTTCGGCGATTAACTTGCCTGCCTGCTTGAATAACCAACAATCCCTGTTGGTGTGATTGGCTGGCTTTTCGGGGGTGCCGTGTATCTGGCACAAGCGGTCGAGTATTCGGTCCAAATTGGACGGACCCGGAGTAGTTCTTTTGAATGGCTTTTTCCGCTGACCGGGTTTGGAGCCTCTGAATCCGGTGTTGACTGCTGTATCCTCAGTGTTATCGCCGTTAACGTGGCGTTTGTTTTTGTTGCGACGCGACCTGCCATTGCGGTCCTTGTTATCCGGACTGCCAGAATTTTTGCTGAGGTTGTTACTGCGGGCTAGCCAGCTGTCCTCTCCCGCGCAGAAGCGGGTCATGAGTGATGTGAGGGCTGCCATGGATTTCGGCTTTTCCTGTCCTAGGTGCCGGGCCAGCCACTCGTCGCGGATGTTATGTTTGAAGGTTGCGAGGGCCTCTGCATCCGGACAGTCGACGATTTGATTTTTCTTTGTTAAGAACCGTGTCCAAAACTGTCTGGCCGATTCGTCTGGCTGCTGAATTATGTGGCTTAGGTCATCGGCGTCTGGTGGTCGCACATATGTGCCCTGGAAGTTGGCAAGGAATGCGGCTTCCAGGTCCTCCCAACACCCAATTGACTCTGCTGGCAAGCTATTAAGCCAATGCCGAGCTGGTCCTTTAAGCTTGAGTGGGAGATATTTGATGGCGTGAAGATCGTCACCGCGGGTCATGTGGATATGAAGGAGATAGTCTTTGATCCAAACCGCGGGATCTGTTGTGCCATCGTAGGATTCAATGTTCACAGGTTTAAACCCTTCAGGGATTTGATGATCCATTACTTCATCTGTGAAGCATAGTGGGTGTGCGTTGCCTCTATATTGGGAAATATCACGACGTAGCTCAAGCGAGCTTTGCCTACTGTGTTCAGCCCGGCCGGAGTTGCTGTATCCGGTGCGAGCATCGTGGGGCGCCCACGTGATCCGTAGATCGATCTTGATTGTCTTGCCTTGTCCTCCAATATGTCTCGCAAGTCCGGCGCGTTCCCCCGTGGCTTCGTACTTTTTGAGCGGTGCTGCGGTACGGTTCTGGTGGAGGGCCTAGATGCCTCTCTGTCGCGGCCACGAGGTGGTCGGTCTGCCGTATTGTGCGCTGGTGATGAAGGTTTATATGCCTCCTCCTCTAATCGGGGGAGCAACTTGCATTTTGGGTAGCTTTTGGAGGGGCGTTCGAGTGCATGCTCTTCGGCCGCGAGGACTTCGGTCCATCTGTCGGCCAGCAGGTCTTGATCAGCTCAGAGCTATTGCTTCTTTTTCTTTAGGCTGTTTGCCGTGGCCATAAGCCTGCGTTTAAAACGCTCTTGTTCGACAAGATCCTCGGGCACGACGAATTTGTCGTCGTTGAGGCTTGCCTCATCTCCGGAGGGAGGCATGTAATTATCATCCTCTACCTCCTCGTCTGCCGCTCTCTCGTGAGGGCTGGTTTCTCTGTCCTCCTGTGCTGAATCTTGCTGGAGGGGGTTGTCTTCGGCACTCTCTGGGGTGTTATTATCTCCGGTGCCGGAATCTTCATTCTTGCTGTGGCGGGATTTAGGGCGGCACCGCTAACGCCAGCGCTTGGGCTGTTTCTTGGAGGAATCTGCCTTCGCTGCTTCTTCGCCGTTCCCATCCTTTGGGATGTCCACCATGTATATGTCATATGACGAGGTGGTCTTCCAGTGCCCCGTAGGCGCTGGTTCTTGGTCGTCTCCGGCATCGTCGTCCATACCGTCGATGTCTTCGGAGTCGTAGTCTAGCATGTCGGTTAGATCGTCGACAGTGGCTACAAAGTGGGTGGTGGGTGGGCTTTGAATTTCTTCGTCGTCCGCATCCCAACCATCCTGACCGCAATTCGGCCAGGGCTCTCCTGATAGCGAGAGATACTTTAGCGAATTCAGGATGTCACCAAAAGGTGAGTGTTGAAATATGTCCGCGGCGGTGAACTCCATGATCGGCGCCCAATCGGATTCGATTGGAGGGGGCGCAGGAGGTTCGGAGTCCGGCAAGGAGTCCGGCACCTCGGAGTCACAAGCCTTACAAGGGACAAGGCCAGTACTCGGCTCCATCACCATAGAGGTTGCAGCCCCTGAGGCGGTGTCTAGCCACCCGTCCTCGATCTGCGCGGTCGGCTCCGAACTAAGGGTCGGAGCGGACTCATGTGCGGCCTCCAGGGCACTGTCCGGCAGTAGAGCTAAATCATGCCCATCGTGACAGTGCGGCGCGCTCGGCTGTGGCTCGAATCGGTCGAAGATCAAGTCTCCGCGGATGTCAGCCGTGAAGTTTAGACTTCCAAATCTGACCTGGCGGCCAGGGGCGTAGCTTTCGATCTGCTCCAGATGGCCAAGCGAATTGGCCCGCAGTGCGAAGCCGCCGAATACGAAGATCTGTCCGGGGAGAAAAGTCTCACCCTGGACTGCGTCGTTGTTGATGATCGAAGGAGCCATCAAGCCTATTAGTGACGACACAGAGGAACTCTCAATGAAAGCACCAATCTCGGTGTCAAAACTGGCGGATCTCGGATAGGGGGTCCCGAACTGTGCGTCTAGGCGGATGGTAACAGGAGACAAGGGACACGATGTTTTTACCCAGGTTCGGGCCCTCTCGATGGAGGTAAAACCCTACTCCTGCTTGATTAATATTGATGATATGGGTAGTACAAGAGTGGATCTACCACGAGATCAAGGAGGCTAAACCCTAGAAGCTAGCCTATGGTATGATTGTTGTAATGGTTGTTCGTCCTACGGACTAAAACCCTCCGGTTTATATAGACACCGGAGAGGGCTAGGGTTACACAGAGTCGGTTACAATGGTAGGAGATCTACATATCCGTATTGCCAAGTTTGCCTTCCACGCCAAGGAAAGTCCTATCCGGACACGGGACGAAGTCTTCAATCTTGTATCTTCATAGTCTTGGAGTCCGGCCGATGATGATAGTTCAGCTATCCGGACACCCCCTAGTCCAGGACTCCCTCAGTACTCTTGAACTTTGAGGATTGACCTAAATGAACAACGTTAAATTTGACCTTGTATGTTTGAAAACCTTATTAAATTATCTGCTTCTTTTTGAAATTTTGACACTTGAAAATCCTATAACTACGATTATTTTGGAATGGATGAGCTAAATTTGAATCTATTTTGTACACGACTATATATGCTATTATGTACAAAATCAGAGCAAAGATTGGTGCCCCCATAATTTAGGTATGATTTACAAATGCCATGATATCGAATTCAAATAATTGAATGGACTTCATGTTGAATTTGATTTTTTAAACCACCTTAAGTTGAATTCAAATGTTTGCTAGTTCATAGGTAGCTATTTATAATATTGATTGTGTACTTTCGTATGTATAATGTGCTTCACACACACAACATGAACTATACTCACGTTTATATTCGATTGCTAAAGCGATGCATTGTCTGGAGTTCAAAATACTAACTATGTGGATCAATTATGTCGAATAATAACATAGACATGCTCAAATTCAATATAATCTAGATGTCTGATGGATCAATGATCGTTCCTTACGCAAATTGCAAATACCATGATCCCATCCTAGTATTTGGATACAATTTATATCTTTAATCAATGTGTACATCAGTCTTTTACGTGTAGTTTCACTCTCCATTGGTGGTCTCTCACACACTCTCTCCCAAGGTGTCTTTCCCGCAGACATGCTCTCGATATAACCCTCCCTCCCTCTCATAACCATTTACGACTGTTTTCACTAACCTTTATCACAAGCACTCTTCCTCTCACAAGCATACATACACACAATCCCCATCAACCCTTTCTATATACATAGACCTACCTATGTGTCTCCTGTACGCACATTATCTTTAGGCCTGTCTCTCATGCATTGTCTCACACCTCTCTTCCTAATCGACGAGTATGATTCTAGCAGAGCATTCTGTAGGATGCCCCTTAAAGTTAGGTTGGATGAATAGTAATATCAAAGATAAGGGGTTACCTTAGTCCGAGAACCTAGGGTTACAAATCCTAGCCGGCTTTGTCAGTGGACACAGAGTCCTTCACAATTCTGTTATCTTTGTCTTGTACGACTAGTCATCAATAGGTCTCCCTAAATGTGTCATGGGCCGACGAATGTGGCGCAGGACAGAACCGAACCAAGGGCCTCACCTCAACCCATTGGACCTCACACGGTGACACACCCTCTGCCCCCAGGTCTCTTTATCTTCTCACACCCACACATACCAACATAGACACCACACAAAAAAAATTCTCCCGGTGCCTCTACCCCCTCCCCCCTTGCATATACACAGTCAAGGGAATCTATCGCCATGAAATCATATTTCTCTCTCTCTCTCTCTCTAGACCACTCTCATTTCTCGTGCTATCTATCCCACGCCCCCCTCCTCCCGCCGACCCTCTATCCATGCCTCTCTCGAATACGTCATACACACACATACCTCTCTAGGCCCTGCCAAATACATCAACTACACATTCAAACATGTTACATCACGTACCCCATTGATCTAAAAAGCCCTCTCTTCACGTTTATTTTGCATACAACATTCCTTTTGAATAAAATGTGGCCAAAAAATTATTTTAGAATTTCTACACATATACAACATTACAAAGTTATATGGAGGAGTATGAATGTTAATTTGCATTGCATGGTGCCCACAATGATATTTATACCGCACTGTGAATTTGTATATTTTTATACTATTTATAAAGTTAGTCATAATAAAGATAAACGAAGAGCATCTCTCTCTCCATTGCATACACCCCCTCTACGCCCCTTTCACGTACGCACACAAACTATCTCCAGGTCCTCTAAAAGTAAGCCCCCAGCACATTCACGCATGTTTCATCTTTCTCTCACGATATATACAGTGACGATCATTGTATTTGAAGTGAAAGCACGATACATACATTGGACCTCAGAATCCACTCATTACGGTCACCATTTACGTTTTGTGGTTATTATACAGTCACGGGATCACCGTACAGCTCTATATTTGCTCAAGACACAACTAGTTGACCAGTTAAACGCTCCACGTGGCACCTCTAGTGTTGCATCACATTATCTCACTACCATTGGGCCCACCTGTCGGCTTGTATCTACTCTATACTCTTATAAAAACAGAGTTGGTGATGATGGTGTGCCTGCTATCCTGCAATATAGGCCGTCCGATTTATATCTGACGGATAGGAAGGAAACTATGGCAATTTTGCAAAAAAGGTACCCACACACCTCTCCACATTTCCAAATAAGGCCTTCCCTCGTTCATCCTTTTCTCTCACAAGATAAACTACTCATACAAATGCATCTTGATGTTATGTGCAATGCACGGGCATCTTGCTAGTAAGAATTAAAACAAAACAACAAAAAAATATTGGACGATGGTTCAAAGTCATGACCACGGGCACAACGGATAAGGTGGCCTTGTATTGGTATGCTGAGCCGTCTGTTTTAACACACAGGAGCTGGTGTGGTGATTATACACACACGCGCGCATGCACACGAACTGCATGCATGCAACATTCACACGAACACATGCAGCCACGCACGCACGCAACACTCACACATACACACGCAGCCATGCACACACGCAACACTCACACGCACACACACACGAATGCATCCACACACCACACGACCAACACACACTCTCACGCTCAAGTGCTCAACTTGCACGTGCATGCGCACACATCAGGCCCCGACAAACACATACACAACTAGGTGATTCCCGCGCACGGGTTGGAGTCTTGTCGCGCCTGCGTAAATTTCTGTTTATCTGACCTTTTTCCTATGCGAACTGACAGGTGATGACCCGCAAGTATACGGGATAGTTGTAGCCTCTTTCGATAAATAAGAGTGTCGAACCCAACGAGGAGCTAAACATAGAACAAATACTCTCTCCAGTCCTATCGGCCACTGATACGACTCTTCGCACGCTTGACGTTCGCTTTACCTAGAACAAGTATGAAACTAGAAGTACTTTGTAGGTGTTGTTGGATAGGTTTGCAAGATAGTAAAGAACGCGTAAATAAAAACTAGGGGCTGTTTAGATAAAGATGCAATAAAGTAAATATAGCGAGTGTGGAAAAGTGGTGGTAGGAGTTGTGAAATTGTCCCTAAGCAATTGACTATGTTACTAGACCGGCAATCACTATTGCAATTCTATTTGAGGGAGAGGCATAAGCTAACATACTTTTTCTACTTGGATCATATGCACTTATGATTGGAACTCTAGCAAGCATCTGCAACTACTAAAGATTAAGGTAAAACCCAACCATAGCATTAAAGTATCAAGTCCCCTTTATCCCATACGCAACAATCTACTTACTCGGGTTTGTGTTTCAGTCACTCACGCAACCCACTATAAGCAAATCATAAACATATTGCAAACCCTACAGCGGGAATCCCTCATGCTTGCGCGACACGGAGGGAAAAATAGGACAGAACCAATAATAAAACATGCAACTCAAACCAATCATAGCAATTTATCAATCACCGATTGGACAACGAAAATCTACTCAGACATCATAGGATGGAAACACATCATTGGAAAATAATATGAAGCATAAAGCACCATGTTCAAGTAGAGGGTACAGCGGGCTGCGAGAGAGTGGACCGCTGGATATAGATGGGGGAAAGTGATGGAGATGTTGGTGAAGATGAGGCGGTGTTGGTGAAGATCGCGGTGATGATGATGGCCCTCGGCGGTGTTCCGGCGCCACCAGAAGCAAGGGGGAGAGAGCCCCCCTTCTTCTTCTTCTTCTTCTTCTTCCTTGACCTCCTCCCTAGATGGGAGAAGGGTTTCCCCTCTGGTCCTTGGCTCCCACGGCGTGGGAGGGGCGAGAGCCCCTCCGAGATTGGATCTATCTCTCTGTTTCTGCGTTCTCAGATTCTACCCCTTCACCGTTTCTTTTATATCTGGAGATCCGTAACTCCAATTGGGGTGAATCTTTCGCCCAGATTTTTCTCGTAAAATTAGCTTTCTTGCGACAAAAGAAGAGCGTCAACTGCCTTACGGGTGGCCCACGAGAGTCCAGGGCGCGCCCAGGGGGGGCACGCCCCCCTGTCTCGTGGCCACCCCGGACACCGTTTCGCGTTGATTCTTCCTCCAAAAAATCCCAAATATTCCAAAATAATTCTCTGTCCGTTTTTATCCCATTTGGATTCCATTTGTTATTGGGTTTTTGCGAAACATAAAACATGCAATAAACAGGAACTGGCACTGAGCACTGGATGTTAGTCCCAAAAATAGTATAAAAACTTGCCAAAAGTATATGAAAGTTGAAGAATATTGGCATGGAACAATAAAAAATTATAGATACGATGGAGACGTATCAACAGGTGGGACCCATAGGGAACGTGGTCAATTTAACTAGTTAACATGGTGCCACACAGACAATTGGCCGGTCAACAGAGTGCAATCCGATGATGAACGGTGAGCAAGTGACCGTATAATCACCGCAAAACATATATAGTGACCGTAATAAGCGTATTCTGAAGTTCGGTGACTGTATTACGCTTTTCTCTCTGTAGGCCCTCCAAAACTACATCTCTACATGTCTTTGCATATTAAATCTAACAACTATGCAATACAACGCTACTACTACAACACTCTAACACAATAAATCATATGTGTTTTTAGTTTTACTAGATATCATATTGTTACTTAATTATTCAGTTTGCATACATTAAAATTTCCTTTCAAATGTATGGACAGTATCATCTACCACGCGGGAAAAATCCCTCCCTTTCCTGTTTAATCGGGTTAGTATCGATGGATCATGCGAAATAGCAAAACTATAGTACTATACAGTACAAGTGACAATTCATTGGGCCGCCATGTCGTGTACTCCTCCGTCGTTAGAGTGGAGCACTCGCTTTCATAAATGGCCTAGTCCCTTTCGCCGACATCTGGGACATCAAGCTATCGGGTCCACGTGCCATACCGAAATACAATGCAGAGCAGCAGGGGTGAAGCACCCCAGTCATGGCACCGGCGTAGTAATGAGCAATGAGGCGTCGAATCACAAAGCTGCACCTTTCCTGCAGTTAAGTTGTAGGGACGAAGTAGTAATGCTAAAAAAATAAGTTGGAGGGACGAAGCAACCATCATTTCACTCGTTGTTGAATCTGCTTCTCCTCATCTTCTTCAAGTTAACCACGTGTTGCTTCTGTCGTTCTTCTGCCTCATGTGGGATGTGGATCGGCTTGGTAAAGCACTGACACATGGGACCGCATGTTAGCAAACCGCCAGGCCAACGTCCTCTGAAAATAAGAAACCTCCCCCGCCATCCGCGCGGCAAAATCACCTCCTTTTTACTAATCTTGATTCTATAATTTTTTAGATCAATATAACTGAGGTTTGTATAGATAGCACACAGGAGCAAAACCAAGTGGTACGGTTAAGGGCATCCACAATGTGTAGCCAAATGTGAAAATAGCTTTTGGCATAGATGGGAACCATTCTGGATGGTGCTGCCAAAGCCAAAAAGTTGGAACCGAAGCTCCCTGATTGATTGACTGAAGGAATAGAAAAATGCAACGTCTCTCCTCTTTCTCCCATGCTTGGATGCATGTACAGTATAGAGCACAGAGTCTACTCCCCTGTCCCTTCTATCACAAATCACAAAGCAGTGAGGCGTCAAATCACAAAGCACGGACGAAGCAACCATCATTTCACTCTTCCCTGACTCCGCTTCTCCATCGTCTTCTTCGAGAAACCACCTCACCGCAATGTGATGGCCGGCCCCCAATCATGTAGTTTGAGAGGTAATCTTGACTAAACTACTTCAGGATCCACTGCAAAAGAAAAAAGATTCAGACATTGTCATCTAACATATGGGCAGTAAAAAGAAGGCTACATGGTTCTTACTTACCATCCTGCAGTTCACTGTTGTCTGGCATAAAGTGTAAACAAATAGTTCGATTGACATCTTTTGACCCATTTTAATAACAATCTTTATCAGTTTCCTCACTTGATGCTGGTTCATGATATCTCATTGCCCCATATGCAGAAAGGGTCGAAGTGTGGATCTTTGGCAATGATATATGTACCTAAAAGCACCAAGTTAATATTAGAAGCTAAACAACAATTAAAAAGGAGTTCAACAAGCCTTTCTTTGCTGAAGTGGTGTTTACTGCCTGGTGGAACATTTGGAAGGTTAGAAATGACAGGGCTTTCAGGAACATCAGGCCTTCCTTCAGAGCATGGAGATATGGATTCATTCATGATCTTACTCTGCTCTCTCATAGAATCAAGCAGAAGCACAAGGAGGCATTACTTAAATGGATTGATTTCCTTCCTCCTTGAGGGGAGTTGTTTTGGTTACCCTCTGTACATTTGTATTTTCTAGGATTAGTTTTGCTGTATAGCTTTCTTTTCCTGTTCCTTTTTCTCCTTTTTCTTCCTCTTTTTGAGGGAACTTTGTACTAGTCCTGTTTTGTCTTTGCTTTTAATAAAATGCTGTGGGGTGCAAGCCCTGCAGTCTTCAAGGTCAAAAAGAAAACAATTGAAAAATGATGTATTACAACACTCCCTCCATCCCATTATATAAGATTTTATTACATGTATATCTAGACATCATCAGAACATTAAGGTAACACTCTTCCTTGTTGCTATGTAGCCTGGGATTGCATATTTAGTCATTCAGTATAATGCATGTTGCTATGTAGCCTCGGATATATTAAATATGGCCCTAGTTAACCTATTGATAAATGGGTTACAGATATATTCAGTGAAATGTCCGATTCGATGATTAATCCCTTATCAGCCCCAGGCTATATGGTACTAGCTACCTATATCCTGAACAGTGAGTACATATAAGCAATGCGATGAAACTAACCTCGATGAAAACAACACTGTTCTCAATATTGTGTGGCATGAGTACATATAAAGGCATGTTAAGCACAACAAGCTAAACATCAACCAAATATATCCATGGTAGACAACATAATCTACAAATGATAACTTCAGTGTGCAGTCTTAAAACGCTAGTTAAGCAAAACAAGAAGTGGAAAGGTGTGTTAACTGCATCAAGCATAATATTTAAAAACAAGCAAATAGTCATTCAAACTGGATTGTGCAGGTCTACAGTACACTAGTTATTGTTGAAAAAATGAAAAGGCATGTTAACTTCAATATCCTTAATAGCAACCAAATATTGTAATTCATAGTGGTATTGTTGAAACTGTTATTGATGAAATTGAACTGGACGGCAAATAGTTGCACATATAGAGCATCACATTGTGAAGAACTGAAATAAACAAGTCATAAGGACATCTCTAGCCGATCCTTAAAAAGTTAAAGGACTAAAACCCTTAGTGGATATATATATAGGGTGGGTCTATTGTGATAACACCCCTTAAGACCTTATTCTGCTAACACCTGGTTATTCTGCTAACACCCCATCCGTGACCCGCACCGCGCAGCCACTAGAGAAAAATTGCAGCAACAAAACGCGAACCCACCCACCTCACTTATCCATTCGTCAGATCCCCACCCCATCCACCACAACTCCTCTCTTCCCCCGACCAACTCCCCCACCGCCGCCCCGCCCTGCGCCGCTGCAGCCCCGAAGCATCGCGCCGCTGGCCGCCCCTACCTTTCCTCGCGGCTCCGGGACTCCTCCCCTACCTCCCCTCGCAGCCCCACCACCTACCAACTTCCACCGCCACCGGCAGCGCCACCATCACTCCTCTACCCCCGTCCGCCATGCCTCCTCTCACCCTGGCCAGCGCTCTACCCACCCCACCCAAGCCCAACAGCCATCGCGCCTCCTCTCATGCTCGCCCACCGTACCTCCCCTTCCCCGCATCGCGCCACCACCCAGCAACCCACCTCTGCCGCTACCTCATGGCGTGAGCCGTCGCCATGGAGCGCCTGATCTCCGATGCCCCGTGGCCCTCACGCCCCCACCGGCCCCCACGGCGCACCTTCTTCTTTGAAGGCCCCCCAGCACCCTCACCTTCTACCCGGTCGGACTCCCGCACCCCACGCGCCCCGGGTATGGCTGCAGCTTCCCCCTTCCTCATAGCTCCCCTTCTCCGCCTGATGCACACCGCTAGTAGCACGCCTACAGTCCTCCAGTGCAAGGGCTTGCTGTCCAGCCGCCCACCGGCCATGGACTTCGGCGAGGGCGGCAAGATCTTCTCCTTTCCCCTCATCTCCTCTCCGATGAGCTCTCCGCATTAATGTGCATGTGTTGTTTGAAAGAAAAATTCAGGCTTTGAAGTTTGCGGGGTGCCGACCGGAGGACCACGGCGAGTCGTTCGGCAGCACGGCCCCCTGCTTCGCCTAATTTCCTCTTGGCGAAGGATCCGAGCGGGACCAGCCACCGTGCCCTCCCTGTCCATCTCCTACAGCTCCTTCCCAACGGCACGAGCAGTTCGCAGAGGCACACCATGTGGGTCAGCCGTGTGCGATTGACTGGGCTGGGGAGTGTGGTTTACTGACCCATAACATGCGTTTCGCTGACCCATGCCATGCAGTATGCTGATTTGTAGCTCAAACAACCTCCACCATTTACGGATCTGATCGAAAAAATGCTTTTGGTGGTGCAGCTCCCTTGGTGCTCAGTATGCAGTTCAGTAATCATTTTTGCGTTCAGTTTTTGTGTGTGCCCGAATTGCGGTTCGTTGCTAGGTTTGGGGAGTCTCGCATGCAGTTCCGTGTTGTTCTGCAAAAAATTACACTTGTTTTTTGGTGCTGGTAGTAGAGGAAATTCAGTCTGGTAGCAGGTGGACTACATTAACACCCGATTCGCACTTCAATGCAACATGCCATGTATGAGCGTGCCTCAACAGATTTTACAAAGTGAACCTCACACATTTTTTTTGTAACAACGAACTACAAACCGCCCCAAACCCAGTGCACTCCATTTAGAACAAAAATTGCATCTAAAAAACATGCAAATGCAGTGCATTTTGGTCTTACAAGAAGTCCACTACAAAGAACTTTTCAGCACAGTCCAATTAAAACAAGATGCATTTAAAAAACATGCAAATTCAGTGCACTTTGGTCTTACAAGAAGTCCACTACAAAGAACTTTTTAGCACAGTCCAATTAAAACAAAATGCATTTAAAAAACATGCAAATTCAGTGCACTTTGGTCTTACAAGAAGTCCACTACAAAGAACTTTTCAACACAGTCCAATTAAACAAAATGCATTTAAAAACATGCAAATTCAGTGCACTTTGGTCTTACAAGAAGTCCACTACAAAAAACTTTTCAGCACACTCCATTTAAGACAAGAACTGCATTTAAAAAATATGCAGTTCTCTTGCCCGTCTGATGCAGTGCGATTTTCCGTCCGAAGCAGTGCATTCTTCTGTCTAATGAAGTACACACGAATAATTGGGTGTCATGAAAAACAGTGTCCGCATTTCGGTAATCTTAAAACTGCTCTTAAACTGTAAGGAATTAGAGAGAGTGTTCTACATGAAAAATTTGCGTCTCGTCAATATCTTTCCAACGGCATATCATTTGAACCATTTCGACAAGCGGTTTGTAAAAATTTCACGAAAAACAACCGCTATCACTCGTCGTCCGCCGCACCATTTTCAAAATCAACTTAAAACTGTAAGGAATCTCAAAAACATTTCAACATATGAAAGTTGCGCCTCGTCCATAACTTTTCAACGGTATATTACACGCCTTATTTCGACAAACGGTTCAAAAACTGAAGCGAAAACAGTATCAAAAAAACAAAATTCTGCGATTTAGTAAATTTGAAACTGCTCTTAAACCGTAACGAATTAGAGAAAATGATAGGTATGAAAAAGATGTGCCTCGATGATACTTTCCAATGGTGTATCATTTTCTTCGTTCCGACGAGCGGTTTAGAAGAAATCGCGAAAAAATGCTCGCTGCCACTCGTCATGGCCCGCACAATTTTCAAAACTGCTCTTAAACCGTGTGGAATCTCAAATTTTGTTCAAAATGTCGAAGTTGCGCCTAATCCATAGCTTTTCAACGGTATATTAAACGGCTCATTCCGATATACGGTTAAAAAACTAGAGCGAAAACAGTACCAAAAAACAACGCGTGCAGCTTTTTCCGACGAGAAGTTCACTCGTGTGAGTACTGCAACACACTTGGTTCAAAGAATGACGTGCACTTGCGTTGAGCGTGTAGTGCGGAAGTCTTACCAGAATAGTTATTCTGCTAATATTAGCAGAATAGACTGGCTGTGTGTGTGTGTGTGTGTGTGTAGTCACTATTCGTCACCCAGGATGCAGAATAAGTTATTCTTCATCCGAGGTAATCTTACGATCATTTCATAAATAAATTATGTTTCAAATATAAATAGTTATAGTCATATTGATTCATTGTGTAAAATTTGGCATAAAAAAGGTCAGAATACCAGAAAAAATACATTTATGTACATTTTACACTATGTTTTTACATTTGTAATTTACATAATATAAAATATTTTTACGGCGATTATATATTTTCTTACGTTCTCTTTTTACGTCTGAAATAAGACAAAATTTACGAAACGTAAAATTATGGTGCATTGATTTTAAAATAGAGGGTAGTGAAGTATATATATATATATATATATATATATATATATATATATATATATATTTATATATATACACATAGGGTCGCGTTATTCGCCACCCTGGGTGAGGAATAGTTATTCTTCGTCCTCCTCTATTATAACATCAATGCACCGTAATTTTACGTTTCGTAAATTTTGTCTTATTTTAGACGTAAAAAGAGAAGATAAGAAAATATATAATTGCCGTAAAAATATTTTATATTACGTAAATTACAAATGTAAAAACATAGTGTAAAATGTACATAAATGTATTTTTTGTGGTATTCTGACCTGTTTTTTATGCCAAATTTTACACAATGAATCAATATTTATGTAACTATTTATATTTGAAACATAATTTATTTATGAAAGGATCGTAAGATTACCTCGGGTGAAAAATAACCTTTTCTCCACCCTGGGTGATGAATAGTAACACTATATACATATATACACACACACACACACATATATATAGACGGTCTATTCTGCTAATATTAGCAGAATAACTATTCTGCACACCACTTCCGCACTGCACGCTGAACGTAAGTGCACGTCATTCTTTGAACCAAGTGTGCTGCAGTACTCACACGAGTGAACTTCTCGTCGAAAAAAACTGCACGCGTTGTTTTTTGGTACTATTTTTGCTCTGATTTTTTAACCGCTTATCGGAATGACGCGTATAATATACCGTTGGAAAGCTATGGATTAGGCGCAACTTCGTCATGTTGAACACTTTTCGAGATTTCTCGCGGTTTAAGAGCAGTTTCAAAAACGGTGCGGCGGATGACGAGTGGCAGCGAGCGTATTTTCGTGATTTTTTCTAAACCGCTCATCGGAATAAAGCAAATGATACGCCGTTCGAAAGATATCGTCGAGGCGCATATTTGCCATATGTATTATTTTCTCTAATTCATTACAGTTTAAGAGCAGTTTCAAATTTACTAAATCGCGGAACTCTGTTTTTCAATTTTTTTGAAATTTTCGGCACTATTTTCGCTCCAGTTTTCTAACCGTTTGTCGAAACGAGACATATGATACGCCGTTGGAAAGCTACGGACAAGGCGCAACTTTCATATGTTGAAATGTTTTTGAGGTTCCTTCTGGTTTTAAGTTAATTTTGAAAATCGTGCGGCTGACGTCGAGAGGCAGCGGCTGTTTTTTCACGAAATTTTTATGAACCGCTGGTCAGAATAATTCAAATCATACGCCGTTGGAAAGATATCGACGAGACGTAACTTTTTCATGTAGAACACTCTCTCTAATTCCTTACAGTTTAAGAGCAATTTTAAATTTACCAAAATGCGGACACTCTGTTTTTCGCGACACCCAAATCAACGTGGGTACTTCATCCGACTGAAAACCGCACTGCATCGGACGAACAACCGCACTTCATTGGACAAAAAAGTGCACTGCATGATTTCTTTTTTTGTGGGACGTAAATTTTCATAAACGAGGTGGAGTACACTTCATGTCGAGCGTTGGTAAATCGCAATACTATGAAAAGTGAACCTCGAGACTACCGTAAACGGGCCACGACACTACCGAAAGTGAACCGCGTGAGTTTTTTCCAGACTCAATATTTTTTTATGTGTATAGACCGCGCGAGTGGACCGCGGGACTGAGCGAGTGAAGTACATATAATGAAAAGCGAACTTCATTGAGATATATTTACCAAGCGGACCATGGAGGAGTATTATAGCAAACTGCATGAGACAACAAAGTGAGCTTCAAAGTTTACTTATAAAAAGACGGGCAACCACACTGCAATGGCGACATAGGGAACTTCACACGATGACGAAGTGCACTGCCGCGCCACTACTCGCGTCCAGCACATGGACTACAACAAAAATAGTAACCTGCTCAACACACACACACACACATACTCCAATACAAAACAATATCCTTTGCACTGGCAGCACCCAGTTGAACGTGCCACAGGTAGAGAATTACATCCCTGGACGCCGTCCACTTTTGTATGTTCTCCATCGTAAGAAAACAACAAAAAATGAACCACAAAGGTTTTCTTAATGACCTGCGATTTTAACAAATTATACACCATGTCCTTACAAATTTGCAAAAAATAAATTCCTCCAAAAATAATAAAAAGTGAACTCCTCTATACAATTTTTTTACAAGTGAACTCCTTTGTTTTTGCAAAGTGCACCGCAAACGTTTTCTTAGTGAGATGCATCGATTTTAACAAATTATACACCATGTCCTTACAAATTCGCAAAAAAAATCCTCCAAAAATAATAAAAAGTGAACTCCTCTATACATTTTTTTACATAGTGAACTCTATTGTTTTGCAAAGTGTACCACAAAGGTTTTTTTAATGAGATGCATCGATGTTAACAAATTATACACCATGTCCTTACAAATTTGCAAAAAAAATCCTCCAAAAATAATAAAAGTGAACTCCTCTATACATTTTTTTACAAGTGAACTCCTTTGTTTTTGCAAAGTGCACCGCAAAGGTTTTCTTAGTGAGTTGCACCGATTTTAACAAATTATACACCATGTCCTTAAAAATTTGCAAACAACAAATCCGTACAACGAATTAAGAGTCACAATCTATACAAATATGACTCCTATTGTTCATCACGTGGACTGTTCTCTCTCTCTTTTCTAGAGAAAATAAACATACAAAATATAATTTAGGACTAAGCCCCTGAAATAGCAAAATCAGCCCTCTAAACATGATACATACACGATTATTTGCAATTAAGCCATGTTATGCACGAGCGCTCAAGCACATGAGCACATAACCGCAAGCATACGAGTACCGAAACGCATGGTACGCCTCTCCGAGCTGCATGACTAACTGCATCACTTTCATCTTTTCGTAGATTAAAAAAATCTATAGAAAGGACAGATACGCAGCTGAACTCCAAGTCTCCAAACGGATTGAACTAAACTACAATGCATCATCGGCAGAACTGAAACTGGGGCATAACACCGTGCGCACCGCAACGAAGCCCCAGGCGAACTGCATTTTGGTGTTAAAAAGTGAAATCTAAAAAAGCAGAAAAGATCATAAACTTCGACAGTGCATCAGACGTGCTACATCGTTCGTAGTCCACCATCCAGGAGCTGCAGGGGTGGAACTAGCAGGAGAGGTGGTCAACGACGAACAGGGAGTCGAAGTGGAGCTCGTCCCCTGCCCCGTGTAGTACTAAGTGCATGGAAGAGTGGAGCTGGGGGCAGCGGTGATGCCTCACCGGTGGTGCTCGCACAGTAGAGGAGGGGGGAGGGAGGCGCCATGGATCTTTGTTGTTGGATGGCGCTCACGGGGAGGAGGGAAGCGGGCCTGGCGATGTTGACGGCGTGGTCAACGACCTCGTTTTCTGCCGTGGATCCTGCACCTATCCGAGCAATGGCCGCAAGGGGCGTTCAATCTCGCGGAGCGAAGCAAGAAGGAGGTGGTGGGAGGCTGCCGTCATGGATGGGGAGGTACGCTCGTCGGGGAGGAAGCAGGAGCTTAGTGGTGGGGGTGTGGACTGCGCACGGATCCGACGCTGGGTAGGCGCGGGAGGACGGCGGCCGGGGAAGGGGTGGCTCGCTGGTGAGGGGACTGCACGGATCCGGCAGCTAGTCGACGCGGGGGGGAGGGGTGCTAGATCCGGCACCGGCTCGATCTAGGAAGTGGCCTGGGGAGGGATGGCTCACCAGCGAGGGAACGAAGGCTGCGAGCAGGGCGGGGGAGCAAGGAGATCGGCGCCGGTTGCCGCGGTGGGGGGAGGGAGGGAGGTGGTGCGGTGATGGGGGAAGGAGAGAAGCTGCGATGGGTGGGCATGACGAGGAGTGGGCGTTGACTGCCTTTTCTTTTCGGTGGGTCGGGGGTGCGCTGTGGGTTTGTTAGCAAAATAAGAAAGTGATGTGCAGAATAAGACTCTCAAGGGTGTTATCATAATAGACCCACCGTATACACACACACACACACACACACACACACATCTGGGCTATTCTGTTACGCGTAACAGAATATTATTTTGTTACCCTTTCTGAACTGACGTAGTTCACAGTTTGGACAGACGTGGTTTTCCACTTGAACTGATCTTCCTGTGTGTACGACGGACGGAAATAGGGGATGCAACATGGAGCTTCCGGTCATTCTTCGGCGCGATGCTACGGGCCATTCATTGCTAGAGGAGACATGTAAGTGGTTCCGCACGTGTGCGCGCTCACCTGGTTGTGTTTTGCGATCTGTAGTCACCGGAGGTGACGGCGTGGGCATTTTGGCGGCGGACGTGTTTTGGGCGTTGGTGTTTACCGTGGTGTTCGTAGGCCTCAGTTTACGTCCTGTTTGTTGTTTTTGATGTGAGAATTATTGCTATGTTAGAGTTTTTGGAGATTAATTTCATCTGTAATTTCTGATTACAAGTTTTGGTGTTCTTGGTCGTTTTCCATGCCTGCCATGCAAATTTGTTCTTCTTTTTCTGTTGTTTTACTTTCGAATTGGCATTGCAGGGAGAGATATGAGCATTGTATGAAAAGATTTTCATTGTCAATTTTGCTTCTTTGAGTTGTTTCTACCCCGGATTCCCATGTTATTTTGTCGTTGGCGGAGGTGGTGTATGGCGGCTGACTGTATGATGCGATTTCCTGTAATCTGGTCAAATTGTGTAATTAAGTTGAGTGTTTTCAGTGTTGTTTGAATTGCTGCCGTATGTGTAGTTGGACTGCTGTGTGTCAAAGTTGTCTTACTGTGCGTTGACATCGGAACTGGCTTCGTATCGATAGCTCTGCACTTTGATTATAAAGCCCGAGCCCTCTGTCACTTTCATTCTACGAGCTGCAACCAAAGAAAAGCAAGATGGATCCTCAGCTGGGAGAGGTCACAGAGGAGGAGGGGGATGCCATAGATGTGAGGGCTGCAGTAGCGGAGCAGAGGAGGAGGAGGCGCAAGCGCAGGCAGATGGCGCAACGTGCTGCCGAGGAGGAACTGGAGGCAGAGTTCAACAGACGCCTTGTGCGCGAGGTGATGGATACTTGCAACTCCAATGAATTGGAGCTTCTTTTCCGAGAGGACAGGGGAAGGAACCATATTCAGATCATTAGTTGGGCTAGGGCGAGAGCAGCCACGGCTCCACATCCATCCACCAGGGCCAAATGGCATTGTTTCTTTGATCGTTATGACTGAAGTAGTGAATATTATGTTTTTAAGATTTTTGTTGTGAGGGAGCAGATGTTTGAATGACTAAACGAATTCAACAGTTTTATCTCTGAATGTGTTGTTTTGTCTGCATATGTTTGACATGTGCCCTTTTGAACTGCTTGTTTATCTGAAGTTGAACTGATTTGTGGTCAAATGTTGCATGGCTTGTATAATAACTATTTCCTACCAGCTGGCTGCCCACCTTCCTATTTATTATTTTTATAATATGCGAGTCTCCCTGTCTATAAATTCTATCCATCTATGTGTGGTGTGTGGCCAAGTCTCCCCCCTCCTTTTTCTTCCTTCTTCCAGAATCAGATCTAGGTTCCTCCCTCTTCTCTTTGTTGTTTTTTCCCTGTTCCTGTGTGTTCCATGGAGGATTGTTCATGCGGATGCCTGGCAAAGATAGCGCGCATAGCTGACGGCTGTGTGTACGAATCTGGTTTGGAGCTCACCCAGACTCAGCGCCGTGGGCAATTTTCTTGTCTGCTGTACAACAACCATGGGTTTCGTACACCCTATGTTTGTCGCCTAACGGTTGGTGACTTGAAGGAATCATGGGTATGTGTTTCTATTCGTTTTGTTTTCTACTTTTTTGTTGGTCTCTGTTTGAATCCCATGGACTGAATCTGTAGTTTAGTCTTATGAATAGTTTGTCTATATTTTTTTTATTTGGTTTTGTTAGAATTTAATAGTAGGGATTTTTGTGTGTATTTGTTCATTACTTAACAGTATTTTATCCATTTTTGTATAATCCTTGATCTATTTTTTGTCAGATGTTTTTACTGTAGGTGTATTGATATGTATATTTCTTCAGTTTAGTCAGTTCACATGTCTAGTTAGTTTTGTGATATTATTTTCGTTTAGATTTTTTTCCTTTTTAGTTTGTTATGCAAACCGTTCCTATATCTGTGTAAAAATTCAGTTATGTCAGGTGTTCACTTTGTTTTGTACTCCCATTCCCATTTGCAGAAAATGTCACCCAGGATCAGGATTGTTGTTCCTAGTTCCGGTGGTCTGAAGATGGAGACTTCAGACAAAAATGGGTATCAGTTGATGGATGTTGCCTACCACATCGACTTTCATGGTTGCATCAACCTAGCTACAGGGTGGAAGGAGTTTGTGGCAGAGTCTGGATTTGAGGATGGTGATGTGGTTATGGTTATGTTCTCTAGAGAAGATGACTCTTTGATGTTCAGAATTTATGTGTTGTAGGTTTAAATGTGGCAAATGATGCCGGTTGTGAGATTTGTGTGTGGTTGATTATGTTGCACTATTTTTTATTTTAAAACATTTGCATGTGAGATGGTTGAATTGTATGGTTTGGAACAAGTTATGTAATGCTTTTCCTATTGTTTTGCTCAAGTATAACTGTTTTATTTATATATTCTTTATATTAGTACTGGAACAATTCTATAGTTGAACTTATGGGCATCCTTTGTTTTGACTGGTATATTTTCATGTACATAACTCGCAGACGGTGCTATACGCTGATGATGTTTTTAGAACCCCTTTTTGGGTATTGAGTTTGCTGAACTTACATTCTGTTAATGATAGTACTGAACTATTTTAGGTTGTCAATTACCAACCAAATTTGTTTGTTGTATAACATTTTTTTTCTTTTTTACATGAATTTTGGAGCACATTTTTCTTTTTTATAGTTGAATAATGATAGTTCTAGTATTTTTTAAACTTAAAAGATTTTAATCTTTGCTACACAGTACTATTTTTTGTACTTGAACCATATGAATTGTGGTAGTTGAACTTTTTATAAATTTGTTTCTGAAATTTTTATTTAGAATCTTCTATGTTTAATTTTCCAAAAACTAATATTTGTGTTTATTTTTTTAACTTCTTACCATTAAGATGTGTTTGAACTTTTTACAGTATTTTTGTTTATGAACTGATTTCTTGTGAGGTTTTTTTAAAATTATCTGCATTTTTTTGTCGTGTGTGATTTGCTGGATTTTTGTAATGGGGCAAAGTACTGTGTTGGGCCATCGGCCTGAGTTGTTGTTTTCGGCCTGGATTGCTCGTCTGCGTGGCTGGGCAGCGCGGCGTGCGCGTGAGCTATGGGTTTAGTCCCACCTTGCTAGTCGAGGGGGCTCTAGACCTATTTATAAGCGCAGCCGAGGCTCACCAGTCGAACTCCTCTGAACACTTACCTGAGCGCTTATACACGGCGCTCGCTCTCTCTCTTGACCTGTGGGCCATGGACGGTGGGCCCTGCGTTGTGCGGATTACTAGGGATTCGCCCACGGGCTCGAGTTCAAGTATCTAGCATTGTCAGGGCCTGCGCCTGTCCTTGGGCAGTCAATTTTTTCCTTTTTTGTTGTTTGAATCTAGTACTTGACTCCACCAGTAACTTGAACTGGCACTTTTTTATCCTTGGGCGGTCAATTTTTTTCTCTTTTTTTTGTTGTTTGAATCTAGTACTTGACTCCACTAGTCACTTGGACTGACGGTCAATTTTTTCCTTTTTGGTTGTTTGAATCTAGTATTTGACTCCACTAGTAACTTGGACTGGTACTTTTTTGTCCTTGGGCGGTCAATTTTTTTCTTTTTTTGTTTGTTTGAATCTAGTATTTGACTCCACTAGTGACTTGGACTGACGGTCAATTTTTTCCTTTTTTGTTGTTTGAATCTAGTACTTGACTCCACCAGTAACTTGGACTGGTACTTTTATGTCCTTGGGCGGTCAATTTTTTTGTTTGAATCTAGTACTTGACTCCACTAGTGACTTGGACTGATAACTTTTTTTGTTCTAGTTCCTGTCAGTTTTGTTCTACGAACGAGCCATAGCAAGCGACGACGCGGCATGCCCTCGCACCGCACCGAGGGGCATAGTTGTACTGACACATCTTCCTTGTATGGACTTGCTCCCATTATCTATCTTAGGGGTGTGTGGGTGCGTGTGGGGGGAGACAGAATAACCACACTGCCGCATTAGCGCGAGGCCGAGCCGGGGGGAGGGGGGTCGGGACCCCCCCCCCCTCCCCCATCCCAACGAGGCCGAGCCAGGAATGAGCCGTAGAAGGGGACGACGCGGCGTGCCGCGGCATCGCATGCGGAGGTAGTCCGTAACATGACTTGCCCCCGCATCGCACCGAGGGGCATAGTTGTACTGACACATCTTCCTTGTATGGACTTGCCCCCATTATCTATCTTAGGGGTGCGTGGGTGCGTGGGTGGGGGGGAATAACCGCACTGCGCCTGTCAAACGAGCGCACTGCCGCGCTAGCGCGAGGCCGACCGGGGGGGAGGGGGGAGGGACGCCCCCTCCCCCATCCCGGCGAGGCCGAGCCAGGAACGAGCCGTAGCAGGCGACGACGTGGCGTGCTGCGGCGTCGCATGCGGAGGCGAGTCCGTAACATGACTTTCCCCTGCGCCACACCGAGGGGCATAGTTGTACTAACACATCTTCCTTGTATGTACTTGCCCCCATTATCTATCTTAGGGGTGTGTGGGTGCGTGTGGGGGGGAAAGAATAACCGCACTGCGCCTGTCAAACGAGCGCACTGCCGCGTTAGGGCGAGGCCGAGCCGAGGGGGAGGGGGTCGGGACCCCGCCTCCCCCATCCCAGCGAGGCCGGGCCAGGAACGAGCCGTAGCAGGCGACGACGCGGCGTGCCGCGGCGTCGCATGCGGAAGCGAGTCCGTAACATGACTTGCCCATGCACCGCACCGAGGGGCATAGTTGTACTGACACATCTTCCTTGTATGGACATGCCCCCATTATCAATCTTAGGGGTGTGTGGTTGCGTGTGGGGGGACAAAATAACTGCACTGCGCCTGTCAAACAAGCGCACTGTCGCGTTAGCGCGAGGCCGAGCCGGGGGGAGGGGGGTCGGGACTCCCCTCCCCCATCCCAGCGAGGCCGAGCCAGGAACGATCTGTAGCAGGCGACAACGCGGCGTGCCGCGGCGTCGCATGCGGAGGCGAGTCCGTAACATGACTTGCCCCCGCACCGCATCGAGGGGCATAGTTGTACTCACACATCTTCCTTGTATGGACTTGCCCCCATTATCTATCTTAGGGGTGTGTGGGTGCGTGTGGGGGGGGGCGAAACAGAATAACCGCGCTGCGCCTGTCAAACGAGCGCACTGCCGCGTTAGCCCGAGGCCGAGCCGGGGGGAGGGGGGTCGGGACCCCACCTCCCCCATCCCGGCGAGGCCGAGCCAGGAACGAGCCATAGCAGGCAACGACGCGGCATGCCGCGGCATCGCATGCGGAGGCGAGTCCGTAACATGACTTGCCCCCGCACCGCACCGAGGGGCATAGTTGTACTGACACGTCTTCCTTGTATGGACTTGCCCCCATTATCTATCTTAGGTGGTGTATGGGTGCGTGTGGGGGGGGGATAACCGCATTGCGCCTGCCAAACGAGTGCATTGCCACGTTAGCGCGAGGCCGAGCCGGGAGGAGGGGGGATGGACGCCCCCCCCCCCCCCCCTCCCCCATCCCGGCGAGGCCGAGCCAGGAACGAGCCGTAGCAGGTGACGACGCGGCATGCCTCGGTGTCACATGTGGAGGCGAGTCGGTAACATGACTTGACCCCGCACCACACCGAGGGGCATAGTTGTACTGACACATCTTACTTGTATGGACTTGCCCCCATTATCTATCTTACGGGTGTGTGGGTGCGTGTGGGGGGAACAGAATAACCGCACTGCGCCTGTCAAACGAGCGCACTGCCGCGTTAGCGTGAGGCCGAGCCGGGGGGAGGGTGGTTGGGACCCCCCCCTCCCCCATCCCGGCGAGGCCGAGCCGGGGGGAGGGTGGTCGGGACCCCCCTCCCCCATTCGGGCGAGGCCGAGCCAGGAACGAGCCGTAGCAGGCAACAACGCGGCGTGCCGCGGCGTCGCATGCGGAGGCGAGTCCGTAACATGATGTGAGAGCCTGATTTTTGGCCCTTTCTTTTTCTTTTGTTTTTCCAAGGTTTTTGCCTGAGTTTTCTTTTTTCGTGGCTTTGTGGTTTGGAAACCGAAGAAGATGACCTCTTCTTTGCTTCCAGAGTGGCTTGTCATTCCCAAATCTTTCCCTAGACCCTGTCATTTCCATCCTAAATCCCAATATTCTTTTTATTAGGAATATTCCTTTTCTATTAAAGGAATAACTCCAATTGCCCTAGGTTTGAAGCAACCTATATTTCCATCACTCCAGAAATTCCCAAATAATTCTCATAAATTGTTTGGGTCATATCTTGATCAAATATGGCAAAACTTTTCATTGCCGTGTTCAAAAATATTTCCCAATATTCCTTTTCCTATTTTGCCCTGAATGGCACTTTGTGAAGGAAGTGTCATTTATATTTCTCCTATTGACTCCCAACCTTTTTGGGCATGTTTATATGCCCAAATAATTGCCTCATGCACAAGTTCAAATCTATTTGCCTAGCCAATCTTCCTCAGTGAATTTTCAAAGTTTCTGTCTGACAGAAAGCTTTGTGAAGGAAGTACTAGCGAGGAGTATCCAAATAAGTTGATCTTTTGCACACACCTTAATGTGCTCATATTAACCCCTTCCACCCATTTGCAGCCCCATCCAATCATCTATGTGAGCACAGGAGCAAATCTTTGTTTCTGGCAATATTTCAGGTTGTGAAGCAAGTATATTTTATATTCCTTCAAAAATCCTGATAAATTACCATATCATTCTTATACCCATAAAACATCTCTCCACCTAATTTGGCATCATTTCATTGATCCATTGGACCTCCATAATTATCCCAATTTTCTGGAAAGAAATGATGTTTGTGAAGCAAGTGCTATTTTGGTTTGTCCATTTGGCATGAGCTTTTTACATCCTCTTCATATGACCAAATGACTAAGCCTTGCCCAATTGGAGCTCAAGTGGACACTCCATGTGAGTGCACCATCATAATCTTCATTTCTGGACCATTGTGGAAGTTGCAAAGCAACTATGATCATTCTTGGTCCATTTCCCCTCAAAACCTCCGGGATCATAGTCCCTCCATAGCTAAACTCCCCAAACATCAATTCTACCATTCACCCCCTTTGGTTTTACCTCTAGGATGTTGCCAGGTTTGCAACAACAAACTTGTGGAGCTTGGTTTACTCCACTCTGTTTGTCTCTGCCTGTCTATTTACCGTAGTAATACTCCACGCTGGAAGGACTATGCGGTAGACATGTTTTAGCCTCAGTAAAAACTCTAGAGCGCGTGCTGTCGGTGGTGACCACGGGAGATGCCGGCCAAAACGGTGGTCTAGCCACTGTTGGCCTCGGCAGCATCGCTCCAGCTGGTTTTGGGTCGTCCTCGAATGTCCAGTAGCTCCCCCTCGTCGTCGCCGTTCCTCTGGACCCCTCTCCCCCTCCGTCCGCTTGCTCACCAATGCTCGCGTCTGTGTGAACACGAGCGTACAGTGGCATTTTGGATCTTCCCGTTGCCGTCATCTTCCTCCCTGCGCTCTTTGGCCTCCTCCTCCCCGTGGGAGCTCTCTCATGTGCCCTCCCCATCGTTTTCCCCCGAGGCCATGCACGCGGGCACACGTCCGTGGCACCGGCCACGCATCCACGGTGATGCCAGCGCGGTTCCCTCTCACCCGGCTATATATAGCCATCCCCGCGGCCTCCCGAGCTCATTAGCCTCCTCCCCTCATGCTCAGCTCCCTCCCCGACCTCTTATTCGAGCCCACGGAGCTCTCCTGTCCCGCCATGACCACCACGGCCAACGCCGGCCGCCGCCTAAATTAGCTCGATCCCGAGCTCCTTTCCCCTCCATTCTTCCACCAGTAGCCTCCCCGGAGTCCATCTACTCGCCCCAACTCCCTCCCCCTTGTCGGAGACCCCCCCCCTACATTGCCGGAAGCCACCTCCCTGAGCCGCCTCTGTCTCCTTGGGATGCCTCCCCTTGTCGTCATTCCTCTTTGCTCCGGCGCCTCCTTTGCCTCTGAATGGGTGCGGTGCTCCGCCCTGAACCTGCCGGTGCCCGCGCCTTGGCCTAAGGTGACCGGAGCAGGTCGTCCCATCGCCGGCCGCCCCACCGCTCCTCCACTGCCTCTGCGCCTCCTCTGCTTCAGTCGGGCCAGGGCGAAGAAGAAGACGACGACGCTAGCTTGGCCCCTGCCAGTGGGTCCCGTGCCCCTCTCGG
Source organism: Triticum aestivum (assembly GCF_018294505.1). Taxonomy (NCBI): domain Eukaryota; kingdom Viridiplantae; phylum Streptophyta; class Magnoliopsida; order Poales; family Poaceae; genus Triticum; species Triticum aestivum. The sequence continues at coordinate 431,303,968 of NC_057795.1, read as the reverse complement.
CCCCACCTGTCGGCCTCTGGCCGTTGACCAACCCAGTCCACGCGGAAAAGTGTGGGCGCCACCCGTGGGACCCGCATGCGTCAGCCCCACCACTGTTCCTTTGGATAAGGTGAAAGCGTATTTTTCCAGAATGCGTTTTCACTTTTTTTGTTCAGGCCCCTGGTTGAAATTATTTTCATTACAGATGGGTCCCTAGCAAAAAATCCTCCGTATCCTTTTATCCGTAGCTCCAAATCAGGTGATACCATCGCCCACTTCTTCGTTTCGTCGAGCCCGTTCTGTTGGTCACACTTTCACTATGGTTTGACACTACGAAAATGACCTTTATACCCTTGCCCTTATTCAACCCCCTCCGAGAGAGAACGTTTTCCGGCGATTCGTTCCGCGAGTTTCTGACACTTCTCCCTGGTGCCTTCTTTATCCCCAGGCAAGCCACAATACCCACTTGCATGATAGTCATGCAGTAGCCATGGTTTTCAACTTGAATCTTTATTAAATATTTGCTTGTTGAAAAGATGATTATCGTTGTTTCGGTGATGTCTAGATTTGCATGTTCGCTTTTGTGCTATGTTGTTTTGTACTCTGTGATCATGTTATACCTGCTAGTATTACCTGTCATGTGTTTATGCTTGCTAGTAGTACATGTTGATGTTGGAGATGGTCATGCTAGTCAGTATGCCATGCTCAGTGGATATGAGTTATTGTTGATATGGTGGATAGTTATGTGATACCCTCATGATGATGTTGATATCATGTTCATGTATTATAGTTGGCATCATGTTATTTTATCATGGCTCAGCATATTTGCATTCAAGTTTAACCAGATTAAATTGAACTTGAACAACTGTTAGCTGAGTCATGGTGCCGCTGAATCGATGCTGACCAGTGGGACCACGCTTACCGGTATGGGATAGTCCTAACTAGGTCTATTGTCGTGCCTCTCGCTGGTGCCTCTAACAAGGGAAGGTTATGGGCGCGCGCTACCCTGATCAGGTAGGCGGACACATAAGCCTTGTGTGCCCATAGTTGTTATAGCCGGCGGATCCCTGTGTGGGATCGTTTATGTTTGGGCCACGACGGTGGTCGTTGTGTCTGGAAGTAGGCACGGGGCCACCCATGACTTAGCTCAGTGAGGAGTGACTCGGAGTGGCCGGGAGAGTGTCATGACAGTAGATTGGTTTTGTCGGAACGCCGTTGGTCCACTCGAATGGGAGTGCGAGGCCATGGGTTTCGTAGTGTGGGTATAGTGTACTAACCTCTGCAGAGTGTATATATTAAATCTATCGATAGCCGCGCCCGCGGATAAGGGCCCAGGTCGAAAGTAGGTCACACCATGAGTCAACAGTAATAAGAATAATGTGCTTAATAACAGTGAGATAAGTTGGTGGTGATCGCCGTAAGGATCACGGGCCATGTATTGGTCGGGTTGTGATCGCCGTAAGGATCACGGGCCATGTATTGGTCGGTTTGTGATCATCGTAAGGATCATGGGCCAAGTGTTGGTCGGGTGGTGATCGCCGTAAGGATCACGGTGGTATTCAGGATACCGAGTCGTTGTATATTCGTGATGTTGTACGAGAGTCGTGGGTAAAGATCAAGCTCCTTTTGGTTATTTAATGATCGCTGCGGTATTGTTTATGCCAAGATTGATTTGATCCTGAGATGATCGTGTGATGTCCGAGGGGTGTAAGTGATGCATGTGTTGGTTACGAGGTAACCGAGCAGAATAAGTGGTGCATATGGTGTCATCATGTCGCATGCTAGTATTGTTGGATTAATATGTTCATGTTGAGATAGTTGTATCATGTTTATGTTGGCCATGCCATGTTGCTATGATGATATCATGATAATTCCTGTTTAACCTGTAATTGCCATGTTGTTGTTTGTCTTGAATGCTTCTGGTTATTGTGAGCTTGCAAGTACATTCAATGTACTGACCTGACGGGTCATGCCAGTTTGCAGGTCATGCCAGATTTGATTGATTTCTTGTCATGGTTTCCGTTCATGTGAGCTAGGATAAGTGTTCCAGCCAGAGTCCCTGCGGAGTGGAGTTCACCACCGTCGTCATTGTTCCGCTGCTAGAGTTATTCCGCTGCTTCGAGTTGTTTCTGCTGCTTGCATAGAGCAATTGAGGATGGTGTAGTGTAGCCGTACCGATGTTATTCATTGTAATATCGGAGACCTTGTATTCATATTCATGTAATAATAGAAAGCTGGTTTGTTCTATGCTAAGCAGTGCCGTATTCCAGAAGACTTCTCCTCGATCTCTGGGCTGGAATGCGGGGCATTCCAGTTTTCTTCTAGCCGGGGTGCCACAGCGCTTGGTATTAGAGCAGGTCTGGCTGTAGGACGCCCTGGACCGTGCGAACATTAGAAAGCGGTAGAATAAGTCCCCAATTTGTTTGTTGCACTTGATTGCTGCATTTGTTTGTCGCATAGCATACATATAGATTATTATTTAGTCGCTAACGGTTTATCTGGTGAGTGTAGCTGGCATCGGTTCGGATCCACTACAGCTCAACCTTTGCATTTCTCCAGTTCCTTTTTCTTTTGGTGTTTGGTGTCATTTCTGTCCTAGCAGAGTGATGCCATGTGATCCCGACACTGTTTGCAAAAATGGTGCTCAGGCATCGCGCCGATGTCTTTCTTTCAGCCCCGTCTAACGTTTCGGTGATGGACATGTTTCTATCCTGGATCGTTCTTTTTGACGTGTTGGCAACCCTTAATGATCTTAGTTATCAACAAAGGGAAATGTCAGCAGCCTCAGTTTTCCCCCCGCTATCCTATTTCTTGGACGAGTACAAATCTTTTTCCGCCCGCTTGATAATAATGTGGTTGTGACCTTCGTGTCCCACTACATGGTTACCAAGTACGTCCTCACCTCCGAGCTAGTTCAGGTTGCCACCTGGCTAAGCTAGCACTTGGTGTAGCGTTGTTTACACCAATTCTTCCACACATTTATTCGTCCTCATGCATATCGTCACAGCATATTAGACCGCAATACCGGAGTGTCCGCGAGATTTGTGTGCTTAGGTGTGCATGCATATTATTGTGTGAGTAGCAGTCATATGTGATGATTGCTTGATTAATTATATTAGTAGATTGCTTGTGTGCTTTTGTTTTAGTCGTTTCTGTTGTTCCTTTCTTTGGGCCTTCGGTGTTACAAAGTATTCCCCTATTAAAGTTGCTCATCAACCGACACCAGACCCGAAGAGTTAGCAAGAAATGCATATATTTGGAAATTCAGCTAAACAGAATGGAATTATCAGCAGACTGCAATGAAAATTGGAATATCTCGTCTGAATGCAAAAGAAATCCTGGATGGACTGTCAGTATCAAGTTTGCATTAGCATGCACTCATCACCACAAAATGATTAAATCAGCAAGAAGATAAATTGTGTGCAAGGTTGACAGAATATTATCAAAGGTATGGCTCAGATACAAGTTTAATTTTTCGTTGAGGATGATTTTGGAACTCGATGTACCCGGAAGCAAGCAAAAATATGGCATATACTCGGAAAGGAGAATAGTCCTGCAAAACCCTGTTTCATGCAAGAAATCAATAGCAAAAATGTTCAGATGGTTATATATGTGGAAATCGGTCTGCATATCACAATAAGAAGTTTCTGGTGAAAGCAACCCAATCTTCTCTCGCAAAATACCAGAGAAGTTTCCAAGGCAGGATTCATCTATCTTCCTCAGTACGATACGTGGATGATTTTCCGTACAAGGTACTCTGCCTTCTTCAGTAAGAAACCGCAAAAGCTTCCGGCATATGGTACCGAGTCTTTCCCCAGCAAAGTATTTAAGGGGGTAAGCTTCTGAAGCATGATATTCAGTCTTCTTCAGCAAGCTGTCCGATGAAAGTTTCGAGCACAAGCCAGCTAATCTTCCTCAGTAAGACATTGGTACAAGGTAGTATGCTGTGAATTGACAACATATGGCAGTAATTACCAAGATCAGATCCGCAACATTTTGGTCAGAATCAAGAATCAGTCAGAATACACGTCTGTCTCGGAATCAGGTCCTCATATATATGCAATGAGCATACCATCAAGATCTTACAAGTCACTCGGATGAGGATCTGATAACCACGCGAGGATGGTTAATACAAGAAAGCCAGTATACACCGCAGTGTGACAAAGGCTTATGAGGATTGACGACATCAATGACCTCAATACAAGTACCCGTTGAGGGAGTCCTGGACTAGGGGGTGTCCGGATAGCCGGACTATCATCGTCGGCCGGACTCCAAGACTATGAAGATACAAGATTGAAGACTTCGTCCTGTGTCCGGATGGGACTTTCCTTGGCGTGGAAGGCAAGCTTGGCAATACGGATATGTAGATCTCCTACCATTGTAACCGACTCTGTGTAACCCTAGCCCTCTCCGGTGTCTATATAAACCGGAGGGTTTAGTCCGTAGGACGAACAACCATTACAACAATCATACCATAGGCTAGCTTCTAGGGTTTAGCCTCCTTGATCTCGTGGTAGATCCACTCTTGTACTACCCATATCATCAATATCAATCAAGCAGGAGTAGGGTTTTACCTCCATCGAGAGGGCCCGAACCTAGGTAAAAACATCGTGTCCCTTGTCTCCTGTTACCATCCGCCTAGACGTACAGTTCGGGACCCCCTACCCGAGATCCGTCGGTTTTGACACCGACATTGGTGCTTTCATTGAGAGTTCCTCTGTGTCGTCACCGATAGGCTTGATGGCTCCTTCAATCATCAACAACAATGCAGTCCAGGGTGAGACTTTTCTCCCCGGACAGATCTTCGTGTTCGGCGGCTTTGCACTGCGGGCCAATTCACTTGGCCATCTGGAGCAGATCGAGAGCTACGCCCCTGGCCGTCAGGTCAGATTTGGAAGACTAAACTTCATGGCTAACATCCGCGGAGACTTGATCTTCGATGGATTCGAGCCACAGCCGAGCGCGCCGCACTGTCACGATGGGCATGATTTAGCTCTGCTGCCGGACAGTGCCCTGGAGGCCACACAAGAGTCCGCTCCGATCCTTAATTCGGAGCCGACCTTGCAGATCAAGGACGGGTGGCTAGACACCGCCTCAGGTGCTGCAACCTCTACGGCGTTGGAGCCCAATACTGACCTTGTCCCTCGTAAAGCCCGTGACTCCGAGGTGCCGGACTCCTCGCCGGACTCCGAACCTCCGGCGCCCCTACCAATCGAATCCGATTGGGCGCCGATCATGGAGTTCACCGCTACGGACATCTTTCAGCACTCACCCTTTGGCGACATCCTAAATTCGCTAAAGTATCTCTCATTATCAGGAGAGCCCTGGCCGGACTACGGTCAGGACAGTTGGGATGCGGACGACGAAGAAATTCAAAACCCACCCACCACCCACTTCGTAGCCACTGTCGACGATCTAACCGACATGCTAGACTATGACTCCGAAGACATCGACGGTATGGACGACGATGTCGGAGACGACCAAGAACCAGCGCCTACGGGGCACTAGAAGACCACCTCGTCATACGACATATACATGGTGGACATCCCAAAGGATGGGAATGGCGAAGAAGCAGCAGAGGCAGATTCCTCCAAGAAACAGCCCAAGCGCCGGGGTCAGCGGCGCCACTCTAAATCCCGCCACAGCAAGAATGGAGATTCTGGCACTGGAGATAATAACACCCCAAAGAATGCCGAAGATAACCCCCTCCAGCAAGAGTCAGCGCAGGAGGACGAAGAAGCCAGCCCTCACGAGAGAGCGGTAGATGAAGAGGTAGAGGATGATAATTACATGCCTCCCTCCGGAGATGAGGCAAGCCTCAACAACGACGAATTCGTCGTGCCTGAGGATCCCGTCGAACAAGAGCGGTTTAAACGCAGGCTTATGTCCATGGCAAACAGCCTAAAGAAAAAGCAGCAACAACTCCGAGCTGATCAAGATCTGCTAGCCGACAGATGGACTGAAGTCCTGGTGGCCGAAGAGTATGAACTCGAACGCCCCTCCAAAAGCTACCCAAAATGCAAGTTGCTCCCCCGATTAGAGGAGGAGGCATATAAACCTCCATCACCAGTGCACAATACGGTAGACCGACCACCTCGTGGCCGCGACAGAGAGGCCTCCAGGCCCTCCACCAGAACCGTACCCCGGCACCGCTCGAAAAGCGCGAAGCCACAGTGGAATTCGCCGGACTTGCCAGACATATTGGAGGACAAGGCAAGACAATCAAGATCGATCTACGGATTAGGTGGGCGCCCCACGATGCGCGACGACTACCGTCGCGCCGGATACAGCAACTCCGGCCGGGCTGAACACAGTAGACAAAGCTCTCTTGAGCTACGTCGTGATATTGCCCAGTATAGAGGCGCCGCACACCCACTATGCTTCACAGATGAAGTAATGGATCATCAAATTCCTGAAGGGTTTAAACCCGTGAACATTGAATCCTACGATGGCACAACAGACCCCGCGGTTTGGATCGAAGACTATCTCCTTCATATCCATATGGCCCGCGGTGACAATCTCCACGCCATCAAATATCTCCCACTCAAGCTTAAAGGACCAGCTCGGCATTGGCTTAACAGCTTGCCAGCAGAATCAATTGGGAGTTGGGAGGACCTGGAAGCCGCATTCCTTGACAACTTCCAGGGCACATATGTGCGACCATCAGACGCCGATGACCTAAGCCACATAATTCAGCAGCCAGACGAATCAGCCAGACAATTCTGGACACGGTTCCTAACAAAGAAAAATCAAATCATCGACTGTCCGGATGCAGAGGCCCTCGCAGCCTTCAAACATAACATCCGCGACGAGTGGCTGGCCCGGCACCTAGGACAGGAAAAGCCGAAATCAATGGCAGCCCTCACATCACTCATGACCCGCTTCTGCGCGGGAGAGGACAGCTGGCTAGCCCGCAGTAACAACCTCAGCAAAAATTCTGGCAGTCCGGATAGCAAGGACCGCAATGGCAGGTCGCGTCGCAACAAAAACAAACGCTGCGTTAACGGCAATAACAATGAGGATACGGCAGTCAACGCCGGATTCAGAGGCTCCAAACCCGGTCAGCGGAAGAAGCCATTCAAAAGAACTACTCCGGGTCTGTTCAATTTGGACCGAATACTCGACCGCTCTTGCCAGATACATGGCACCCCCGAAAAGCCAGCTAATCACACCAACAGGGATTGTTGGGTATTTAAGCAGGCAGGCAAGTTAATTGCCGAAAACAATGACAAGGGGCTGCATAGCGTTGACAAGGAAGAGACCCGGCCGCCGAACAGTAGAGGACAGAAGGGTTTCCCCCCACAAGTGCGGAAGGTAAACATGATATACGCAACCCACATACCCAAGAGGGAGCGGAAGCGTGCACTTAGGGATGTATACGCGATTCAGTCGCCCCGAAGTTCAATCCATGGTCCTCTTGCCCGATCACTTTTGATCGAAGGGATCACCCCACTAGTATCCGCCATGGAGGATTCGCCGCATTGGTTTTAGACCCAATCGTCGATGGATTCCACCTCACCAGAGTCCTGATGGACGGCGGCAGCAGCCTGAACCTGCTTTATCAGGACACAGTGTGCAAGATGGGCATAGACCCCTCAAGGATTAAACCTACAAAGACGACCTTCAAAGGCGTCATACCAGGTGTAGAGGCCAATTGTACAGGCTCGGTTACACTGGAAGTGGTCTTCGGATCCCTGGATAACTTCCGAAGCGAAGAGTTAATCTTCGATATAGTCCCGTTCCGCAGCGGCTATCATGCTATGCTCGGACGGACCGCGTTTGCAAAGTTCAACGCGGTGCCGCATTATGCATACCTCAAGCTCAAGATGCCAGGCCCTCGAGGAGTCATCACGGTCAACGGAAACACTGAACGCTCCCTCCGAATGGAGGAACACACGGCGGCTCTCGCGGCAGAAGTACAGAGCAGCCTCTTAAGGCAATTTTCGAGTCCGGTCGTTAAGCAACCGGACACGGCCAAACGCGCCCGGAGTAACATACAACAAGACCACCTGGCACGTTCCGAGCACGCGTAGCAATGCGGCCCCAACCCCAGCCCATGCATAATTGCAAGACCAGTCCTTCGCGTACATCATTACGCTCTGGAGATACCATGGGCATAGGGGGAGGGGCACGACCATGACGGGACCAGAGTGCGGCTCAACCACACCAGGGGCTCCCAAGTGTGTCACTCTTTTTTTTTCTTTTTACCCACAGGACTCCGTTCACCAGAGGCCTTGTCCGGCAGTAGACCTGCCGAACTCACGATGCAACAGCCAGGGAAGGAGAAAGGCTACGACGAACATTCAGGTGGTCTCCTTTACGAGCATTAAACCTGTTTCATACACCATTCTGCAGCCTACCCCTGGAGGGGGACATGTTTAATAGTCCAATCCCTTGCTTACCGCACTATTTGTATCGCTCTGCATCCATGGCAGTATTTCTGAATAAACAATGCATTGCTTTTTGCTTACACTTGCATTTCCTTTTTTATATATGTTCGTTTATGACATGTTGCATCCGTACACCATGGTACGGCCAAACACACCAGGGGCTTAAGTTCCCCGCATTATGGTGTGATAAGTCCGAACACTTTCACAAGTGTGGCACCCCGAACTTATAGCATTATATGCATCGGCTCCGAATCATGTCTTGGGTCAATAGTTGGGTTTGCCCAGCTCCCATGTTTTGGTACCTTACGTTCCGTTTCATCAGCTAAGGTAGCACTAGGAGAACCACTACGATTGCGCCCCGGTTGAGCTGGGCGAGTGCCTCAGTGGAGAAAGCTAAAACTGACCGTCATGATAAGGCGAGAGCTGGTCGCTGTTCGAGAGGTTTTTTCGAGTCCCTAAAGACTTATGCCGCTTAGAGCGAGGAACCGGATTCATCCGGCCCAGGCGTGGATAGCGCCCCGAACTCGGTCTTTCGAACACTAGGGGCTTCGCCGAAATTTAAAATTATAGAATTCTATGGCTAAGTGAGAGTGTTCAAGCATTATAAGTCCGGTTGCCTCGTTCGTTGCGTTGAGCGCCTCCCTAGATGGACCCAAACATGGGAACAAGAGCACTCAAGTTTATCCCGAACAACCCAGCACTCGTGGCATGGGGGCTGAAGCTGACGACTTGCCATCTGTCAGATTTGATAAACGGCCGCACAGAAGGTAATATTTTAAATTAATAAGTGTTGCTTAGCGCATATGAACAAAGTTTTCAGCGTAGAGCACTCATCTGCAATCTTGCGGGCACCCTTCAGGACACTCTTATAATACATTTCGGGCGTGCGATACTCCTTGCCTGCCGGCGGTGCGTCCGTCAGAAGCTTCTCAGCATCCAGCCTGCCCCGGTGCACTTTTGCACGGGCAAGGGCCCGACGGGCACCTTCAATGCAGGTGGAGCACTTGACGACGTCCACCCAGGGACACGCATCCACCAGCCGCCGCACTAAGCCGAAGTAGCTCCCAGGCATGGCCTCCTCGGGCCACAGCCGAACTATGAGGCCCTTCATGGCCTGTTCGGCTACCTTGTGGAGCTCGACCAGCTGCTTCAGCTGGTCGCTAAGGGGCACCGGATGTCCGGCCTCAGCATACTGAGACCAGAAGACCTTCTCCGTCGAGCTCCCCTCCTCGGCCCGGTTGAATGCGGCAGCATTGGACACGCTACGAGGCAGATCTGCAAATGCTCCAAGAGAGCTCCGAATTCGGGTAAGTAACAGGTAATTCACATGCCTGCTTTGCATGAAAAATGCCTTACCCGCCGCTATTTTATTCACCGCCTCGATCTCCTGGAGGGCCTTATGGGCTTCGGCCTTAGCGGCTTTGGCACTCTCAAGAGCTGAGGCAAGCTCGGGCTCTCGAGTCTTCGAGTCGCGCTCCAAACTCTCATGCTTTTCCACGAGAACCTAGAGCTCTTGCTGCACCTCCGCCACCCGCGCCTCCTGCTTTTCTCTCTCAGCTCGTTCCGCGGCCGCATTACGCTCGGCCGCGGACACGGCCTCCTTCAGGGTCGCCACCTCATTCGTGGCCCCTGCAGTGCCCACGTTATCCTTGTTATTTCTCTTGCAACCAAAATCCTTTTCTGTAAGGTACAAATTTAATACGGTGTTACTCACCTTCTTTGTCCTCGAGCTGCTTCTTGGCAAGGCCGAGCTCGTTCTCAGACCGCTCGAGGCCCCGCTTTAAAGCATTGACCTCCGCAGTCAGTGCAGCAGAGGGCAGCAGCGCAGCCTGCAATCCCATATTGACATATTTTTTAGAACTCCTGCGTATGTCTTTATAAGATCCTCAGTCCGGCTTTTCTTTCCGAACACCGAATCGAGCATCAGGGGCTACTATCTATGCGGTATTACATTACATATTTTAAACTTCTTACCTCAAAGCCTGTTAGAAGGCTGCTGCAGGCTTCGGTCAGCCCGCTCTTGGCGAGCTGAACCTTCTGAATCACCGCATTCATGACAGTGCGGTGTTCTTCCTCGATGGAAGCACCGTTGAGCGCCTCCAATAAGCTGTCTGGCGCCTCTGGTTGGACGGAGGCCGCCGGTGTCACGGTCTTGCCCTTCTTACGAAGGGGGCGCCTGCCGGACTCCGGAACCACTGCTGGTTCCGGTGCGGAGTCTGGTGCAAAGTCCGGGAGGTTGCCTTGCGGCACCTCCGGAGCCTCCTCCTCCTGATGGGTCCCCTCATGGGATCCCACCTCGGCGTCGTCAGCGTTGCGGGGAGTTGAGGCGGTCGGAAGGGAATCCACATCCGACGGAGCCAAGGACCCGCTCGACGAATAGGGAAGATCGTCCTTGGCCGGACTACAGGTTGTATGCGGCATTAGAAGGACACCATGTGGCAAAAAGAGAAATTATAAATCACCCAGGAATTCGGACACTTACGATCTTGCCAGGGGCTTGGCCCTTAAGGGCCACTCCTCGTCGCCGTCGTCGGCGTTGGCGGAGCAGTCCGGAGAAAGGGTTCGTCCTTTCTTGGACCCTTCGGCCACCCTCGTTGGGGAGGCCTTCCTCTTCTTCTCTCCCCCCGCTGGGGAAGAGGCCTCTTTCTCCTCCTCCTCGGGGGAGGAGTCCGCCTCAGAGTCATCGGATGATGAGTCCGATACCACCTGGCGCCGAGAGCTCCTTCGGGTTCCCGTGGCCTTCTTCTCCGGCACCACGTAAAGTGCCGGGACCAGCAGCGCAGTCAAACGGGTGTCCGCTGGGTCTTCGGGAAGGGGAGCCGGACAGTTAACCTGTCCGGACGTCTTCTGCCAGTTCTGTTAAAGGCATTGGGAGTTTAGATCCTGCATAGAGTCAAACTATGAAAGAAATGGGTGTCCCATAAAGGATAACCTAGCTTACCTCGCCGACCGGGCGCTGCATGCTGAATCCGGGATCTTCGGTTGCGGACGCGGGGGCTTCTCCGCCCTTGAACAGCACCCTCCAGGCATCTTTGTACGTCGTGTCAAAGAGCCCGCTCAAGGTCCGGTGCTGTGCCGAATGGAACCCCCACAAATTAAAGGCCCGTTGCTGGCAGGGGAGAATCCGGCGGACAAGCATGACCTGGACCATGTTGACAAGCTTAAGCTTCTTGTTCACCAGGGTTTGGAGACAGGACTGGAGTCCGGTCAGCTCTTTCGAACTGCCCCATAGCAAGCCCTTCTCTTTCCAGGAGGTGAGCTGCATGGGGGTACCAGATCTGAACTCGGGTGCCGCTGCCCATTTGGGGTCACGCGGCTCGGTGATGTAGAACCACCCCGATTGCCATCCCTTGACGGATTCCACAAAGGCGCCCTCGAGCCAAGTGACGTTGGGCATTTTGCCCACCATGGCGCCTCCGCACTCCGCTTGGACGCCCTTCACCACCTTCGGCTTGACATTGAAGGTCTTTAGCCACAAGCCGAAGTGGGGCTGGATGCAGAGGAAGGCCTCACACACGACGATAAACGCCGAGATGTTGAGGATGAAGTTTGGCGCCAGATCGTGGAAGTCCAGGCCATAGTAGTACATGAGCCCCCGGACAAAGGGGTGAAGAGGGAAGCCCAGTCCGCGGAGGAAGTGGGGAAGGAATACGACCCTCTCATGGGGCCTGGGGGTGGGGATGAGCTGCCCCTCGTCGGGCAGCCGGTGCGCGATGTCGCTGGACAGGTATCTGGTGCCGCGCAGCTTCTCGATGTGCCCCTCCGTAACGGAGGAGGCCATCCACTTGCCTCCCGCTCCGGACATGGCTGGAGAAGGTTTAGGCGAGATGTGCGGACTTGGGCGCTGGAGCTCGAGTGCGCGGAGATGGATAAGCAAAGGAGGAAGAAGGCGTAGGTAAAAAAGGCGGATCCTTATCCCCTTATATATGGGCGGACGAAGACTATGCGTCCCCACCGGCCTGGTAAAACTCGCTTATCTCCCAAGCGTCGCAATCAATGGCGCGGTTGGGTTACCCACGTCCGTATTGATGGGAATCCCGGAATAAGGGGAACACGATCTCTGCTTCGACAAGACGTGCCAAGGAAACCGCTTCACTAAACGCGCTGAGGTGGTATGATAAAAATGATTCGAGTAAAGGCTTGGCAGTGGTGTGACATCACGCCACGAAATACGTCAGCAGATTGAACTTGTGTACATATTATTCTCTCTACGGTGGTATGTGGAATTTATTTTGCAGAGCCGGACACTATCCTGGTGTTCACAATCTTCTATGAATTATTCGGAGGAGGAACCCGCCTTGCAATGCCGAAGACAATATGCGCGCCGGACTCGTCGTCATTGAAGCCTGGTTCAGGGGCTACTGAGGGAGCCCTGGACTAGGGGGTGTCCGGATAGCCGGACTATCATCGTCGGCCGGACTCCAAGACTATGAAGATACAAGATTGAAGACTTCGTCCCGTGTCCGGATGGGACTTTCCTTGGCGTGGAAGGCAAGCTTGGCAATACGGATATGTAGATCTCCTACCATTGTAACCGACTCTGTGTAATCCTAGCCCTCTCCGGTGTCTATATAAACCGGAGGGTTTAGTCCGTAGGACGAACAACCATTACAACAATCATACCATAGGCTAGCTTCTAGGGTTTAGCCTCCTTGATCTCGTGGTAGATCCACTCTTGTACTACCCATATCATCAATATCAATCAAGCAGGAGTAGGGTTTTACCTCCATCGAGAGGGCCCGAACCTGGGTAAAAACATCGTGTTCCTTGTCTCCTGTTACCATCCGCCTAGACGTACAGTTCGGGACCCCCTACCCGAGATCCGCCGGTTTTGACACCGACGCCCGTGAACCTGGAAAATGATCCTGATGAGCCCTTGTCCCCTTTTCTCCAATGACGGCACCATGCCTGTGATCTGAGCTGTTTCTAGCTATCCGGGGTGGATGCCGATTTTTGTTTCTCTCTTCAACAACTGTCACGAGTCTGAGCTGCTTTTCGGCCGTCTCGTACAGCTGTTGAGTTTATTTTTGTGATAGTAGCCCTATAGCTGCTTTTTGGCTATTTTAGGGAGCTGCCACCTTCTTCTTATCAACCCGGTCTCATGCTCTAAGCTATTTTTTTTGGCCGTCCTGAGCCATGGTTGAGTTATTTCAGTAATGTCCCAGATCTGAGTTGTAAAGACCGTTCTAGTGGCTACTGATTTGTTTGCCGATTTCTTGCAAGGGTGTCGGATGATCATTTCCCAACGATCAGAACTTGAGAGGTGTTGAACCTGCCATTTAATGGTTCACCCTGTCAGAAAAATGAGGATAAGCTACGATTGCCGAAAAATTGCACCGACAGTACCTATGGTCATACGAAGAAACAATATGGCCCCGCTCTTTCAGCCAAGGATCCAGACCAAGAAAACAATAATGAAGGAGCAAGACCAGTGATGCAGGTATGAAAATTGTTGCATGACCCCTATGGTGCAGATCCCCTGGACAGTCTAAGTCAGTATTGATCCACATGGATATGCCTACAGCATGAGTAATTGGCATGAGGAATAACAGTCTGGAAGCCTGAGTCCTCACTTATATGAATCATCATGGATAGCCTATCGTGAACAAAAATTTTCCGTCAGAACCACCGTCAGTCAAGTCTGCAGATATTATCATACAGGCCAAACCCTTTATGCTGGCCGCGACAAGAGACAATCAAATATTCGGTACATACCTGATACTCACGACAATGAAACCGGTTAAGATGATTCAGAAACTTCTGCGATGAGTCAAAATCTGTCAGAAAACGGTTATGTTTTAACTCACTGTTTGGAACTCGAAGGACCTGCATTTAGTGGAGAAACCCAATGCAATGAGTCAGAGTTTGAGTTGTCATCAGAAAATTCTGATCATCATTACATGAAAGGTTGTCAGTGCCGGGTGGCACACCCAGCGGAAATCGCTTTTGGATTTGTGAGACGGACATATGTTTCAGTCGTGATAATTAAATCACACTCAGCTAGTCAGCAGATCTAAAAAGAAATTGGAGCCTATATAAGCATGAGCAAGCCAGGTAAGGTCTGTCAGAAGGTGGATACAGTAAATAAAACTACCCCAGGGCCAGTCACATAAAAATTTAGTGGGAACAACAATAAGGAAAAAAGGATACCCGAGTTGGAAACGGATTCCTTAATTCAGAATATTCATACTAGTTCCTTGAGCAACCAAATCTCTAGGACGAGATTTCTTTAAGGGGGTAAGGTTTGTGACAGCCTGATTTTTGGCCCTTTCTTTTTCTTTTGTTTTTCCGAGGTTTTTGCCTGAGTTTTTTTTTTCGTGGCTTTGTGGTCTGGAAACCGAAGAAGATGACCTCTTCTTTGCTTCCAGAGTGGCTTGTCATTCCCAAATCTTTCCCTAGACCCTATCATTTCAATCCTAGCCCAAATCCCAATATTCTTTTTATTGGGAATATTCCTTTTCTATTAAAGGAATGACTCCAATTGCCCTAGGTTGTGAAGCAACCTATATTTCCATCACTCCAAAAATTCCCAAATAATTATCATAAATTGTTTGGGTCATATCTTGATCAAATATGGCAAAACTTTTCACTGCCATGTTCAAAAATATTTCCCTGATATTCCTTTTCCTATTCTGCCCTGAATGGCACTTTGTGAAGGAAGTGTCATTTATATTTCTCCTATTGACTCCCAACCTTTTTGGGCATGTTTATATGCCCAAATAATTACCTCATGAACAAGTTCAAATCTATTTGCCAAGCCAATCTTCCTCAGTGAATTTTCAAAGTTTCTGTCTAATAGAAAGCTTTGTGAAGGAAGTACTAGCTAGGAGTATCCAAATAAGTTGATATTTTGCACACTTCTTAATGTGCTCATATTAACCCCTTCCACCCATTTCCAGCCCCATCCAATCATCTATGTGAGCACAGGAGCAAATCTTTGTTTCTGGCAATATTTTCAGGTTGTGAAGCAAGTATATTTTCTATTGCTTCAAAAATCCTGATAAATTACCAGATCATTCTTATACCCATAACACATCTCTCCACCCAATTTGGCATCATTTCATTGATCCATTTGACCTCCATAATTATTCGAATTTTCTGGACAGAAATGATGTTTGTGAAGCAAGTGCTATTTTGGTTTGTCCATTTGCATGAGCTTTTTACATCATATTCATATGACCAAATGACTAAGCCTTGCCCAATTTGAGCTCAAGTGGACACTCCATGTGAGTGCACCATCATAATCTTCATTTCTGGACCATTGTGGCAGTTGCAAAGCAACTATGATCATTCTTGGTCCATTTCCCCTAAAAACCTCCAGGATCATAGTCCCTCCATAGCTAAACTCCCCAGACATCAATTCTACCATTCACTCCCTTTGGTTTTACCTCTAGGATGTTGCTAAGTTTGCAACAGCAAACTTGTGGAGCTTGGTTTACTCCACTCTCTTTGTCTTTGCCTGCCTATTTACCGTAGTAATACTCCACGCTGGAAGGACTACGCGGTAGACATGTTTTAGCCTCAGTAAAAACTCAAGAGCGCGTGTTGTCGGTGGTGACCACGGGAGATGCCGGCCAAAATGGTGGTCTAGCCACTGTTGGCCTCGGCATCATCGCTCCAGCTGGTTTTGGCTCGTCCCCGAATGTCCAGTAGCTCCCCATCGTTGTCGTCATTCCTCTGGACCCCTCTCCCCCTCCGTCCGCTTGCTCACCGATGCTCGCCGCCGCATGAACACGAGCATACAGTGGCGTTTTGGATCTTCCCGTCGCCGTCGTCTTCCTCCCTGCACTCTTTGGCCTCCTCCTTCCCGTGAGAGCTCTCCCCTATGCCCTCCCTGTCGTTTGCCCCCGAGGCCATGCGCGCAGGCACGCGTCCGTGGCGCTGGCCACGCATCCACGGCGACGCCAGCGCGGCTCCCTCTCGCCCGTCTATATATAGCCATCCCCGCGGCCTCCCGAGCTCATCAGCCTCCTCCCCTCACGCTCAGCTCCCTCCCCAACCTCTCATTTGAGCCCATGGAGCTCTCCTATCCCGCCATGACCACCACGGCCATCGCCGGCCGCCGCCTAAATTAGCTTGATCCCGAGCTCCTTTCCCCTCCATTCTTCCACCAGTAGCCTCCCCGGAGTCCATCTACTCGCCCCAACTCCCTCCCCCTCGTCGGAGACCCCATGCATTGCCGGAAGCCACCTCCCCGAGCCGCCTCTGTCTCCTCGGGACGCCTCCCCTCGTTGCCGTTCCTCTTCTCTCCGGAGCCTCCTTTGCCTCTGAATGGGTGCGGTGCTCCGCCCTGAACCTGCCGGTGCCCGCGCCTTGGCCTAAGGTGACCGGAGCAGCTCGTCCCATCGTCGGCCGCCTCGCCGCTCCTCCCCTCCCTCTGCCCCTCCTCTGCTTCGGTCGGGCCAGGGCGAGGAAGAAGACGACGACGCCAGCCTGGCCCCTGCTAGTGGGTCCCACGCCCCTCTCGGCCCCACCTGTCGGCCTCTGGCCGTTAACCAGCCCAACGCACATGGAAAAGTGCCGGGCCCTACCCGTGGGACCCGCACGCGTCAGCCTCACCACTGTTCCTTTGGATAAGGTGAAAGCATATTTTTCCAGAATGCGTTTTCACTTTTTCTGTTCAGGCCCCTGGTTGAAATTATTTTCATTACAGATGGGTCCCTGGCAGAAAATCCTCCGTATCTTTTTATCCGTAGCTCCAAATCAGGTGAAACCAACGCCCACTTCTTTGTTTCGTCGAGCCCGTTTTGTTGGTCACACTTTCACTATGGTTTGGCACTGCGAAAATGACCTTTATGCCCTTGCCCTTATTCAGCCCCCTCCGAAAGAGAACGTTTTCCGGTGATTCGATCCGCAAGTTTCTGACACTTCTCCCCGGTGCCTTCTTCATCCCCAGGCAAGCCATAATACCCACTTGCATGATAGTCATGCAGTAGCCATGGTTTTCAACTTGAATCTTTATTAAATATTTGCTTGTTGAAAAGATGGTTATCGTTGTTTCGGTGATGTCTAGATTTGCATGTTCACTTTTGTGTTATGTTGTTTTATACTCTGTGATCATGTTATACCTGCTAGTATTACCTGTCATGTGTTTATGCTTGCTAGTAGTACATGTTGATGTTGGAGATGGTCATGCTAGTCAGTATGCCATGCTCAGTGGATATGGGTTATTGTTGATATGGTGGATAGTTATGTGATACCCTCATGATGATGTTGATATCATGTTCATGTATTATAGTTGGCATCATGTTATTTTATCATGGCTCAGCATATTTGCATTCAAGTTTAACCGGATTAAATTGAAATTGAACAACTGTTGGATGACTCATGGTGCCGCTGAATCGATGCTGACTAGTGCAACCATGCTTACCGGTATGGGACGGTCCTAACTGGGTCTATTGTCGTGCCTCTCGCCGGTGCCTATAACGAGGGAAGGTTATGGGCGCGTGCTACCCTGATCAGGTAGGTGGACATAAGCCTTGTGTGCCCGTAGTTGTTATAGCCGGCGGATCCCCGTGTGGGATCATTTATGTTTGGGCCACGACAGTGGTTGTTGTGTCTGGATGTAGGCACAGGGCCACCCATGACTTAGCTCAGTGAGGAGTGAGTAGGAGTGGCCGAGAGAGTGTCATGACAGTAGATCGGTTTTGTTGGAACGTCGTTGGTCCACCCGAATGGGAGTGCGAGGCCATGGGTTTCGTAGTGTGGGTATAGTTTACTAACCTCTGCAGAGTGTATATATTAAATCTATCGATAGCCGCGCCCACGGATAGGGGCCCAGGTCGAAAGTAGGTCACACCATGAGTCAACAGTAATAAGAATAATGTGCTTAATACAGTGAGATAAGTTGGTGGTGATCGCCATAAGGATCACGGGCCATGTATTGGTCGGGTTGTGATCGCCGTAAGGATCACGGGCCATGTATTGGTCGGGTTGTGATCGCTGTAAGGATCATGGGCCAAGTGTTGGTCGGGTGGTGATCGCCGTAAGGATCACGGTGGTATTGAGGATACCGAGTCGTTGTATATTCGTGATGTTGTACGAGAGTCATGGGTAAAGGTCAAGCTCCTTGTGGTTATTTAATGATCACTGCGGTATTGTTTATGTCAAGCTTGATTTGATGCTGAGATGATCGTGTGATGTCCGAGCTTGGTAAGTGATGCATGTGTTGGTTACGAGGTAACCGAGCAGAATAAGTGGTGCATATGGTGTCATCATGTTGCATGCTAGTATTGTTGGATTAATATGTTCATGTTGAGATAGATGTATCATGTTTATGTTGGTCATGCCATGTTGCTATGATGATATCATGATAATTCCTGTTTAACCTGTAATTTCCATGTTGTTGTTTGTCTTGAATGCTTCTGGTTATTGTGAGCTTGCAAGTACATTCAATGTACTGACTTGGCGTGTCATGCTAGTTTGTAGGTCATGCCGGATTTGATTGCTTGCTTGTCGTGATTTCCATTCGTGTGAGCTAGGATAAGCGTTCCAGCCAGAGTCCCTGGGGAGTGGAGTTCACCACCGTCGTCGTTGTTCCGCTGCTAGAGTTATTCCGCTGCTTCGAGTTGTTTCTGCTGCTTGCATAGAGCAACTGAGGATGGCGTAGTGTCGTTGTACCGATGTTATTCATTGTAATACCGGAGACCTTGTATTCATATGTGTGTAATAATCGAAAGTTGGTTTGTTCTATGCTAAGCAATGCCGTATTCCAGAAGACTTCTCCTCGATCTCTGGGCTGGAATATGGGGCGTTCCGGTTTTCTCTGAGCCAGGGTGCCACAAATGACTTGCCGCCACACCGCACCGAGGGGCATAGTTGTACTGACACATCTTCCTTGTATGGACTTGCCCCCATTATCTATCTTAGGGGTGTGTGGGTGTGGGGGGGGGACAGAATAACCGCACCGCGCCTGTCAAACGAGCGCACTACCGCGCTAGCGCGAGGCCGAGCCGGGGGGAGGGGGTCGGGACCCCCCTCCCCCATCCCGGCGAGGCCGAGCCAGGAACGAGCCGTAGCAGGCGACGATGCCGCGTGCCGCGGCATCGCATGCGAAGGCGAGACCGTAACATGACTTGCCCCTGTTATCTTATCTTTATTTTTTAGGGAAAAAACCAGCACCGTTATGAATTATTTTTTTCATTTGTACTTTTTTTGATAATTTATTATACTGTTGTGAGTTATTATTTGTACTTTAGCCGTTTGTTTTATCCCTCTATATTAAATTTTTTTATTGTATTTGATTTTTGGTATTATCTTTTATAACTGCCCAGAGATAGTGGGCTTCACCACGGTTGTGGGCTTTAGCCGTTGGTTTTCTACCACTCAACTCCTCCAATCTTCCCCGTTTCGCTCCGCTCCCGTCCCCAAATCGATTCCTTCTTCGTTCCCCTCTTCTTCTCTTCTCGCAGGGAAGTTGCTACTCCTGTTTCGCCGCAGGAGCGTCGGCCGGCGGGTTCAACCCCAGGGGTGGAGGTCCGGGTGCTCTGTTTGCTCCTTTTGCTCTGCCATCGACTTTGCTTGCGTCCTCTTATGTACAGATTTTCTCTCTATTTCTAATCTATTGCTCTCTTGCTGTCTAAGGCTGCACTCGCTAGGTTTCCTTTGCTGTTGAATGAGCGTTTGGCGGCAGTGATACTGGATTGCGTGGAGGATTTTGTGTTTGCTGGTAAGAGTTTTGCTTTGTATGGTGTGCTTCGTTTCTGAAATAGTTCAGAGCCCTATTTTTTGTTCATGTGTCTTGCAGATCTGGTTCGGCAGATTTTAGGACTGTAGATCTCAATGGGTACATCATCCAGTCCGGACAAATTGAATGCAGGTGATTTTTCCTGTATTTTGGATGATGTTTTAACAGATCTGGTTTTTAGGTTGTACAGGTGTTCCCGTATCGACTTTATAAGTTGTATGTATTTTGACATGTTTGATGATATTATCCTATCTATCCTATGTGATCATTCACTTTGCTTGGTGATGAGTGCAAGTATTCAATCTTTATTATTTTGAGCACTCCATCAAGATGTATGTGACATGGAAGAGTAACCCATGAGCCTAATTCCTTGTGCATTTGCAGTCCAAAGCAAATCTTAAACTATGCACAAATTTAGGGGGAGCTCTTGCTTATCACATACTTCTCAAAGCGACAATGTTGTTAAATCTTATTATCATATGTCGAAGCTTTGATCTATATGTTGTCATCAATTACCAAAAAGGGGGAGATTGAAAGTGCAACTATCCCTAGGTGGTTTTGGTAATTCATAACAACATATAGCTCATTGAGCTA
Source organism: Triticum aestivum (assembly GCF_018294505.1). Taxonomy (NCBI): domain Eukaryota; kingdom Viridiplantae; phylum Streptophyta; class Magnoliopsida; order Poales; family Poaceae; genus Triticum; species Triticum aestivum. Next base: position 431,283,319 of record NC_057795.1, on the reverse strand, counting down.
ATGCTATTCCAAGACTATTATTTCAGGAAAGCTCAATGAATGGCATGGCATGGATGATGAAAGTGGATCCCTCAAAATACTAATGACAAAGGATTGGCTCAAGCTCAAAAGCTCAAGACTCTTCATTTCATATTTTAGTGATCCAAGATCACATTGAGTCTATAGGAAAAGCCAATACTATCAAGGAGGGATGAGGTGTTGCTTAATGAGCCTCTTGCTTCATGTGCTTAGTGATATGCTCCAAAACCCTCAGCTACTTTCCCACATCCACAAATGACCTAAACCCAAAGCCAAAATCGGTCACACCGATTCTTCCTATCTGGCGCCACCGAGTTTGAAAGTCATAGCCACTGCCACAAACCCTAAGCAAATCGGTTCTACCGATAGGGATCTCGGTCTCACCGAGATGGGATTGTAATCTCTCTATTTCCCTTCGTAATGTTTCGTTCTAACCGAAGTGAGCGATCGGTCCCACCGAGATTGCAATGTAAACTCTCTGTTTCCCATTTGTAACATTTCAGTCTCACCGAAAAGAGCAAATCGGTCCCACCGAGTTTACCTGACCAACTCTCTGGTTAGCTTATTACCAAAATCGGTCCTACCGAGTTTGTGTAATCGGTCTCACCGAGATTACGTTATGCCCTAACCCTAACTGAATCGGTCTCACCGAGTTGCATGTCAGTCCCATCGAAAATCCTAACGGTCACTAGGTTTGCTAAATCGGTCCGACCGAGTCTGTTGAATCGGTCCCACCGAGTTTGGTAAATTGTGTGTAACGGTTAGATTTTGTGTGGAGGCTATATATACCCCTCCACCTCCTCTTCATTCGTGGAGAGAGCCATCAGACTAAACCTACACTTCCAACTTACCATTTCTGAGAGAGAACCACCCACTCATGTGTTGAGGCCAAGATATTCCATTCCTACCATATGAATCTTGATCTCTAGCCTTCCCAAGTTGCTTTCCACTCAAATCCTCTTTCCACCAGATCCAAATCCTATGAGAGAGAGTTGAGTGTTGGGGAGACTATCATTTGAAGCACAAGAGCAAGGAGTTCAACATCAACGCACCATTTGTTACATCTTGGAGAGTGGTGTCTCCTAGATTGGCTAGGTGTCACTTGGGAGCCTCCGACAAGATTGTGGAGTTGAACCAAGGAGTTTGTAAGGGCAAGGAGATCGCCTACTTCGTGAATATCTACCGCTAGTGAGGCAAGTCCTTCGTGGGAGACGGCCATGGTGGGATAGACAAGGTTGCTTCTTCGTGGACCCTTCGTGGGTGGAGCCCTTCGTGGACTAGCGCAACCCTTACCCTTCATGGGTTGAAGTCTCCATCAATGTGGATGTACGATAGCACCACCTATAGGAACCACGCCAAAAACATCCGTGTCTCCAATTGCGTTTGAATCCTCCAAACCCTTCCCTTTACTTTCTTGCAAGTTGCATGCTTTAATTTCCGCTGCCTATATACTCTTTGCATGCTTGCTTGAATTGTGCGATGATTGCTTGACTTATCCTAAGATAGCTAAAATCTGCCAAACTCTAAAATTGGGAAAAGGTTAAGTTTTTAATTGGTCAAGTAGTCTAACCACCCCCCTCTAGACATACTTCAAGGTCCTACAGTTTCTTTCTGTTAAACAAGACTGCCTATTGTTTTTACGAGTTTCAATAATACTTTGCTTGTTGATCCTTTTCTACTGTCTATTTCTTTTTTGGCTTTTTTGCAGGTTGTGCTTGACAGTACGTTTTACGGTGATGAAAATAAAGTGTTTAATGTGGAGAGTGCAGCGAGAGATTTCAAGAGCTATGTTAAAGATAAGGAAGACTTGCTCAGTGCCGACCTTGTGAGATCTACTAGCTGATTTTTGGTTTTGTTTGTTTGTTGTGATGCTGGTTTTTATTTTGAATATTTAACATCTCTTTTTTGGTCATTTGTTTTTAGATCATGATGCCTCTATTCAAGCCTATGATTTTAGCAAAGGATAAGAAAGTGAACCACTTTTCCTTATATGTCATGAATCGGTACCGAAGTAGCGTTGACATCCTTGACTCTTTACCTTATCCGAAGAACAACCGTCCTTCAAAGAACACCTATCATAAAGACTGCAAGAAGATTGTGAGTGACATTAATTATCTGTACTTGATTAATTTTTCTGCATCTTTGTTTCTGCTTTTCTGAGACCTAAAAATGTGTGGTTTCTTTTTTTTACAGATTTCTAGATTGGTCCAAGTAATGAAGGTTGTGTATGGTGATGCTTAGTACAATGCGAGCAAGCAGCCCAATTGGGAGCTGTTTGCAAAGAAACCAACGTTTTTCAAGGTTCCACTTCAAGGGACGAATGAATGTGGCCATTATACTCTGACGTATGCGGGATCCTATGATGGTGAAAAGATCATTGAGAACATTCGAGATAATGACGTGGGTTCTAGTTGAGCTTTTCACTTTCTGTGTTTGGCTTATTGTATATCCTTTTTTTATGTGTCATGATTTTTGATAATTTGTTTTATTGTTTTGTAGCCATGTATTGTTGATTGGAACATTGAGGATCTGTATAGAGTTGTGTTCAACCGGAATAGCCAGCTTGTGGTGACGGAGCTTCCCAAGGAGGTTCAGGCTTTGGCTCCTGATGCATAGGAGAAATGGTCATCATTTGCGTAGTGAATGGGATAGTTGTGTGATATATCTCTTGAAAGCATTGTAGGCTTTTGTTTGTGGTTTTTGGATGTCTTGTTAAGTACTATGTAATAACTGGTATATTTTGTGTTGTGTTTGAGTGTGGCAGAATGTTTAACAAACTTTTTTCCATGATGATATTGTGGTTGAATAGCTGTTTCACTTGTGTGTGTTTCATCGGGAATTCGTTTTGGTTAAGTTTTATTTTTTGTATTGAAGTCTTATACACTAGTTGAACTAAAAACACCTTTTTCATCAGGATTTTTTTCAAGTGCATTGCGAGTTGTTGCTGGAAAAGTGAGATTTATTTTATTTTCATCTGTCCCAACCTAAGTTGGACCTTTATAGTTTCTGTACACTCTTTTTCTTGTACTTATGGTATAGATCTATTAGTACTAAATTGTAATCTCATTCAGCATAAGGCATTTAAAATTGAGAGCCAAATTTTTTGTTTGAACTTCTTGAGTTTTAGTAGTTGAACTTCATAGTAAAAGTTAAAGCACTGGTTTAAATTAGCTACATTTAACGGGTAGCCCTATTAAGTTCATAACTACTTCACAAGTCAATATGGACTGATGCTTCTGTTGTTTGTTTTTGTGCTAGTACTTTGATCATTTTATGCTTTTATTTTGTTTGAAACTAGTACCTCACTGGTCAATGTTGGTTGATGCTTCTGTTGTGTTTCTTGTGATTTTTCTCCTTGGTCGAATTGATATCTTTTTGATTTAGTTTTGGCCTTCTTTTTTCTAGGTTGTGGTTCTTCTCAAGGCAATGCTTGGTATGATCATAGTACTTGCCGTATAGACTAAGTTATACTGAGATTTTAGTTGTATTATTACTGTTATTCTTAGCATGTCACTGTTTTAGGGAATGTGAACTGAAGCTTCCCGTTCCTTTTTATATTTTGTAGAATGAATGTACCGTGTGTTCAAGTGTACCAGAACTTTCAGTCCAAGCATGCTAGTGACTAGGAAATACGTACTGATGGTTCTTTGCTTTTCCTGTTGCAGTACTTAGTAAATTTCTAACTACTATTAGCATGATGCTTTTATTACTGAATGTTGTCCTCGGCTGAAACTTAGTCTTTTTAGTGTTCTTCTGAAACTAAAAACTGATTTTTAGTGTGATAGTACTGATGTACATGTCTAAGCTGTACTGAGCGTCCAAGGCTACTATTTGCTTTTGTCCTTAGTTAGTCTGCCACTGGGGGTTTTTTTTTGCGAAAATATTTATGTGTTATTTTTGTTTCTCCATGACTAGTGCTGCATGGCAGCCATCAAGTTTCAACTTCAACCTACTTCAACTTCAAATGATGGATCAACAAAATAGGAAGCTAGCAAACTTGTTGGATGACATAAGAAAACGATGTACTTGATAGACATAGGCAAACTTGTTCAAACCCTGACACACATAACATAAGGTAGCTGGTTCAACATAATGAAAGCAAACTACAAATCTGAAACAACAAGATTAAGGACAGGCAGAAGGGCGAGCAACACGAATGCAGACTTTCATGCATCTTCATCCCGCGAAGTTGCAGTGGTAGTAGGGGTCAGCCTCCTGCTCTTTTGAAATATCCCAACCTGTCACCATGTTGTCGATTGTCTTCCATGACTTGTACGTTGCATACGCATCTATTCCTGCGTACGTGATGAGGTTGTCTGGCAGCGGGCTAGTCCCCCACAGTTTGTGGTCTGCCCTGTCCATCTTCTTATTCATGTCGTTGTAGAATGGGTCGATGACGCCGCCTGCAACATCGGCCAAGGAGTCGTAGTATTTGTCGGTCTTTGGATCTTTCCACTTGCGCTGCATGTCGATGAAGTTGTTGGGGTTGATCTCCAAACCAGACTTGTCCAGCATCCGCTTGTCACCTCCAATGTTGAAACCGACAAATGTGTGCAATTTCTCCTCCTGCAAGAAGTCTTTGAGGCGCTTGGGCCTGCAAGGGGGGAGACACACATTTAAAGATTAGTCTTCTTTTTTGAAGATTTAATTCTTCTGCTTTTTTGGTTTTACAAGTGATAATCCATGAGGTAGATGCTTGTATATTATAAGTCATGGATGAATGTAGTTCAGAAACTAGTACACAAAGTCCTGAAATTAAATTCAACTACACCATGTTATTTTTTCTTTTTTGCTATATTCATTGCTTCACCAAATGCTTCACCAAATTCAAGAATCATTTTACCAGAGTCAATGATATATGTGCTGCTTGATTCAAGTATAGTTTTCTTTTTTGTTGATTAAAAGACCTATACCAGTGCTTGATACAACTTTGTGCATTAATTCTATATGAAGTTCAGAAATTAATTTGAGAAACATGTGCATCAAGATATGGACCTATACCACTTCACCAAAGATCTTTTAATACATCAATTCTATAAACTATACTAGTGCATCAAGATCAGAATCTATGCTAGTACATCAAGTTCAAAAATTAATTTGGTGCATCAAGTTCAGAATGCTATAAACATTTTTTCAGATGCTAATCTAGTGAAACAATCCACTTCACAGTTTCAGAAATGCACGTAACTTGAGAAACATGTACTCGTGCATCCACTTCACAAACTATAGTAGTTCATCTAGTTGGGAAACAAGTTTAATTAAGTTTTTAGTGAGTAGTACTAGTACAACAGATGAATGAACAGTAGTCTGGGTTGACATTTTGTGGCTGCTGCAATGTGGTATACCAAGCAGAGTTCCTCGACGCACAATTGCAGGACTGCCGCCATCTGTGGAGGTTCTTCTTTGTTGGTGTACTCCACATCAACTCCGATGAAGCTCGGATACAAGCCACCGCCATTCATCCTGAACCTGCTCATCACCTTGTTGGCCTTGTCTGGTACGCTGGTGGAGACGATCTCCAGCGTCTCCTTGCCGTGGAGCTCAACCCCTTTGAGCGTTTTGGTGTACTCGCGCTTCTCGCCAGGGACGTGAATGTCGACGAGGTTGCTGCTCTTGTTCGACGTCTCGTCATGATGACGCTTGGCGGACGGTTCCTCCGCCATCGCCTTCCTTCGGCGACTGTGGGCTTTGGAGAGAGAAGTTTGTGGTTCGTGTGCAGTGGAGATGGAAGCAGCAATGGTGGTTCTGTGAATGAGGCAGAGATGGAAGACAATGGGGTATTTTACAGTGCGTCGACGGGGGTGTGTGGGAGGTGGTTCGTCGGGGGCATGGGTGTAGTGGTCGTGGGGGTCGCCATTTGCAGTGCCTCATGGCAACTGCCCAGTGGGTGGCGCGGGTGGTTGCCTGGAAGAACTAACCGTCCAAGACAAAGGTTTTTTACTGCTGCATTGATTAGTCTTGTCAAGCTGTACTTACGATCTGCTAAATCCCTCTTTCACGTCTCAGGGGTGGTGATGATGGCATTTTGCACTGTTTAGGTTACGTATGCTTTGTGATGTTTTTCCGTGTGGATGTTAAGTATTGTTTTTCCATTGAAGTGTTATACACTAGTTTATCTCAAAACATTTTTTCAGTGCCCTGGGAGTTGTTGCTCAAAACTGGTACTTATTTTATTTTCATCTGTACCAACCTAAGTTAGGCCTTTATAGTTTTTTGTATTCTCATTTTAGTGCACTTATTGTTTAGTACCGTGTGAACTGAATTGTAATTTCATACAACGCACAGTTTTGAAATTTGGTGTCACATTGGTGTGAGTGGCCTGACTGATCCTGCTGTTTTAGTACTGATGTCATATGTATGTTTGAACTGAGGTTTTTTTTTGTTTTTTTGGGTGGGGTGGGGGTTTGAGATTATTTTACGACCAGATCATTCGTTGAGGTGTGGACAGATTTTATATAAATAAGAAATTTAGCAGAATTGGCAAATAAATTCTATTTGAACTTCTTGCATTTTAGTAGTTGAAGTAGTCAGATTTTATATAAATAAGAAATTTAGCATAATTGACAAACATTATATATTTGAACTTTTTGCATTTTAGTAGTTGAACTTGTCATAATTGACAAACATTATATGCTTGACCTTTTTGCATTTTAGTAGTTGAACTTGTCAGATTTTATATAAATAAGAAATTTAGCATAATTGACAAACATTATATGTTTGAACTTTTTGCATTTTAGTAATTGAACTTGAAAGTAATATTTAATTCGGTTTTTTAAATTATGTACATTTAACAGATAGGCTATTAAGTTCTCTTCTTTTTAGAGGTTCATTGTTTTTGTATCATATTTTCTCCTTTTTTCTTGTAGAGGTTAATTGACAAACATTTTTCTTGTAGTTTATATTTCTTTGTCCCGCCCTCTGGTTTTGTTTAACTGGGCTTATTGGTGGAGTGTTTTGTTGACGATGCTGGCTATTGGGCCATTTTTCGGCCCGGATAGCTCGTCCGCGCGGCTGTGCAGCACGGCGTGCGCGTCCGCGCGGGGTTTAGTCCCACCTCGCTAGTTGAGGGGGCTCCAGACCTGTTTATAAGCGCAGCCGAGGCTCACCAGTCGATCTCCTCTAAACACTTACTTGAGCGCTTACACACGACGCTCGCTCTCTCTCTTAACCTGTGGGCCCTTGTTGACGGGTCCTGCGTTGTGCGGATTACTAGGGATTCTCCCATGGGCTCGAGTTCAAGTATCTAGCATTGTCAGGGCCTGCGACTGACCTTGGGCGGTCAATTTTTTTTATTTTTTTTGTTTTTGTTTGTTCGAATCTAGTACTTGACTCCAGCAGTAACTTGGACTGATACTTTTTGTTCTAGTTCTTGTCAGTTTTGTGTGAGTGTAGTCTTTTTTATTTGAGTTTTTTGCCTTCTTTTTTGTGTTTGTTTTTGCAATTATTCTCAAGGGTCTTCTGGTGTCATTTTCAGAACTATGGTACTTGCGTGTAGACTGAGTTGTACTGTTAGTGCATTCATGGTAGCACTTACGGTCTGATGCTTCTTTGTACTTTTTATTGTAGTAAGTATGTATTGTCTGATCAAGTGTACTATTACAGTCATTCTTAATCTGCAAGCGACCAACATAAGTGTGTGCTGATGCTTCTTAACTTTTTTATGTTTGTAGTACTTGTTAATTTTCTAGCAGCTACATATGAATGAGAACACTACATGAAGTACTAAGAATTTTTGCTTCAACTTTTGGCGTTGTTAAGCAACTCAAATTGTGTTGATTGTTCTCAACGTTATGTTTTCTATACAATACTGAATCGAAACTAGACATGGAACAACGTTGTGTGATTAGTCGAATCTTAACTAGTACTTTAGAGCAGCCACAACATTCCATTCAGAAGCTACTTTTGAATTTTGAAATGATGGATTAACAACATACGAAGCTACCAAACTTATATAATGAGATAAGCAAAACATTGTACTTGATGACATAACTAAACTTGTTCAAACATGACAAGCACGACATAATCATACTGGTTCAACCCAACAAGAGCAAACTACTAATTTGAAACAACAAGAAAAAAAGGCAAGCACAAGCGGAAGTAAAACGAAGGCAGGCTCTGATGTATCTTCATCCCGTATAGGGGCAATAGGGGTGGTCGTAGAATTTCGCAGCCTCCCGCTCTTTCGCATATTCCGAACCATCTGTGATGTAGTCGATTATGAACCATGACTTGTACGTGGCGTACACATCTACTCCTGCGTACTCGATGAGGTTGTCTGGCAGCGGGCTGGTCCCCCACAGTTTGTAGTCTTCCTGCGTGTTAATCTTCTTCTTCATGCCTTTGTAGAATGGGTGGATGACGCTGGCTGCAACATCAGTCAAGGAGTCGTACTCTTTTCCGGTGTATGGAACTCTCCACTTGCGCTGAATATCGATGAACTTGTTGGGGTTGATCTCCAAACCAGACAACTTCAGCTTCTCTTTGTCGATTTCAATGCTGAAACCGGCAAATGTGGACAACTTCTCATGCTGCAGCATCTCGTTCAGGCGCTTGGGCCTGCAAGGGGAGAGACATTTTGAATATTAGCATTACTTTGATGTTTGAATTATTCATTTTTGTTTTGTTCTACAAGCGATGAATCCATGAAGTAGTTGTTTATGTAGGATAAACAATGGATGAATGTACTTCAAAAACTAGTAAACAAAGTTCTTAAATTAAATTAAGTACATCATGTTATTCTTCTTTTTGGATTATACATAGTTTCAGTCAATGTTGTATGTTCTGCATTGGTACTAGTTCTTTTGTTGAATAGGATAACACATAACCAGTGCTTCACCAAGTCCTTAGTTTATTTTGTAACATTAGATCAAATTCAAAAAATACTTCACTACGTAAAGTTTAGAAACATCTTTTTAATACATCGAGTACATAGACTACACTATTGGATCAACTTCAGAAACTACACTAGTCGATCAACTTCAGAATTTAATCTTCCCCAAGATTTTCCAAATAGTAATCCAGTGCATTAGGTTCAAAAATACATTTATAGTGTATCTACTTGAGAAAATGCAGTAGCGCATCCACTTTTCACAAACCACACTAGTACATCTAGTTGGGAAACAAGTCTGATGAAATTTTCAGGATACGGTACTAATAAAATAGATAAACCATACATGACAAATGAGTAGGATGGCTCACCATTTTGTGGCCGCTGCGATGTGGTACACCAAGCAGAGCTCCTCGGCGCACAACTGCAGGATTGCTGCCATCTGGGGAGGTTCATCTTCATTGGTGTAGTGCACACTAATGCTGACGATCCTACATTTCGGACTCTTGCCGCCAAGCTTCCTCTAGATCCTGGAGGTCACCTCGTTGGCCTTTTCTGGTACGCTGGTGCAGATGATCTCCAGCGTCTCATTGCCGTGGAGCTCAACCCCTGTGAGGGTTGTTGTGTACTCACGCTTCTCGCCCGGGACATGAATGTCGACGAGGTTGCTGCTCTTGTCCGACGTCTTGGCATGATGATGCCTGGCAGACGGTTCCTCCGCCATCGCCTTCCTCCGGCGACTGTGGGCTTGGGAGAGAGAAGTTTTTGGTTTGTGTGCAGTGGAGATGGAAGCGGCAATGGTGGTTTGTGGGAATGAAGGAGAGATGGGAGAAAATGGGGTTTTTTGCAGTGCGTGGACAGGGATTTGTGGGAGGTGGTTCGTCGGGGGTATGGGTGTAGTGGGTGTAGTGGCGTGGGGTCACCGTTTGCAGTCCCTTGTGGCAACCGCTCAGTGGGTGGCGCGGGTGGAGGTGTGGAAGAACTAATCGTCCAAGTTAAATAGTTTTTACTACTGCACTGACTAGTCTTGTCAAGCTGTACTTATGACCTGCTAAATCCCACTTGCACGTCTCTGCGGTGGTGATGATGGCATTTTACTGTCGCATTGATTCGTATAGTCAAGCTGTACTTAGCAGCTGGTTATCCCACTTGCACGTGTCAGGGTCGGTGAAGATGGAGGTCTGAACTCCTCTACTGTGGTACTTGGACTGGTGATTGAAGTGTAATTGAACGTACCAAATACCAGTGAGACTATGTGTGATGCTAATGTTTTTTAAAACAATTTTTGTATTTTTTTAAAGGATTGTTTATATCAAGATAATCTCTGAGTATTTTTTACAGATAAATTAGATTTTCATCAGTACAGGATGTATTATATTCGCATTTTGCTTAAGGTAATTATTTTTATGTACTGATGGTCTTTCTGAATTGGGACTGGCAGAAGCAGACATAGCTTTGTTTTTTCAAAACGATGTTTTTTTAGGCGTTCACGGGTGTGTTTGTTTTACTATGCCTTTGTACTGACGACTGAGAATTATCAGTACTGATGTACTACAAGAGTTTAAATTTTCCTTGACATATTTTTGATGAGTTACTGGTCGACAGTAGCATTTGCGTCAGATATATCCAGATAAGTTTTTTCAAATGTATTTGTGACTGCATTCAAAAGGATTATCAAATGATTTACATAATAATGTCACTGCTCCAGTGGGCACGAATCATAAATTATATCAGTACTGATGTGTACTCTGCCTTATACTGACGATTGAGAATTATCAGTACTGATGTAATACAAGAGTTTAAATTTTCCTTGACATATTTTTGCTGAGTTACTGGTCGACGATAGCATTTGCGTCAGATATATCCAGGTAAGTTTTTTCAAATGTATTTGTGACAGCATTCAAAAGGATTATCAAATGGTTTACATAATAATGTCACTGCTCCAGCGGGCACAAATCATAAATTATATCTTCACTATAGTACCGATCGAGAAATCGACGATAAATCTAAATAAGTTTTGGTAACGACCGTGTTTTCTGAAATGTTTCCTCATTGTGTGCCAATGAAACTAAGACTACAAGCTTATTTTTTATTTGATGCAGCAGGATAACCACTATGTATTGTTCAGTCTTGAGCTTCTCCTAACTGGCCCCGAATGTTGTGCCTTGCCGGCGCCCTTTCCTGGTTGAGCCTTGGCAGCTTCATCATTAGTTTCAGTTTCCTCGTCCCAGACACTGTCATCTTCATTGTCTTCGTCTGATTGGTCGTCATTCTCATCAAACTCTTCTTCTTCATCGTCTTCATTTGATTTTTTGGAACTCTGTACCTTGCCCTGTTTCTGTTTAGCTCCACTGACCTCCTTGCCCACTTTGCACGTGCGGGCATTATGTCCGTCAGTTCCCCCACACTTGCGGCAAGTGTAGCTGTTATGTGTGTTGTCTCCATTGGTAGAAACTTGGGTGGCTCCAATCTTCTTGTTCTTGTTGACAGTGGCATTTGTGCGGAGTGGGCATGTGCGGTAGTTATGGTTGCTCACGACGTTGCAGAATCCGCATGCCCTTATCCCGAGAGGTTTGCCGTCCGGGCCAAATTCCACGCGCTTGATGCAGCGTGGTGGCTTTTTGGCTGCTACTTTCGGAGCTTTCGCTGCTTGCGTCTTGCTCTTCCTCCCCTTTGTGTTTGAGAATATGGGTGGTTTAATCACCCTTTCCTGCTGTTGCTGGTAGGATGTGCTATTGTCATGTCGTTCGCCTACAGGACCATCAAGCTCATGATCTCGCATGTGAGCTTGTTGGTGCTCTTGAGTGTGCACATGGGCAAGCTCTGGTTGCTGCTGCTCCTCTTCCTCATTGTCGAATGGGTCAATAGCTCCCAGATGGTTCATCTCGGATAACATTGTAGCAATATCCTGCTCAATGGCTTCATTGTCCGCGACACCTCCATTTTCAGCAGAATGCATGGCGTCGATTTCTTGTTCAAGTTTGTCCATGACGACCCACGACCTCGCCATTTGCTCTTGGCTTCTCAAGCTTTTTCTGTGCACCCTCATGTTCAGCGTCAGCAGTGAGCTTTCGATGCAGTATTGGGATGCCTTGTTTGACACTACTGTCCTCAAATCATTTCTGTTGAATGTTGGATGGATGTTCGGGAGTTTGGTGTATCTCCTGAGGATGTATTTCTCTGGAACGCTGGCAGCCTTAATTGTCTGCATCATGCATAGGACATGCACGCAGAAAAGGCCTGTATTGCTTTTGGAAGAGGTGCATGTTTTTTGTCATTTCATTTGAACAATAACTTTGCAAAAAAAGTAGTACAGTATGTAACATCTTTTTTGTAGTCCTCACCTGTGTGTTCCCATAGCCTGCACTCGCACTCATATGTTTCTCCCACGGGGTCTGCAACCACCTAGAATGCATGCTGAGCCCACACAGATAGTTTTTGCGGGTGGTTGTAGCGCACGAGGTACTTTGTGGGCTCTTCCATCTCTGTCGCCGTGAAGAGCGTGCTCAGTTTTAGCCTTTTTCTGATCTCGCTGTACACAGCTCATGAGTAGAGCTTTGCCATCTGGGTGTCAACCCCATAGAAGGTCAGCGTGTTTTGTTCCTTCTGCACATGCAAGAATGATGACCAAATTGTTAGTTTTCTCGCAGCAAAAACTTCTAATAAAGTTTTACTTTAGTAAGCATGTTATTTTTTGTCTTACGGTAAGTGATAGAGCTATACTCGGTTAGCCATTGTATCCTGGTTCTCTGTCTGCCTCCTGGTTTTGACGCAGGAGTTTACCTGGATGACAAATCGGTGTAGGTTTTGTCTCTCACTTACGAAGTTCTTCTTGAGCACACAGTTCATGCTCTCACTTTGCTGTGTGGATGTCATTTTGGCGCAGAAAATTTCTTTGAAGTAGGCTGATATCCATCTCTCACGCTCGTTCCACATGCCCACCATTGTGGCATCATCATGGAGGTTGTACTTATCCATGAGTCTTTTCCAGGCATCCTCAGACTCAGTTGGCATGAGAGGCCAGTTGAGCATTGATGTGAATTCATCCTTAAAGTCATCGTGCAGGTAGTACAGGTGAAAGATCGAGGATGTCGCCTAGAGGGGGGTGAATAGGCGCTTTAAAATAATTACGGTTTAGGCTTGAACAAATGCGGAATAAACCTAGCGGTTAATTTGTCAAGCACAAAACCTAAAACAACTAGGCTCACCTATGTGCACCAACAACTTATGCTAAGCAAGGTAAACAACTAAGTGATAGCAAGATATATGACAAGAAACAATATGGCTATCACAAAGTAAAGTGCATAAGTAAAGGGGCTCGGGTAAGAGATAACCGAGGCACGCGGAGATGATGATGTATCCCGAAGTTCACACCCTTGCGGATGCTAATCTCCGTTTGGAGCGGTGTGGAGGCACAATGCTCCCCAAGAAGCCACTAGGGCCACCATAATCTCCTCATGCCCTCGCACAATGCAAGATGTCGTGATTCCACTAAGGGACCCTTGAGGGCGGTCACCGAACCCGTACAAATGGCGACCCTTGGGGGCAACCCGTACACTTTGGCAACCCTTGGGGGCGGTCACCGGAACCCGACAAATTGCTCGGGGCGATCTCCACAACCTAATTGGAGACCCCGACGCTTGCCCGGAGCTTTACACCACAATGATTGAGCTCCGAACACCACCAACCGTCTAGGGCGCCTAAGCACCCAAGAGGAACAAGCTCAAGGGCACCAAGCACCCAAGAGTAATAAGTTTCTCAACTTGTAACTTCCACGAATCACGTGGAGAACTCAAACCGATGCACCAAATGTAATGGCAAGGGCACACGGAGTGCCCAAGTCCTTCTCTCCCATCCCACCATAGCAACTAATGCTAGGGAGGAAAATGAGAGGAAGAACGAAAGAAGAACACGAAGAACTCCGAGATCTAGATCCAAGGGGTTCCCCTCACTTAGAGGTCCTCTCTCTTTTCCCTCAAGAACTAGCAAGAATCATTGGAGGGATTGAGAGTTAGCAAGCTTGAAGAAGGTCAACAATGGGGGAAGAACACAAGCTCAAAGGATGAGGTTCATTGGGGAAGAATACCCCCTTTTATAGGAGGGGGAAAATCCAACCGTTATGTGCTCAGCCCGCACATGAGCGGTACTACCGCTCCACGAGCGGTACTACCGCTCGGGCGGAAGAAGCAGGGAAACGGAGCAACAAAACAAGAACCTTGGGGCGGTAGTACCACATATAAGCGGTACTACCGCTCACCCCAGCGGTACTACTGCTCACGAGCGGTACTACCACTCTTACTGCCGCTACTACTGCCGCTGAACCCGACACGAGAAAACCACATCTCGAGTCGAGGCGGTACCAGCGCGGAACCGGAGCTGTACTACTGCTTATGGCCATGGGCGGTACTACCGCTGTGGGACAGCGGTACTACCGCTTGTGGCAATAAGCGGTACTGCCGCTCCGGCCCAGCGGTACTACCGCTGGCGCCATCCTTAAGCCACTTCCGCGAAAACAAAGTACTCCAAGGAAAACCAGAACTACCATAACTTCTGCAAATGAGCTCTGAATTGATCAAACTCAAGCCTGTTTGAAACAAGACAACGAGTAGCATCAAAACAAGCTTTATAGTAAGAAGAGGCAGGGGAGGTATGCTTAGCAAACAAAGGAGTGAAACCTCCAACCGAGAAGAACCGGCATACCCTCCAACATCGAAAACATCATAGAAGATGCACGTGAACTCCGTTTTCGATGAACTCGAGCTTGTCATAAAAATGACCATAAGCTCCAAATCTCACAAGGAGAAGAACCAAACAAGAACCAAAAAGATGATGCAAGGATGCAATGGTTTGAGCTCTTTACGAACGATACGATCAAGCAACTCATCGAGAGCCCCCCATGATAGTACGGCAATTGATCCTATAACCCGGTCTCCCACAACTACCATGAGACCGGTAAAATAGAAAACCTATCAAGGGCAAAACTTTGCCTTGCACATGGTCCATTTGAGCTAGATGATGATGATCTTGACTCCCTCAAGTTGGACCACCTTTCTTGATTGCGTTGGCTCGATGAAGACTAGTTGATTGCTCCCCCATACTCCACTATGGGTGAGCCTCTCTTGCGCACATCTTCACAAGTCCATTGTCACCATAATGGACGGCAAGCTTCAAGCATTTGATCTCTTCGTGATGCTTCACTTGAACTTGCACACCACAACCTAACCCCACAAAGAACTCTCACGAAGATCATGGGTTAGTACACAAAGCGTAATTGACAATGCTTACCATACCATGGGATCGCTTGATCCCTCTCGGTACATCTTCTATGCTTTGTGTGTTGATCAACTTGATTCACTCTTTGACTTAGTCTTGATCAACCTTGAATCTTTCCAACTCTCTTCATTTGGATGATGTCTTGAAGATAAACATGAATGATCACACACTCTATTTCTTCAAGACATGCTTGCTATAAGCACAACACTCATATGACCAATCTTTGGATAATTCCTTAATAGCACCTTGGTCATCACAAACTCTCCTTGAAACCAACAAATGGACTCCAAGAAAAGCCTATGGACAAACCCTTCAAATATAACTCATGGCAACCATTAGTCCATAGAGATTGTCATCAATTACCAAAACCAAACATGGGGGCACCGCATGTTCTTTCAACAGGTACGCGAGGTGTTCCCTGTAGTTCTTCATAATGTGCCAGCGGCATAGCTTATGTACTGTGTTCTTGAAAACATCTGGGATCGCCAAAGCCATTGCTGGGCACTGGTCTGGTAATGAGAAAATAGACTCGGAGTGGTCAGTAGATGGTTGTGCATATATAAAAATAGAACTGACACAACATTTTTACTGTGTTATTTTCCTTTTTTGGATGGGGGCGGTGGTTGGGGGTGGTTTTGGCGGTTGTACCTGTGAGGATGCATGTAGGAGCCTTCCCTCTCATGCACCTTAAAAATGTCTTGCACAGCCACTTGAATGAATCTGCATCCTCATCTCTTATCAGGGTGAAACCAAAGAATGTAGTCTGTAAGTGGTTGTTAGTTCCAACAAACACCCCAAGTGGCATATGGTACTTGTTGGTATTATATGTTGTGTCAAATGTTACGCAGTCCCCAAAGTCCTGATACGCCCCTCAGCAGCTTGCATTCGCCCAGAATATGTTCTTAACTCTGTCGGACTCATCGAGTTGCATGTCACAGAAGAATTCCCTGTTTATAGCTTTCATCTCCCTAAAGAAGTTGACAGTCTTTAGGACATCATCCACATCATCAATCCTTGAATTCTTTGCTTTCCTGCATATTAAAAGTTCATTGAAAAATGCATGTTGAACTGGCGTCAGGGCATGCGTTGCGTAATACGTTTGTACTGACAGATGAAAAAAGACGGAGGCGGTTTTTGGGAGGAGAACAAGTTTGTACTTACAGGTTAATCAGGTCTTTGGCATTCATTTCGAGGAAGTAGCTACCAGGGTCATCACCACCCAGTATGCTCATGATTTGCGCGTGTTCAATGCTTTTGAACTGTAGGTACTTGACGTACTCCGAGATTGTTTTGTCAAAGTTTTTTCGGGGGTGCAAGAAGACAAGCATTTCTGTGGTGAGCTGTAGCCTGTGGTTGTGTTCCCAGACTATCTCTTTTACGACAAATGTTCCATCCTTTTCCTTCTTCAGCCTCATTTTAGCCCCGCAGTTAGTTCTGGATGTCGTCTTGTTACGCTGTCTATTTGCTTCAGACACCTTGGATTCATAAACTCCATAGCACGTGCAATAAAGGTAGGCTCTGGTCTTAAACTTGGGGCCTTCCCTGACAACAAAACCCGCGTGCTTCGCATATACGTTGTAGAAGTTCTTTGTTTCTTCGAAAGTTTCAAACCGCATCTCTAGCCTTGGCGGAATGTAAGCTTCAATGTCAGGTGGCTGCACGCAACAGTGAGCAAACAAAAACGTAGTTATGAAAATGTTAGATGGGGTGGTCACAGCACCATGGTATGGACTGTGCTTGTATGTTTTTTCTATATGGATACTTACATGTGTATAGCTCTGCGCTGCCTCCGGTGTTTGTTGTTCACCCTGGTGTATGGGCGCGGGTGGTGTCACCCTTGGCACATGCAGCAATGCATCTCTTGGAGGGAGCAACGTTGACGAAGATATCCGTCTCTCATTGTACGGCTGTCTCCCCTCAGATTCATTGTGAGGTTGCTCCAGTCTATATGGCTCATATCTTGTACTTTTGAACCTGCTAGAGTGGCCAAAATTTCTGTCTCTTTGGCCTGGTCTTCCCGCCGCAACCGCTTTTGCAGCACGGATGATTGATGTTGACGGAGCGACTGGTGGAAGCCTTGTTGAAACCCATCCACGGCTTCCTATCCTTGGCTTTTTGCATGCGCTAGGGAAGGAAAACATTTGTTGTTGGTGATATTGTTGGCCTTGTTGCAACCCAGCAGCGGCAAAGTTTGCATTCCCAGATATTGGTGTTTGCTGCATAGAAGAACATGTCCATGCTTCTGATGATTCCGGTGTATCTTGAAATCTTCCTGTATTGTTGAAGTATCCAGGTGGTATTTCCGGTGTTACCCAACCAGGTGGTGCCCCATACCTGCTTGACTCATCAAATGCTCGCTGCGTGTGACGCCTTGCATGCTTCTGCAAATGACATTCAACAGTTTTGGGATTAATCTGGTTTCGTTTTCAGTCGAACCGATGAACGTTCATGTTCAACACTGATGTACTGATGTACGGTTTTTAGCACTACTTGTAAACTGGACATTGAACTGATGCATGTCTTCTCTTTTGTTCATCTATAACTTATGCAACTACACTAGAAGTACTCCTAGTTTATGTATCATTGAACTTACTGTGTAACAAGTGTATATTTTTTTCAACATGTACTGATGTACTGTTTTTTAGCACTGCTTGTAAACTGGACATTGAACTGATGCATGTCTTCTCTTTTGTTCATCTATAACTTATGCAACTAAACTAGAAGTACTCCTAGTTTATGTATCATTGAACTTATTGTGTAACAAGTGTATATTTTTTTCAACATGTACTGATGTACTGTTTTTTAGCACTGCTTGTAAACTGGACATTGAACTGATGCATGTCTTCTCTTTTGTTCATCTATAACTTATGCAACTAAACTAGAAGTACTCCTAGTTTATGTATCATTGAACTTACTGTGTAACAAGTGTATATTTTTTCAACAACATTCTTTCACTAGTTCGAACTGACGCAACTACACAGCATATACTATTAGAAATAACATCATAGAACTTGCAGTGGTAGCTGAGCCTTATATAAAGCCTAGTAGCTCCTTGGGCTGATGCATAACTTTTATGTTTTTTGGCTTGAACTGAAGCTAGCATATTAGAGGTACTGACAGTAACCTTGACATCCAAATTGTGCATCAAGTGGCAGGGGTGTAATTAACTGATCAAGCATTTTGCAATGTACTATCGGGTTCTTCTTCATAGCAGGAGTGATGAACTGATGGACTGACACAAACGTGGGAAGCAGACATTACCTCCAGTGGACTAACTTCTTCTTCTACCTCTCGTGGGCGTCGTACTGGCATGTTCTTGGGAGGCGGCGCCATTGACGCAGCTCCTTCTTGTGGTGGACGCCTGGCGAAGAGGTTCGTTGAGGCAGCACCTTGCAGGGATCACTGCCCCGGAGAAGGACCCCCGACGATGGAGGGTGGCAGGAGGTGGGGATCACGGCCCTGTTGATGGATCCTGCGGCGGAGGGAGACAGGAGGCGGGGATCACGACCCCGACGATGGATCCAGCGAGGGAAGGATGCAGGAGGCGGGGATCACGGCCCTGTCGATGGATCCGGCGACAGAGGGAGGCAGGAGGTGGGGATCACGACCACGTCGCTGGATCCGGTGACGGAAGGATGGAGGAGGCGGCTCCGGATCCGTCCTCGGCCAGTCACGACGCCTCGGGCTCCCTCGCTCTGGCTGCCGCCATCGCTCGCTCGCCCACGACGCCTGCCTCCGACGGAAGAAGGCGGGTTGGGGTCGGGGGGATTCTACGATGGTCTGCGCGTCGCGCCTATAGGGGGCGAGGGGGTAACAGAATAATATTCTGTTATGGGTAACAAAATAGTCCTATATATACTCTAGCGATTTTTGGCCTTTTCTAGTCAATCCCCTAAACTTAAGGTTGTAAACTTCAATTTGATCAAGTTCAAAGCAGGTTCAACCGAAAGTAGCATGTATTCAAACATAAACATAGATAGTTTTGCATAACCGAACATAAAACATAAATTTAAACTAAGCTAAACTACTTTTAGTCGAAGTAGAGGTCGAGCCAATCCTTCCTCGTCATGTACAGTGTGCCGCGAGCCGGGTCCAGGCCGATACCGTCATCGGGGTCGTTGGGGAAGGCACTCCTCCACTCGTCGACGTCAATCTCCTCGTACTCGGGGCCCACCTCGACGCCCTTCGCGCCGCCGTCGCCGCTGCCTTCGACCTCGTCATCGGAGGAGAGCGCTATAACCTCGCCGCCCTCTGCACCGTCGTCCTCGCCACCTTTGACCTCGTCATCGGAGGAGAGCATGATAACCTCGCCGCCCTCCGTGCCGGCAAAGATCGCCCACTCCGCCTCCACGAGCTCCGGCTGCTGCCGGCGAAGCTCTTGCATGTAGGCCTCGGCGGCGGCCTCGGCCTCGAGGCGCTCCCACGCCTC
Organism: Triticum aestivum; assembly: GCF_018294505.1. NCBI lineage: Eukaryota > Viridiplantae > Streptophyta > Magnoliopsida > Poales > Poaceae > Triticum > Triticum aestivum. Next base: position 431,263,772 of record NC_057795.1, on the reverse strand, counting down.
GCGGTCCTCCCGCGCCATAGTGAGCTCACCACCCCTGGCTCTGGCGGAACGAGTTCGATCGGATGTGTGCCAAAGGGGAAATTGAGCCTAGCCGTTGCGCCGTGGTAGTGGACCTGCCAGCGGTCGTACTCCATGGCCGCGAGCTCGGCCGTGTGGAAGCTACCAAGCCCCCGGTGGGTGTGGGTCTCCTGATCTGTAATCTTGGCAGCCCACGTCCCCCACCACCGCTGCCGGACCCCGAGGTAGGACCTCATCGGCTGCCGAATCCGAGGGAGGATGGAGAAGTCCTTGAACTGGCGTAGGGGCGCGGCGGCGGGCGGATCGGGGGACCGGCGACAGCGGATCGAGCCTGCGGAGGACGACGGGGACACCTCGGCGGCCACCTTGCCGGCGTCGGGCGAAAAGGCTGCCATAAACCTCTTTTTGGACATTGGCTCCTCGAGCTCCCCAGCACACAGGCAGAGGTTGAGGATGAAGGCGCCAACAATGGCGGCGACCTACCAATGGTTTCGAGGGTTGTGTGTGTTTGTGTGAGCGGAGGTATTGGGGAGTGTGTGGTGTGAGGGGGGGCAAGGTGGTGTTTGAGGAAGTACTGTGACAACTGAAAATTTTACTAGGTGGGAGTAACAAGGCGGGGCTACTAAAATTTTGGATCAAGGGCGAGCAGATATTTTTGAGATTGCGAGGGATGCAGAGGCTACTGAAAATTTGAATCAAGGGACTGAAGTAGAGCGGGATTAACAGACATCGCACACGGTCCGCACATACTAATCATGTGCTATCAAACATTAAAACCTTCCCGGCGGTAGATATTTTTGAGATTACGAAACAGTAATATTTTCGAGATTGCGAGGGATGCAGAGGCGGGAGTATTTGGGGAGCGAGCTAGTGTGCTTGACATGCCAGTTGTGGACTGTATGGAATGTGCCTCCTTTGGGGATGGAACGATACCTGTTGCCTCTTATTGCTTTCATAAAATTTCTAGTGTCAACATAGAACAACAAGAGTGTTGTGTTTAATTTTGGAATTTTTCGAGGTTCGTTTGGCCTTTTTATACATTAATTGAGTTTCTGGGCATTTAATGTGCATAATTCAAATTTGAACTACAAGCACATGCTCCGGTGCACCAAAGTTGGTTGAAAAATCACATGTGTGTCCTTGGGTGAATTTCTAGATCCCATGCAAGAGATGGGAATGAAATTCAAAACACCATGGCACTGTTGATTGCCGACAAAACATTGAGATACCTGGTTTTTAAATTCTATTAAATCCAAAACTCGTCTAAAATTCATGAAACTTGGTATGCTATCATGGAGTGGCATCAACATGCCGTGGTAAAATTTTTGTCCCATTTGGGGCAGGTTTGGGTATAAGCTTCTCACAAACCAGAGCTTCTCACAACAAGCGTGATGGTTTCGGTAGGGAACGTGCCACCTTTGGGGACAGAATGATATCTGTTGCCTCTTATTGCTTTCAAAAAAATTCTAGTGTCAACATAGAACAACAGGAGTGTTGTGTTTAATTTTGAAATTTTTCGGGGTCCGTTTGGCCTTTTTTATACATTAATTGAGTTTCTGGGCATTTAATGTGCATAATTGAAATTTGAACTACAAGCACATGCTCCAGTGCGCCAAAGTTGGTTGAAAAATCACATGTCACTACCGGAATCAGCTTCTTTGTTGTCCGCCATGGCAGACGGCAAAGGCACTGATCCTGGATGGCAAACATCTTTGCCGTCCGCTAGCAGACGGCAAACTGTCCGTCTGAACAGGTGCCAGCAAAGGCCTTCTTTGCCGTCCGCTTCTTAGAAATGGACGGCAAAGGATTGTGCCGCCCGCCATCCCAGGGAAGCAGATGACAAAGAGAACGGACGTCAGTGGGATGGGGTGAGAGCCGTTAGGGGCTTAAAGGCGCGCTTTGCCGTCCGCTGAGAGACGGCAAAGAGCTCAGCTAGGCCATCACTGGGAAGCTGCCACGTGGCTAGTTATGCCGTCAGCTAGCGGACGGCAAAGTGACCAAATAGGCAGCCAGTGTTCCCAGTGTCTACAGGTGGCTGCCGCATGTCCTCTTTGCCGTATGCTAGCGGACGGCAAATCTCTTTGTCGTCCGCTAGCAGACAACAAAGAGGCTATATATCCCCTGTTTTTATTTATACCCATTTAATTTCACAGGAATTCACAAACAGATATACATATTTTTTTCATAGGCACAGTAGACATATGATGTATCCAACACATAGCTCCATCCATGACAACATACATACATAAGAAACACAGTTCCATCCATACATATTACAGTAATATCACAAGGTTCATCCAACACATTGTTCCATGCATCCATATAACAAGTTCTACATTTTTCATCGATAGAAACGAAAAGAAGAACAGGGAAACAAGCACTCCATCCATGCAAGCTTCCATATAGTGAATTAAATCTGTAAAATGGGAAACAAGAAAGTTAGAAGAAGAAGAAGAATAGAATCAGAAGAATAAGAAGAAGAAAATGAAGAGGAAGAAGGAGAAGTTAGCATACTAGAGCATATTATGCCATTTTTGAGTGAAATGGAGCTAACCTAGCTAATTATGCCATTTTTGAGTCAACTAACCTAGGTAACTAAGCATATTAGAGCTAACTTAGAGCTAACTTCATTTTGGAGAAGAAGAAGAAGAGAACTAGAAGAAGAAGAAGAAGAAGTTTCTTCTTCTTCTTCTTCTTCCTATATTCAAACTTCTTCTTCTTCTTCTTCTTCTTCCTATATTCCTTCTTTTCTTCCTCTTCCTTGATTTTCTTCATCTTATTATGTCATTTGTGGACTAAATAGGCTAAATTATGTCATAAATGGACTAACTTAGAGCTAACTTCATTTTGGAGAAGAAGAAGAAGAAGAAGTTTCTTCTTCTTCCTCTTCCTATATTCCTTCTTTTCTTCCTCTTCCTTGATTTTCTTCATCTTAGTATGTCATTTGTGGACTAAATAGGCTAAATTATGTCATAAGTGGACTAACTTAGTGCTAACTTCATTTTGGAGAAGAAGAAGAAAACTAGAAGAAGAAGACTAGAAGAATAACTAGTCTTCTTCTTCTTCCTATATTCCTTCTTTTCTTCCTCTTCCTTGATTTTCTTCATCTTATTATGTCATTTGTGGCCTAAATAGGCTAAATTATGTCATAAATGGACTAACTTAGAGCTAACTATATTTTGGAGAAGAAGAAGAAGAAAACTAGAAAAGAAGAAGAAGAAAACTAGAAGAAGAAGAAGAAGAAAACTAGAAGAAGAAGAAGTTTTCTTCTTCTTCTTCTTCTTCTTCCTATATTCCTTCTTTTCTTCCTCTTCCTTGATTTTCTTCATCTTATTATGTCATTTGTGGACTAAATAGGCTAAATTATGTCATAAATGGACTAACTTAGAGCTAACTTCATTTTGGAGAAGAAGAAGAAGAAAACTAGAAGAAGAAGAAGAAGAAGAAGAAGAAGAAACTTTTCTTCTTCTTCTTCTTCTAGTCTTCTTCTTCTTCTTCCTATATTCCTTCTTTTCTTCCTCTTCCTTGATTTTCTTCATCTTATTATGTCATTTGTGGACTAAATAGGCTAAATTATGTCATAAATGGACTAACTTAGAGCTAACTTCATTTTGGAGAAGAAGAAGAAAACTAGAAGAAGAAGAATAAGCTTCGTCTTCTTCTTCTAACTATATTCCTTCTTTTCTTCCTCTTCCTTTTTTTGCTTCATCTTATTATGTCATTTGTGGACTAAATAGGCTATATGTCATAAATGGATTAAATAGGCTAAATAAGAAGAAAAATGACATTTTTGAGCTTACATAGCTAATTATGCCATTTTTGACCTAACTAGCTTATTGTGTCATTTTAGAGGACAACAAGCTAAGTATATGACATTTATGAGGTTAGCAAGGTTATTATGCAAACCTAGGAAACTAAGCATATTAGAGATAACTTAGCTATTAGAGCTAACTTATGTCATTTCGGAGGAAACAAAGCTAAGTATATATAGATCATTTTGGAGATCTGACATACCTGACATAGTTCACTCCTCCTTCCTCTTCTCCTTCTCCTTCCTCATCCTGATGCGCCAAGAGCGGCGAGGCGGTGGAGGCAGTGGGATGTAGTCTTCTACCACAATTGGCATGGTCATGTCGTCTGGCTGTGCGATCGCCGGTGCCACCACCATCGCGAGGTCATTGTCAGGCACCACCACCATCGCGAGGCCATCTTCAGGCAGCACCATCGCTAGGTCATCCTCAGCCACCACCATCTGTTGCATCGTCAGCCTGCACCTCTTCATCACCACTATGCTCCTCTTCTTCCCCACTCCATTCCGGATCATCCTCGCTGCTGCTTTTGCTGCAGCCAGAGTCGCTGCTGCTTTGGCTGTAGCCAGAGTCACTGCTGCTGCTCCCATTGCCTGACCAAATTCAATAATGATCGTTAACAATTGATGTGAGACAAAGCCAAATGTAGAGGAAGAAGAGGCAGAACGTACTGCCATCATCGTCGTCCTGGTAGCGCATGCGACACATAGTCGTGTTGAACACCTTCACGATGAGCATGGCATCGCCGTCGTACCTGAAGAGAAGGATGTACCTGTGCTGCAGGTCGTAGGCACGGTAGAACTGCTCCCAGCCATGACATAGGTACATGTGGCCATACCTGATCACCAACTGCACGTCCCAATGCCTATGAAGCCCGCTGCCGGCCTGTCGTAGCTTCACATTCTTTAGCCGATGGCCGTCCAACATCTTCATAAAAGTGTCAGGCAGCCTCTTCAGTGTGGGTCAAGGAGTGATGTAGCAAACAGCAGAGTCCTCCCCCCATCTCTGATAAGCAGCAGAAGAGACCAATTAGTAATGCTCATGTTTCAAATTGATCATAGACAAATATATCATAGGTACATTAGCAGTAATATTGTGGTCATCACCAATAAATGCAGTAATATTGACCAAGAATTATTAAGTTCCAAATTGTGCATATTTACTTGAATGTTCCACAATATGGCAACCTTTGCATGTGCATGATTCTAAATTGTACTGAATGATAGCTCAACTAAACTAAACTGAACTACGGCCGAGAACTGAACACTTGAGAGCAGAAATCAACAATAAAAAGTGGAAAATTATTTCGGTTGCTTGCTTCTTCAGGCTCTCACTAAAATTAGGCATGGGATTTCACTAAAACAAAAAGTGTATCACCATAACGCAGTAAAATTATCATCTGGGACTGGTCTCTGTAGTTAAAAAAGGAAGCAAGATCTTTCTTTCAAATTATCATCATAGTTGTAAACTAACTATATGAGCAATATTACCATGCTACAATGATCACAGTACGCAAAACACAAGTGATTCACTCTCAATATTCTGTAACAATCCCAGTTCACACAATATACAACCTGAATTTAATAGCTAGTCACTTTGTCCTTATTCACTTAATAGAATTTGAATTCAAACTTTGTTGTTTCTGCCTAACTGATACTAAAAACACTAGTACAACTCCATTCCTAAGCATCTTCTACACCACATATGAACCACCCACAAACCTAAACCACCACCAAATTCGCACCAAGAATAGGAACAAATCATGCTGGAAAGAAATGGAGAAAGGGGGAATTTTTCGCCGTACCTTGCTTCGACATCTTCGAAGAGGGGGTGGTACCCGACGGCGGCAACGGAGGGGGAAGGATGGTGCCGGGGTGGATGAGGAGGCGCCGCGGCTCGGGCGCATGGGTGGGGCGGGGCGACGCGGTGAGGGTGGCGGCATGGGGCGGAGGAGGGGCTCGCCGGGCCGGCGGGGGCGACGCTGCGACGGGGGTGGCGCGGGGCGGCGGGGCCGCGGTGGAGGTCGGGGAGGGGTGTGGGGCGGCCGGCTACGCTGGACGGGGTTGGCAGCGGCGGCGTGGGCCAGTGTGGGTGGAGGATGGCGATGGAGGGGAGGGGGGCGACGTGGAAGGGGCTGCAGGGGTGCGGTGGAGGTCAGGGCGCCGCAGGTGCGGGGCAACCGACTACGGCAGACAGGGTCGGTGGCGGCGGTGGCGCGGGTGTGGGTGGGGAGGGAATGAGAGAGTGAGAGAAGAGAGAGAGGATGGGGGTGGGACGGCGGTTAACGTATCCGCCTCTTTGCCGTCGGCCAATGGTCGGAAAAGATTCTTTGCTGTCCACTGGTGGACGGCAAAGAGGTGGGGCCGGTGGGCTGCAGTTGGTTAAACAATAACTGGACCCACCCACATCTTTGCCGTCTGCTAGCAGACGGCAAAGATTGTTTGTCATCAGCCAGCTGACGGCAAAGAACTAGCTGATGGCAAAGACCTTGTTTGCCATCAGCCAGTTCTTTGCCGTCCGTTTTCTTGTGGCTGACGGCAAAGACCTTCTTTGTCGTCAGCCAGCAGACGGCAAAGAGTTGGCAGATGGCAAATAAGCTAATTCCAATAGTGTGTGTGTGTCCTTGGGTGAATTTCTAGGTCCCATGCAAGAGATGGGAATGAAATTCAAACACCAGGGCACTATTGGTTGCCGGCAAAATGTTGAGATACTTGGTTTTTAAATTCTAGTAAATCCAAAACTCGTCTGAAATTCATGAAACTTGGCATGCTATCATAGAGCGGCATCAACATGCCGTGGTAATTTTTTTGTCCCATTTGGGGTAGGTTTGGGTATAAGCTTCTCACAAACCAGAGCTTCTCACAAACCAGAGCTTCTCACAACAAGCGTGATGGTTTCGGTAGGGAACGTGCCACCTTTGGGTACGGAACTATGTCCGTTGCTTCTTATTGCTTTCAAAATTTTCCAAGTGTCAACATAGAACAACAGGAGTGTTGTGTTTAATTTTGGAATTTTTCGGGGTTCATTTGGCCTTTTTATACATTAATTGAGTTTCTGGGCATTTAATGTGCATAATTCAAATTTGAACTACAAGCACATCCTCCAATGCACCAAAGTTGGTTGAAAAATCACATGTGTGTCCTTGGGTGAATTTCTAGGTCCCATGCAAGAGATGTGAATGAAATTCAAATATCTGGGCGTCGTGGCTCGGCCGAAAAGATTGAGAAACTTGGTTTTTTAATTTCAGTAAATCCAAAACACGCCTGAAAATCATGAAGCTTGGCATGGTGTCATGACATGGCACCAACATGTTGTGGTAATTTTTCTGTCCGCTTTGCAAAGGCGCACATATTAACAATCAACAAAGTCATTTTGGAACAAGCGTTGTAACGTTAAAAATCGGAAACACAAGTATTATTGAAACCGTGGGAATTCTATTTACCAATTACATGTCACCACGCATTCCCTTTTTTTATTGGCTAGGAGGTGTCGTGCGAGGTAGCTATTTGAGTACGGGAGGCGTGCGATCAGATCCTTGCACGTGCTCATCGGGAGGAGAGCCCTTTGACCGCTACCCGCCGCACACCTCCCTCCCAACGTCTCCATTAATGGCGCCCGAGCCCCTGTTCTACGGCATGGCTATATGTCTCACTAGACTGAGATTTAAGAGAGAAAAATGAAAATCTGTAAAGAAAGTTTTGCACAAATTTTGATGTAAGATCCGACGGACCTATATAGCATCAACTACGACTTATAGCAAGCATGATGAATATAATGATGATGACAGTGGATAATAATTGTCTTATATATTTAGGAACATAATTAAAAAAAGCCACATGCAGCAACGCCCAAAATACACAAGGGCAAAAGAAGAAGGAAGACAACAATCTGGCTCGCTGATCTCTACTTTCTTGATGCGTTGCTATAGGCCACGGGAACTAGTCTCCGCGGCGAGTGGTGATGAGCTCTCTCTTGTCCTCAAGATGTTGCTTGAGAGCATCCACGGATTCCTCCACCAGCCTTCTACGCTCGATGCGTAGCATGGCATTCTCGTCCATAAGTTTCTCGACAATGACGCTGGTCCTCTTCAACAAGGCAGTGGTCTCCTCCTGCTGCTCTGCACTTCCGACGATCTTCGCCCTCAGCAGGTCGCGCTCGGCCCGGAGCTTTGCATTGCTCTCATTTAGTTGTTGGATGACACGAGTAGCTTGTTCAAAAGAGGCTTTCATGTCGTCCTGCAACCTCGCCTAGCCGGAGATCTGATCCATATGGCTACGGACGATCGCATGCATGCACCTGTAAGAGTCCTGGCCTGCCCACGAGACCTTTTCCCAGGCCGTCGGGGGCGGGAGGATATCTTTGTTGCATTCGCGGCGCGGCGGGACATGTCTTCTGCTTCCGCGGCGCGGCCGGACCAGTCTGCTGCATCGACGGTGCGACGGGACCTCCGTGCTGCTTTGGCGGAGCGCTGGGACCTCTCTGCTGCTACGGCCGCGCAGCGGGGCATGCCGGCTGCGTTCGTGGCGAGGAAGTACATCTGATGTGCTTCCTCTTCCATGCTCGCATCTCCCTGGTGGCAATCTCTCGACCCAAAACTCACGCTGGCCATGGCAGATGCAAGGGAACAATGATGAATGACTTGTTTGTTTTTGTGGATGAGGAGTTGAGGAGGAATGTGCAGTCATCTTGGAGTAGTAGTATTTATAACCGAGTACTAATACGCTCCTAAGTGGGAAACTGTTTAGGTTTTGATCGGTGTGAACAGGTTTGCAATTTGGAATGTGATGGGACGCAAGCTCAAAATTTACTGACGGTTATAAGTGCGGCACTATTCCGGCAAGGCGTAACGTGGGCACGTACGCCTTCTCGGCCGCGTACGTGGCGTTTGGACCATAGGGTGCGCCACAATAGGCAACGTGATGCGGAGCATCCCTCGTCCATCCACATGGACACGCCATCACCATCGCAAGCACCGAGTGGACCGGTGACAAGAGCACGTGCACGCAACATCGAGAACGAGGTCACTTCTTTCCTCTTCGAGTTTCATTCGGTTTCACATGAGAATGAGTGTCTACCTCAAAGAGACATGCTATGCACTCATAGGTACTTTGGATATGATCGCGAGGAAGCACAGAGGAAGCACCAAGTTCACCGGAGACTCAAGAGAAAGGAGAGGGAGAAGAGCATGAAGACTAGGAGGCTCTGGAACCCCCGGGTGCCTGGCCATCCATGCCCTCGGGTGCCCGGGCCTTCGGCCGCCGGCTGGGCGCTGGCCCTGGCCACACCAGGTGCCCGGCCAAGGAGCCCCAGGTGCCCGGCCCTGCCAGCCTGGGCGCAGCCCCGCCACCCCGGGTGCCCGATCAACTGGCCCCGGGTGCCCGGCCTGCCTCGTTGGGCGCTGGCCCTCGCCCCCGGGTGCCCGGACCCAGCAGTCGCGGAGGCCCGGCTCCCCCTGATTAGCACGGGTGCCTGGACCTTCGACCCCCGGGTGCCCGGCCCCTCCTCTGGCGCATGTCTCTGTTTGGTCTGGGTGCCTGGACCCCTTTGCCCCGGGTGCCCGGACCCCTCCGGTTGTGCCTGCGTGCACTAAGGGCAAATGATCCATGTACCCTCATATTACCCCCAATTCGTCCCTAGCCTATATAAACACCTCCCCTAGCTCTTTTGGGAGGATAGCAAAGTATTTGATAGACATTTGTGAGCTTTGCTCCATGGATCCACTCCACTAGGAGATCAAGACCTCCTCTTGGAGTGACCAAACATCAAGACCTCCTCCTTGGGGAAGGATCCCCATCATAGGATCATCAAGCCCTCATCTCCTTCATAGGATTTGGGATGAACTCTACCATGTATCTTATTTCCCTTTGATTGTTCATGTACCTTGTGGATCTTGTGTGATTGTTCGTCTAGTGGATGTGTGATTTGGACTTGTTCTTGAGTGTTCCTCTTGTTTTCCCTCTTGTGTTCATCTTGTTCTTGGGGATTCCCCCTCCAATTCGTGAAAGATCTTCACCTAGGGTTCCACCCTATAACATCTTGGTATCATGAGCCACGTTGATTACGAAATTGGAGCCTCCCCTCTTTGTTTTCTAGCCTAATTTTGTGTGTTCTTCCCCAATTTCAAAAATTCCCCACCAAAAATAGCCCCAATTTTTTTGTGATTTGTTGGTTTGATGAGATTTTGTTGGATTTGATCCATGGATTTGCTTGGTTTCAAGTGGATCTAGCATTCCCCCATCCATCCCCACCTTTCCCTCCACAAAATCCACCAATTTCTTCCATCTTCCCACGAATTTCCGCCCAAATCCGACACCCCCGGGCACCCGGACCCCCCCGCGCATCCCCGCTGACCCTCCCGGGTGCCCGCACCCAAAGCCCCGGGCACCCGCACCCCCGGGCTGTTTGCCCCTGTCCACCCCGGGTGCCCGCACCCCCAAACCCCGGGTGCCCGCACCCCCCGAATTAGCCCACTTCCACTCACCGTTTCGGCCATAACTTTCACCTCCGGAGTCCGATTTTGACGTTCTTTAGATCTTTGAGTAGCTATCGACATCCCCCATCCATCTAGGTAGGTTCCAACACCATTTGACTCCATCAAAATTTTGGCATTTTGGCATCTTTGCATAGGCCATCCACCATATCATCCGCAAAACCACCACCGCTTTCCGCCACCGAACCCATTTGTTATCCATATAGCATTTGTGGTTGCTTGAGTGGTGACTTGAGTCTCCTAAGGTGTTTCAGCTACTTAGGGACGGTTGCTTCATCATCAACCATCACCACCACTTCTGCATTGCTAACTCCGGAACCACCAATGCATTCCGCTACCACCATTTGACATTTTCCTTGAGATTTTGAGTTCGTGGTTTTTTTACCGTTTCCTAAGGTGTTTCGACTACTTAGGGACGGGTCTACATCATCTTCGTATCTACATCAAGAACACCGCCACTCATCATCGCCGCGAGGTCGTCATCAACATCGACCACTTCACCAATTTGACAACCTAATCGTAAGCAAGAACGGTACCCTCTATATCATCTTGGTATTGTGGTATCCTATCATTGTACATTCTTGCCATTACATTGTTAACCCCTTAGCCCATTTTGTGTCACTTGCCTATCGAGACTAGCCATTTGAGTATTGCCGGCAACGTTACTTGTGCACATTAGTGATCCATACCTTCCATTGCATACATACCATATCATATTGGTATCATCTTGGTATCATCATATCATCCCTTGTGTCACAAGATTGTTCCCGCATATACACAATTGCTATCTTGGTTTGTGCATTTCACATAAGTGGCCATATCAAAAAAAATCTTTTAAGCAAAAAAAAGAGAGCAAAGAGCTCGTGAGCAAGAGCGATAGCATCATACCACATTGCACATAAGATTGTCATATCCGATCATATTGGATCATCTTGAGAAGAGCATCGGGAACATCATACACATAGCATGCTTGGGATAGAAAGCTCATACATTTTGCATCTTATAGGTTGTGCACAAGTGTCGTATCCGCCTATTGAGCAATCGTGCTAGCGTCTCTCTTGAGTTGTGCAACATGAGCGTTTTCCGTGGATTCCACATTTTGTGCTCATTCCTTGGTTGCACGACCCCACTTATCTATCTGTGTGTGTGTTTCCGTGTGCCACATATTGCTATTGGTCTACTTGTTTCACTTGCGAATTTGTGAATCTTTTCCAACATTATTGACTCTTGCTAACATTTTGCATCAAATTTTTGTGCCACTATCCTCACCGAGCTCCACTATAAGCTTTACTTGATAGATGTGAGTGAACAAGTTCGGTACCAATTCCACTATTCTTTCATCTCACATTGAGTGAAACGGGATACATCCTCAACTTTGGGAAAAGGTAACTTGGTATTGTTTATCTCATTTCCTACTCACCTCTACTCGAGTCTTGTGATGGATAGGCAAGGCATTTCATCTCCGGTCTTCCACGACAACGACAACGCGAACAACTACATCACCAAAATGTCCATCTTCGGACTACAACGAGCAATGCAAGGCAGTGAGCGACTTGCCATCGACATTCGCCGAAATGAAGCAAGGATAAGGGACTATCTCGACACCAAGTTGGCCGAACAAAGGGATCAAGTATGAGACATGATGGCCAACTACAAGTCTTCTTCCCCTTTGTCATCTTCAAGGCGGCGACGCTCAAGTGGCCAATCTTCAGAACGTCATCGAGCTCAAGCACTACAACACCATCAAGATGAAGATGCTCGCGATGCGTACAACTACAAGTACCAAAAAGCTCTACATCAAGCTACGGCCAAACTTCATGAGCACAAGAGAAGACCGCGAGACAAGCACCACCAAGACGGAGCTACGACTACTACCACCACTTCGGCATCTTCGCCAAGTGTTCTCAAGGCATCTTCGCCTTTGGATGTTGTGCCATCTTCGGCCTTCCTCCACGATGAGAGCGATGATGTGCCATCTTCAGCCTTCATCCACGGCGACGACTACGAGATGGTTGAGCATGGGATTTTCCCTTCGACCACGGCCACGTATGATGACTTGAGTGACTTGAGCCACCATATTGAGAGTGAGAGTGACTTCACCACTAGCCCCATATATGACAAGTTGCCCCAATTCCCATGTGAAGAGAGCCACCACCACCACCACTTGAGTGAGATGAGTGACTCCACCATATGTGACATTGCGTGCACCTACCTTGAGGAAGTGAGTGAGCCACCACCACATAGAGAGAGTGAGGGAGTTGATAGGGCATGTGAGGCCATTTCAATTGCTAACAACTTGACCTCTACCTCTATTGTGTCTTCTCATTTGGTGCTAGGTCCCATATATGATGATGCGCCGATCCGCGACGACTTCGTCCTCCCTATGGACAAGACGATGGCCATGGTGGAATATGATGCACCTCCCACATGGTTCCATCAAGATGAAGACGATGACCACCATTTGGTCTTTGCCACCTCACCTAAACCACATGAGTGGAATGACATCGGGGTAACATAGGTGACGGTGATGCTCTTGTCCCACTAGTGGACATTCTAGACATTGATTTCTTGCATGATGTTGACCCACCTATTAACATGCTTCATGCTAGTATGATTTCCCCATGTGATGATTTACCCATTTATGTTGAGTTTGATGATTGCCATGCGGAGTCTAGTAGTTGTGATGCCATGTTACATAGGATTTCTTGTGATAATTCTCTTGGTCACATCATGTTTGATAATCCGCTTGACTTGTCATATGCTATGCATGAGATCAATCATAGGTCTTATTTGCAATCTCATCTTAGTGACTATGCATATGCCATCAACATAAACCCAATTTGCACATATGGCATAGACGACTAGCCCTTGGTTATTGGCATTTGTTTTTCTTGTGATGATATTGGTATGCTTCCTTTGCATCATGTATCTCATATGCCATGCCATGACCACCTAGCTTCGGATATGCATTGTTTTGGATGTTCTCCATTTTCTCCATATGATGTTTCCACTATTGCTCATGAGGACACCCCCATAGTTTCCTCATACATTTTAGGAGATTTTGATCCATCCTATCCATTGCATGATCCCAATAATTGTGTGCACAATATGCTTCCCATGAATAAACATGCTATTGATGTGCAATATACTTCTATGCTAAATTTTCATCCCCATCGTGTCATACACAATAACTATTCTTTCATGATGGATGACATGTTCTTATACCATGCATCAAATTTCTTTGAGTGATGCTATTCTTGTGCTAACTCACATGTGCACATACACATCATGATGGATGATGTGTACATTTACCACGCGCACAATTTCTTTGGTTTGTGTCTCTTTTGTGTAGGTACCCATGAATACTTGTCAACCTCGCAATCCCATGAGTTGACAAAACGAGCTCTAGAGAGCAACGATGACTCGGGATCCCTTGGAGTGTCTTTCCCACCGCTCTCTTTGCGCAAGGACTTCGCGCATTTCTTCTACATGTCTCTCACTTGGTTATGGGTTATTTACCACTTCTCACTTTATGCCCATATTGCCATGTTCACTTTGCATGATATGCTCATTCCTATGCCTTTGCCATGCATTTGTGACCCATGCTTTCCATTACACATGATGATTGATTCTACTATGTGCATGTGTATTTGCAAGCTTGGTGGAGATATTGCTTGTTATTGCCATGTTTGCTATGTGCTCCATTCCTATGATGATATCTTGCTTTGCAATCGTGCTTGTGATATGCCTTGTGCATTGCCCATGCCTACTACTTGTACACATGACATGATTGCCATGATTTCCTCTAGTGCGTTGCATCTTTGCTCCACTAGTTCACACGACTTGATTCCTATGCTTTCTCATGTTGCATCCAATTCTTGGATTACTTGGTCATATAACATGCTTGGTTGCAACAATGTCGTTACTTCACATATGCCATGTCCCATTGATTGCTACATGATTGATTTGATTGCCTCACACATGATGAACAACTGCTCTTGCTATCGTGTTGAGTGCCACTCGATTTTCACTACACCATGTGCACATTATGATGGGATTGTCTTGCAATTACAACATGTGTTTAGACATATCATCTTCTTTGGTGTTGTGAATGGTTCATATGCATACCATAGACCATTTGTTGAGCACTTTATGCATGCTTGTATGATATTGAGGTCGATGCTTGTTCTCTTGTCACACATATTAGCATCGCCACCCCACACTTACATGCTTGTTTCCATGATGTCTTTGCTTGTGCTCCATTTATATGCTTAAATGCCATGACACACTTCTTTGTCAAACCATATGCTATGCTTGATGACAACACTTGTTGGGTGAATCACCTCTTGAATGCTTGGTTTTGCTTTAATGCCAACCACATTTGTTTTTCCAAGTGCTTGTTATATTTGCTCCTTTTGAAGGAACTACAAGACGGTGCGACATTGGAGAGTGCCCATTTCGAGCATCCACATGACAAGTGTTTGGCGGTTGTCCACTCCTACACGGCGACGCCATCTATTTCCCATGGTGATGAAGATCACGATCCGTGGACGGATCTCTCCCAAGGGGGGGGGGGGATGATGCGGAGCATCCCTTGTCCATCCACATGGACATGCCATCACCATCGCAAGCACCGAGTGGACCGGTGACAAGAGCACATGCACGCAACATCGAGAACGAGGTCACTTCTTTCCTCTTCGAGTTTCATTCGGTTTCACATGAGAATGAGTGTCTACCTCAAAGAGACATGCTATGCACTCATAGGTACTTTGGATATGATCGCGAGGAAGCACAGAGGAAGCACCAAGTTCACCGGAGACTCAAGAGAAAGGAGAGGGAGAAGAGTATGAAGACTCAGAGGCTCTAGAACCCCCGGGTGCCCAGCCATCCATGCCCCCGGGTGCCCGGGCCTTCGGCCGCCGGCAGGGCGCTGGCCCTGGCCACACTAGGTGCCCGACCAAGGAGCCCCGAGTGCCCGGCCCTGCCAGCCTGAGCGCAGCCCCGCCACCCCGGGTGCCCGGTCAACTGGCCCCGGGTGCCCGGCCTGCCTCGCTGGGCGCTGGCCCTCGCCCCCGGGTGCCCGGGCCGCCACCCCCGGGTGCCCGAACCCAGCAGCCGTGGAGGCCCGGCTCCCCCTGATCAGCCCGGGTGCCCGGACCTTCGCCCCCCGGGTGCCTGGACCCTCCTCTGGCGCATGTCTTTGTTTGGTCTGGGTTCCCGGACCTCTTTGCCCCGGGTGCCCGGACCCCTTCGGTTGTGCCTGCGTGCACTAAGGGCAAATGACCCATGTACCCTCATTTTACCCCCAATTCGCCCCTAGCCTATATAAACACCTCCCCTGGCTCTTTTGGGAGGATAGCAAAGTATTTGATAGACATTTGTGAGCTTTGCTCCATGGATCCACTCCACTAGGAGATCAAGACCTCCTCTTGGAGTGGCCAAACATCAAGACCTCCTCCTTGGGGAAGGATCCCCATCATAGGATCATCAAGCCCTCATCTCCTTCATAGGATTTGGGATGAACTCTACCATGTATCTTATTTCCCTTTGATTGTTCATGTACCTTGTGGATCTTGTGTGATTGTTAGTCTAGTGGATGTGTGATTTGGACTTGTTCTTGAGTGTTCCTCTTGTTTTCCCTCTTGTGTTCATCTCGTTCTTGGGGATTCCCCCTCCAATTCGTGAAAGATCTTCACCTAGGGTTCCACCCTACAACACAACGTCTGCACACGTCTTGTTCCAACAACCGTGCGCACTCGTTATTACCATCGCGCATGCTTCTTTTAATTAGAATGTGTGTGCCCGCACACACGTTGATCTATCTAACTGTTTCAGTTTGTTGTGGCTAATCGCAAACAGTTCATCCGTGTGAAGTGTATGCCATCAATCACAGACACTTTTTTTGCTAATACTCACAGACACTTTGATCTGGCTAGCCCGTTTATGTTTTGTTGCCTAATCGCAAACAATTAATCCTTCTGAAGCATATGCCCTCAATCGCACACACATTTATCTAGCTGCCCGTTTCTATTGTTCCTCCTCATCAAAAACAGTTCATCCGAGTGAACCGTATGCTGTATATCGAACACGTCTTCATCTGGTTGCCCATTTCTTTTGTTCCTCCTCATTGCAAACAGTTCATTGAACTGAACCGTATGCCCTGCATCGCACACTCAACTAAAACCTAAACCTTGTTTGATGGCTCCGGCATCGCAAAGGTTTTGCACCTTTTTTGATGGTTCTTTTACACCATCATTTGCGATTATTGCATCGCACACAGTTTCGTCGAGGGTCTCTGATCGTAGTGTCCCGTTAGCAGCATCCTGGAATAGTTTTTCCCACGTTGTATTCTTTCAGTGCTGCTTTGTCTTGAACTGATATGATTTGAACCGTGTCTCTATTTTGATTTGGCAAGACAATGCAGTGACCATAGGACATAGATATATGTTTGTTTGATGCTTTTATTATGTACTACTTGGCAATAGAAGACTTGGTAGTTTAATCCTGTCCACCTTACTAATGAACTGGTTCACCGAAATGAGTTTCATATACTAGTACATGCTAAACCTGTTATGTGTCTGCTTGTTTCTTCTTTTAGAATGCTGACAGAATATTGGGGAAGAGTGCCTTATTAAGCAATGGTAAAGGAAGTAATGCAGATAAGGTTCAGGATAGTGAGACATCCTTGTTGGTCTCCAAAAAAGCTGATAAAACAGCTAAGGAAAACTATCTTGAAGATAGTGAGACAACCTTAAAGTCCTGTCTTGGTTTAGTGTTCGAGTTACTGGCCACTACCGCTTGCACAAGCTATTCAAACTCACTGTCTGAATCAGTTCGGTTTCTTGAGTCTCAACTACAAGCTGAAAGACATCGATCAACTGTGTTGCGACAAGAAGCGGAAGGACTGTGGAAGTCCCTGGAGCATTCAGATGCATATTTTCTGGTGCAACAACAAGCGTTGGAGGATTTTAGCGCCAAATAGGACAAAGCTAATAAGATTGCTAAGCTTATCGCGAGCATGGTGGATACCCAGGATAACGTTTCTTGAGCTCTTCTGAAGTTGTTTCAGTTATGGACTTGTTTTGCTATCGCGTTTATTTGCACTCGTGGCCAATTTAGACGGCTAGTGTATGTAATATGCTGTTTTGTTCCCTATATTTGCACTGGTGGCAAACTTTGATGCCCAGTGGATGTAATATGTGTAATAGCCGCAATAGCCTAACGTTAGTTCCTTGCTTATTTATTTCCTTATTGTCTTGTTTAGTTGTTTGCTTGTAGTCACTGTATTTCTTTTTCCGCGTTTTTCTAGTGGCCACAATAAACTAGGCCATAATAACCATGGCAACACACGGACTATTGTGACCATGGTCCTACTACTGTAGTGACCATGGCCTCCACGGGCTGTAAGATCCATGGGCCTTCCTCGGGCCGCCGGATCCATGGGCCTTCTACGGTCTGTAGGATCCATGGGCCTTCTACGGGCCGTCTCATCTATGGGCCTTCTACGGGCCGTATAATCGTTTCGCCAAACATGGGTCGTACAATTCATGGACCAATGATGGATCGCAAAATGGGCCGTAAACGGGCTAGAGTGAAAATCCTCTGTTTTATGGCCCGACCATAACGGGCCGTTAATAGGCCGTAATTGATGACACTACGAAAACAGCCCAACGTGTTAACGGGCCACAAGCAGGCTGACTGTAACCACGGGCTGAATTTGGCCCACAAGCTGAACAAGCCAGTAACGGACGCAAGTAATCGAATTCTGGAAATGAGCCCAATAATAAATGGGCCCTTAGAAAGCCGAAAGGAGGCTGGAAATGACCGACGGACTAATGGGACGTTGATGGGTATAAAGCGATACACTATTCATTACGGGCCAGTTTTCACCACGGGCCGTTAATGGGCCGAGATTTACAAAGGGCCTCATATGGTCAGAAAGATGTCACGGGCCAGACATGGGCCAGAAGTTACGACGGGCTGGAATCATACTAGATGCCCTAGATGACGCTACTAGGCCTAATTCGGGTAAGCCGTAACGGGCCATGGCTTAGCGGGTTGTATATGGGCTATATGCTAATAGGTCGTTAACAGGCTTTCCGTGGGCCAGCCCGCTACCTCTTTGACCAAGTCAAATGGGCCGGCCTTTTCACCGGAATGTGCCTTTGTTGGGCTATGCCATGTGTTGACGTATCATAGGCACCTCCTGTCTAGTGAGTGGATGACATCTGTCCCCACGGTGAGCCAACACGTGTTTCCTCCGGCCAATGAGAATTTTACATGTGGAAAATCCCCATTGGTCCAGGCTGTTAATGGGTTATTAGATCCAAAACCGGACCCGATATCTTAACGGCGACCGTTACGGTGGATGCCACGTGTCGGTCACCCTTGACGAAAGCACTTCTATGACGCACCATTTATCATCATGGAAGTGGACACTTCCGTGATGATAATTTTGGTAATGTCATGGAACACTTCTACGACAACACATGTATGACTATCTTGATTCTCTCATAAAATCGTCATGGATGTACATGCATGACAGAAAACGTGACCTACTGTGACAAACACGTATCATCATGGAAGTGTATTTTTTTGTAGTATCTTCATCGGGAGGCCAGATCTGGAGTCCATTTGGGGCTCCGGAGAGGGGGATCTTCGATCTTCGTCATCACCAACCCTTCTCCATCGCCAATTCCATGATGCTCCCCACCGGGAGTGAGTAATTCCTTCGTAGGCTCGCTGGTCGGTGAGGAGTTGGATGAGATTCATCATGTAATCGAGTTAGTTTTGTTAGGGCTTGATCCCTAGTATCCACTATGTTCTGAGATTGATGTTGCTATGACTTTGCCATGCTTAATGCTTGTCACTTTGGGCCCGGATGCCATGATTTCAGATCTGAACCGTTTACCTCATCACCATTATATCTATGTTCTAGATCTGATCTTGCAAGTTATAGTCACCTAGTATGTGTTATGATCCGGCAACCACGGAGTGACAAAAGTCGGGACACTTCCCGGCGATGACCGTAGTTTGAGGAGTTCATGTATTCACCATGTGTTAATGCTTTGTTCCGGTTCTCTATTAAAAGGAGGCCTTAATATCCCTTAGTTTCCAATAGGACCCCACTGCCACAGGAGGGTAGGACAAAATATGTCATGCAAGTTCTTTCCATAAGCATGTATGACTATTTACGGACTACATGCCTACATTATATTTATGAACTGGAGCTAGTGCCGTATCGCCCTAGATTTTACCTGTCACATGATGAATATAATCCAACAAATCATCAATCCAATGCCTACGATTTTCCTACATATTGATCTTGCTAAGTTACTACTGCTGCTGTTACTGTTGCACTTGCTACAAAATCACTGCTATCACTGTTACCGTTACTATTGCTACTACTACCAAAACTATCATACTGCTTTGCTACTGATCACTTTGCTACAGATAATTAATCTCCAGGTGTGGTTGAATTGACAACTCAGCTGCTAATACTTGCAAATATCCTTTGGCCCCCCTTGTGTCGAATCTATAAATTTGGGTTGAATACTCTACCCTCGAAAACTGTTTCGATCCCATATACTTGTGGGTTATCATACATCATAGGTGTGAGTTGGACGAGGACGATCATAGGCATTAGTTGGGACAAACAAAATATCTTCTTCCTTTTGTCCATGATTTCTTGCGGTCGGTGGATACCTTAACTTTGCAAACATCTCCACACCAACATGATGGAGTTCTCATATCTTTGTCCTTCACCTTATCCAACTCGGCGTCTGTCCACTTGTCCGGCATGTCCTCGTGGTTAGCACACGGGGTCCTCGTCACGGAACCAGAAGAAGCCATGCCTATAAAGAAAATTTTGGTTGTTAGTAAAGTAAATAAACATGTATATATGCAAGAAAAAAAAATAACAAGACCGAACTAAGCCAATAAATTTAATTACCGTTCACATTATTTCAACCATCCGGGTTAAGCAAGATGTCAATAGGCCTTCCTCTATCAACCCTTCTCGTCCTACGACCACGGCCACCGGCTCCTCTAAGAGTCGACCGTCTTCCACGCCCTCCAATAGTACCTCCTCGTCCACTACTGCCAAGATTCGTCCGTCCTCCAGGCGCCCCAATACTGCCTCCTCGTCCACCACAGCCACCACTTCTACCTCCTCGTGTTCCACCGGTACCTCCTCTTCGAGCAACCGCTTGACTAGTGGGATCCGAAGTGTTGGCATCTGTCCGTGGCTTTTTGGTGCATTTCCTAACATTGTGTCCCGGCTCGTCACATTGACCACAACTATTGATGTGCGGTGCCTCCATGAAATGGCTGCTACCAAATTGTTTCAGTCTGGTGTATCTAGCTAGATCATCCATGTCACCCCTAAACCTCTTCTTTCTTCCCTTTGTAGGCACCATGAGTTTGGGGTCGGGGACGATGTGTGGTCCAACATACTCAGGCCACTGTGGCTGATCGAGGAAGGGATGAAACCTAGGAGCCCATGTCAACCACGTTTGTTCCAATGTGAACTCATGCAACCGCACGGTGGTACCATCAGATACGTTTAAGTTTCTGAACCTTGCGGCGGTCATCACATGCGAGCAAGGCCAATGATACTTGTGAGGTCTCTCACACTGACACCATCGGGTCTTGAGGCGCACCTCATACACAACTCCACCATACGTCACGCCATCCCTTGTTGTGCCACCCGGTTCATCGACTTGGTAGATTTGTTCTTTTTCATTGAAACCAATGATTTGTTGATGCGAGGACTTGCGCGCTTGATGCTTCAACCAATCCTCAACTTTGGAGGGAAAGCCCATTTTCTCACCTATCCATTTGGCAGTCACTTCGAAATGCCTCAGAAAATACTCGCTGAGCTTGAAGAAAGTATATTTGACTATTGCAGTCACCGGCAAGGAACAGACACCCTTGAGCATATTGTTGAAGCATTCCACCATGTTACTTGTCATGTCTCCGTATCGGAAACCTCCTTCGTCATAAGCACGTGACCACTTATGCTTCTCCAGAAGATGCCTTGTCAAGAATTCTCTCCATCCTTTGTTCTTCTCCAATGCCTTGAATAGTTTATCATAGCGGCTTTAGAATGTGTCTATGTTGAATGCCACACAAATATGGTAAAATCCTTGCAAAACTCCTTACTCTTGCATGCCCGGTAAAAGTTTGCCATGAAATGCCTCATGCACCAACGGTGTTGGAGCTTTGGATAGCCTGGAATGTCAACTTATATTGCTTTGAGAATCCCATGATAGCGATTCGATATGATGCACACCTCTCTTTTGGGGCCAATCACCTTCGTCCTCACATGATCCATAAACCACTCCCAATTATCATCGTGCTCGGAAGGCACCAACGCAAATGCCACCGGCAACACATTGTCATTGGACGAGTGGGCCATTGCCACCATCAACGTGCCCTTGTACTTGCCGGTCAAGAACGCGCTCTCAATTGACAAGACGGGGAGGCAATGCCTAAACGCGTCAATGCATTGCCCAAAGCTCCAAAAAGCTCGATGAAACACTCCCTCGATTGACTCGACCCTATGGCGCATGCCCGGGTTCCGATGAGTAATGGCTCCCAACATTCTTGGAAGAATATTGTACGCGGTGACATAATCACCATGCAACATCCTTATAGCGTTTGCCTTGGCCATCCACACCTTTCCATACTTGACCTTGTACCGAATCGTTTGAAGACCGAACTCATGAGGAACTTCACCTTCACGGTTGGATCATGGGATATCTCATTCAACAATTTGTAGCCTAGATACTCGGACGTGAGTTGGCGGTGTCCCTTGCTTCGGTCCGCTTTGTCCGGCGGTATGCACTCGTGGGTGGCCACACAACTCTTCACCTCCCATTGCCCGGTTTCCTTCATCTTTCTTCCACGGACCTTCCATGGGCAACCTTCTTTGTCACATTGATGGCTTAGCGCCCTTTTGGGTTGGAATGACCAACAACGAACAACCTATGGTTCCGAATGGCGTAGTCACTCAACCATATCTTGAACTCTTGCAAACAACCAAACTTTATCCCTTTATTCAAATGAGCATTCTCGTCCTCACCTGGTGGCCTTGGATCACCCATCCTCGGGCAAGTTGATGGTTCGACCAAGCACAACCTCATGCCACCATCAACAACGGCCTTGTCGGCAAGATTAAGATCACGAAACAAAGAGGGTCCTCTTTCCTTGCCATTGACCTTCTTGTAGACTTGATTTTCTTGCGCCGTGAATCCATCCTCATCCAATTCTTCTGGTGTACCCTCATCATCTGACTCATACCTACACATACGACTATAAGGGAGGTTACGGTCCATGTCTTGTTGACAATGACGTCCAAGTCACCAATGGGATTGTAATGAATCTCTTCTTGTTCCGCATACACATCATCTTGAGCAATAGCATCTTCATCAACATGAGCAATGACATCTTCATCAACATGAACAATTGCATGTTCATCAACATGAGCAATGGCCTCATCTCCAAAATGATCGTCACCTAGAAGAACTATGGCTCTAGCATTGATGTCCACTTCATTTGGTTGGCTACTTGGTCGTTGGCTACCCGCATTGTGGTCATAGACCACGACACCATCATGTATTGGGGAGGACACATTCCGGTTCAAGTCGAGTAGTAGCCGAGGAACTTCAACCTTTGTGGCCAATAACTCAAGTGACTTGTCTTGCGATCCCTCAACTTTATCCTTATACACATCCCAATGCAATTGAAAGGTGATGGGCATTTAAACCTATAAGGTTCTGGGACAACTCGTGCCCACGGAGCTCCCCCGATGTCATGTATTCCCTGCCGTTCGATGCTGTAAGAGCAAAGCTAATAGAAGAGTCGGCTGCCGGCTCTATAGCACTGCCAGGTCTGCTATATAGCCTGCTTATATAATAAACTGGCTGTAGATTAGCTATAGTATTTAATGCTTGCATCAAGAAAGATGCAGAGAAAGGCATACTGATTGGCTGGCGCTTGCCTTTAGTCATTGTGCGGGCTGCATGTTGGCTCGATTCCATCGGAGCTTGTGCTATCGCTAGCGATTGACGAAGCGCCGGCGCCCATCTCACTTTTACTTTCTCTCTCCTCTAGTTAAGGTTTTGCTGATGTAGAACATCTTATAATAGCCAGTTGACTAGGACTGATGTGGAACATCTTATACTTGCTCTAAGTCTGGTCTTTTAACTTCCTTCGAGGCGTTGGATGTTCAATTGTATTGCTGCTCGTTTTTACTGCGGTATGACTTGGCATGGCCAATGACCGGTGGGCTCTTGCCGCGCACGCGTTGGCTGGGCTGATTCGAGGTGCAGGTTCGTCCTCTCCCCAGCCGCCGCGTGCGCGTCGTGCAGTCTGCGGGAGCGTGGGGCAGGCCTCGCCCATTCCCCTCGCCCGCACGCCCGCACCCCTCCCTCCCTGCTCTATCCCTCTCCCTGCTCAGCCACCATTGGTGGAAAACCTTAGCCCAGTCTCGCAATCAAGCAGCCGCCGCGCCTCTCCCTCCTCCCTCCCTCACCTCAGCCGTGACCCAGGGCTTCGCTGTCTCTTTTGATGAGATCCACCGCCTCCCGAGGTCCTCATCTGCCCCGGGTTGCTACAAAGCCCCAGGAGGAGAAGAGACCTCGTCGCGAGGAAGGTGCGAAGGAGGAGCTCAACCAAGGCGTCGTCGCTCGGAGGAGGGGAGCAGCGGATGCGAGCCAGGAGGCGGATTGGCTCAGTCCAGCCATGGAGCTGCCGCTGCGGACTCCCCGCTGGCCTCCTTCGTCTTCATATCTTCTACTCCCTGCCGATTTCGTGTTCTTCTTTTAGTTTCCTTCATACGCTGGTTGATTATC
Organism: Triticum aestivum; assembly: GCF_018294505.1. Taxonomy (NCBI): domain Eukaryota; kingdom Viridiplantae; phylum Streptophyta; class Magnoliopsida; order Poales; family Poaceae; genus Triticum; species Triticum aestivum. The sequence goes on along the minus strand of NC_057795.1, from coordinate 431,239,599 downwards.
TTGTCGTCCTCTCCTGCGTCCACCGATGCACCGTTCTGCCTTTGGCAATTAGTTGAGGTGACACCCTGCTCCATTTTCTTGCCTGCAAGATGTTTGATGAAATGCGTATTTTCTAACCTTACTTTTTTGCGTTCAGTTCATTTTGCTTGATGTCGTATCATCCGTCTTTCCTGATTTCCTAGCCTGCTTCTCCTTTTCTAGGTCGGGTAAATGGACTCTTCTTTTGCTTGTTTGTGGATGACTTTTCTTTTACCTGTCTGTGCACCGTTCCACCTGTTGCCTTTGCTCTGACTACTTCATCTCTGTTTATTTAGCAGGTTCTAGGATCCCCTGTGTTGCTGCATCTTGATCTACTGCTTTGATGTAACTCTGTTCTGCTGCTCGAGGTTTGCTTCCTTTCTTTCTAGCTACATGCATGTTTTCCTTTTGCTGAAGGAAATAGTTTGTTATATTGATTAGTAGTATCTCTATGTTTATAAATACATACTAGGAACGCGTTCTTTAGTGTGGCTTTCTCTTTTCTATGCAAGAAGTGTGCCATATCTAATCTGACAACCATCTTATTTTGTTGTTCTAAATAATTGCTGCAGGATGGAGCAGCAGGCATAGAAGAAATCTAGAGCCAATTTCTCTTGGCTGTGGCATCTTCCGCTGACAGTAACTCTACACAACAGCCTGCTAAGGTTGATTCTTGCAAAAAAAAAAAACACCCATAAGTCTTGCATCGTTCATGAAAAATATATGGTCAATTTCCTTTATAAATGTTGTGCTTAAAAATACCTTAATTAAGTCCATCAACGGTGAGTTATGTTTTACAAACATACTTAGGTTACCTCCTTCTTTATCATTGGTTTTTCTATTTTCAGTCCTATGGCCTGTATTTTTGTAGTGAGCGTCTTTTACGTTTTGTTACCAAACTTAATCAATTAGCATGCCTATTTCTCCGCATTGGACAACCTTTCTTATAACTGTAAAGAATATAGTTTGAAGATAATCTGCCAATACTTCTGTCTTGGATATAAAATGATTAGGCAATTCTACATTGTCTTAAATTTCCCTGAACTGAAAAAAGAACTGATCTACTTCCTACCTGTGCTACTAAACGTAAAACTGAAAAAACTTTTACTGCCATTTTGTTGGTACTTTCCAGTTGAGCCTTGGTGCAGTGGTAAAGCTGCTGCCTTGTGACTATGAGGTCATGGGTTCAAGTCCTGGAAACAGCCTCTTACAGAAATGTAGGGAAAGGCTGCGTACTATAGACCCAAAGTGGTCGGACCCTTCCCCGGACCCTGCGCAAGCGGGAGCTACATGCACCGGGCCGCCCTTTTTTCTTTCCAGTTTCCATAATGAACTTGGAAGGGGAGCCTTGGCGCAGTGGTAAAGCTGCTGCCTTGTGACCATGAGGTCACGGGTTCAAGTCCTGGAAGCAGCCTCTTGCAGAAATGTAGGGAAAGGCTGCGTACAATAGACCCAAAGTGGTCGGACCCTATGTTTTTAAGGCGGTAAGGCGAGGCGAGGCGCTGGGGGGGCGCCTCACTGCCTAAGCGCTGAGGCATAAGGCGAGGCGACGCCTTAGAGACTTGTAAGCAACAGAATTAAGTAGAATTTGGTAGGCATTAAGCAACTAGGCATACAGCCATACACACCTTGCAACTGATTGTTGTAGAGCCCCCATCCTCTTTGCACTTGCTTTTCTCCCCAACAGAATTCTGCATCAACATGAAGTCATGAACAAATATGTTAGAATAATGTATCACTTACCAGTGCACATTCCACAAAAAATAGAAATAAAAGTGAGGCAGCGAACAAAAGTGGAAAGAAAGATAGCAAGTATGAGTGCAACTGCAATCTGCAATGCATGGCATATTACATAACCATTAACCAATTCAAATGACACAAGTCCAGTAGTCCACATAAGACAAACAGAATAATAGATAATTCCAGCATAGCAAAAGGGATAAAGGTGGCCAGCTCAGCTCTCTCATGTCTCTCCACTCTCAAAGTCTCAATCAAAAGTCATCATCATCAAACTCATTGGCATTGGTGTTGTCTTCACCATCTTGGTCAACATTAGTTGGCTCTTGATCGTCATTGCTCACATCATCATCATCCTCAACGTAGTCTGAATCCTCCCCCTCCGCATTGGGCATACTGTTGCTCTTGCTTGTTGTTGCTGTACTGCAGAGGAGGAGGAGCTGCTGGACAGGAGGATGAGGAGGAGCTGCTGGACAGGAGGAAGAGGAGGAGGAGCTGCTGGACAGGAGGAAGAGGAGGAGCTGCTGGAGAGGAGGAACCGTTGGAGAGGAGGGGGAGGAGCTGCTGGAGAGGAGGAGGAACCAGATCTGCTGGAGAGGAGCCACTGAAGAGAAGGAGGGGGAGGAGTGTGTGGATTGGGGGCTGTTTCTCTCTCTCTCTTTCTCCCCTCTTACCTGTTGGCGCCAACATGATTCCAGTTTCCCGCCAAAACTCTGTTTCCCGCCTAAAACAGCTCCCCTGCCTGCCTGGCAAGCTAAGGCGTCCAAAATGGACTAAGGCAACGCCTCGGACGCCTAGGCAGACGCCTCGGACGCCTTATAGCTTAAGGCGGACGCCTTAGACACCCACCTAAGGCGAGGTGGACGCCTTGCCCTCGCAGGGCGCCCTGACGCCTAAGCGTCGCCTAGGCGACGCCTTAGGGACGCCTTGAAAACAGAGGTCGGACCCTTCCCCAGACCCTGCGCAAGCGGGAGCTACATGCACTGGGGCTGCCCCCCCCCCCCCCCCCCCCCCTTCCATAATGAACTTGGTTTCTGTTTACACACATGTACGGCTACATTATCCTATACATGTCTGAACTAAGTGAGAGGGTATTGACATTTTGTCTCCCCGTCAGTTAGGATGGAAGCTTATAGGCTTAGATCATTTCTCTTGCACTGGTTCTCACCAGTGAGATTGCAGATGTGGTATATTCTATATTGAGAATACCAGTGTAATTTACTGGTCCAAAAGCTCCATTTCTTAATATGTTTTTGGAGAACCAGTAATGTGTTTCTTCTTCCCAGTCTATCTCACTGTAGAAAATGTACGACATGCCTGGCAGACATATCTATCAGATATGCTTTTGGAACTGAACTTTTCCCAGTCTGTAGTTCTATTTTTTCTAGCTCAACATCATGTTTATCGTTCTACCAATTTAGTTGTGAAGAACATGTGTTAGCCCCAAAGCATCAATAAGCTGTGCACATTGTGGTACATTGACAGTGTGATCAACCATTGTACATATGGTCATGCTACAGCTAAAGGAAAAGATATTTAAACTTTTTTGGGGAGTCATATATGAAAAGTACATTTGTTTCCATCGAGCTTATTTACTAAGAAAAGGTTACCACTATTTCCTTACTAATAAACCTCCTACATATTCTTAAAGTTCGGTCTCTTGCTCTCTTTGCTTATGAATCAGACACTTTCCCTTTCTTTAGTACTTCCACAGTTCCACTTGGCTTTGACCTCATCCTTTGAAGGTGTGTGTAGGTAGGTAAGAGTGATGATAATGTTACTTAAAGGAGATTTCACAAAGAGATTTACAGCTACCAGTACCCAGCAATGCTTCAACCTTATTTGTATGCCCTTGTATGTTTACCTCTTAATTACTTTTACCCTTCAGTTATTATGATCACATACTTGGTTTTAGATTGTCTACTTACAATAAGGAGAATAGAAGCATTTGCATCCACCTAGTACTTTTGCCTGTCATGCTTAGCAAGAATTCAAAATAGCGACCTTTGGATATCAATTGCATGTATATCTTACAAATTTACATTGCAACAAATGATTTTGATATAGTACTTCGCTACTGCCTACATGTGATTCCATTTGATTTCACTTTGATTTTGTTTTTCCGCAGATCGTTTCTAGGTGGTTGCTGATGAATCATGTAAGGATGGCGCATAGTTCACCAGAGGGAAAAGACCGAACTACGATAACCAAATCAAACAGATGAGAAGGTACAAATTTCTGAAGCATACACATCAGAATACAGAGGAGAATTACGCCTCTGTTTAATATTATGTGTTCTGCTTGATATCTTGTTTACGGACTCTGTAAGTGTGCCTTTCTTTGGCAACCTTGTGCATTGGTTGTCAGATTGCCGTTGTTTGTGATCTGGTAATAGTTTTCCTGGTGTTACTTAATTATCCCCTGGTATATTCTGTTGTCTCCATACATGTTAATCTGATAACATATACAAAGGCTGTATAGGTAATGGCATAGCAGATTTTAGTTTCATGATCTTACTTAAATGTAGTTCTGGCGATAGATAGCTTGACACTATCCGTCATGTGTGTCCCTGCTTCCTTCTGTTTTGCAGGTCCAATTGTCGTTGCCTTCACTTGCTTTGTCGTTTACCGATCTGTCAGCTCGCCGGTTCCCTGACTTGCTGTCAAGGTTTGTGTTCTGTGCCTCCATTTTCTGTTTTCTTTCTTTTTGTTTCTCTATATTACTTACTGTTTTATTCTGCTACCTGACCGGGTGTTGCGTGCGTGCGTTATTTGTTTGTTTCGATTTCTTATGCTGCTTATTTCATTTATACCGCTTCCTGTGCTAGGATGTGCCTTGCTATGTCTTTTGTGATCCCAATTTTTTAGACCCTGGCGGCGCAGTTTTGTTTGCCCGCTCTTTCATGCGTGTGTGAGATTATTGACGATGGGGTTGTGCTTGTTGGGGTGGAGCGAAAGCAGTTTCTCCCTGCCGCCAGATAGGATGTTCTTCTAGGCAACTGGCGGTACGGGGGCACTGTCCGCCTATGAACAGGCTGCTTTGCAGGCTATAAATTCTTACAGGGACGATGTAAATCATGTTGTTGTTGATTAGGACGATTCATATACAACTTGGGTCTATATTTCTATTAGCCTGATTAGGGGGGAGAGAGAGAGAGGCAGGGAGGTGCCTAGGACGAGTAGGAAGGCTCTGGGCAAAATTTTGCCGATCCTGTGTGTGTTCTGTTTTGCCCAGTTAAACATGTACACTTCATGTCATATAGCATAATAATAGCAGATGATAAACTATCGTTGTCATATCATTGAACTTGATATCTGTTTGAACTAGACAGATAATTTTGACAAGATTTTATCCTGGTGTAAACATGCTGTCATAGTGTCAACATAATAATAATAGAAAAACCTTTTCAAAATTCAACATTATATAATATAAACAGTTCCTCGCCATGGTAGCTGTTGTAAGTTCTAATCTCATGTTGAACCCACGGTTCTCAACTTTTCTTCATTTTTCTTAGAAACTTAAACAGTGATACTCTTTGTTGTAATTTAAAAAGGTTGGAAAGGTTGAAAATTTCTATTTCGAGGAATGGCGACACCAATTTCTGAGTGGAACTATTTGTTGTATGCTTACAATTAAATATCATATTAGATTTTTGTTTTTCTTGGAACTATTGACATGTAGTGGAGGCTGCATTTGATTTGCTGGTGTGTCAAGCACATAAATAATTGGTTTCGCCTTTTTCACAAACCAAGCTTAGTCACATAACTAACTTTAGTGTATCCCTCAATGCACATGGGTCGCTCTCTATCCTTTTTAGCGTAGATAAGTATGGCAATTATACTTGAGGTTGCGGCTCTGCTGCAGATATGCCCATTGCCATCGAGCCTTTCTATCTATATGTTTCTAGAGTATTTCGTTTTTGTACTATACGCTTGACAAAATGATTCCCTTATAAGCTGCGATAAGGTGTTTGTAGTTGGTATTTGTACTACAAGCTCAATTTTTTGGTTCATCTCATCTCTGGTTATTTTTCCTTTTTTGTATTTATGTAGCATATTATCATTAGCTTATAAAACCTCTTGTGTTTCTTGTTTCCAACCATTACTCTTTGGCAGGGAAGACTATATTATAACGCTATAAGATTATCAGGAAAAGATTCAGAGCTTTTGCTGAACCCAGATTGCCACACACACGATGCAAAATTAACCAGGACCTTGAAATATGGATGAAGGTGTTTATTATGTGCTAGAAATCAAATATGAAAATGTTTAGATAATGTTTGTGAAAGTGTGTATACTGAACAAGCATCCTGATTGATGTGTTTTTCTGTTGTTCCTTGATGTGCCCTCATGCAGCTGTGCCCATATATACTGATTGTTATACTTGTGCGAATTGCAGGAGAGGGGAGAGACATGTGTTTGGATTCTGGGTCTTTACTTAATTTGTTGCAGAAAATTGGTCAATAGATCTCATTTATGGATGAGGTTGTGGCGGTAGTTCTCGGGTGCAGTCTCTATCTTGATAAAGCCTTCTATCAGGGCGCATTAGATGCTGAAGAATAGTAAACATTTGGGGTTTCTGTGGCGTTCAACATTCAGCGTTTATGTACTGTGTACATGCACGGCCATGCACCACCAGTTCAGTAACTAGATGGCCTTTTCTACTGTACTGGTTCTGCTAAACTTCACATGCTAACTTCTTTGAAAAGGGCCAACAGCGTGTGCCACATGTAAATAGTCCATGTTACAAAGAACAGAACCAGAAGTGTGGGGATGATGTATTAATGGTCGGTCAGGGAATTCAGTCTCGATGAGCTTAACTAATGACATATGTGAGTTGAGCCTGAGGTCATTTTCAAAGTAACAGAAGTATTTTACTTTCCTTTTCATGTCGGTGGTTGACAGAACTTATATGTTTTATCAGATTATCAGAGGACAACAATCATATAAAAGTTATAATCAATCAAAACACTTCTATGAAGCATGTAGTAGACAAATAGTGCTACTGAGAGTGGATTTTTTTTTAAACCACAAAGAGTTTACTCTCAAAGCTACGTGGTCTTCAATGGGATTCTATACTAACAAATTAAAGTGAGCAGGTACCTGCTTGCCCACAACTAAACCAACTAAAATCCATCTTTGATGGCGCAACAGGAGATTACTTAAAAATACATATATTTTCAATGCGACATGGTCTTCATTGGTATTCTATACTACCAAATTAAAATGTGTAGGACCCGCTTGCCCACAACGAAATCAACTGGCACATATGGATTCAAGGGCCAAGCTAAACCAGCTAATTAATCATAGGTTTAATTTCATATAGGATTTTCTACTACCAAACTACAATGAGTATATACATCGTCTGTCCTTACTAAAGAAAACTATTTTCATCATAAACATGGGTTTAGCGGGTCTCTGCGCCATTTGGCGCAACGGGTCAACTAGTACTCTTTAATCGGGGCTTTAGTCACATTCCCACATCATACCTCCCAATAAGCTTCACACCATCACTTAGGTTAATCCAATTGAGGACGATTCTCACTTTCACGACAATATCATCATAGCTCGGGCTTGTGTCAAAAACCATGGCCTCCTCCCCTTCATCGGCATTTCCATTCATGAAAGTCGCCTTGTCCAAATAATGCACATTCACTAGTTTATCCATCTCAAAATAATGGAACAAAATTGAGTCATCCATGGACCGGCCATTTCATATGGATGAACTATCTAAAATATGCATACTTTGAATCAAACAATTAGTATACCTTAATCATAGCATTAACCCTAACCCCTAACCCTTCCCTAACTAAACCACTGCCCCTAACACTTAAGCTAGCTTGCCACAACCAGGCTTGACACAAAATACTTAGGCAAACCATAAATGCATCATAAATGCACAATAAATGCAAAACTAGAGCAAGAACTAGGGTTTGCAAAACTAGTTGATTGATGAGCATGCATGCGTGGGCCATGCAACGTACAGGAGGAGGCGATACTATTAAAAAAAGGTGACTGGCCCGAAATTAGAATTCAGCATGATCAGTAGCCGGTCCCACATGAGCGGGTTCGCTGGAAAGGAATGGCTGCTCGTCCTCAGCTCCCTGCCGCCGGTGTGCTGGATACGCGCAGGTCGTCGCCGGCCGGCGCCGGCGGTGGGCTCCGACGGCCTGACGGCATTCGCGCTGCACGTTGGGCACACACTACACACGTGACCATACAATGGAGGCCTCAGGCCTCGACCAGTGGGCGCGGCCGGTGGATACCCTGTTCCGGCAAGGCCGCAACGTGCTCGTCTCGCCGGTGTTCTAGCCGGGCGCCACCACCGTGACGCCTACTTCCCGGCGGGTGCCAGCTTCCGAGCTTGTCTCCGCGGGGACCGGCTAGCGCGTCACGCTCCCAGCACCGGCCGGCACGGGGAACGTGCACGTGGCCGGCGGCACCGTCTTTCTGCTGCAGCTGAGCCCGCTGATCTGATGACGACGTGACGTGCGCCAGACCGCGTTTCACCTTGGCACGCACAACATGCACAGGCGCGGCTGCGGAGCAGCATACCGCATGCACAAGCGGCGGTCCAGCTCGGCCACGCGAGCGGCGCAGCCCGCGCGGGGACATGGAGTAGCACGCGGCATGCACAGGCGGCGGCCAGCTCGGCAAAGCGAGCGGCACAGCATGGGGGCGAGGCCGGAGAGGATGCACATGCACGGGCATAGCTCGTGATGCAGTACAAGGGCAGGGCGCGGTGGACGCCGCCGACCTTGGAGACGCGGGCGGCGCGCTCGAACTGGACCTCGCCGCCGGCGTCCGGTACCCTTGGCAGTTTCCGGTTGCCGCCGCGTTGACCCGCATCGAGTCGCCGTGGCCGCGGGCGGTGCGCTCGAACTGGACCAAAGCTAGCAAGCCGCCACGCAAGCAGGTTGATTGATGAACAGTAGACTAGCAATACGTGCGTCTCGTCTCGTCTACTCGGCGGCGGTGGCGTCCCACGGGAGGACCTGGTACTCCTCGCGGGTGAGGAGGTCGACGTCAGCGCTATCGGCGTCTTTGCCTCCGCCTCATCGTGCTACTCCTGCTGTCGGCCACGGGTGCGGCGCCTCGTCGGAGGCATCCGAGCTGTCGCTGGGCACTAGCGGCACCAAAGCCAGGATCCAGCAGGCCAGCAACCAACTTTGATTCAGCAGTTTGGTCGTTAACAAGCGGTACAAGCTCCAGATCCAATGTACATGTTTGATGGCTCAGGTCCGAGTCTTCAAAAAAAGCTATGGGACTGCACATTATTAGACCTATTCTTCTCATCAAGCAACTCAAGATCTATGTAGTTATGCTTCAAGACTATCAAAAAGATGATAGGTTTAGTAGCAAAATCAGCTAATTACTTTGAATGAGGACATGAATTGTAGAGTTCTTGTTTTACCAACCAAAGGCGGTCAAATCTCTTGCCTTCAAGATCAACCATATACCGCCCCCATACTAAAAGACATTAACCGTATAGCTAACAAATGATGATCAGTGCATACCTACCCTTCAAAGCCTTTGTTTTCAAACATATATAAAAAAGTCCATATCAGATCTAGGGTAATCAAACAGAGTTGTGCAACAATTATCATATATCTGAACATCTTGACATGGAAACTGATAGCGTGAACATCTCACATCAATCTGCAACAACCTTTCTTATAACATACACAACATATATAGCAGTGCTAGAAACAATATGAGATGATAAAGGTGTTAACCGGTTGCACAAGGAATCTGCGGTGATGACAAGTTCACAGTCGGTAGTCAAGACAGTGGATAGATCAGGTTATCTACTTGATGGTAATATAGGCTGTTCTCACAAGGGGTTAAAAAATTGTATGAAAACTGCATCCATGTGAATATATGCAAAGAATACACCACCTGATTTTGTTCATTCACCTAGTGGGCTAATGAACAATATTTCTCCAGCATCAAAGGTAAAGCAGCTAGTTTAACCTGCAACACTTTGCAAGTGCGAAGCTAAATGGAGTACTGCAAGACGAACTAGCAGCAGTACATCCATGCACGCAGTAAGAACGTAATGACGCTGCAAATTCGCTTATAAAAGCGGGACTACTTGTATTAGACTTTCATTGATTCAACTGTAGAAAGCAAACTCATGACCCCTAACAGAAATTTGATCAAACTCACAAGGGTCTTAAATATAAGATCCTAGATTTGCACGAGATACATGGCTAAACATCTTAGAAACAAGATGATAAAGGACATGGAAATTGACCTGCACCTTAACAGTCGAAATCATGTACATACCAAACTTATATAAAGCAGAATCAAAGTGTTGAATGAACACTCATGTGCATGATCAAACAAAAGCATTGAACTAAGATAAGAAGAAGCATATATTTGGAAGTTGACCTTCAATGTAAGAAGGATCGACAGTGCTTCAAACAACGTGACAAACAGAAAATTGCATTCAACGAAATATGTCAGAATGATCATTTTCAACTGTAAAAAAAGGAGTACTTCCACCTCCAGTCATTCAGCTGTAATAAGCAAACTCAAAACAGCTAAATAGAAACTTGATAACATTCAACCCATTGACAAATTAATAGGTCACTCCAATCAACATTGTTGTAACAGCAAAGATAAAGCAGAGTTTGGAGATCTTCTGCCCAGGCATCAGGGGGTACAAGACCAAACAAACTGATGAACCATGAATAGATTGATCACTTGAAGAACGGGAAGATGCTGTAACTGCGGTAAAGTGAACCATGAATAGATTGATCACTTGAAGAACGGGAAAATGCTGCAACTGCGGTAAAGGGCGTCGAGGCGGGTAGGCTTGAACGTGGGTCGCAGGCGAGCAATCTCGGTAGTGGCACGCGTAGTCAGATCATACCGGAGGAGAGTTTTACCATAGGCGATCAGCAAGAAACTCTCAAACGTACCAGAGTAATCGATCCAGGTCCCCTGCCACACCCCCCGATGCACGGAGCGCCACTCCGCGGCGGTCTGCCCGTCTCCGGTCTGCCTGGGGGCGCCTCCATCGAGGTCCCACACGCCAAGACTTCCCTCCACCCTGTTCATCATGGTCACGATGTCGACGGCCATCAGCCTCAGACGCCCATCTGCATACCCGATCGACATGGAAGCTTCGACGCGGTGACTCGCCCCGTCGATCTTGCCTGGTACGCGCAGCACGGAGATGTGCCCGTCGAAGACATTGTAGTAGAGGACACGGCTCCGTGTCTCGCTGAGCCAGTAGAAACCGTCGGAGGCGAACACACCTGGGGACGCGATGCAGCGGGAGCGGGCGTCTTTGCCTTGGTAGCTGGTGGAGCCGCCGAGGCAGCGAGCGGCGCCAGAGGCAGGCACCACCCTCGTGGCCCAGGTCCCGGTCGTGGATGTGAAGACGCTGGCCAACACCTTGCGCCCCTTGAACTTGGACAGAGCAACAACGGTGAACCTGAGGCGGCCCGTGGCCGCGTCGACCTCGTAGTGGAAGCCACAGTTGGCGCTCTGAAGCATGCCCCTGGCGGGCGAGGCGGTTTCGTCGTTGGACGGCTGGCTTGGTGGAGGAAGCTGGAGCCATCGATTCGCCGCCGGGTAGCAGACGTAGTATGAGGTGCGGCTGCGCCCGAGAAGAAGCGAGGAGTGGGAGGCAACGATGGAGATGCCTAGCTTGGGGGCGGTCTTCTCGAAGAAGATGACATACGGTGGAGGGGAGGCGGCGTCGACGGGCAACTGGGCGCACGGGTTGCCGAGGACGCTGGCGACAGGACGGAGTAAGTCGGGCTCGTCGGTGGCTTCGGTTCCTCCGATTTCGGGGAAGGTCCACTTGACGGCGATGGGGAGGTTGAGATGGAGATGGACGGGGCCATCAGCGGGGTTGATGGGTTCGACGGGGATGAGGGTGAGGTGGACGTAGCCGTTTTCCACCTTCCGGCGCGGCTGCAGGATGATGGTGGCTGGCTCATCATGGGGGAGGGGGGGAGGCGGAGGGGAGAGATGGCGCGAGAGGAAGGGTGGCTGTAAAACCAGGTCGCGCCATGCCTGCCACTGCGGGCAGACGGCGGCGGCGCGGTAGGTGTCCTCCGTGGCAGGGAGCCGCAGGAGGATCTCGGTCACGAGCCCGCCCTCGAGGAACGGCGGCTGGAACTTGTCGGGGACGGCGTCCGCTATGGCCGCCATCTGCGCTCTCTCTCTCTATCTCTCTCTCTCTCTCTCTCTCTCTCTCTCTCTCTCTCTCTCTCTCTCTCTCTCTCTCTCTCTCTCTCTCTCTCTCTCTCTCTCTCTCTCTCTCTCTCTCTCTCTCTCTCTCTCTCTCTCTCTCTCTCTCTCTCTCTCTCTCTCTCTCTCTCTCTCTCTCTCTCTCTCTCTCTCTCTCTCTCTCTCTCTCTCTCTCTCTCTCTCTCTCTCTCTCTCTCTCTCTCTCTCTCTCTCTCGCTCGCTCGCTCGCTCGTTGAATGTGGCTGATGTATGGCGTGGTTTGTTGGCTTACCTCTGCAGTACCTTTGCTTTATCAAGAGAAAGCTAAAGCCGGAACCTCTGAAAACATCTTGACCGCTCATTTGAATTTACATGGCTCAGATGCATTCTTTCTTTCTTTCTTCTTTTGCAAGAAGATACGTTTGAGCTGTTTCCAGTAGATAGTTACATATGGTAATTCGGCGCTTCTGAGCAGTTAAAAAGTGAATAGGAAAGAAACATATCTTCTCTAAAAGAAATAGAAATAGACAGAAAAGATTAACTTTATTTTTAATTATCTTGAAGGCTCTAAAGCTGCAGTACAACCCCAGCCTAATTTACTTGTGGCCCATAGACGGTTGTGTGTTTCTGTTACAGTACAACTTTTGTTTTTCTTCCAGGCATGTTTTCGATTACAAGGTACACAGGTAACATTTCGTAGAAAAAAAGGTACACAGGCAAAGCTAATTGGTTGCCAACTGCATTCCTTCAGATGAACGGATCCATGCTGCACTACGAAATTGCATAGGGGCTAGGGGTAAAGCAACTGTGAAAGTTTATTCCTCCTGTAAATGATATTGTGTCTGAAAATATTTAGCGAACGACAAATTTTTAGGCATGACAAATCAAACGCTTTTAATGGTAAATTGTGTTTGCCGAGGATGATAAGTTTCGTTGGTGAGCATGGCCATCTCACTTAATTTTTCTGCCAGAAAATTGCCGTGCTCGTCAAAATTTGTCATCCTCGGTAAACACAATTTGCTTAAGAATGTTTGATTTGTCATGGCTAAAAATCTAACAATTTTAGCATGTTCGATGACATTTTACTACTAGAGGCATCGTTCCTTTACACACTAACTAGTAGATTCGATACATGTTATGAACTCGATAACCGCCAATATGGAGGCATGCTGGAAAGCAGATGTTCCATATGTACCCTACCCTTCAAGAATTATGCAATGTGTTGCATCCTCTACATTTGTAGACTTGATGCGTTGTTTGGGACCATGGGGTGATAAGGACATCTTCAAAAACATTGCAATAGAAAGATTTGTAGTGGGCCTTCACAACGACCTATGGTAAGCCAGTGTGTTTTACTTACTGTAAAATGTGATGCGTATGAAATGCTTTCTTGGCTTGTGCCATCAACGTGTAATCCTATAGAATTACATATTGTTCAGTTGCCTGCTTTCTTGTATTGCTTGATCCAAATGCTTGTTTGTCACTTGTCATGCCATAACAGATGTAAGGAAATTCCCTGCCTTAAGTGTTTTAGTGTCGATGACAATGCAATTTGCGGACTAACCGTGTGCCTAAGCTACACATGAATACCTTAAGTGGCATAGGACGGTTGGACACCCTTCCGGGCGGAAAAGATCGAAGACGGCATTTTCGATGCTTTTTTTCTTTGGTTGTAGGAATCCATACTATTAAGAGCGGGTCCACATCGGAAGGTACTGGGTGAATCAATACATGTACACACTCATATTGCACCCACATATATATCCTTCTGTTTTGAGGAGAGAGCCCCATTTCTACCAAGTATTGTTTTTCCCACAAAAGCGGTTGTACCGCTTGGTGGTGTGGTTGTATCAGTCTGGCCGTTGCTTCCGGAGCAAGCGATGGCACCGCTGTCTTCTGGTGGTACGCCGTTGTACTGCCAGGGACTTAGCCACCCCTGGATCGCTACCAAGCGGTTCATCCAGTTCGTGTACCGCCCCAACCACCGGAGTCGGGTGACTCCGTTCTGGTGGGTGATATGTCCATTTTGCATCATGCTTTTATATTGATATTTATTGCATTATGTACTGTTATTACACATTATGATACAATACTTATGCCTTTTCTCTCTTATTTTACAAGGTTTACACAAAGAGGGAGAATGCCGACAGCTGGAATTCTGGACCGGAAAGGAGCAAATCTGAGAGACCTATTCTGCACAACTCCAAAAGTCCTGAAAATTTATGAAGAATTATTTTGGAATATATTAAAAATATTGGGCAAAGAAAATACCAGAGGGGACCCACCAGGAGGCCACAAGCCTGGGGGGTGCGCCCTACCCCCTTGGGCGCGCCCCTGTGATTTGTGGGCCCCCTGTCAGGTCTCAGGTGCCCATCTTCTGCTATATGGAGGGTTTTGACCTGGAAAAAAAATCAGAAGAGAGCTTTCGGGACGAAGCGCTGCCGTCTCGAGGCGGAACCTGGGCAGAAGCAATCTAGGGCTCCGGCAGAGCTGTTCTGCTGGGAAAATATCCCTCCCGGAGGGTGAAATCGAAGCCAGCACCATCAAGAGGGGGTCAATCTCCATCATCATCTTCACCAGCACCATCTCCTCTCAAACCCTAGTTCATCTCTTATATCCAATCTTTGTCTCAAAACCTCAGATTAGTACCTGTCGGTTGCTAGTAGTGTTAATTACTCCTTGTAGTTGATGCTAGTTGGTTTAATCGGTGGAAGATCATATGTTCAGATCCTTAATGCTATTCAATACCCCTCTGATTATGCACATGAATATGCTTTGTGAGTAGTTACATTTGTTCCTGAGGACTTGGGAGAAGTCTTGTTATAAGTACTCATGTGAATTTGGTATTCATTCGATATTTTGATGAGATGTTTGTTGTCTCTCCTCTAGTGGTGTTATGTGAACATCGACTACATGACACTTCACCATGATTTGGGCCTAGAGGAAGGCATTGGGAAGTAATAAGTAGATGATGGGTTTCTAGAGTGACATGAGCTTAAACCCTAGTTTATGCGTTGCTTCGTAAGGGGCTGATTTGGATCCACATGTTTCATACTATGGTTAGATTTATCTTAATTCTTTTTTCGTAGTGGCAGATGCTTGCGAGAGGGGTTAATCATAAGTGGGAGACTTGCGCAAGTAAGGACAACACCCAAGCACCGGTCTACCCACATATCAAATTATTATAGTAATGAACGCGAATCATATGAGCATGATGAAAACTAACTTGACAACAATTCCCATGTGTCCTCGGGAGCGCTTTGCTTTATATAAGAGTTCGTCCAGGCTTGTCCTTTGCTACAAAAAGGATTGGGCCACCTTGTTGCACCTTAGTTACTTTTGTTACTTGTTACCCATTACGAATTATCTTATCACACAACTATCTGTTAACAATAATTTCAGTGCTTGCAGAGAATACCTTGCTGGAAACCACTTGTCATTTCCTTCTGCTCCCCGTTGGGTTCGACACTCTTACTTATCAGAGAGACTACGATAGATCACCTATACTTGTGGGTCATCAAGACTCTTTTCTGGCGCCGTTGCCGGAGAGTGAAGGGCCTTTGGTGAGTGGAATTTGGTAAGGAAACATTTATATTACGTGCTGAAATTTACTGTCACTTGTCACTATGGAAAATAATCCTTTGAGGGGCTTGTTCGGGGTATCTTCACCTCGACCGGTAGAGCAAGAAGTTTCTCCTCAACCTACTGAACCTACTGAAAATATTTATTATGAAATTCCTTTGGGTATGATAGAGAGACTGCTGGCTAATCGTTTTGCAGGAGATGGAATATTACATCCTGATATGCATCTAATCTATGTAGATGAAGTTTGTGGATTATTTAAGCTTGCAGGTTTGCCCGAGGATGATGTCAATAAGAAGGTCTTCCATTTATCTTTGAAGGGAAATGCATTGACATGGTATGGGCTATGTGATGATGTTGGATCTTGGAACTACAACCGATTGAAATTGGAATTTCATCAGAAGTTTTATCCTATGCATTTGGTTCATCACGATCGGAATTATATATATATAATTTTCGGCCTCGTGAAGGAGAAAGTATCGCTCAAGCTTGGGGGAGGCTTAAGTCAAAGTTATATTCATACCCCAACCATGAGCTCTCAAGAGAAATTATTATCCAGAATTTTTATGCTCGACTTTCTCGTAATGATCAATCCATGCTCGATACTTCTTGTACTAGTTCTTTTATGAATAAGACTATTGAATTCAAATAGGATTTATTAGAAAGAATTAAACACAACTCTGAAGATTGGGAACTCGAGAAGGTAATGAGTCAGGTATAAACCTTAAATTTGATTGTGTTAAATCTTTCATGGATACCGATGTTTTTCGTGAATTTAGCACTAAATATGTACACGACTCTGAGGTAGTAGCTTCTTTCTGTGAATCATTTGCTACTCATGTTGATATCCCTAAGGATAAGTGGTTTAAATACCATCCACCCATTAATGTGAAAGTAGTAGAACCTATTAGAGTTGAAGAAGAAACCGTTACTTATAATGTTGATCCTGTTATTCCTACTGCTTACATTGAGAAACCACCTTTTCCTGTTAGGATAAAGGATCATGCTAAAGCTTCAGCTGTGGTTCGTAAGAGTTATACTGGAACACCTACACCCCCTGAGAAAATTAAAGTTGAACCTAGTATTTCTATGGTTAAAGATCTCTTGGTCGATAATATTGATGTGCATGTTATTTATTTCTGTGATGAAGCTGCTAGAATTGCTAGATCTGATACTAAAGATATACATAGACCTATTGTTGGCATGCATGTAGTTTCTGTTAAAATAGGAGATCATTGTTATCATGGCTTATGTGATGTGGGTGCTAGTGTGAGTGCAATTCCTTTTACTTTATATCAAGAAGTTATGAACGATATTGCACCTGCTGAGATAGAAGATATTGATGTTACTATTAAGCTTTCCAATAGAGATTCTATATCACCAATTGGGATTGTTAGATATGTTGAGTCTTGTGTGGGAAAATGAAGTACCCTACTGATTTCCTTGTTGTTGGTTGATACGTCTCCAACGTATCTATAATTTTTGATTTTTCCATGCTATTATATTACCCCTTTTTGATGTTTATGGGCTTTATTTTACACATTTATATCATTTTTGGGACTAACCTACTAACCGGAGGCCCAACCCATATTGCTGTTTTATTACCTGTTTCAGTATTTCGAAGAAAAGGAATATCAAACGGAGTCCAAACGGAATGAAACCTTCGGCAGCGTTATTTTTGGGAAGAATATGATCCTGGAGACTTGGAGATCAAGCCAGAAGATCCTCGAGGACTCCACGAGATAGGAGCCCCCCCTTGTAGGGCGCGCCCCCTGTCTCGTGGGCCCCTCGAGCACCTCCCGACCGACTTCTTTCGCCTATATATCCCTACGTACCCTAAAAACATCAGAAATCAAGATAGATCGGGAGTTCCACCGCCGCAAGCCTCTGTAGCCACCAAAAACCTCTTGGGAGCCCATTCCGGCACCCTGTCGGAGAGGGAATCCATCACCGGTGGCCATCTTCATCATCCCGGCGCTCTCCATGACGAGGAGGGAGTAGTTCACCCTCGGGGCTGAGGGTATGTACCAGTAGCTATGTGTTTGATCTCTCTCTCTCTCTCTCTCGTGTTCTCTCTCGTGTTCCCTCTATGGCACGATCTTGATGTATCCCGAGCTTTGCTATTGTAGTTGGATCTTATGATGTTTCTCCCCCTCTACTCTCTTGTGATGAATTGAGTTTCCCCTTTTGAAGTTATCTTATCGGATTGAGTCTTTTATGAGAACACTTGATGTATGTCTTGCCGTGTTTATCTGTGGTGACAATGGGATTTCAAATTCCATTTGATGTATGTTTTGGTGACCAACTTGCGGGTTCCGCCCATGAACCTATGCATAGGGGTTGGCACACGTTTTCTTGACTCTCCGGTAGAAACTTTGGGGCACTCTTTGAAGTACTTTGTGTTGGTTGGATGAATCTGAGATTGTGTGATGCATATTGTATAATCATGACCACGGATACTTGAGGTGACAATGGAGTATCTAGGTGACATTAGGGTGTTATTCTAGTACGAACTCTTTAATAGATTGATCCGGAAGAATAACTTTGAGGTGGTTTCGTACCCTACCATAATCTCTACGTTTGTTCTCCGCTATTAGTGGATTTGGAGTGACTCTTTGTTGCATGTTGAGGGCTTGTTATACGATCTATCTATGTTATTATTGTTGAGAGAACTTGCACTAGTGAAAGTATGAACCCTAGGCCTTGTTTCCTATCATTGCAATACCATTTACGCTCACTTTTATCATTAGTTACCTTGCTGTTTTTATAATTTCAGATTACAAAAACCTATATCTACTATCTATTTTGCACTTGTATCACCATCTCTTCGCCGAACTAGTGCACCTATATAATTTACCATTGTATTGGGTGTGTTGGGGACACAAGAGACTCTTTGTTATTTGGTTGTAGGGTTGTTTGAGAGAGACCATCTTCATCCTACGCCTCCCACGGATTGATAAACCTTAGGTCATCCACTTGAGGGAAATTTGCTACTGTTCTACAAACCTGTGTACTTGCAGGCCCAACAACGTCTACAAGAAGAAGGTTGCGTAGTAGACATCAAGCTCTTTTCTGGCGCCGTTGCCGGGGAGGTTAGCGCTTGAAGGTATATCTTTAGATCTTGCAATCGAATCTTTTTGTTTCTTGTTTTATCACTAGTTTAGTTTATAAAAGAAAACTACAAAAAATGGAGTTAAGTTTGTCTCATACGCTTCGTCTTTTTAATATCTTTCGTGAGTATGATGGAAAGGAAAATTGTGCTCAAGTGCTAGAAGAAGAATGCATTAAAATGCTTGGTACTAAATCTTTGAATGATGAGCATGATTGCAATGTTGTTAGTATGAACTCTTTGAATATCCATAGTACTAATGATGATTGCACTAGTTATGATGAAAATGTCTCCTATAAGCATGTTGATTTTTGTGGAGTAGATTGGATTTGCATGGATACACCAAAAATAGAAAATAGATATTGCAAGAGCCATAAGTATTTAAAAACTAAAGGTTTGCAAGAAAGTCTTGATGAGTGTGCTAGAAGATTCAATATTTTTCGCGCTCCTTGTGAACTTTTCAATGAACATGGCCATTTAAATCTCTAATGCAAATTGTTTTATGATCAAATCGTGTCCTAAAATTGTGATAGCTTGATTACCCTTGGGCATCATAAAGAGCTTAGCCTTCTTTTGGGGTATGAAGAAATGAAACGTATAACTGAGGGTATTCCAAAATTTAATCTTGATAAATTTCTTGATTTTGATCTAGAGGATATTTATATGTTTTGTGTGGAGAATTGCATTGAAAATCCTTATATTGCCAATTACATAAAGAAAAGAAAGAAAATAGAAGATGATGAGAATACTAATGAAAGGGAAGAGACTTCCCAATATCCTCCTATTATTTCTTATGATGAATCAGGTAACGAGGAGGAGCTTTCTATTCAACCAATCTCATCAATAAGGAGCTCAAAGAGGAAGGTTGAACCCACACATAATATGAAGAAGAAAAAGAAAAGAATGAGCAACAAAGGTAGAAAGGTATCCCTCCCAAATGATGTTGCTCCTACCACTCATTGTGATGATGATAATTGCTATACTATTGGTGCTATCAATATTTTTAATGATGAGAGTGATTATGCTTATGATATGAAAGGGCCCAAGCTTGGGGAAGCTATGTTTGATGAGGATGAAATATTTGAGAATATATTTGCTGGAATTAATGTTTGTCCCAAGCTTGGGGATGCTATGTTTAATGAAGATGATATTTTTAGCATCCCAAGTTTTGATATGCAAAGTTGTTATGATGATAGCATGCCTCCTACTTATGATGATTATATTGATGAAAGTGGGTTCAGAAGAGTGTCAACTTTAGGAAGTAGTGATCCCACTATTTTGGAGGATGTTGAATTTTATTGTGATGAATATGAAAGTGGATTTGGAAGAGTGTCAACTTTATTTAGTGATTCCACTATCTTGGGAGAGGTTTCAATCGATTATGATGAGAACAAAGTTGCTACTTATGATGATTATTGTGATGAAACTTATGCTATAAAAAGTACTGATGATTATATTTACAAATCTTGTCATGATTATGAATACCCTTTTTTGAACATTACTCTTTTAATGTGGAAACAATTTTTAGTGTTCAAGTCTCTTATGATACTCCCACTATTTCGAATGAGAAGAATTTTGCTTATGTGGAGAGTAGTAAATTTTCTATGCTTGTAGATCATGAAAAGAATGCTTTAGGTGCTGGTTACATTGTTGAATTCATTCATGATGATACTGAAAATTATTATGAGGGAGGAATATATGCTTGTAGGAATTGCAATAATGTCAAGTTTCCTCCCTATGTGTTGAAAATTTTGAAGCTATGCTTGTTTTACTTTCCTATGCTAGTTGATTATTGTTCCCATAAGTTGTTTGCTCACAAAATCCCTATGCATAGGAAGTTGGTTAGGCTTAAATGTGCTAGTCATATGCTTCATGATGCTCCCGTTATGTTTCAATTCTTATCTTTTATGTGAGCATCATTGCCATCATCATGCCTAGCTAGAAAGGCATTAAAGAAAAGTGCTTGTTGGGAGAGAACCCAATATTTATCCTTACTGTTTTTGTGTGTTCACATGATTATTCTACTGTAGTAATCATGTTTTATATCTTTTGTTTCAATAAAGTGCCAAGTAAGACCTTTAGGATAGCTTACGGTGATAGTTGCGTTGATCCTGCTGAAAATCAGAAACTTTTGCACCCAGTAAATTAGTTTTGTTAATTCACAGAAATGTCCTTCTGATCTGATTATTTTTGCTCTGGATTTGTACACAAATTTCTTAGGTCTTACTAATTTGTTAGGATTTTTGGAGTTCCATAAGTATACGTTTGATACAGATTACTACAGACTGTTCTGTTTTTGACAGATTCTGTTTTCTATGTGTTGTTTGCTTATTTTGATGAATCTATGAGTAGTATTAAGTGGTATGAACCATAGATAAGTTGGAGTACAGTAGATATTACACCAATATGAATTTATAATGAGTTCATTACAGTACATAAGTGGTGGTTTTATTTTCTTATACTAACGGGGCTTACGAGTTTTCTATTGAGTTTTGTGTTGTGGAGTTTTCAAGTTTTGGGTAAAGATTCGATGGACTATGGAATAAGGAGTGGCAAGAGCCTAAGCTTGGGGATGCCCAAGGCACCCCAAGGTAATATTCAAGGACAACCAAGAGCCTAAGCTTGGGGATGCCCCGGAAGGCATCCCCTCCTTCGTCTTCGTTCATCGGTAACTTTACTTGGAGCTATATTTTTATTCACCACATGATATGTGTTTTGCTTGGAGCGTCATTTTCTCTTGTTAGTATTTGCTTTATGTTATTTAGAATAATGTTTTGCATCTTTAGTTTCAATAAAAATGTCAAGGATAGCTTTTGCCATGCTTATTTTGCTAGTATACATGTTGCTGTTTGAAAACAGAAAGTTTACCGCTGTTGCAAAAATTCCCTAGAAAAGTCAGTGATGAAGCCATGTACCTAGGGTAGGGTCATGGACCTGTCCAAGATACCCTCCCTAAGACATCTCTAGAAGAAACCACTTTTCAGTCGACCTAGAAGGATTCCACTCGACGGACTTGAAGACACTCGACCATGAAGCCAACCACTCGACCGCCAGGAGATCTAAAGTCGGTTTGCACACAAACGGTCGGTCATTAAGTAGCTTTTATGGTCATCATAGCGCTTTATGTGGGACGTTACTAGTAACCCCCAATCTTAATGTACTTTAAACCCTACATAACTGAGCGCCGGAGGGGTCTGGCGAACTCTATATAAGCCACCCCCTCCTCAGTGTCAAGGGTTCACACCCCTGTAACTCATACACACATAATACAGTCGACCGCCTCCGGGCTCCGAGACGTAGGGCTGTTACTTCCTCCGAGAAGGGCCTGAACTCATAAACATCTTGCGTATACAACTACTCCATAGCTAGGATCTGCCTCTCCATTCCTACCCCCATTCTACTGTTAGACTTAGAACCACGACAGTCAGAGCATGATATAATGTTGAAACTTTTTGCATAATGAGCTCTGATAAATTTACTGCAGTGGGAATTTTATTTCATAATTTTTGGAGTTAGGGAAGTATTGATACTCCTGCATTCTTTATAGACTATACTATTTTGGCAGATTGCTGTTATGTTTGCATTGTTTGCATATGCTTGCTTGTTTAATGATTCTATTTGAGGATAGGAGTATTAAATATGCAAAGGCATTTAGTATTCAATGTTGAATAATAATTTTAGTGATTTGTTACAGTAGAAAATGATAAGGTTTTGCATTGGTTTATACTAACCTATCTCACGAGTTCTTGTTGAGTTTGGTGTGAATGAAGATTTTTGAGAAATAGAGAAACCATGATATGAAAGGAATTGAGGAGACACAAAAGTTCAAGCTTGGGGATGCCCAAGGCACCCCAAGATAATATTCCAAGAAGTCTCAAGCATCTAAGCTTGGGGATGCCCCGGTAGGCATCCCACCTTTCTTTTTCAACAACTATCGGTTAGTATCGGTTGAGCCTAAGTTTTTGCTTCTTCACATGAGTTGTGCTATCCTTGCAATGTCATTTTATTTTGTTTTGCTTGCTGTTTGATTAGAGTATCAAGATCTGAAATTCTTTAATGAGAGAGAGTCTTCGCATAGTTACATAATTATTTAGCTACTCATTGATCTTCACTTATATCTTTTCGGAGTAGTTTGTCATTTGCTCTAGTGCATCACTTATATCTTTTAGAGCACGGCGGTGGTTATATTTTGAAGAAATTATTAGTCTCTCATGCTTCACTTATATTATTTTGAGAGCCTTTTAGAACAGCATGGTATTTACTATGGTCATAAAGTTGGTCCTAGAATGATGAGCATCCAAGTTGGGTATAATAAAAACTATCATAGAAAGTGACTTGGATGCTATGATCAACTTGATGCTTGATAATTGTTTTGAGATATGGAGGTAGTGATATTAAAGTCATGCTAGTTGGGTGATTATGAATTTAAAGAATGCTTGTGTTGAAGTTTGTGATTCCCGTAACATGCACGTATGGTGAACCGCTTTGTGATGAAGTTGGAGCACAATTTTATTTATTGATTGTCTTCCTTATGAGTGGCGGTCGAGGACGAGCGATGGTCTTTTCCTACCAATCTATCCCCCTAGGATCATGCGCATAGTGCTTTGATTTTTGATGACTTCTAAATTTTTGCAACAAGTATATGAGTTCTTTTGATTAATGTTGAGTCCATGGATTATACGCACTCCTTCACCCTTCCACCATTGCTAGCCTCTCTTGTACCGTGCAACTTTCGCCGGTACCATATACCCACCATTTACCTCCCTCAAAACAGCCACCATACCTACCTATTATGGCATTTCCGTAGCCATTCCGAGATATATTGCCATGCAACTTTCCACCGTTCCGTTCATATGACACGCATTACTTTTGTCATATTGCTCTTTGCATGATCATGTAGTTGACATTGTATTTGTGGCAAGGCCACCTTCATAATTTTCATACATGTCGCTCTTGATTCATTGCATATCCTGTTACACCACCGGAGGCGTTCATATAGAGTCATATCTTGTTCTAGCTTTGAGTTGTAAATCCATAAAAATGGGATGATCTTCATTATTAGAGCATTGTCCTAGTGAGGAAAGGATGATGAAGACTATGATTCCCCCACAAGTCGGGATGAGACTTCGGACTTTACAAAAAGAAAAAAAAGAAAAAAAATAGAGAAAGGCCAAAAAAGGGGAAAAAGAAAAAAAAGAAAAGGCGAAAAAGAAAAAAAAGAAGAAAAGAAAAAAAATGAGAGAAAAAGAGAGAAAGGACAATGCTACTATCTCTTTTTCCACACTTGTGCTTCAAAATAGCACCATGATCTTCATGTTAGAGAGTCTCATATGTTGTCACTTTCATATACTAGTGGGAATTTTTCATTATAGAACTTGGCTTGTATATTCCAATGATGGGCTTCCTCAAAAGTGCCCTAGGTCTTCGTGAGCAAGCAAGTTGGATGCACCCCACTTAGTTTCTTTTGTTGAGCTTTCATATATTTATAGCTCCAGTGCATCCGTTGCATGGCAATCCCTACTCACTCACATTGATATCTATTAATGGGCATCTCCATAGCCCGTTGATACGCCTAGTTGATGTGAGACTATCTTCTCCTTTTTGTCTTCTCCACAACCACCATTCTATTCCACATATAGTGCTATGTCCATGGCTCACGCTCATGTATTGCGTGAAAGTTGAAAAAGTTTGAGATTATTAAAGTATGAAACAATTGCTTGGCTTGTCATCGGGGTTGTGCATGATTAAATACTTTGTGTGATGAAGATAGAGCAACAACCAGACTATATGATTTTGTAGGGATAACTTTCTTTAGCCATGTTATTTTGAGAAGACATGATTACTTTGATTAGTATGCTTGAAGTATTACTATTTCTTATGTCAATATGAACTTTTATTTTGTATTCATTTGGATCTGAACATTCATGCCACAATAAAGAAAATTACATTATGAATTATGCTAGGTAGCATCCCACATCAAAAATTTCTTTTTTATCATTTACCTACTTGAGGACGAGTAGGAATTAAGCTTGGGGATGCTTGATACGTCTCCAACGTATCTATAATTTTTGATTGTTCCATGCTATTATATTACCCCTTTTTGATGTTTATGGGCTTTATTTTACAGATTTATACCATTTTTGGGACTAACCTACTAACCGGAGGCCCAGCCCATATTGCTGTTTTATTGCCTATTTCAGTATTTCGAAGAAAAGGAATATCAAACAGAGTCCAAACGGAATGAAACCTTCGGCAGCGTTATTTTTGGGAAGAATATGATCCTGGAGACTTGGAGATCAAGTCAGAAGATCCTCGAGGACTCCACGAGATAGGAGGGCGCGCCCCCCTATAGGGCGTGCCCCGCTGTCTCGTGGGCCCCTCGAGCACCTCCCGACCGACTTCTTTCGCCTATATATCCCTACGTACCCTAAAAACATCAGAAATCAAGATAGATTGGGAGTTCCGCCGCCGCAAGCCTCTGTAGCCACCAAAAACCTCTCGGGAGCCTGTTTCGGCACCCTGCCGGAGGGGAATCCATCACCGGTGGCCATCTTCATCATCCCGGTGCTCTCCATGACGAGGAGGGAGTAGTTCACCCTCGGGGCTGAGGGTATGTACCAGTAGCTATGTGTTTGATCTCTCTCTCGTGTTCTCTCTCGTGTTCCCTCTATGGCACGATCTTGATGTATCCCGAGCTTTGCTATTGTAGTTGGATCTTATGATGTTTCTCCCCCTCTACTCTCTTGTGATGAATTGAGTTTCCCCTTTTGAAGTTATCTTATCGGATTGAGTCTTTTATGAGAACACTTGATGTATGTCTTGCCGTGTTTATCTATGGTGACAATGGGATTTCACGTGCCACTTGATGTATGTTTTGGTGACCAACTTGCGAGTTCCGCCCATGAACCTATGCATAGGGGTTGGCACACGTTTTCTTGACTCTCCGGTAGAAACTTTGGGGCACTCTTTGAAGTACTTTGTGTTGGTTGGATGAATCTGAGATTGTGTGATGCATATCATATAATCATGACCACATATACTTGAGGTGACAATGGAGTATCTAGGTGACATTAGGGTGTTATTCTAGTACGAACTCTTTAATAGATTGATCCGGAAGAATAACTTTGAGGTGGTTTCGTACCCTACCATAATCTCTATGTTTGTTCTCCGCTATTAGTGGCTTTGGAGTGACTCTTTGTTGCATGTTGAGGGCTTGTTATATGATCTATCTATGTTATTATTGTTGAGAGAACTTGCACTAGTGAAAGTATGAACCCTAGGCCTTGTTTCCTATCATTGCAATACCGTTTACGCTCACTTTTATCATTAGTTACCTTGCTGTTTTTATAATTTCAGATTACAAAAACCTATATCTACTATCTATTTTGCACTTGTATCACCATCTCTTCGCCGAACTAGTGCACCTATAGAATTTACCATTGTATTGGGTGTGTTGGGGACACAAGAGACTCTTTGTTATTTGGTTGCAGGGTTGTTTGAGAGAGACCATCTTCATCCTACGCCTCCCACGGATTGATAAACCTTAGGTCATCCACTTGAGGGAAATTTGCTACTGTCCTACAAACCTGTGCACTTGCAGGCCCAACAACGTCTACAAGAAGAAGGTTGCATAGTAGACATCATTGGTTCCCCACAAGATGATTTTCTTTAATGCTAAGATAGATTGCAAGAAGGAAATTGTTACTATAAGTTTTGGGGATGTGTCTCATGATTTTAATTTCTCTAAGTTACTTAGACAACCCCATGATAAAGAATTGCCTAGTAAAGATGAAATTATTGGTCTTTCTTATATTGCCGTGCCTCCTACCGATCCTTTAGAACAATATTTGCTAGACCACGAAAATGATATGTTTATGAGTGAAAGGAAGGAATTAGATGAAATATTCTTAACCAAATGCCTATTTTGAAGCACAACTTGCCTACTGAAATCCTGGGGGATCCTCCTCCAGCTAAGGGTGACCCCGTGTTTGAGATTAAGCAATTACCTGATACTTTGAAATATGCTTATCTTGATGAGAAGAAGATATATCCTGTTATTATTAGTGCTAACCTTCCAGAGCATGAAGAAAAGAAATTATTGAAAACTCTGAAGAAGCACCGTGCCGGTATTGGAAATACTCTTGATGATCTTAAGGGCATTAGTCCCACTCTATGTGAGAACA
This sequence comes from Triticum aestivum, assembly GCF_018294505.1. Classification (NCBI taxonomy): domain Eukaryota; kingdom Viridiplantae; phylum Streptophyta; class Magnoliopsida; order Poales; family Poaceae; genus Triticum; species Triticum aestivum. Next base: position 431,212,783 of record NC_057795.1, on the reverse strand, counting down.
AAATTAATATGGAGCCTGATGCTAAACTAGTTGTTGATCATCAACGACGGTTAAATCCTAAGATGAAAGAAGTGGTAAGAAATGAAATACTAAAGCTTCTGGAGGCAGGTATAATTTATCCTATTACTGATAGTAGATGGGTAAGTCTCGTTCATTGTGTCCCTAAGAAGGGAGGTATTACTGTTGTTCCTAATGATAAGAATGAATTGATCCCAAGAATTGTTATAGGTTATAGGATGGTAATTGATTTTCACAAATTAAGCAAAGCTACTAGAAAGATCATTATCCTCTACCTTTTATTGATCAAATGCTAGAAAGACTATCCAAATATACACACTTTTTCTTTCTAGATGGTTATTCTGGTTTTTCTCAAATACCAGTGTCAAAAGAGGATCAAGAAAAAACCACTTTTACTTGCCCTTTCGGTACTTTTTCTTATAGATGTATGCCTTTTGGTTTATGCAATGCACCTGCTACCTTTCAAAGATGTATGACTGCTATACTCTCTGAATTTTGTGAAAAGATTGTTTTGGTTTTCATGGATGATTTCTTCTTTTGTGGAACTTCTTTTGATGATTGCTTAAGCAACCTTGATCGAGTTTTGTAGAGATGTGAAGAAACTAATCTTGTTTTGAATTGGGAGAAGTGCCATTTTATGGTTAATGAAGGTATTGTCTTGGGGCATAAAATTTCTGAAAGAGGTATTGAAGTTGATAAAGCTAAAGTAGATGCTATTGAAAGGATGCCGTGTCCTAAAGATATCAAAGGTATAAGAAGTTTCCTTGGTCATGTTGGTTTCTGTAGGAGATTTATTAAAGACTTATCTAAAATTTCTAGGCCTCTTACTAATCTTTTGCAGAAAGATGTTCCATTTGTTTTTGATGATGATTGTGTAGAAGCCTTTGAAATACTCAAGAAAGCTTTGATTTTTGCACCTATTGTTAAACCACCTGATTGGAATCTACCCTTTGAAATTATGTGTGATACTAGTGATTACGCTGTTGGTGCTGTTGGTGTCGGTTGTTTTTTGCCACGACATCCACGAATGTTATTCCCTGATGAAACTTGGCAAGCACTTAAAACATTTGTCACTCTTTGCCACCACATTTTTTTGTTTTTATTTATTTTACTATTCATGGTGGTATCATAAGAGAAAAAACTCAAATGGGCACTTTCCAACACTTTTGTCATGAATGCAAATGACACTGGCATATAGGTGATGTTTTTCTGAACATTTTGGTATCTTATTTGCATTTTTCTGATTTAGTATGAATTACTTATGAAGTTTTCAAACTTACGGTTAAACGGTCAAAGGGCAAAAGCATAAGAGGAGCAAAGTGACTTGGATAGAACCGGTGACTTTTGAAAATTAGGGGTAAAATAGCTGAGTGGGACACAACTAGGGGCATAAATCTAATTATCCCAAAATTAAAAGTAATCTGAAGAGTGCACGAGGAGGCGACAAGCCTGGGGGACGCACCCCTGTGGCTTGTGGCCACCTCATGTGCCCTCTGGACTCCTTTTTCTTGTGGAACAATTCTTTTGGTCGGTAAAAAATCATTATATAATCTCCCGAAGGTTTTGACCACCACACCCATGACAACTTCCTCTGTTCTTGTTTTGTGTTGTTTTCCTGGCAGATCTGAAAATATGTCATCTCAAGATCCGAAGGGAGAGAGCTACGTCGCTGATTTCATTGCCAACCCAAAGGTTTATGGGGAGATGGAGCATTATGGCTAGACTATTGTAACACCCCGAGTGTCATGCTACAGTAATCCCCTGTTAATGGTGCCATGTCATCATGTTACTGTTGCTAATCTTCACTTGATCCTAATCACACATCAAATTCAAATCTAATCTGAAGTCAAAAATTCATATTTGCCAAACCTGAAAACTGAAATGTTCAAAGTGTGGCAAATAATCTCTGGTTATTTGTCATGTTGAAACCTACATTTTAGAGTGTGTTTTTAATGCCCTAAGCTAATAAAACAGTGGCCAAGGCTTTAATTAAAATGCTTTTCTAATTTATGAAAAATCCAAAACATTTCAAAAGCCTCCCAAACTTTTTGTGGCAACGCTCATTATTTCCTAGTATTTGTTCTGTCCACCTCCACATTTTTTTGCAAAGTCATTTTTGTGGCTTAAATGCAAATGGAGGATGTTAAAAGAAAACAGAAAATTAAAAGGGAGATCAGAAATAAAAGAAAAAGGAGCAAGGCCCCAACCCCGACCTGGGCCTCGACCACCCGCCCGGCCCAGCCCACCAACCACCGCCCCGGGGTCACCTCTACTCCCTGTTCCTCCGACCGGGGTCGCAACAGGGGCGAGCCCCGTCGGACCCGTTCACCGGCGTCGGCAAGGGGATAAGGTCCCCGGCTCTCTCTTCCTCCCCTGCTCCACTCATTCCCCACGTCTCCCCTCTCTCGCCTCCCAGATCCACGCGCTCCTCCCCCTCTCTGTCTCGCTCGCCCGCCTCACCCGAGCGCCATCGCCGCCGTCCCCCGTCGTCACTGCGGCCACCGTCGACCCCGAGCTTAGGCTGCACGTCCACGAGCTCCGCCGGGGTCGACTCCTTCGAGCGGTGGCCTCAGCTGGGGCTCGGAGGCGCTGCAGCACCGGATCCCCTTCGTCCTCTTCTCCGGCCGCCGCGGAACTCCGTCGACCTCCCCCGACTGCTTCTGCTACTAAACTGAGCACCGGCCTTTGTGAGCCCCTACGTGAGCGTCTCTCCCTCTCCTCTTCCCCCTCTGTTTGCGAGCTGCTGCCCCGTAGCTACCCGACACCGACGCCACGTGCTGCCGTCCGCCATTGCCGGCGTGCAGCTCGAAGCGCAGCCGCCCGAGCCCTTCCGTCTTGACCTTCATGCTTCTGGCGCGCCCAGGAAACCGCCCAGCCACCTAGCTCCCTCAAAACACCCCAGGAGCCGCGTTCTGTTCACACCCAAGGACCGCCGCCGCAAACCTCGTCGCCGGCGCCGTTTCCGGCCAAGTCCGGCCGTGCCTCTGCCACCGTTCGACGCGGCGTTGTTCGCCCGTTCGAACGCACCCTCGCGCGCGCGAAACGACCCCCTGTGGACGAATCCCGCCGCCCTCCCATTCGCTCGGCCATCGGAATGGTCACCGGAGTTAGCTCCGGCGCGTCTCCGGCCGGTGCCGAGCTGGCACCCACATGGCACCGCCCCGTGCCACTGACTGGTGGCCCCCAATGGACCCGCTGACTGGTTTGACCAGTCAACCGTGCTAACGGGGCAGCCCCGAGGCACTGACATGTGGGCCCCCCTCGGTTATATTAGTCTAATAACGTTTTATAAATAAAAATGATTAGTTAACCTAAAACGCTCGCTGACGCCCAGGGCCCACGCACCTAATTAACCCTGATAGTTTAGTTAATCCACTATTAAGCCAGCAGAGGCTAACATGTGGGTCCCAGTGGCCCCATTGGTCAGCTTTGACTAGTCAACCGGTCTGTTGACTTGCTGATGTCAGCATGGCGTCATGCTGACGTCATATTCCTTTTCTGTTAATTTAAATAATTTCTGAATATTTATAAAACTTTAAAAATTCATAGAAAATAAACCGTAGCTCGGATAAAAATGTTTTCTATATGAAAGTTGCTCAGAAAAATCCAACGAATCCGAATACGTGGTCCGTTCATCCGTCACATGCCCCTAGCATGCTGAACATGGAACTTTCCCCCTCTTTTCCTTTGTCCGGAATCCACCTAACGTCGGGAATTCGCCCTCGGATGTTTCCCCCCTTCGTCTGCAACGTGTAGTACCGCGTTAGAGCACGCTTAGCGCTACGTATCGTCATGTCATGCTTAGTGTTACCTCTGTTTGCTATGTATTTACTGTTTCTTTCCCCTCTTCTCTCCGGTAGACCCCGAGCCCGCTGATGCCCCGGTGATCGACTATGTCGTCGACAACGACCCCTCCTTGCCAGAGCAACCAGGCAAGCCCCCCCTTTGATCATCCCGATATCGCCCATTCCATTCTCTCATGCTTGCATTAGATTTTGCTACTGTTATTGTTTGCACCTATTCTGATGCATAGCCTGCTTTTGTACCTACTATTGTACCTTACCTTCTTATCCTAAACTTCTTAGTATAGGTTGGTTAGTGATCCATCAGTGACCCCCACTTTGTCCTGACTGCCCCGCTGGATTATCAGAAGACCCGATCAACGGGATCGAAGACCAGGCCCCGGCACCGCACATCACTTTCCCCTTAGTTGCTCGACTCTGCTGGTTTACTATCAAGTGCCGAGGGTGAGACCTCTACAACACTTCTGATGTTAACCCTGTAGTGTAGCTATTCGGTCGTAGTCATCGAGGGTGATTCCGCCTTAACCACTTCCAGTATGACTCTGTCGTGCAACCCCTCAAGTGTGAACCTCGGGGGTGATTCCTCTTACGTTCACCTTGTTGATTACATCGAGTGGAATTCACCGGGGGTGATTCCTCGGGTTTTCCCCTTGATGTTTGGACACACGGTTACTATGGTTACTATGTTACACTGAACCTTGTTACTAAAGACGGGTCGACCCTGAGGGGTACCCGCGCGAGCTTAATTGCGAGTGATGTGGAGTCGGGTTGACCTGGAGGGTGCCCGCGAGATAATTACGAGGTGTGGCCGGGCATTCCTAGCCCTTGCCGCAAGTCCTCGAGACGGGGCAACGGGGTCACATCTTTCGTGAGTCTCTGCTTGTTACCGCGCGTTCCTAATCCACTACGATTTGGATATTTGATCCGAGGGGCCTCTGGCCTGATAGCACTAACCATCACGTGGGCATAGTATGGGCGTTCTGCGTCGTGTACATCAGCCGAAGCTTAATAGACGTCAGCGACGGAGCGGCGCGCACCGGGTTGGACTGGTAAGCTCCTGCCTTTTTAGGGAGGTAGCTAGGTCTGCTCACCGGCCGCCCACGCAACGTGCAGGAGTTCCCGGGGAGATGGCCTATGACCCCTGGGGGCATAGGTTTAGTCCGGCGTGCTGACCTCTCTATTAAGCCTAGGTCGGGTTGCGGCGTATTGTTTGGCCGAGGCCGGGCATGACCCAGGAAAGTGTGTCCGGCCGGAGTTAATCGAGCGTGGTGGGTAAGTTGGTGCACCCCTGCAGGGAAGAAACAATCTATCGATAGCCTGTCCTACGGTAACGGACACTTGGAGTTGTATCCCGATCGATACAACTAGAACTGGATACTTGTGATGAGAACTGGATGGTGATGAGGATTTGATTGTGATGATAACTAGATAGTATGGCTCTGGGATTTCTTTCTCGCAGGGAGTCGAGAAAGGATCTCCGGCCGAGGTTGATAACACCACTGCTACTTTACTTTATGCTACTCTACTCCCTCCTGTTGCTGCAAGATGGTGGGTTCGAGAAGATGCTAGTCTTCGATAGGACTAGGCCTTCTCTCTATTCTGGCATTTCTGCAGCCCAGTCCACATATACAGCCTTCCTTTGATAATGTTGCATCTGTAGTGTAGATCCTTGCTTGCGAGTACTTTGGATGAGTACTCACGGTTGCTTTGCTCCCCCTTTTCCCCCTTCTTTCTTCTTCTCGGATGACGCAACCAGATGACGGAGTCCAGGAGCCAGATGACACCTTTGACGACTGCTACTACACCGAGGGCGTCTACTACCACGTGACGAAGACCGCCGATGACCAGGAGTAGTTAGGAGGCTCCCAGGCAGGAGGCCTTGCCTTTTCGATCGATGTTGCTTTTGTGCTAGCCTTCTTAAGGCAAACTTGTCTAACTTATGTCTGTACTCAGATATTGTTGCTTCCGCTGACTCTTGTGTTTTCGAGCTTATGTATTCGAGCCCTCGAGGCCCCTGGCTTGTAATATAAAGCTTGTATTATTTTAATTTGTGTCTAGAGTTGTGTTGTGATATCTTCCCGTGAGTCCTTGATCTTGATCGTACACATTTGCGTGTATGATTAGTGTACGATTGAATCGAGGGCGTCACAAGTTGGTATCAGAGCCGACTGCCTGTAGGTAGCCCCCTTTCCAACTCCTTGGCCGAAGTTGAGTCTAGTCACTGAAAAACTTTTACTAACATTGGCTGTGTGGCTTACGGGCCCACGTCGCCATTGGGTGGTATTAGGATCTTTTATTCCTCGTCTATACTCTGGGACTCTGAACTCTCTTCTATTCGGGTTAAAGATTTTACTAACTCTGACTCTAGGATCTCGTAACCACTTCCTCCCGGAGAGCCCCTTCACTGAAGATGATCGCTTGCTTCGCCAGAAGATTCTGCAGATACTCCTCGATGTTTTCCCGAGACCCTTGTGCCCTTTGCCATTGCATTTCCCTACCACCGATAAATCCCCATGGATAGCTACATACACTTGCCGTCCATACAATCATTCCTCGATGCTCTTGTTATTACAAGATGCCCCGAAATTCTCTATTGTTTCAAGAATCCTTTGAGCTTACTGCCTTGCAGTTCTTTGCCCCATGAATACACCCCCCTTCGGATAATTCCTCGCACTCACCGAGGATCCGTTCATCCTCAGTTGTTCGTGTGATTCACAAAATTCTTTGAAAATACTATGCGATCTTCCGAAAATCCTCTGCAGCCTATTGCTCTTGATTCTCCTTGCCTGCTTGCACTATGATTAGTTCCGTATGTCGAGCAATATCCTTTAAAATTCTTTGTGGTTGTACTTATGTTCCTATGGATTCAACGTGTGAGCGAATACTGACGATCACCAATTAATCCTTGGAAATTTTCTTTCCGTCTCCGGCATCGCTCCGGTTATGAGCTGGTTCTTGCCCAATCAAGATTTGATCAGGTGCACCTCTAAGTCTATTCAACTTATCATCTTTTGATCAGAGCCTCTGCTTCCGATCCTTTGTCTTGAAATCATAATTCCTTTGTACCCAAGCATCGAATCATTCAGACGTTTCTATAAGCCAATGCCTTTGCATCCCCTTCTTCATCTGATTGATTATCGATAATCACATCAACTCTGTCGTGAATCGCCAGATCCATTGCTGGGTTGTTATCCGACTGTGTCCTTCACATCCAAAGTCTTGTGAGTTTTTCCCTGATACATAACACCTTCAGTAAATTGTATCATCTGCTTTGACTCCGATACTCTGCTTTTGAACTCGTATCTTTGCTTGGTTGATGGTTGTATAGATTCGTAAAAATGCCCCGATGGGTTGAACTTATGCCTTCCATAATCCGTGTGAACCCGAGAGTTCTCACGAGTCTTACTCTACTGGTACTTCGGCAGATAAATCCTCTGCACTACAATTTCTTCGAAAAATGAGGAGTGAATGAAAGGTTATGCATTGAAGAAGTGGGAGTCGACCTTGAACTTTGTGTTCATGCCCATGGACCCGATGTGAAACTTATCATGGAAGCTTCTTGTGATAATAATAATCCCCTTGTTATAAGTTCATATGGTATCTATGTTTGGTCCTTTGCAACCGTGGTTCTGAACATGGTTGTTCCCCTTTGATTCCATTCTCGGACAAGTTAAAGCACTTGTCTTCTACAGACCAATGCATCTCCGCAACCTCTATTTTGATCTTCCTTCGAGTATTACCCTTCGGTACCTCGAGAATAACAAAGAACCGTGTTGCTTCCTACGAGTCTTCATTTGGTATTGCTTCTCATCGATTTCATATTTCCCCGGGTTTTGAGTTGTTAGTCACTCGAGAACGCCGATAAGTGAATCGATTCCACACTCCGATTCTATAACTCTTAAGTAATTTTTGTTGCTTACGAGTTTAATAATCCTTCAAGTCATTCCTAGCCTGATCAGCTGTATTATTACCGTGCTAAATTTCAACTGTGCTACCAGGTCCTTTCCGGAGCACAATCTTCGACGACGAGCTAAGCTTATGTCGATCTTCCTCATTATACCATTTTGCCATGAACAACAAGCTTGCTATCGAGTTTGTGTCGTACTCGTGGTTTCAATAACCTTTCGCTTCATCCTTCCTGTTGCTTGATGGCATCGCTCCTCGATGGCATCTTCATAGAGCCTCTCGACAAATGCGTCGTGATCAGCATCAACATTTTGACTTCCATTGAAATGACAATTGAATTCATGGTGAGGAATACCATCCTTGACCTTCGATGATTTGAGTTATCATCGACAACCCCTTTGTCTTCTTTCCAACGCATGTTTGATCATGTCTTGGTTATACCTTGGACTCCTTGCTAATCCCGCAACTGTTCCTTGGGTATTTCTTGTGATTTTCAACTACAACCCCTACTTGTAGCACCATGTTAATGCTACCTCGAAGCATGACTGAGGTATTCCGAATATCAACAAGAACATTGGAAGCACATTGCCGAATGTTTCTTGATCTATTATCCAAACACCGTTGTATGGGTAATATCATGATTCTTCCCTTGCCCCCTTTATCTAAATGCTTTTGAACTTGCTGTCATATCATGTATTTCCTGCTCCGCTTCCCCTTGGGAAGGATATACTCCCAATTCTTGGGTATAAACACCTTTTCTTTCCATTGGTCTGATTATTATAATAATCACATTTTCCTTTTCATTGTTTTGTTTCACCTTTCTTGTAATCTAACTTGTCTGAGCAGAGATAAATCCCTACTTAAGTAAGCACCTCAGTGCACAACTCTGTCACTAAGACCCTGTTACTATTGTTGATGACATTCCGGTAACCACCGATGGACGAGAACTTTGCCTATTGGTCCGCCTCGTCCAACGAGCAGGAAAATGGTTCTCTTCGTCCCTCACCCTTGGTACCAGTGTTGTTGCCAACATAACTGACAGGCTATACTCTGACCTGCCTTGATATCATGATCGTGCAAAATGATTAGTGCCCTCCTGCTGTTAACCCACATGGTGGGCCCATAACCCACAGTTCCACAGGATCGAAACCTGACTCTCCTGTAATTCCTGTTCTCCAAAATTGTTCCTTGCACTTGGCTTCGTATGCAAATCACGAGCCACCTTCCTAGTGGTCTATTCTGGTATCAGACAAAATACTTATCCCCGTCGCTCTGAAACTCCTTTCGCACTCTGTTTCAGGCAACGAATGATTGCCTACCCGATTGAAGCTTCTTATTACACCTTCTTACCTTGCTATCGATGACTTTCTTGAATCTCAACTCGAGAGATGCCTCCTTGCCACGTTCACTGAGATAGCCCCCAGGTAACTATATTGTGATGAGCTCCGTCCTTCCCGAGTCTTTTCCCCTTACTCCACCCCTTAAATCTCGGGACGAGATTTCTTGTAGTGGAGGAGATTTGTAACACCCCGAGTGTCATGCTACAGTAATCCCCTGTTAATGGTGCCATGTCATCATGTTACTGTTGCTAATCTTCACTTGATCCTAATCACACTTCAAATTCAAATCTAATCTGAAGTCAAAAATTCATATTTGCCAAACCTGAAAACTGAAATGTTCAAAGTGTGGCAAATAATCTCTGGTTATTTGTCATGTTGAAACCTATATTTTAGAGTGTGTTTTTAATGCCCTAAGCTAATAAAACAGTGGCCAAGGCTTTAATTAAAATGCTTTTCTAATTTATGAAAAATCCAAAACATTTCAAAAGCCTCCCAAACTTTTTGTGGCAACGCTCATTATTTCCTAGTATTTGTTCTGTCCACCTCCACATTTTTTTGCAAAGTCATTTTTGTGGCTTAAATGCAAATGGAGGATGTTAAAAGAAAACAGAAAAATAAAAGGGAGATCAGAAATAAAAGAAAAAGGAGCAAGGCCCCAACCCCGACCTGGGCCTCGACCACCCGACCGGCCCAGCCCACCAACCACCGCCCCGGGGTCACCTCTACTCCCTGTTCCTCCGACGGGGTCGCAACAGGGGCGAGCCCCGTCGGACCCGTTCACCGGCGTCGGCAAGGGGATAAGGTCCCCGGCTCTCTCTTCCTCCCCTGCTCCACTCATTCCCCACGTCTCCCCTCTCTCGCCTCCCAGATCCACGCGCTCCTCCCCCTCTTGTCTCGCTCGCCCGCCTCACCCGAGCGCCATCGCCGCCGTCCCCCGTCGTCACTGCGGCCACCGTCGACCCCGAGCTTAGGCTGCACGTCCACGAGCTCCGCCGGGGTCGACTCCTTCGAGCGGTGGCCTCAGCTGGGGCTCGGAGGCGCTGCAGCACCGGATCCCCTTCGTCCTCTTCTCCGGCCGCCGCGGAACTCCGTCGACCTCCCCCGACTGCTTCTGCTACTAAACTGAGCACCGGCCTTCGTGAGCCCCTACGTGAGCGTCTCTCCCTCTCCTCTTCCCCCTCTGTTTGCGAGCTGCTGCCCGTAGCTACCCGACACCGACGCCACGCGCTGCCGTCCGCCATTGCCGGCGTGCAGCTCGAAGCGCAGCCGCCCGAGCCCTTCCGTCTTGACCGTCATGCTTCTGGCGCGCCCAGGAAACCGCCCAGCCACCTAGCTCTCTCAAAACACCCCAGGAGCCGCGTTCTGTTCACACCCAAGGACCGCCGCCGCAAACCTCGTCGCCGGCGCCGTTTCCGGCCAAGTCCGGCCGTGCCTCTGCCACCGTTCGACGCGGCGTCGTTCGCCCGTTCGAACGCACCCTCGCGCGCGCGAAACGACCCCCTGTGGACGAATCCCGCCGCCCTCCCGTTCGCTCGGCCGTCGGAATGGTCGCCGGAGTTAGCTCCGGCGCGTCTCCGGCCGGTGCCGAGCTGGCACCCACGTGGCACCGCCCCGTGCCACTGACTGGTGGCCCCCAGTGGACCCGCTGACCCCGTTGACTGGTTTGACCAGTCAACCGTGCTAACGGGGCAGCCCCGAGGCACTGACATGTGGGCCCCCCTCTGTTATATTAGTCTAATAACGTTTTATAAATAAAAATGATTAGTTAACCTAAAACACTCGCTGACGCCCAGGGCCCACGCCCCTAATTAACCCTGTTAGTTTAGTTAATCCACTATTAAGCCAGCAGAGGCTGACATGTGGGTCCCAGTGGCCCCATTGGTCAGCTTTGACCAGTCAACCGGTCTGTTGACTTGCTGATGTCAGCATGGCGTCATGCTGACGTCATATTCCTTTTCTGTTAATTTAAATAATTTCCGAATATTAATAAACTTTAAAAATTCATAGAAAATAAACCGTAGCTCGGATAAAAATGTTTTCTATATGAAAGTTGCTCAGAAAAATCCAACGAATCCGAATACGTGGTCCGTTCATCCGTCACATGCCCCTAGCATGCTGAACATGGAACTTTCCCCCTCTTTTCCTTTGTCCGGAATCCACCTAACGTCGGGAATTCACCCTCGGATGTTCCCCCCTTCGTCTGCAACGTGTAGTACCGCGTTAGAGCACGCTTAGCGCTACGTATCGTCATGTCATGCTTAGTGTTACCTCTGTTTGCTATGCATTTACTGTTTCTTCCCCCTTTTCTCTCCGGTAGACCCCGAGCCCGCTGATGCCCCGATGATCGAGTACGTCGTCGACAACGACCCCTCCTTGCCAGAGCAACCAGGCAAGCCCCCCCCTTTGATCATCCCGATATCGCCCATTCCATTCTCTCATGCTTGCATTAGATTTTGCTACTATTATTGTTTGCACCTATTCTGATGCATAGCCTGCTTTTGTACCTACTGTTGTACCTTACCTGCTTATCCTAAACTGCTTAGTATAGGTTGGTTAGTGATCCATCAGTGACCCCCACTTTGTCCCGACTGCCCCGCTGGATTATCAGAAGACCCGATCAACGGGATCGAAGACCAGGCCCCGGCACCGCACATCACTTTCCCCTTAGTTGCTCGACTCTGCTGGGTTACTATCAAGTGCCGAGGGTGAGACCTCTACAGCACTTCTGATGTTAACCCTGTAGTGTAGCTATTCGGTCGTAGTCATCGAGGGTGATTCCGCCTTAACCACTTCCGGTATGACTCTGTCGTGCAATCCCTCAAGTGTGAACCTCGGGGGTGATTCCTCTTACGTTCACCTTGTTGATTACATCGAGTGGAATTCACCGGGGGTGATTCCTCGGGTTTTCCCCTTGATGTTTGGACACACGGTTACTATGGTTACTATGTTACACTGAACCATGTTACTAAAGACGGGTCGACCCTGAGGGGTACCCGCACGAGCTTAATTGCGAGTGATGTGGAGTCGGGTTGACCTGGAGGGTGCCCGCGAGATAATTACAAGGCGTGGCCGGGCATTCCTAGCCCTTGCCGCAAGTCCTCGAGACGGGGCAACGGGGTCACATCTTTCGTGAGTCTCTGCTTGTTACCGCGCATTCCTAATCCACTACGATTTGGATATTTGATCCGAGGGGCCTCTGGCCTGATAGCACTAACCATCACGTGGGCATAGTATGGGCGTTCTGCGTCGTGTACATCAGCCGAAGCTTAATAGACGTCAGCGACGGAGCGGCGCGCGCCGGGTTGTACTGGTAAGCTCCTGCCTTTTTAGGGAGGTAGCTAGGTCTGCTCACCGGCCGCCCACGCAATGTGCAGGAGTTCCCGGGGAGATGGCCCATGACCCCTGGGGGCATAGGTTTAGTCCGGCGTGCTGGCCTCTCTATTAAGCCTAGGTCGGGTTGCGGCGTATTGTTTGGCCGAGGCCGGGCATGACCCTGGAAAGTGTGTCCGGCCGGAGTTAATCGAGCGTGGTGGGTAAGTTGGTGCACCCCTGCAGGGAAGAAAACATCTATCGATAGCCTGTCCTATGGTAACGGACACTTGGAGTTGTATCCCGATCGATACAACTAGAACTGGATACTTGTGATGAGAACTGGATGGTGATGAGGATTTGATTGTGATGATAATTGGATAGTATGGCTCTGGGATTTCTTTCTCGCAGGGAGTCAAGAAAGGATCTCCGGCCGAGGTTGATAACACCACTGCTACTTTACTTTATGCTACTCTACTCCCTCCTGTTGCTGCAAGATGGTGGGTTTGAGAAGATGCTAGTCTTCGATAGGACTAGGCCTTCTCTCTATTCTGGCATTTCTGCAGCCCAGTCCACATATGCAGCCTTCCTTTAAAAATGTTGCATCTGTAGTGTAGATCCTTGCTTGCGAGTACTTTGGATGAGTACTCACGGTTGCTTTGCTCCCTCTTTTTCCCCTTTTCCATTCTTCTCGGATGACGCAACCAGATGACGGAGTCCAGGAGCCAGATGACACCTTTGACGACTGCTACTACACCGAGGGCGTCTACTACCACGTGGCGGAGACCGCCGATGACCAGGAGTAGTTAGGAGGCTCCCAGGCAGGAGGCCTTGCCTTTTTGATCAATGTTGCTTTTGTGCTAGCCTTTTTAAGGCAAACTTGTCTAACTTATGTCTGTACTCAGATATTGTTGCTTCCGCTGACTCTTGTGTTTTCGAGCTTATGTATTCGAGCCCTCGAGGTCCCTGGCTTGTAATATAAAGCTTGTATTATTTTAAATTGTGTCTAGAGTTGTGTTGTGATATCTTCCCGTGAGTCCTTGATCTTGATCGTACACATTTGTGTGTATGATTAGTGTACGATTGAATCGAGGGCGTCACAACTATGGAGGAGGAAGACTCCGACATGGAGAGGACAAGGGATAATAGTTCTGACGAAGATGAAGATCCACTACCTCAACCTGGTGATATGCATGTAGAATTCAAGAAGTCAAGCCTTCCTAAGGTCCAATCTATCCCACCATGTTTTTGCAGGACAAAAAGGCGACATTATGCAAAAATATAATGAAACTCAGGCTCGATAATGAGGATTTGAGGGAGGAAAATTTTAGCCTCAGACGCAAGCTGGAGAAGAAGAATGCAACAACTCCATCATCACCACCTCCGAAGAAAGAGATCTAAATACATGGGTATGGGCACTCCCCTCGGCAACTACTAAGCTTTGGGGAGGTGCCTCGGTATCGTATCACCATCACACCTTTACCTTTATCATTTTCTTAGTTCGATCCTTTTGATTATATCTCGATCTAGTATGATAAAGTTTTTAGTATGATCTAGCTTTGAGTTTTGTTTTGAGATTTATCTATGTAATCGAGTCCATGGGTTATTTAATAAAGAGTAGTTTTGAGTTGAGGGCTTTGTCTTTCTTGCTATGATCTTGAGGGAATAAGAAAAAGAAAAAAAAGAAAAATAAATGAAAAGATCATATAATGATCTTATGGAGAGTGATGACTTCACATATAAAGTTTATGATGAGCAAAAGTTGTTGAGAGTTGACAAACATAGTTTTGGTCATTGTTGCAATTAATAGGAAGTAATAAAGAAGGAGAGGTTTCACATATAAATACACTATCTTGGACATCTTTTGTGATTGTGAGCACTCATTAAAATATTACATGCTAAAAACTTGATGTTGGACAAGGAAGACAACATAATGGGTTATGTTTTCTTATATCCGAATAGAAGTTATATTACCATGGATCCTCCAACACATTGAGCTTGCTTTCTCCCTTATGCTAGCCAAATCTTTTGCACCAAGTAGAGATACTACTTGTGCTTCCAAACATCCCTTAAACCAGTTTTTCCATGAGAGTCCACCATACCTTCCTATGGATTGAGTAAGATCCTTCAAGTAAGTTGTCATCGGTGCAAGAAATAACAATTGCTCTTAAAATATGTATGATATTTTAGTGTGGAGAAAATAATCTTTATACGAGCTTGTGATATGGAAGAAATAAAAGCGACATACTGCATAATAAAGTTTTTATCACAAGCGACAATCACTAAAAAAAAGACACACCCGTGACATTTTGGGCCGAATGAATTTTTTTCCTGTCATGCTTATGACACTTCTATGACGATAATTGTGAAAAAACCTGGTATCATCATAGATGTGGTGGGCTCCTACTTCTATGACAAAAAATCATGACAGAAAATGGGCTTTTCGTCCTGGGCGGGCCGGAGACGCAACTGCATGACATTCTTTGGGCCGTCCATGACAGAAAAAACCGTGGTAGAAGCGAGGGCGAGGAAAATATTGGGGAGTTCCCGGTTATGATGGGTGGTCGGGGGCAGAGCGATGCATGTTTCTCTCGTACACGTACGTGTGTGGGTGCGAGGAGTTGGGCTCTAACTGAACCTGAGCGAGGCGTTCGCCTACTGAACCCGAGCGATTGCACTGCAAGCTACGCGTTACTGAACCCGAGTGATTGATCAATGGCTGTTAACTGAACCCGATCGAGCGATTCCTTTGCTAATGCTGCTAACTGAAGCCGATCGAACCCTGCTTCTCCTTCCCTTGATGAAAAGTGAGTGTTGTTGGGGGGGGGGTGGATGAACAATTCCCGGTGGGGGGTTGGATGAATAGGACCCCGTGGTAGTAGAGGCCGTTGCCGCTGGATGAACATGATCCCGATCGAGCCGGTTGGGGGTGGATGAACAGGACCCCAGGAGGGCTGGTTGAAAAGTAGCCGGCGGAGGGATGGATGAAGAGTAGCCCGTGGAGGGGTGGTTGAACAGGACCCCGTGGAGAGGGCTGGTTGAATAGTAGCCGGTGGAGGAGCGGTGGAGGCTGGATGAACAAGAGCCCGTGGATGAACAGTCGTAGGTGGAGGCTAGAGGACGTCGGCCGGTGGAGATGAATAGCATCTCGTGGAGTCCCGTTTTGCGGTACGCCACACCCCTTCCGATGAACAAGACCCCCGTTTTGACCGTAGCGCTCCAACACAAGTCCGTTTCCTCTGTTTCGCAGTACGCCACACCCCTCCCGATCAACAGGACCCCGTTTCGACCGTAGGAGGTCCAAAAGAAGTCCGTTTCCTCCGTTTTGCGGTACGCCAGACCCCTCCCGATGAACAGGATCCCATTTCGACCATGGCCGGTCGAACGCAAGGCCGTTTCCTCCGTTCTGTGGTATGCCAGGCCTCGTTTCGATCGACTGTTCTGTCCAAGCCGGTTGGCTCCCGATGAACACGACGTATTCCATTGCCTCCCGATGAACACGACGCATTTCGTTGCCTCCCCATGAACACGACGATGTAGTTTCTCCATTCTGACCCAGCTGGTTGGCTTCCGATGAATAGGATTAGTCGTTGTACGCGTTAGAGACCCCGCCCGTATGTACGTACGTAGCCGTATTTACTATATTGCAGCATGGCCGTAGGTACGTGTACACGGTATAGACGAGACTGTGTGACATGCTATGTCGGCGCCTCTACTTCAACACGTGCCGCTCCTTACTCGGCCACGGTACGTCGCTGCAGAGACACTGATCGACAGCTATGTACGTACACGTTCGCGGCCGGACAGATAATGCTACCTTCGCTTCAACCTGGTGGGTCCCAGCTGTCAGGGGGTAAGAAGGCAGTTCCTTCCATGCAAAGATAAAGCCAGTGGGTCCCAGCTGTTAGGGGGAATGTTTTTTCATGAAATACAGAGGCCCTTCCGGTAGGTCCGAGGTGTCAGGTGGAGGAATCATTATTTTTGCGTGTAATAAGGAGGCACTTCCTTGCGCGCGGCCATGGACCCAGCTGTCAGCCTCTCCACTTACAGTCCTCTTCTAATGGCTGTCGTTTGTTAACCGCATTGACGATGCTGTACCGCCCGAGAGCACCAAGGTGGTGGACGACAACGCGACCTAGGAAGGGAATGACCCGGAGCTGGGGAATATGCAGCAGTGGATGCTCACGCGGAGGGGAGTGCGAGGATTGATTGCTTCGGTTGCGCTTTGAGGCTGCTGTCTCCAGAGAATAATAGGGGGCGTGGGTGAGTAGAGGGAAGGCTTGGCCAGTAGTAGTATGGTCAGGCGGTGAGGCCTGCGCAGTAGCACAGCCGGCCACGGGAGGCTAGAGCAGGCGGTACGGCGGGCGCAGGTTTGGTTGACTGGAGTAACAATACCAGAGGCTGAAGACGCAGCTTGGCTGTTGGATTAACATCGAATGGTCAGTGCAGCTAGAATCGTTTATTGACTAAGTTGACAAAGCCCTGCATACGCGTTAACTTAGTAGGCCCACAAGTCAGCCTCAAAATCTGGTGGGTCCCAGCTAGCAAGGGGAATCAATTTTTTTTCGCGTTTTAAGGTGTCATTCCTTGCGTGCGAAGATGTTTTCTGGTTTTTTTATTTCTTCATTTTCGAGTTAGAATAAAAAGAAAACAATTTAGGATCTTCGGTACAATCTATATTTTCACGAAAAGGATCATAATAAAGCTGGTGGGTCCCAGCTGTCAGGGAGAGGAAACTTTTTATTTCCACGTAATAAAGGAAGCACTTCCTTGCGTGCGAAGATGTAGCTGGTGGGTCAAACCTGTCAGGGGGAGAAGTTATTTGTTTTCGCATAATACGGGGGCACTTGCTGTGTGCAGCCATGTGCCATGTGGGTCCCTACTATCAGCCAATCCACGTACATGCCTCATCCGATGGTTGTCGTTTGTTGACAAAGTTGACCACGCCGTGCCGAGAGAACCAACGCAGTGAATGATGGTGAGTATTACGAAGTGAACAACCCAGACCTGGCGAAGACACAGTAGTGGATGCCCACGCAGAGGGGAGTACGAAGGTTCACTGGTTCGGCTGTGGTGTGAGGCTGCCGTCGCCAGTGAAGAACAGGAGGTGTTAGTGAGTAGAGGAATGGCCTGGACATCATTTGGGAGTAGAGTGGGCCGGTGAAGCCTCCGCGGCAGCACAGCCGTGACGGGAGGCGGTGTAGCCGGTACCGTCGGTGGTGGTTTGGGCAGCTGAAGCAAGAATATCTAAGATTGAAGAAACACTAAAACCGTTGGATGGACATTCAACGGCCACTGCTGCTAGAATCGTGTCTTGACTATAAGTTTACAAAGCCTTCCATACGCCTTAGTAGGCCCACAAGCCTTCAGTACGCTTCACTAACTATAATTCTCAAAAAAATAGTAGGCCCACAAGTGAGCATCACATCTGTGGCAGAGAAGATATAACCCATTTGCGATTTGTAATAGTGTACAACCCATTTTTGAATTCTAATGGAATTTACTACAACCCATTTACAGTCTGTTAATATTACAGCCCATTTTCTAGCCAGGACAACGATTAATAATTTCAACCAACCTCTCAAAACAGAATTCAAACAAAAATCCCACATTTTGATGGGATCCAAAAAAGATTTATCCCAAAAGTTCGAGTCAGATTAAATATAATTAATGGATTTGTATTAGGTAAAAATCTAAAGAAATACTGTGCGTGTAATAAGTAATGAAATTAAAATTTCCAAATTCAAACAATAATATTTTTGAAACTAATTACCTGCATGGTGCGTTTTTGTATATTTACAACCCAGTTTTTATAGTTACATCCCATTTATTATTTCTTAAAGCCCATTTTCTTGTTAGGCCTAATGCATCCTCATAGGAAAGATTTACAACCCAGCGGGCGGAGAATAACAAGTTGACCTGGGTTCGGTATTCCGCAAAAAAAGAATAGCTGGGCTATTCATTTTCACCTTGCAAAAATAATATCTGGGCTGGATATTTGGTCGACATAAAATAGTAGACTGGGCTAGACGGGCCACAGCCCGCCCAGTTGATACCCTGCTCCTATGAACAACAACAAAAAGATCGCTCAAGAAAAACTCCGCTTACACCTAAAAAAACAAATACTGCTCGAGCTGCTGGGTCCCAACTGTCGGCCACTCCTTGTGTAATTCTCTCGTTTATTGGCTATATAGGTTGATGATGGTGTGGGATCGTGATGTCAGGAAACCAGGAGGAAGCAAAAAAATATAGTTGTATATATATAATAAGGAGGAACTTGCGTACGTACGACTATGTCCCTAGTAGGTCCCTACTGTCATCCAGTCCAAATAAAGTCATCTCCTGATTCCTCATGTTCGTTGACCATGTTGACAACGTGAGATGGCGGCACCACAGCGAGCGCAACAACTCGAAGGATGATGGAGAGGGTGCTACATCTTGAGCTTGCATTGGTTTTCCTCAAAGAGAAGAGGGTGATGCAGCAAGTGTAGCGTAAGTATTTCCCTCAGTTTTGAGAACCAAGGTATCAATCTAGTAGGAGGCTCCTCAAAAGTCCCACGCACCTACACAAACAAACTAAGAACTCGCAACCAACGCAATAAAGGGGTTGCCAATCCCTTCACGGCCACTTGCGAAAGTGAGATCTAATAAAGATAGTAAGATAAGATAAATATATTTTTGGTATTTTATAATATAGATGCAAAAAGTAAAGATGCAAATAAAATTAGATTGAAAGCAAATATGATAAGAGATAGACCCAGGGGCCATAGGTTTCACTAGTGGCTTCTCTCAAGATAGCATAAGTATTACGGTGGGTGAACAAATTACCGTTGAGCAATTGATAGAAAAGCGCATAATTATGAGTTATCTAGGCATGATCATGTATATAGGCATCACGTCCATAACAAGTAGACCAACTCCTGCCTGCATCTACTACTATTACTCCACACATCGACCGACTCCTCCCTACATCTAGAGTATTAAGTTCATAAGAACAGAGTAACGCATTAAGCGAGATGACATGATGTAGAGGGATAAACTCATGCAATATGATATAAACCCCATCTTGTTATCCTCGATGGCAACAATACAATACGTGCCTTGCGACCCTTTTTGTCACTGGGTAAGGACACCGCAAGATTAAACCCAAAGCTAAGCACTTCTCCCATGGAAAGAAAGACCAATCTAGTAGGACAAACCAAACTGATAATTCGAAGAGACTTGCAAAGATAACTCAATCATACATAAATAAACTTGATCATAAACCCACAATTCATCGAATCTCGAGAAACACACTGCAAAAAGAGTTTACATCGAATAGATCTCCACAAGAGAGGGGGAGAACATTGTATTGAGATCCAAAAAGAGAGAAGAAGCCATCTAGCTAATAACTATGGACCCGTAGGTCTGAGGTAAACTACGCACCACTCATCGGAGGGGCAAGGATGTTGATGTAGAGGCCCTCCATGGTCGATTCCCCCTCCGGCAGAGTACCGGCGAAGGCTCCAAGATGGGATCTTGCGGATATAGAAGGTTACGGCGGTGGAAATTGTGTTTCGTGGTGCCCCTGGATGTTTTCGGGGTACGTAGGTATATATAGGAGGAAGAAGTACGTTGGTGGCCGCCCAAGGGGCCCACGAGACAGGGGGGCGCGCCCTACAAGGGGGGGGGGGGGGCGGCCTCCTATCTCGTGGCTTCCTCGGCAGCTTCTTGACTTGCACTCCAAGCTCTCCGGATCACGTTCGTTCCAAAAATCACGCTCCCGAAGGTTTCATTCCGTTTGGACTCCGTTTGATATTCCTTTTCTTCGAAGTACTGAAATAGGCAAAAAAACAGCAATATGGGCTGGGCCTCCGGTTAGTAGGTTAGTCCCAAAAATGATATAAATGTGTAAAATAATGCCCATAAACATCCAAAAGGGGTAATATAATAGCATGGAACAATCAAAAATTATAGATACGTTGGAGACGTATCAAGCATCCCCAAGCTTAATTCCTGCTTGTCCTCAAGTAGGTAAATGATAAAAAAGAAATTTTTGATGTGGAATGCTACCTAGCATATTTCTCAATGTAATTTTCTTTATTGTGGCATGAATGTTCAGATCCAAATGAGTACAAAATAAAAGTTCATATTGACATAAGAAATAGTAATACTTCAAGCATACTAATCAAAGTAATCATGTCTTCTCAAAATAACATGGCTAAAGAAAGTTATCCCTACAAAATCATATAGTCTGGCTGTTGCTCTATCTTCATCACACAAAGTATTTAATCATGCACAACCCCGATGACAAGCCAAGTAATTGTTTCATACTTTAATAATTTCAAACTTTTTCAACTTTCACGTAATACATGAGCGTGAGCCATGGACATAGCACTATATGTGGAATAGAATGGTGGTTATGGAGAAGACAAAAAAGGAGAAGATAGTCTCACATCAACTAGGCGTATCAACGGGCTATGGAGATGCCCATTAATAGATATCAATGTGAGTGAGTAGGGATTGACATGCAACGGATGCACTAGAGCTATAAATATATGAAAGCTCAACAAAAGAAACTAAGTGGGGTGCATCCAACTTGCTTGCTCATGAAGACCTAGGGCACTTTTGAGGAAGCCCATCATTAGAATATACAAGCCAAGTTCTATAATGAAAAAGTCCCACTAGTATATGAAAGTGACAACATATGAGACTCTCTAACATGAAGATCATGGTGCTATTTTGAAGCACAAGTGTGGAAAAAGAGATAGTAGCATTGTCCCTTCTCTCTTTTTCTCTCATTTTATTATTTTTTTCTTTTCTTTTTCTTTCCTTTTTTTCTTTTTTTTCTTCTTTGGCCTTTCTTTTTTTTTCTTTTGGCCTTTCTCTTTTTTTCTTTTTTTTCTTTTTCTAAAGTCCAAAGTCTCATCCCGACTTGTGGGGGAATCATAGTCTTCATCATCCTTTCCTCACTAGGACAATGCTCTAATAATGAAGAACATCACACTTTTATGGATTTACAACTCAAAGCTAGAACAAGATATGACTCTATATGAATGCCTCCGACGGTGTACCGGGATATGCAATGAATCAAGAGCGACATGTATGAAAATTATGAAGGTGGCTTTGCCACAAATACAATGTCAACTACATGATCATGCAAAAAGCAATGTGACAAAAGTAATGCGTGTCATATGAATGGGACGGTGGAAAGTTGCATGGCAATATATCTTGGAATGGCTATGGAAATGCCATAATAGGTAGGTATGGTGGCTGTTTTGAGGAAGGTAAATGGTGGGTATATGGTACCGGCGAAAGTTGCGCGGTACAAGAGAGGCTAGCAATGGTGGAAGGGTGAAAGGATGCGTATAATCCATGGACTCAGCATTAATCAAAAGAACTCATATACTTGTTGCAAAAATTTATAAGTCATCAAAAACCAAAGCACTACACGCATGCTCCTAGGGGGATAGATTGGTAGGAAAAGACCATCGCTCGTCCCCGACCGCCACTCATAAGGAAGACAATCAATAAATAAAATTGTGCTCCAACTTCATCACAAAGCGGTTCACCATACGTGCATGCTACGGGAATCACAAACTTCAACACAAGCATTCTTTAAATTCATAATCACCCAACTAGCATGAATTTAATATCGCTACCTCCATATCTCAAAACAATTATCAAGCATCAAGTTGATTATAGCATCCAATTCACTTTCTATGATAGTTTTTATTATACCCAACTTGGATGCTCATCATTCTAGGACCAACTTTAAAACCATAGCAAATACCATTCTGTTCTAAAAGACTCTCAAAATGATATAAGTGAAACATGAGAGACTAGCAATTTCTTCAAAATTAAGACACCACCGTGCTCTAAAAGATATAAGTGAAGCACTAGAGCAAAAACTATCAAGCTCAAAAGATATAAGTGAAGCACATAGAGTATTCTAGCAAATTCTAATCAAATAGGCTTCTCCCAAAAGGTGTGTATAGCAAGGATGATTGTGTTAAACTAAAAAGCAAAGACTAATATAATACATGACGCTCCAAGCAAAACACATATCATGTGGCGAATAAAAATATAGCTCCAAGTAAAGTTACCAATGAACGAAGACTAAAGAGGGGATGTCTTCCCGGGGAATCCCCAAGCTTAGGATTTTGTCTATCCTTGAATATCTTGGGGTGCCTTGGGCATCCCCAAGCCTTAGGCTCTTGCCACCCTTTATTCCATAGTCCATAAATTTTTTACCCAAAACTTGAAAACTTCGCAACACAAAACTCAACAGGAAATCTTATAAGCTCCGTTAGTGAAAGAAAACAAAACCACCACATAAGGTACTGCAATGAACTCATTATTTATTTGTTTTGGTGTTAAACCTACTGTATTCCAACTTCTCTATGGTTTATAAACTAATTTACTAGCCATAGATGCATTCAAATAAACAAACAACACACGAAAAACAGAATCTGTCAAAAACAGAACAGTCTGTAGAAATCTGTAACTAACGCAAACTTCTGGAACTCGAAACATTCTACCAAAATAGGAAGTCCTGTACAATTTGTTTATTGAACAGAAGCAAAAATAATCAACACAAAAGCACGTTCCTGTGATTTAACAAAATTATATTCGTGCGTGCAAAGTGTCTGTTTTTCAGCAGAATCAAATCAACTATCATCGTAGGTTATCCTATAGGTTCTACTTGGCACAAACACTAATTAAAAGATGAAAACACATCTAACCAGAAGGTAGATGCAAGATTTATTACTAAACAGGAGCAAAAACAAAAAACATAAAAAAATTGGGTTGCCTCCCAACTAGCGCTATCGTTTAACGCCCCTAGCTAGGCATAAAAGCAAAGATAGATCTAACGAGTGCCATCTTTGGCACTAAATTCATAAGTAGCACGCTTGATAGATTCATAAGGTAATTTGACTTTCTTTCTTGAAAAGTGATCCATGCCTTTCTTTAAGGGAAATTGGAATTTAATGTTCCCTTCGTTCATATCAATAATCGCACCAATCGTTCTAAGGAAAGGTCTACCAAGAATAATAGGGCAAGAAAGATTGCAATCTATATCAAGAATGATAAAATCTACGAGCACCAAATTTCTATTTGGAACAATCAGAACATCATTGATCCTTCCTGTTGGCTTTTTAATGGTGGAATCCACAAGGTGCAAATTTAAAGAGCAATCATCTAGATCATGGAAACCTAGAATATCACATAAAGTTTTCGGAATTGTGGAAACACTAGCACCCAAATCACACAAAGCAAAAAACTCATAATCTTTAATTCTAATCTTTATAGTAGGTTCCCACTCATCATTAAGTTTTCTAGGTGTAGAAACTTCCAAATTAAGTTTTTCATCATAAGATTGCATCAAGGCATCAACAATATGTTTGGTAAAAGCTTTGTTTTGACTATAAGCATGAGTAGAATTAATAACGGATTGCAACAAGGAAATAAAACCTTTTAAAGAGCAATTATCATAATCAAATTCCTTGAAATCCGAGATAGTGGGTTCAATATTATTGGAAGTTGAGGATTCCCCAATCTCACTTTTACCAAATTTAACATCAAGATCTAAAGACTCCGAATTCTTGGGACGCCTTCTAGGCAAAGTTGATTCATCATCAGTCCCATAATCATCAAAATTCATATTGCAAAACATAGATCTAATCAGAGACGCATCAATAACTTTAAGATCCTCATCATTATTTTCACGGAAACTAGAAGAACATGCTTTTATAAAGCTTTCTTTTTTAGCACGCAATCTAGCGGTTCTTTCCTTGCACTCGTCAATGGAAATTCTCATTACTTTGAGAGACTCATTGATATCATGCTTAGGAGGGGAAGATCTAATTTTAAGAGAATCAACATCAAGCGAAAGTCTATCAACGTTCCTAGCCAAATCATCAACTTTGAGCAATTTTTCTTCAAGCTAAGCATTAAAATTATTTTGAGAAATCATAAATTCTTTCACACTATTCTCAAAATCAGAGGGCATCTTATTAAAATTACCATAAGAATTATTATAGGAATTTCCATAATTATTAGAGGAATTACTAGGGAATGGTCTAGCATTAAAATTTCCTCTATAAGCATTGTTTCCAAAACTATTCCTACTAACAAAATTCACATCCATAGATTCATTATTATTCTCAATCAAGGAAGACAAAGGCATATCATTGGGATCAAGAGGAGTATTTTTAGTAGCAAACATCTTCATAAGTTCATCCATCTTTCCACTCAAAACATTGATTTCTTCTATAGCATGCACTTTTTTACTAGAAGATATTTTGGTGTGCCATTGAGAATAATTAGCCATAATGTTATCAAGAAGTTTTGTAGCATCTCCTAATGTGATTTCCATAAAGGTGCCTCCCATGGCCAAATCTAAGAGATTTCTAGAAGCAAAGTTCAAACCGGCATAAATTTTTTGTATGATCATCCATAAATTCAAACCATGAGTAGTGCAATTGCGAAGCATCAATTTCATTCTTTCCCAAGATTGGGCAACATGCTCATGATCAAGTTGTTTAAAATTCATAATATCGTTCCTAAGAGTGATGATCTTAGCGGGAGGAAAATACTTAGAGATAAAAGCATCTTTGCACTTGTTCCAAGAATAAATACTATTTTTGGGCAAACACGAAAACCAAACTTTAGCACGATCTCTAAGTGAAAACGAAAATAACTTCAATTCGACAATATTGTTATCCGTATCTTTCTTATTTTGCATATCACACAAATCAACAAAATTGTTTAGATGAGTAGCGGCATCTTCACTAGGAAGACCGGCAAATTGATCTTTCATAACAAGATTCAGCAAAGCGGTATTGATTTCACAAGACTCAACATCATTAAGAGGAGCAATCGGAGTACTAAGGAAATCATTATTATTGGTGTTCGAGAAGTCACACAATTTGGTATTATCTCGCGACATGGCAACAAGTAATCCAACACACAAGAAAACAGAAAAACGGAAAGCGAATAAGAGAGGAGGAGATTGGAAAAGAGAGGGCGAATAAAATGGCAAGGGTGAAGTGGGGGAGAGGAAAACGAGAGGCAAATGGCAAATAATGTAAATGTGAGGGAGATGGGTTTGTGATGGGTACTTGGTATGTCTTGACTTGAGCGAAGACCTCCCCGGCAACGGTGCTAGAAATCCTTCTTGCTACGTCTTGAGCTTGCGTTGGTTTTCCTCGAAGAGAAGAGGGTGATGCAGCAAGTGTAGCGTAAGTATTTCCCTCAATTTTGAGAACCAAGGTATCAATCCAGTAGGAGGCTCCTCAAAAGTCCCACGCACCTACACAAACAAATTGAGAACTCGCAACCAATGCAATAAAGGGGTTGTCAATCCCTTCACGGCCACTTGCGAAAGTGAGATCTAATAAAGATAGTAAGATAAGATAAATATATTTTTGGTATTTTATAATATAGATGCAAAAACTAAAGATGCAAATAAAAGTAGATTGAAAGCAAATATGATAAGAGATAGACCCGGGGGCCATAGGTTTCACTAGTGGCTTCTCTTAAGATAGCATAAGTATTACGGTGGGTGAACAAATTACTGTCGAGCAATTGATAGAAAAGCGCAAAATTAAGAGATTATCTAGGCATGATCATGTATATAGGCATCTCGTCCATAACAAGTAGACCGACTCTTGCCTGCATCTACTACTATTACTCCACACATCGACCGACTCCTGCCTGCATCTAGAGTATTAAGTTCATAAGAACAGAGTAACACATTAAGCAAGATGACATGATGTAGAGGGATAAACTCATGCAATATGATGTAAACCCCATCTTGTTATCCTCGATGGCAACAATACAATACGTGCCTTGCAACCCTTTTTGTCACTGGGTAAGGACACCACAAGATTGAACCCAAAGCCAAGCACTTCTCCCATGGCAGGAAAGACCAATCTAGTAGGCCAAACCAAACTGATAATTCGAAGAGACTTGCAAAGATAACTCAATCATACATAAAGTAATTCAGAGAAGATTCAAATATTATTTACAGATAGACTTGATCATAAACCCACAATTCATCTGATCTCGACAAACACACCGCAAAAAGAGTTTACATCGAATAGATCTCCACAAGAGAGGGGGAGAACATTGTATTGAGATCCAAAAAGAGAGAAGAAGCCATCTAGCTAATAACTATGGACCCGTAGGTCTGTGGTAAACTACTCACAACTCATCGCAAGGATGTTGATGTAGAGGCCCTCCATGGTCGATTCCCCCTCCGACAGAGTGCCGGCGAAGGCTCCAAGATGGGATCTCGCGGATACAGAAGGTTACGGCGGTGGAAATTGTGTTTTGTGGTGCCCCTGGAGGTTTTCGGGGTACGTAGGTATATATAGGAGGAAGAAGTACGTCGGTGGCCACCCGAGGGGCCCACGAGATGGGGGGCGCGCCCTACAGGGGGGGCCTCCTATCTCGTGGCTTCCTCGGCATCTCTTGACTTGCACTCCAAGCTCTCCGGATCACTTTCGTTCTAGAAATCACGCTCCCGAAGGTTTCATTCCGTTTGGAATCCGTTTGATATTCCTTTTCTTCGAAATACTGAAATAGGCAAAAAAACAGCAATATGGGCTGGGCCTCCGGTTAGTAGGTTCGTCCCAAAAATGATAAAAATGTGTAAATAAAGCTCATAAACATACAAAAGGGGTAATATAATAGCATGGAATAATAAAAAAAATTATAGATACGTTGGAGACGTATCAGAGGGCCTCGCGGGCCCTATGGAAGGGTTTGATACAATGGCCGCCGCTCATTCAGGAAGCCAGGATCATCGGACACCTATGAGCACCTTCGAGAGACTGAGATGGCATGAAACGGTAGGGCCGCGCTTGGGAGGTCTGGATTGTTTCACACCTGTATTAAGATACAAGTGTAATTTACTCATCATCAGAAACAACGCGTAAAATACAGGCGTAATGAAACCGAGGGACCGAGGTCTATAACGAAAACCGGCGAGTTACACGTGTAATTTGAGAGACCAGTGTATATTTTACTAGTCGAAATCGACCAACCAAGCGCTTCGCCCAAGACCATCTGCTTTTATTTACAAGCATCAGTTTTACAAGCGGTTTTGGTTGGAAAACGATGATCCAATCACGACCTAAAATGATGAGTTGGTCGGAAGATCATATGGTTTCACCTCTAAACTACCCGAGTTGTCGTATAGGCTATGAATGAAACATAAGAGAATGAACTTCTTAAGCACAGAAACAATAGAAGAGGATGATCTTTGTAACATGCAAATCACAGGCATTAGATCAACATGCAAAACAATCTGAAGCATTATTCTCAAGAGGCACGGTGAACAGCTCGTGATGCCGCATGCCACAACATTCCAAGGTCAACTTTGCAATCAAACTCACAAGGCCTGGCATTACATAGACAACATTCAGAACAAACTCTTAAAATACCTTACATAAGTCAACATTCATGTGACTATGCATCTCAACAGAGTAAAAATTTAGTTCTGAACTGAAGACAGGAATAGGGAAAAACGATCGACGTTGCTCACAGCAAAGGGCGTCCCACTCAAAAATATCAAATGCATGTCTTGTGGCTAACATCAATGAGCAAAATTAGACAAGGTTTTCCAAGTCCAATATATTAAACTAATGTCTTCTTGCTAACATCAATGATTAAACTTTGACAAACTTTTCCCATTCAAAATATGTAATGCCTATGATTGTGGAACGGGCATGGTTTTTCATCACTTTGTCATCTGATAGTCCGGTGGCTCAAGGTGACGACGAATGATTAGAGAACCATTCGATGTATTGTGAATGACGAAATATTATGGAGGACACGAACCATCTGCATTTTGTGCAGTTCCACTAAAATCAAGCTAAGCATCCCTGTGGATTTCGTATTTATATGCTGCAAGAAAACAAAGACACATCAACACACACATGAATATTGGCCCCAATGTCAACCAACCAATCGGTGGACTAACAAACTAAAAGTACAGTAAACAGATTACCATACCCAGATGCCCCATCATTGTTGCTTAGAGTGACATTGACAGACTTGGAGTCCTGTCCTGACTTCTTGTACTTGTTTGGGCACTTGTTTGCCCAGTGTTCCTCCGAACCACAAGTAAAGCAGCCAATCTCTCCTTTTGTCTTTCTTCTTACCCTTCTTAATGTGCTGGTAGCTCCATTCAAACAGATAGTCCGGTGGCTCAAGGTGATGACCAATGATTAAAGAACCATTTGATGTATTGTGCATGTGAAGTATTATGGAGGACACGAACCATCTGAACATTTTGTGCAGTTCCACTAAAATCAAGCTCAGCATCCTTGTCTGCATAAATACAGAAAAAGCATGATGAATATAATAGTGGTACTAGTTGATTAAACATATGCTTACAACTATAATCATATTCATTATATTTAACAGGGAAAGATAGCAATACAATAGCTTGAATTAAACATTTATTCAAAACAATACAACAATATAAGTAGCACAACATAACAAAGCACAATCATGTGGATGAAGGCCCATACTGATCTCGTTTGTTACAGATGCGTCGGCAACTAACTTGGTCATACCTTTCCTTGTGGAGTGAATTTTGCACTCCACATGTTTTAAGTTGCCCATGCTCTCTGCAGACTAGTCATGTCACCAGCGTCTACTAATACTCTGTAAATATTCTCGATCTTTCCTTCTGTAATGTAGCGTAAACAGTGATTGCTTCTTTCTGCAAAGTGGTAAGACCAACTGGACCTACTAATGTAGCAGTTTTCCTTAGACATATTGGCTCCTTTTGTGAAGTTCAACTAAAATCAAAGTCAAAATAAAACCAAGCTTTAATTTTGATATCCCTGTAAGCAACAATAGGTATAAGGGAAACAACTAATGAGAAATAACGGTTGATGACTTCTACTCCCAGAAGAAAAACATCTACTGATCTACCTTATCTTAAGGGAAAACAAAGCAGGAGAGTAGCAATTCTCAATCAATGTGATTTATTCATATTAACTGAGACATTATCTTAACAATGCCTTGTTTCAACATGTATAAAGAACGACAAAGCAGAAAAGTACCATTCCTAAAACAATGCGACTGATTCATATTAACAGAGACATTATCTTAACAATACCTTGGTTAAACATGTAGAAATAACTACAAAGCAGGATAGTACCATTTGTAAAACATTGTAACTGATATATAATAACAGAGACATTATCTCAACAATACATTTCTTAAACATGTACCCTGGCCGATCCCTAACAGAAATGGTACTCCCGCCGATCCCTAACAAGTGTTGCAGTTTTGAACTAAGATTCAGTAGTCATTTCTAAGAGTGGCATTGCTTAATTTTACCACTAGCATTAGATTAACCAAAAGCATAAACAATTCTAGGGGAGAGTGGGCGCAATAACACCATGTGCTTCCATCTACTTATAAAGGGGGTGATACAGAGTTTGTTGTAACAAAGCAACAAGCATCATGTCTGGGTTGGTCCCATTTTTGTTCACTACTTAATAGGAAAAGACAACAGTTCAATAGCTTCAATTCAACATTTATTTAAAACAGTACCAATACAAGTAGCACAACATCTCAAAGCACACTGCACGATCATGTGGATGAAGGCAGGTACCAACCTTTCATGACACACAGAAGATCACCTACGAATCTGCCTACATGAATAGGAAATCCAATCTCGTTTCGTGCAAGCAAAGTCACCGGTGTGACATTTAAGTTCGCTATAGCAACAAGTTGAATAGATATCCCTGTTTTAACATTGGCAAAAAAGGATACAATTACTGGCCAGTAAAGCAGGATGAAACATATGACGACAAAAAGAAGCATCTAACTTATCTTGATGGAAAACAAAGTAGGACAGTAACATTTCTGAAACGGTTGCATTGATTCATATTAACAGAGACATTCTCTTAAAATTTGTTAAAAATGTAATTTACTTTTAACAGTGGCATTGCTTAAATTTTCCAGCGGCATTCTTAGATTAACAACAACAAAATAGTTGTATCGGACGTGGGACATGCCAGCACCATGTGCGTCCACACGTATAAATGGGTGATGCAGAGTACTACATCCGTCTTGGTTTATAGGTCCCCTTTGTAGTTTGTGCCAAATTTTGACCAAAGATTTAACTAACAAAATGTTAATGCATGTCAACAAAAATTATATCGCTGGATTCGTATTTGAACATAGTTTTCAATGATATACTTTTTGATGACATGCATGAACATTTTGTGAGTTCAATCTATGGTCAAAATTTGACACGAAATACAATGGGGACCAATAAACTGGGACGGAGGTAGTATGTTGCCAAGCAGCATATCTGCGTTGGTCCCATATTTGTTCTCTTTCAACCTTTTTCCTATTTGAGGGCAGCAAATCTAGTCCTGCATGATCTACCCAACCCCCCAGTTTCTTTCCTTTTTCAACAAAGAGATCCGTTCCTTACAGATGTGTGTACTAGGTTACCCCCCTTTTCCCTTTTCGACCAACAAAGCAGCTGGATAGCCAGTCTATACTACTTCCCCTCCCTCCTTTCCTCATTGAACTACGTCCTAGATTCATGCTCCACCCTACCGCACCCTTCTTTCCTCTTTGAACCAAGTCCTAGATTCGACTACAGAATCAAAAAAGATCTGCATGAAGCTAGAGCAATGACGGTTTCAAAGAAACTTATACCTTAGGGTGGTTGGGATGTGGCTAGGCATGCGGCCGAAGGCCAGATCTGCCCACACTACGTATGACAGCAAGGAAGAAGAGGTCGTGGCCCTCCCGCACAGGTGCTGGGTGAAACTGAACATCGCAGTCGGCAGTGGATTGCCTCCCTCGCCGAAGGCGATAGAGTGAATGCTGCACCTCTTCCCCTTCCGAGTGCAATGGGATCCGGACGGCTCCTTCACCAGCTGTGAGGGGGGAGAGAGAGACAGAGGCCAACGCAGTCTTGTTTAGATCTGGTGAAGAGGGTGAGAGACTGTGAATATAGCAAACCCTAGCAAAGGAATGCTGAGCCTCCAACGTGTATATATATATGTAGTGCGGCGAGCGTGTGGAGAGTGCAAACCCTAGCGAACAAGCACTGAGGCTCCAGCTTATATAGTACTCCCTCCGTTCCTAAATATAAGTCTTTCTAGAGATTTCAAATGGACTACAACATACGGATGTATATAGCGAATATCCAAAATGCCTCCCGGGCTCATCTGTATATAGACATATTTTAGAGTGTAGATTCACCCATTTTGCTCCGTATGTAGTCACTTGCTGGAATCTCTAGAAAGACTTATATTTGGGAATGGAGGGAGTACTACATATATAGTTTGGACTGAGCGCCGGTGCCTTAACTGCACCTGCCTTTGGCTGTATGATAGGTGGGCCAGCCACATTTGGGGCCCACCTGTCATAAACCCAAAGGCAGGTGCACTAAGTCAATGAAGATGCGTCCATATAGTACTCGTGTATACTACTAATATATAGTGGAGTGGTTTTCTTATTCTCTCCATAACAATCATTTTAAATTGTGTAAGTACGAAATAGAACTCTTTATTTAACGTACCAGTGAAGAAAACTACTACTTCCGATGAACTAACGATCCACGCGTCCTGGTCGCACTTCCTGTCCTTCACGTGCGGTACACTACCCTCCCTTAAGTGAACAACCACACATGCGCCAAATTATCGGAAATGTGTGAGAGTGTGTACAAATAAAGAATTTTAATTTCAATTATCGAAAAGGTTTGAGAGTATGTACAATTTGCCCTCTCTCAATAATTATGGTTTGTTGCGTTCGGCCTAAACTTGGTCAAACTTTACAAAGTTTGACTTCAGTCAAATCTAATATGCAGAGTAAATAAAAATGGAGGGCGACTACGTCCATACGGGTTTTTAGTCCACACCATTTTTTTAATAAAAGTTAATAGCTGGACAAATAAAATTACAGGGGAGCTGAAGACAAAGTTGTGAGAAGGCTTAGAAATCAACACAAAACTTATGGTCTTAGTACCAACATCGATCCTTCTTCGAGGAAACATTTGGTTCATAGCCAATTGTGTGATAAAATCACCAACGTGAAGACGACCGCGTGTCCAACGCAACAAAGGTGAACTGATGAAGGATATCATATTTGTGGGTAACAAGCAAAGAGCACTGATGGAAGACAACTTGTTTTTCATTGAAAATCGATCAGCTTCATCAGCCGATGCAATCATGAGGCGCAACCATGAGCATCGATAGGTCATCGTGGTGATGCATCATCCATTTGGCATCAAGTTTGGGTGAGGCACTTATGAAATTCGACAAATCCTCACTATGGTCTGTTTCTTCTCAGTAATCAGGCTCAAGGAAGGAAGAACCACGTGGTAGAGGACAGGGAGGCGGGACAACAATGGCCATCCAATTTTGTGTAGTTCCACTAAAATTGAGGAAGACATGCCCGGGTATGGAGATACGCGTCGCTGTTTGCAAAAATATAAAAAGGGATATAGTGTTGTTACTTTTTTTGGCAATTGTACAAGATGAACAACGACATCTCAATTTTCAATAAGAATTAATGAAAAGTACACCAACAAACATAAGCATCATGATTATCTTGATGGGAACTAAGCCAGGATACCCGAGAAAAAAAGCATTTCTTCATTTAATAAGTGATAGTATTAGATTAGCAGTAGCAATAGGAGCATATGGACAATGACCGCACAACCACCATGTACTGTTGTCGAAACAACATGTATACCTCCACTGAGGCATAAACCAGGACAACTTTTCGAGTGGCATTTCCTCTATAATAGTAGGTGATGTTGGACCAGCCGATGAACCCTAGGTACTGTACATGGGGAGCTAGGGAGTAGTCGCATAGAAGAAAACCCGCATGCAGCGACCTGGGAAGCTGGACCAGTACAAGAAGTTATACCTCAGGTGGCGAGATGTCGCTTACGCGGGTGGGCGGGATGTGCCCACATGACGGCAGCGAACAAGGGCGCGGATAACCTTCGTCCGTGCCAGCGCCGACTCCGAGAGGACGGTGCGCATCGGCTTCCTCCATCGCCGATAGCGACAATGTCAACGCTGCATCTCCTCACCTCCCGCAGCGGACGGGATTCGGCTGGATCTGTGACCACCGGTGAGGAGAGAGATAGGGTGGACACTTTCATCTTATTTTGAAATGAAGAGGGTGAGAGAGCGAGAGGTGAGAAAACCTATAAAACAAGAGGCTATATATACAATGGAGTAAAAAAAAATCTCTCCATAGCAGTGGTTTTAAATAGAATATGCACATTCCCAGAAAAAAGAAACGAAAACTGGTGGACAACTTTTTAACGTACCAAGAAAGAAAACTCGATCAAAAACACACCCCCGCTTCTAGGTCGCGAGAGTCGTCGCGCACACACACATAGACATAGACATGCATATCCGTGTTTACGTAAAATTGCATCTCCATCTCCATCTCCATCTCCATCTCCGATCATATTTGTCCAACTAGCACATTATTTACGTTGTTAATTATATACGCAACAATATTAACATACAACATCTCTTGTTTACGGGCATCCGGACCGCTGCCACGCCCGCTCCTGACCAACCCGAACCCTCTTCATCACCCGCATGTGCTTCCTGCCCGAAATGGTCAGTGCCGCATTCATGCCCCGGCCAGAGCGGACGCGACCGCGCCAGCGTTGAAGCGGCGTGCCGGTCGAGAGAGCGTCACCCGCGCCACTTCCTGGTGCACGCGACTGCTCCACATTCAAAGGTTGCAATAGCCGGCCACAACATGCATGTAAAAAGTTTTTGGGAGTCCGTGCTACAGCTTGCTGTCCTCCCCCAACTCGTCAATCTCTTCCAGTAGTGAGTGGCGCGATCCATCGACAAGCAGGCGGGAAAGTTATCGTATACTCGGTTTGCGGTGAGTGGCATGCCGAGCGACCGTGTGGGGTGGAACAGTGGAGGAGGGTGCGACACGAACGCGACAGACATGATTTAAATGTTGGTTTTGCTTGATGGTGCGATCCAACAAAATGAAACATTGGTTTCTCTCCGTTTCCATTTTTTCTCCGGAAAAAAAAACTTCGCTCCATTTTCATTCCTACTCCAAGGTTGCCCTGTTACAACATCCCATCAAATACAAAGGAAAACTAACACGCATGCTGATGCATCTCAATGATTCACATATCATAGCCAATATTTACTTCACAACTGAAGACAAAAGTTGTGAGAGTGTGTACAAAAGAAAAACTACTGATGGGGTCACTATGACTTAAACCCTAAACCCTAAACAGGATTTAATGTCCTGGCTAGGTAGAACCTGTCGAAGGAAAGACGGCTGGCACCCTTGGATCATACGATGCTTTTGTGCAGTTCCACTAAAATCGAGCTGAGCATCCCTAATGGCAAAGATATTGAAGAAGTGTGATTAGAATAATAGTACTGGCACTAGTTCATGAGACATAAACTCATCACAAATAGAAGCCAGTAGAAGTAGAGAAAGATCGACATGGAGATGGAGCTACGTGGGGAGCTGCGGCAGTGGAGCAAGCCGGCTCGAAAAGGAAGATGTACCTCGCAAGTCGGGCTGTAGCTAGAAGGGCGGTTGGGAGGGCGATTGGGACGCACCGACTGTGGGTTTTCTCCCTCGCTGATGTCGACCGCGTCTATGCAGAACATCATTCCCTTCCCCCACTGAAGGGATCAGGCCAGATTTGTGACCAGCGGTGTGGCCACCATCGTTCTATGCTTGTGAAGAGAGCAACCCAAGCAAGCATACTTGTAGCTTAGGCTCCTACTAGTGTATATATAGTGGTTTTCTTTTTCTCTCCATATCAACCATCTTATATTGCGTACATGTCATTGAAGAGTGAAATGATGGTTGCTTCTTCCGACTAACTTACTGTGTGATTTAACTGCTCCTTAGTGGCCCCTACATGTACTCCCCCTACGTGTATGACCGTTCCTGAGTCTCACTTGTACTTATCTCTATTTTCTTGCATGACACATAGACATGATGCGCATAGAGGAATTTTGTTACTACACGTTGTTACGTAGTACTACTAGTACCTACTCCCTCCTTCTGGTTCACTACTGGTACTCCCTCCGTCCTGGCTTATTGCTCCCCTTTGTACTCAATTCATGGGCTCGTTTTCCTCAAGAAATTGTCTTTATCAACATATTAATATCGGGAATGCATGCGTGAACAACGAATGATTAAACCTTGCATGCAACATTTTGACAAAGCATAGACTTATGAACATGTGAATGTGAGGGACTACAACCTCGTGCATGCACGCAACACGTCACACGTACACATGGACGCAAAAACACGCGCGACGCCCTAATGCATGCATGTCCGAGCACACAACGAAACACACACGGTCACGCTCAAGTGCTCAACCTACACGTGCATGCACACACATTCTCAGCCAGGGTGAGCTAGTGACCGTATAAACACCGGAAAATGTATATATTAAGCGCAATGAGCGTATTATGAAGTCCACTGACCGTATTTTTACAAATATACAGTGACAGACAATGTATTTATCTCATTTGAAATTAAGCCATATTAACCAAAAAGGAGGCAGTATGGACTAGCATTACTTTGCTGTGTCCCGTGAACTTGCCAAACGAGGAGAAGCTTGCAGGATGGGAGAAGCTTGCGCGTGGTGGCTCGTAGGATAAGTAGAAACTTTTGACTAATGCAAGCTCTCCCTTGCTCAGGCGGTGGACGTGCAACAGTTAATTCGGTGTCAGATTGCCAGAAGCATACACTGTACTAGTACCATTATTGTTCGACTTCCCGAAGAGGCGAATAGCCAAGCGCAAAGTTTACTAGTACTAGTACTACTACTATAGAGGTATGTACTACTACTAGGAACCAGATGGAGGAGCGTATGCACTCTTATTTTATTTTAAAATGTGATAAAGCAACCTTCAACACATTTGGTTCTCTTCGAGGGTTCTCGCATTGATAATGGAAGTTGATTGCATGGAACACTCGCCACAATTCTCGCTTAATTCTGGCTCATATCCTATTACAAATAGGAGCGCTTAGTAATATTTTCTCTTTTTTTGTTATTCAACATGTAAATAGGTCAGCAAACCTTGCGGCGCATCTTTGTGCGAACCGTGCTTGCTGAACTTTGAATGTGGCCGAGAGCTGGCTTGATGAAACACCTCACTTCCTTCTTCTTTTTTTGCGGCATACCTCGCTTCCTAGTGACCAGTCTCTTGGCTGATCGTCCTAAGAATGCTTATATATGAATAAAGCTCTCTCATTTACCCGAAAAAAAGATTAAGCCATATTAACCAGAAAGGAGGGAGTATGGACTAGCACTACTTTTTGGTGTGTCCTGTCAACTCGCAGAACGAGGAGAAGCTTGCAGGACAAGGTGAAGCTCGCTTATGCCTTTTGAATAATGAAACCTACCCTTGTCCAGGCTGTGGACATGCAGCCGTTCATTCGGTGTCAGATTGCCAAAGGCATACACTTTAGTACCCAACATGCGGAGTACCATCATTGTTTGACTTCACGAAGAGGCGAAGAGCCAAGTGCAAGGTTTAGTAGTACGAGTAGTACTACTACTAGAACCGCATGGTGGAGCGTCTGTACTCTTATTTTATTTTAATCTATGATAAAGTACACATTTATTTGGGAGAAGGGAGGAAAACAGCATCCCAATAGTAGTATTAAAAAACATCGAACATGTAATGATGATATCAATCAACCATGCTCGAATATATCTTGGCCTCCGTGCGAGCCCGTCTGTTTGTTCTCGCTCCTCGTCTCTCTCAAGGAATGGCGGGTTGGCCATTTTGCCGTCAATTGAGATCGGTTTGCTCACACTCTGGTCCCACATGTTAGCGATATGCCAAGAGGAAGTGCATTGACCGACTGGCCATACGCGTACTTGGTTTTGCACCTTCATACTACTCCTCCCTCCGTCACAGTTTACAGGGCGCGCTTCATTGTGATGCATTTCTCTCCATGCATTTCTACCACCAGAGAGACTTAAGATGCATTTGGTTTAATGCTCAATTAATTAGGGCGTGGTAACCGCAATCAAGTTCACAATTTTCTCTCGATGTACTACGGAGTGGAGTAAGTGCATGCATGTGCGTACCTGGGGTGGAAGCACTGTATGCATGTGTGTACTCCCTCCGTTCGGTGAAGAGTGTACGTCTGGTTTCAAAATTTGTCCACAAAAGAGTGTACTTCTATCTTCCCAATGCACTTTACAGTAGAAAAAAATACTTCTCTCCCATCACATAGTAATCAAGACCAATAACAATCTACACATGGTCTTCTTAATTTCTACATGCACTTCACTCATTGGGGGTTGGGTAATTAAAGAGGAGAGAGATGGTGGCTTGCACCTTTCTAATGCATTTTTTACTTCACTCCATAATTTTTGCTAAAATCTCTAGATGTACACTCTTCACCGGACGGAGGGAGTACACATTATCCTCTAGTAATAGATGCCGTGCTATAACTACCAATGCTATTTTTCAGGCAGATCGCTAGTCTCCTTGGTCCTAGAGATTGTTTTTTTGAAGCGCGCTCTATAAACAGTGACAGAGGGAGTAGTATGAGCGGATTCAAAGAAGAGCATATTGATGGTTGCTTCTTCCGAGCAACTTACAGTGGGAAAGGTGGGGCTTATGATTTGACTGCTCATTACTCCCTATTAGTGCGGTGCAACGACCGGGCTGAGTCTCCCATGCGGTTGTGCACTACTCCCTCCGTTCTTAAATATACTATGGAGTATTTGTCTTTCTAGATATTTCAACGAGTGACTACATACAAAGCAAAATGAGTGAATCTACACTCTAAAATATGTCCATTTGAAATTTGTAAAAAGATAAATATTTAGGAACAGAGGAAGTATAATTTTGTGCATGGCACATGGACCCGGATGCTGAAGAGGCTTCTGGCAATGCTATCAAGCTTCCAGCATTTGTTTACATAATTGAAGCACTATACAAATAATTTTCCAGCGACATGAAATTGTACAATGCTTTGAGCTTTGAGCTTTTGTTTCGTGTGTCTTCCCATCCATGCTCTTTCGGAAACAATAAAAAACTAACTTCCTTGCTAATGCATCTCAATGATTAGTAGATCAGAGCTAATATTTACATCACAACTGAGGACAAAGTTGTGAGAAGGTGTTAAATTAAAATTGATCCATGCTTTCATTGGTAGCAACGCCCCCCAGCTCTGTCTAAATCAACAAGGCATGTTGGGGGAAAAAGTAGTTGTCTGGAGCATGCAACATTCCGATCATTTTGTGCAGTTCCACTAAAATAGAGTTGAGCGTCCCTGTTCCAAAGATATTAAGTGTGATTACAATAATGGAGGACTGTAGATGAAGCAATAAACACACAAATAGAAGCCGATCACCTTTGCAGTCTCTCTTAAGACTAACTAGTTGGAGAAGATTAAGCAAACAGTTGGAGAAGATTAGGATCGGAGTTGGATGAGGAGGATAGAGCAAAACCAATCTCCCTTTGTGCAGTCGCACTAAAATGTAGAGACGTTGGCCGTGTGACATTTTAGTACAACTGCACAAAACACTCTTAAGAAAAAAGTGATTTGTGCTGTTCACCAAAAGGTCGCAATAGCAACAAGGTGAAATGGATAGCCCTATTTGCAAAAAAGAGGTAGAAAGGTAACAATTACTGGCCAATAACAGTTGATGACACATACGACGAAAAAAAGAAGCATATTCCTTGTCCTAAGGGAAGATAACAACACGGTTGTGTTTGTCTAAAATGGTGTGAGGACGAGATTGCAATATGGAAAGTACGCCGGACGAGCTACGTTTTGGGCAAAGAACTATGGAAGATCCACATGCAACGACGTGGGAAGACGGGAAGTGGAGCAAGGCCGGAGGGGATGCCCAGGGGTCGTCGGGATGCAACTAGGAGAGCGGCGGCGGGCGGGATCTGCCCATACTGCGGCAGCGAGCAGGTGGCATAGGCCCTACCGCGTCGAAGCTTGGTTAGAGAGAATGGCGGGTACCACAGATCAGGACATGCTGCCTCGGCGCCGTCGAACGGAGAAATGACGCACATCCTCCCTTTCCACCGTTGGACGGGATGCGGCCGGATCAGAGAGAGAGAGAGAGAGAGAGAGAGAGAGTATTTGTCTTTCTAGATATTTCAACGAGTGACTACATACAAAGCAAAATCAGTGAATCTACACTCTAAAATATGTCCATTTGAAATTTGTAAAAAGATAAATATTTAGGAACAGAGGAAGTATAATTTTGTGCATGGCACATGGACCCGGATGCTGAAGAGGCTTCTGGCAATGCTATCAAGCTTCCAACATTTGTTTACATAATTGAAGCACTATACAAATAATTTTCCAGCGACATGAAATTGTACAATGCTTTGAGCTTTCAGCTTTTGTTTCGTGTGTCTTCCCATCCATGCTCTTTCGGAAACAATAAAAAACTAACTTCCTTGCTAATGCATCTCAATGATTAGTAGATCATAGCTAATATTTACATCACAACTGAGGACAAAGTTGTGAGAAGGTGTTAAATTAAAATTGATCCATGCTTTCATTGGTAGCAACGCCCCCCAGCTCTGTCTAAATCAACAAGGCATGTTGGGGGAAAAAGTAGTTGTCTGGAGCATGCAACATTCCGATCATTTTGTGCAGTTCCACTAAAATAGAGTTGAGCGTCCCTGTTCCAAAGATATTAAGTGTGATTACAATAATTGAGGACTGTTGATGAAGCAATAAACACACAAATAGAAGCCGATCACCTTTGCAGTCTCTCTTAAGACTAACTAGTTGGAGAAGATTAAGCAAACAGTTGGAGAAGATTAGGCTCGGAGTTGGATGAGGAGGATAGAGCAAAACCAATCTCCCTTTGTGCAGT
Source organism: Triticum aestivum (assembly GCF_018294505.1). Taxonomy (NCBI): domain Eukaryota; kingdom Viridiplantae; phylum Streptophyta; class Magnoliopsida; order Poales; family Poaceae; genus Triticum; species Triticum aestivum. Next base: position 431,172,536 of record NC_057795.1, on the reverse strand, counting down.
CGCACTGAAATGTAGAGACGTTGGCCGTGTGACATTTTAGTACAACTGCACAAAACACTCTTAAGAAAAAAGTGATTTGTGCTGTTCACCAAAAGGTCGCAATAGCAACAAGGTGAAATGGATAGCCCTATTTGCAAAAAAGAGGTAGAAAGGTAACAATTACTGGCCAATAACAGTTGATGACACATACGACGAAAAAAGTAGAAGCATATTCCTTGTCCTAAGGGAAGATAACAACACGGTTGTGTTTGTCTAAAATGGTGTGAGGACGAGATTGCAATATGGAAAGTACGCCGGACGAGCTACGTTTTGGGCAAAGAACTATGGAAGATCCACATGCAACGACGTGGGAAGACGGGAAGTGGAGCAAGGCCGGAGGGGATGCCCAGGGGTCGTCGGGATGCAACTAGGAGAGCGGCGGCGGGCGGGATCTGCCCATACTGCGGCAGCGAGCAGGTGGCATAGGCCCTACCGCGTCGAAGCTTGGTTAGAGAGAATGGCGGGTACCACAGATCAGGACATGCTGCCTCGGCGCCGTCGAACGGAGAAATGACGCACATCCTCCCTTTCCACCGTTGGACGGGATGCGGCCGGATCAGAGAGAGAGAGAGAGAGAGAGAGAGAGAGAGTATTTGTCTTTCTAGATATTTCAACGAGTGACTACATACAAAGCAAAATCAGTGAATCTACACTCTAAAATATGTCCATTTGAAATTTGTAAAAAGATAAATATTTAGGAACAGAGGAAGTATAATTTTGTGCATGGCACATGGACCCGGATGCTGAAGAGGCTTCTGGCAATGCTATCAAGCTTCCAACATTTGTTTACATAATTGAAGCACTATACAAATAATTTTCCAGCGACATGAAATTGTACAATGCTTTGAGCTTTCAGCTTTTGTTTCGTGTGTCTTCCCATCCATGCTCTTTCGGAAACAATAAAAAACTAACTTCCTTGCTAATGCATCTCAATGATTAGTAGATCATAGCTAATATTTACATCACAACTGAGGACAAAGTTGTGAGAAGGTGTTAAATTAAAATTGATCCATGCTTTCATTGGTAGCAACGCCCCCCAGCTCTGTCTAAATCAACAAGGCATGTTGGGGGAAAAAGTAGTTGTCTGGAGCATGCAACATTCCGATCATTTTGTGCAGTTCCACTAAAATAGAGTTGAGCATCCCTGTTCCAAAGATATTAAGTGTGATTACAATAATTGAGGACTGTTGATGAAGCAATAAACACACAAATAGAAGCCGATCACCTTTGCAGTCTCTCTTAAGACTAACTAGTTGGAGAAGATTAAGCAAACAGTTGGAGAAGATTAGGCTCGGAGTTGGATGAGGAGGATAGAGCAAAACCAATCTCCCTTTGTGCAGTCGCACTGAAATGTAGAGACGTTGGCCGTGTGACATTTTAGTACAACTGCACAAAACACTCTTAAGAAAAAAGTGATTTGTGCTGTTCACCAAAAGGTCGCAATAGCAACAAGGTGAAATGGATAGCCCTATTTGCAAAAAAGAGGTAGAAAGGTAACAATTACTGGCCAATAACAGTTGATGACACATACGACGAAAAAAGAAGAAGCATATTCCTTGTCCTAAGGGAAGATAACAACACGGTTGTGTTTGTCTAAAATGGTGTGAGGACGAGATTGCAATATGGAAAGTACGCCGGACGAGCTACGTTTTGGGCAAAGAACTATGGAAGATCCACATGCAAGATTTTCCACATGCAACGACGTGGGAAGACGGGAAGTGGAGCAAGGCCGGAGGGGATGCCCGGGGGTCGTCGGGATGCAACTAGGAGAGCGGCGGCGGGCGGGATCTGCCCATACTGCGGCAGCGAGCAGGTGGCATAGGCCCTACCGCGTCGAAGCTTGGTCAGAGAGAATGGAGGGTACCACAGATCAGGACGTGCTGCCTCGGCGCCGTCGAATGGAGAAACGACGCACATCCTCCCTTTCCACCGGCGGACGGGATGCGGCCGGATCAGAGAGAGAGAGAGAGAGAGAGAGAGAGAGAGAGAGAGAGAGAGAGAGAGAAAGAGAGAGAGAGATAGAGAGAGAGAGAGATGCCACCGCTGTCGGTGTCAAAACCGGCGGATCTCGGGTAGGGGGTCCCAAACTGTGCGTCTAAGGCTAATGGTAACAGGAAGCGGGGGACATGATGTTTACCCAGGTTCGGACCCTCTCTATGGAGGTAATACCCTACTTCCTGCTTGATTGATCTTGATGATATGAGTATTACAAGAGTTGATCTACCACGAGATCATAGAGGCTAAACCCTAGAAGCTAGCCTATGATTATGATTGTTGTTGTCCTACGGACTAAACCCTCTGGTTTATATAGACATCAGAGGGGGCTAGGGTTACACAGAGTCGGTTACAAAGAAGGAAATCTACATATCCGAATCGCCAATCTTGCCTTCCACGCAAAGGAGAGTCCCACCCGGACACGGGACGAAGTCTTCAATCTTGTATCTTCATAGTCCAATAGTCCGGCATAAGCATATAGTCCGGCTGTCCGAGGACCCCCTAATCCAGGACTCCCTTAACCGCCACCTTGTGTGAGATACTCTGAAGAGATACAAACCCAAGCAGGCATGCTCCTTTGTATATAGTGGAGCGGACTACCTTTTTCTCCATAAAAACCATTTTATATTCTGTGTAAGTGCCATTGAGCGATATAACTTTATTTAAAAATAACGCGCCAATGCATCAAGTCAAACTTTGTTTCGGGCACGCGTGGTACACAACCTCCGTAGGTAAACAACCGCTACACACGTTCAAATTAGCACGTGGGCTGCCATTTCGTATAGAAATGAGCTCCACCGTGTACCCATGCGAGTGTGGCTGGGCACGAAGCGTGAGTACGTGCACCTATTCTCTTTGTGTACGTACACCACCTACGCGGGGTTGTGTGAGAGAGATACAAATGTACAAAGATATAGTGTGTGGGTTCGTGCGTGTTTTTTTTTCTGGGGGGGGGGGGTGTGTGTGAGAAATAGACAAGCAATATATGTGGATGATATTTCAATCAAAAAATGTAACATATGCAATGTGTGTGAAATAGAGTCCTGGATATATCATATATATAGAGGGGGTGATCCACGAGAAGAAAATGGAGTTATCATTGGGTTGAGTTATCCACAGAATCGAAGAGAGGGATGATGGGTGTGTGTGTGTGTGTGTGCGCGCGCACGCGATCGATAAAGAGTGCCATCGAATTTGTTTGTGCCCATGTCAAAGATATAGGGTGGCTGGCCTACTGGAATGTGAGAGGGGACATGTGTAGTTTGTATCTATGGCATGGATACCTACCTACAGCACTCGACTATCGGTGTGTGGTGGGGGTGGGGGTGGGGGGGGGAGACCTAATTAACTATCGAGGTACAATGGCTGGTATATGTGTGGAGGAGGAGAGAGGCCTACCTTATGTATCGAGGGAGATCGATCGGCATCCATGCATATGTGTAGGAGAGGAATAAGGTTGGGAGAGAGACAGAGCTAGACTGTTGGAGGGGGTGGTGGTGGAGTTGCTTCTAACAAATGGTGGGAGAGGCTTGCTAGACAAATGGAGGGCACACCTGCAATATCAATAAGAGAGGGGATGGCTGCCTGTCTGTGCACGTGGGCATGAGAGACGGGTTAGGAGGCATGCACGAATGATGAGGGGGGACAATATGGCTGTGGTAAGCAGATGTAACTACATAGGAAGATCAATCGTCCTTTGTCAGAGAAAGGAGAGACATAACTTGTGAGGTACATCGATCGATGGGTGGGGGAAAATATTTAAAATCAACCTAGGTATATGTAGGGAGATCGATCGGTATACATGCATGTATGTGTTAGAAGCAAATAAGGCCCGGGGAGAAGGATAGAGAGAGAGGGATGTAGCTAGGAGGTGGTGCGAGAGGCATACTATATCGAGGGGGAAGGAGTGTGCGAATACGAGATCGATGAAAAGAGGGGTGGGAGTGAGGCATGTACGGTGAGAAGAGAAGAGGGAAAGCTTGTGTTTGTGGTAGGCACACCTGGCTAGAGAGGCATATCGATCGATGTGTGCCGTAAAGAAGGAGCTGGGGGTCCTACACACACCATGGGTGAACGACCTAAAGTGAAAAGAAGAATTTGCGCGATGGAGCTAGAGAATGCTGAGGGAGGGTGAGAGGGGTGCGGGCGTGTGCATGCACGAGAGAAAGTTAGCGCTAGCTACAAAGATAAGAGGATTGTGTGGGTGTAAAAGACGAATAGAGATCATAATTCATTACAAAAAGTGAATTCGGATATTTGAAGAATTTATCATAGTGTTTTAAACCGACGCATGTGTGAACATATATAACGGTGATACACATGGTGTGGTTATGAACATGTTATACTACATATAATATATTTTATCTCTACTCTTATAAAAAACAGAGTTGTTGATGATGGTGTGCCTGCCATCCTACAATATAGTTAGTACATCAAATGTACTATTATTTGGAATCAACACCAAGTGTATTCAAAAAATTGAATTCGAGTTCATATAGTACACATAGTTCATATCTATCTCTATAGTAATCATGTGGTGAGTTGTTAAGGTAATACACGAATGATGGTTGAAGTTGGCAACAACCATGAATGTAGATTCTTATTGAAATAGAGAAATGAATTCAAATTTAGTTCGAATTGCAACGGTAGTATAGACATTTGGTTGCACTAAAATGTTGGTATGAGTAGGTGATAACCCGCAAGTATACAGGATCAATTGTAGCATTTTTCGATAAGTAAGAGTGTCGAACCCAACGAGGAGCTAAAGGTAGAACAAATATTCTCTCAAGTCCTATCTGCCACTGATATGACTCTCCGCACGCTTAGTGTTCACTTTACCTAGAACAAGTATGAAACTAGAAGGACTTTGTAGGTGTTGTTGCATAAGTTTGCAAGATAATAAAGAGCACGTAAATAAAAGATAGGGGCTGTTTAGATAAAGAAGCAATAAAGTAAATATAGCGAGTGTGGAAAAGTGGTGGTAGGAGTTGTGAAAGTGTCCCTAAGCAATTGACTACGTTACTGGACCGGTAATCACTATTACAATTTTATTTGAGGGAGAGGCATAAGCTAACATACTTTCTCTTCTTGGATCATATGCACTTATGATTGGAACTCTAGCAAGCATCCGCAACTACTAAAGATCATTAAGGTAAAACCCAACCATAGCATTAAAGCATCAAGTCCCCTTTATCCCATACGCAAACAACCTACTTACTCGGGTCTGTGCTTCTGTCACTCACGCCACCCACCATAAGCAAATCATGAACATATTGCAAACCCTACAACGGGGATCCCTCACGCTTGTGCAACACGGAGAGCACCATAGGACAACACCAATAATAAAACATGCAACTCAAACCAATCATAGCAATTCATCAATCACTAATAGGACAACGAAAATCTACTCAGACATCATAGGATGGCAACACATCATTGGATAATAATATGAAACATAAAGCACCATGTTCAAGTAGAGGGTACAGCAGGTTGCGGGAGAGTGGACCACTGAATATAGATGGGGGAAGGTGATGGATATGTTGGTGAAGATGGCGGAGGTGTTGGTGAAGATCGCGGTGATGATGATGGCCCCCGGCAGCGTTCCGGCGCCACCGGAAGCAAGGGGAGAGAGCCCCCCTTCTTCTTCTTCGTTGACCTCCTCCCTAGTTGGGAGAAGGGTTTCCTCTCTGGTCCTTGGCTCCCATGGCGTGGGAGGGGTGAGAGCCCCTCCGAGATTGGATCTGTCTCTCTGTCTCTCTCTGTTTCTGCGTTCCCTGATTCTGCCCTTTCACTGTTTCTTTTATATCCGGAGATCTGTAACTCCGATTGGGGTGAATCTTTCACCCAGATTTTTGTCATAAAATTAGCTTTCTTGCGGCAGAAGAAGAGCGTTAACCGCCTTACGGGGTGCCCATGAGGGTACAGGGCACGCCTGCCCCCTGGGGCGCGCCCCCTGCCTCGTGGCCCCCCGGGCACCGTCTCGCGTTGATTCTTCCTCCCCAAAATCACAAATATTCCAAAATAATTCTCCGTCCGTTTTTATCCCGTTTGGACTCCGTTTGATATTGTGTTTCTGCGAAACATAAAACATGCAACAAACAGGAACTGGCACTGGGCACTGGATCAATATGTTAGTCCCAAAAAATAGTATAAAAAGTTGCCAAAAGTATATGAAAGTTGAATAATATTGGCATGGAACAATCAAAAATTATAGATACGACAGAGACCTATCAGTAAGTTACATGCATTATACAACCAGCAAATTTTTTTAATTGGACATAACATGGATTCATACTCTGTTTTGAATAGCATTTGTATAGTAAAACGGGACAAGACTCTTTCTTTGTGTGGTGTGAATAGTTTTATTTTTTTCCTTCGTTGAGGGAAGTGCGAATTGATTTGGTACGTACAAGTACAATATTACACGTTAGGCTTGTCCCTAAAATTCCACCCATGCCTTGTTATATCCCAAAAATTCAGATATCATGCTCCCAAAACTGGCGCCTTCACAACCCGCGCCTTGCTATCCCGAAATTACAACGCGCGCGAAAACTCCCTCCAGCTGCCAAATCCCGACACGCGAAATCCCCCTTCTAACCCTGAGCCAAAAGGGCCACTAATTCAAATTGGTGGGGGTACTTTTGTAACACACCCTACATTTTGGACAAGCGCGTCCCTAAGTCATGGTCCCCCCTCCTATCACCTCCTTTTAGCCATTCGAAATCCCAGGCCGCCATAACCTCTCCGCTCCAGCCACGAAACCCCACCCTCCTCCATCCGCCACCTAACCGCTGCCCAGCCGGAGCCTCTTCCCCGACAACATCGTCCACCACAATAGCTTGACGTCCCTCATCCACCTCCCTGGATGAGGATCCGTCGTCCATTTCGTCGTCCCGCCGGTTCAGCCGCCCCGTCCTCCACCTCCAAGGAGCTTCTCCAACGATCGCCTCGTCTATTGCGGCTGCTCCATCCCCACAACGCCGCCTTAACCTGCTCCACCAGAACTGCAACATCCTCACCGACTCCTCGGACGAAGCTGAGGCCTACTCGGCGCCACCAAAGAGGTTGCACACTCATCGCATCACACCTTCTCCTTAACTCGACCTCCCGGCGCCAAAGGTGCTCCATCCCGCACCCTCATGGGGAGGCTACCTCAAAGCCGGCGCTGCGGGAGACATCTCCATGGCGGCTCTCCCCTAGTGCGAGGCCCCTTCAGCGGCGGCGTCCATACCAGCCGAATCTGCTCCTGTTGCTCCGGCTCTCGCTCGATCACTCATGTTGTTGCTGCTGCTATGGCTCTCGCTTGCTCGCTCGCGTAGCTGCTGCTGCTCCGGCTCTTGCTCGCTCGCGCTGCTACTGCTGCTGCTCCGGCTCTCACTCGCTCGCGCTGCTGCTACGTCTAGAGCTTGCGTTGGTTTTCCTTGAAGAGGAAAGGGTGATGCAGCAATAGTAGCGTAAGTATTTCCCACAGTTTTTGAGAACCAAGGTATCAATCCAGTAGGAGGCTCCTCAAAAGTCCCACACACCTACACAAACAAACAAAGAACTCGCAACCAACGCAATAAAGGGGTTGTCAATCCCTTCATGACCACTTGCAAAAGTGAGATCTGATAGAGATAGTATGATAAGATAAATATATTTTTGGTATTTTATAATATAGATTGGAAAAGTAAAGATGCAAATAAAAATAGATTGAAAGCTTATATCATAAAAGATAGACCCGGGGGCCATAGGTTTCACTAGTGGCTTCCCTCGAGATAGCATAAGTATTACAGTGGGTGAAAAAATTACTGTCGAGCAATTGATAGAAAAGCGAATAATTATGAGATTATCTAGGCATGATCATGTATATAGGCATCACGTCCGTGACAAGTAGACCGACTCCTGCCTGCATCTACTACTATTACTCCACACATCGACCGCTATCCATAATGCATCTAGAGTATTAAGTTCATAAGAACAGAGTAACACCTTAAGAAAGATGACATAATGTAGAGGGATAAACTCAAGCAATATGATATAAACACCATCTTTTTATCCTCGATGGCAACAATACAATACGTGCCTTGCTGCCCCTGCTGTCACTAGGAAAGGACACCGCAAGATTGAACCCAAAGCTAAGCACTTCTCCCATGGCAAGAAAGATCAATCTAGTAGGCCAAGACAAACTGATAATTCAAAGAGACTTGCAAAGATAACTCAATCATACATAAAAGAATTCAGAGGAGATTCAAATATTTCTCATAGATAAACTTGATCATAAACCCACAACTCATCGGATCTCGACAACCACACCGCAAAAAGAGTTTACATCGAATAGATCTCCACAACGGATGGGGAGAAAATTGTATTGAGATCCAAAAAGAGAGAAGAAGCCATCTAGCTAATAACTATGGACCCGAAGGTCTATGGTAAACTACTCACAACTCATCGTAGGGGCTATGGTGTTGAAGTAGAAGCCCTCCGTGGTCGATTCCCCCTCCGGCGGAGCACCGGCGAAGGCTCCAAGATGGGATCTCGTGGATACAGAAGGTTACAGTGGTGGAAATTGTGTTTCGTTGGCTCCATGGATGTTTTTGGGGTACGTAGGCTTATATAGGAGGAAGAAGTACGTCGGTGGTCGCCCGAGGGGCCCACGAGACAGGGGGCGCCCTACCCTCTCGTGGCCACTTGGTCGCTTCTTGACTTGCACTCCAAGTCCTCTGGATCACGTTTGTTCCAAAAATCACGCTCCCGAAGGTTTCATTCCGTTTGGACTCCATTTGATATTCCTTTCTTCGAAATACTGATATAGGCAATACGGGCTGGGCCTCCGGTTAGTAGGTTAGTCCCAAAAATGATAAAAATGTGTAAAATAAAGCCCATAAACATCCAAAAGGGGTAATATAATAGCATGGAACAATAAAAATTATAGATACGTTGGAGACATATCAAGCATCCCCAAGCTTAATGCTGCTCGTCCTCGAGTAGGTAAATGATAAAAACCGAATTTTTGATGTGGAATGCTACCTAGCATATTTCTCAATGTATTGTTCTTTATTGTGGCATGAATGTTCAGATCCAAATGATACAAAATAAAAGTTCATATTGACATGAAAATGGTGATACTTCAAGCATACTAATCAAAGTAATCATGTCTTCTCAAAATAACATGGCCAAAGAAAGTTATCCCTACAAAATCATATAGTCTGGCTGTTTATCTATCTTCATCACACAAAGTATTTAATCATGCACAACCCCGATGACAGGCCAAGCAATTGTTTCATACTTTAATAATCTCAAACTTTTACAACTTTCACGCAATACATGAGCGTGAGCCATGGACATAGCACTATATGTGGAATAGAATGGTGGTTGTGGAGAAGACAAAAAAGGAGAAGATAGTCTCACATCAACTAGGCATATCAATGGGCTATGGAGATGCCCATTAATAGATATCATTGTGAGTGAGTAGGGATTGCCATGCAACGGATGCACTAGAGCTATAAATATATGAAAGCTCAACAAAAGAAACTAAGTGGGTGTGCATCCAACTCGCTTGCTCACGAAGACCTAGGGCATTTTGAGGAAGTCCATCATTGGAATATACAAGCCAAGTTCTATAATGAAAAATTCCCACTAGTATATGAAAGTGACAACATATGAGGCTCTCTAACATGAAGATCATGGTGCTATTTTGAAGCACAAGTGTGGAAAAAGAGATAGTAGCATTGTCCCTTCTCTCTTTTTCTCTCATTTTTTTCTTTTTTCTTTTTTTTTCTTTGGCCTTTATTTTTTCTTTTCTTTTTGGCCTTCCTTTTTTTCTTTCTTTTTCTATTTTTCTTTTTGTGAAGTCCGACTCTCATCCCGACTTGTGGGGGAATCATAGTCTTCATCATCCTTTCCTCACTAGGACAATGCTCTAATAATGAAGATCATCACACTTTTATGGATTTACAACTCAAGAATTACAACTCAAAGCTAGAACAAGATATGACTCTATATGAATGCCTCCGGCGGTGTACCGGGATATGCAATGAATCAAGAGCGACATGTATGAAAATTATGAAGGTGGCTTTGCCACAAATACGATGTCAACTACGTGATCATGCAAAGAGCAATATGATAAAAGTAATGCGTGTCATATGAACGGAACGGTGGAAAGTTGCATGGAAATATATCTCAGAATGGCTATGGAAATGCCATAATAGGTATGTATGGTGGCTATTTTTAGGAAGGTATATGGTGGGTGTATGGTACCGGCGAAAGTTGGACGGCACAAGAGAGGCTAGCAATGGTGGAAGGATGAGGGTGCGTATAATCCATGGACTCAACATTAGTCAAAAGAACTCATATACTTGTTGCAAAAATCTAGAAGTCATCAAAAACAAAGTACTACACGCATGCTCCTAGGGGGAAAGATTGGTAGGAAAAGACCATCGCTCGTCCCCGACCGCCACTCATAAGGAAGACAATCAATAAATAAAATTGTGCTCCAACTTCATCACAAAGCGGTTCACCATACGTGCATGCTACGGGAATCACAACCCTCAACACAAGTATTTTTTTTATAATCACCTCAACTAGCGACTTTAATATCACTACCTCCATATCTCAAAACAATTATCAAGCATCAAATTGATCATAGCATCCAATTCACTTTCTATGATAGTTTTTATTATACCCAACTTGGATGCTCATTATTCTAGGACCAAATTTGTAACCATAGCAACTACCATGCTGTTCTAAAAGACTCTCAAAAAGATATAAATTAAGCATGAGAGACTATAAATTTATTCAAAATTAATCCACCACCGTGCTCTAAAAGATATAAGTGAAGCACTAGAGCAAAAACTATCAAGCTCAAAAGATATAAGTGAAGCACATAGAGTATTCTAGCAAATTATAATAAAGTGGGCTTCTCCCAAAAGGTGTGTACAGCAAGGATGATTGTGGTAAACTAAAAAGCAAAGACTAATATAATACACGATGCTCCAAGCAAAACACATATCATGTGGCGAATAAAAATATAGCTCCAAGTAAAGTTACCAATGAAGAAAGACGAAAGAGGGGATGCCTTCCCGGGGCATCCCCAAGCTTAGACTTTTGGTTATCCTTGAATATCTTGGGGTGCCATGGGCATCCCCAAGCTTAGGCTCTTGTCACTCCTTATTCCATAGTCCATAAAAGCTTTACCCAAAATTTGAAAACTTCACAACACAAAACTCAATAGGAAATCTTATAAGTTCCGTTAGTGAAAGAAAACAAAACCACCACATAAGGTACTGTAATGAACTCATTCTTTATTTATTTTGGTGTTAAACCTACTGTATTCCAACTTCTCTATGGTTTATAAACTATTTTACTAGCCATAGAAGCATCAAAATAAGCAAACAACACACGAAAAACAGAGTCTGTCAAAATAGAACAGTCTGTAGCAATCTGTAACTAACGCAATGTTCTGGAACCCTAAAAATCCTACCAAAATAGGAAGTCCTGTAAAATTTGTCTATTGATCAGAATAAAAACGAATAAATGCAAAAGCACGTTTTTGTGATTTAACAAAACTAATTTAGTGCGTGCAAAGTTTGTGTTTTTCAGCAGAATCAAATTAACTATCATCATAGGTTATCCTATAGGTTCTACTTGGCACAAACACTAATTAAAATATAAAAACACATCTAAACATAAGGTAGATTCAAGATTTATTACTAAATAGGAACAAAAACAAAATACACAAAGAAAATTGGGTTGCCTCCCAACTAGCGCTATCGTTTAACGCCCCTAGCTAGGCATAAAAGCGAAGATAGATCTAAGTAGTGCCATCTTTGGCACTAAATTCATAAGTAGCTCGCATGATAGATTCAAAAGGTAATTTGACTTTCTTTCTTGGAAAGTGCTCCATGCCTTTCTTTAATGGAAATTGGAATATAATATTCCTTTCCTTCATATCAATAATCGCACCAATCGTTCTAAGGAAAGGTCTACCTAGAATAATAGGGCAAGAAAGATTGCAATCTATATCAAGAATGATAAAATCTATGGGCACCAAATTTCTATTTACAACAATGAGAACATCATTGATCCTTCCCATTGGCTTTTTAATGATGGAATCCGCAAGGTGCAAATTTAAAGAGCAATCATCAAGATCATGGAAACCTAGAATATCACATAAAGTTTTCGGAATCGTGGAAAACACTAGCACCCAGATCACACAAAGAAAAACACTCATGATCTTTAATTCTAATCTTTATAGTAGGTTCCCACTCATCATTAAGTTTTCTAGGTATAGAAACTTCCATATTAAGTTTTTCATCATAAGATTGCATCAAGGCATCAACGATATGTTTGGTAAAAGCTTTATTTTTACTATAAGCATGAGGAGAATTAACAACGGATTGCAACAAGGAAATACAACCTTCTAAAGAACAATTATCATAATCAAATTCCTTGAAATCCGAGATAGTGGGTTCAATGCTATTTAAAGTCATGACCTCTCCAATCCAACTTTTACCAAATTTAGCATCAAGATCTAAAAACTCCGAATTCTTGGGACACCTTCTAGGTAAAGTTGACTCATCTTCAGTCCCATAATTATCAAGATTCATATTGCAAAACAAAGATCTAATAGGAGACGCATCAATAACTTTAAGATCTTCATCATTATTTTCATGGAAACTAGAAGAACACGCCTTTATAAAGCAATCTTTCTTAGCACACAATGTAGCGGTTCTTTCTTTGCACTCATCAATGGAAATTCTCATGGCTTTTAGAGACTCATTGATATCATGCTTAGGAGAAGAAGATCTAAGTTTAAGAGAATCAACATCAAGCGAAAGTCTATCAACGTTCCTAGCTAAATCATCAACTTTGAGCAATTTTTGTTCAAGCAAGGCATTACAATTCTTTTGAGAGATCATAAATTCTTTCACACTATTATCAAAATCAGAGGGCATCTTATTAAAATTACCATAATAATTACTATAGGAATTTCTATAATTATTAGAGGAATTACTAGGGAACGGTCTAGCATTAAAGTTTCCTCTATAAGCATTGTTTCCAAAACTATTCCTAACAACAAAATTCACATCCATAGATTCATTATTATTCTCAATCAAAGTAGACAAAGGCATATCATTGGGATCAAGAGGAGTATTCTTAGTAGCAAACAATTTCAAAAGTTCATCCATCTTTCCACTCAAAACATTGATTTCTTCTATAGCATGCACTTTTTTACTAGAAGATCTTTCGGTGTGCCATTGAGAATAATTATCCATACTATTATCAAGAAGTTTTGTAGCATCTCCTAACCTGATTTTCCATAAACGTGCCTCCCGCGGCCGAATCTAAGAGATTTCTAGAAGCAAAGTTCAAACTGGCATAAAATTTTTGTATGATCATCCATAAATTCAAACCATGAGTAGGGAAATTGCGAAGCATCAATTTCATTCTTTCCCAAGATTGGGCAACATGATCATGATCAAGTTGTTTAAAATTCATAATATCATTCCTAAGAGTGATGATCTTAGCGGGAGAAAAATACTTAGAGATAAAAGCATCTTTGCACTTGTTCCAAGAATCAATAGTATTTTTAGGCAAAGACGGAAACCAAACTTTAGCACGATCTCTAAGTGAAAACAGAAATAACTTCAATTTAACAATATTTTTATCCGTATCTTTCTTCTTTTGCATAACACACAAATCAACAAAGTTGTTTAGATGAGTAGCGGCATCTTCGCTAGGAAGGCCGGCGAATTGATCTTTCATAACAAGATTCAGCAAAGCAGTATTGATTTCACAAGACTCAACATCATTAAGAGGAGCAATCAGAGTACTATGGAAATCATTATTATTGGTATTCGAGAAATCACACAATTTGGTATTATCTTGCGCCATGGCAACAAGTAATCAAACACACAAGCAAACAGAAAAAGGCAAGCGGAAAGAGAGGAGGAGATTGGGAAAGAGAGGGCAAATAAAACAACAAGGGTGAAGTGGGGGAGAGGAAAACGAGAGGCAAATGGCAAATAATGTAAATGCGAGGGAGATGAGTTTGTGATGGGTACTTTGTATGTCTTGACTTGAGCAAAGACCTCCCCGGCAACGGCGCCAGAAATCCTTCTTGCTACGTCTTAAGCTTGTGTTGGTTTTCCTTGAAGAGGAAAGGGTGATGCAGCAATAGTAGCATAAGTATTTCCCTTAGTTTTTGAGAACCAAGGTATCAATCCAGTAGCAGGCTCCTCAAAAGTCCCGCGCACCTACACAAACAAACAAAGAATTCGTAACCAACGCAATAAAGGGGTTGTCAATCCCTTCAGGCCACTTGCGAAAGTGAGATCTAATAGAGATAGTATGATAAGATAAATATATTTTTGGTATTTTATAATATAGATGCAAAAATAAAGATGCAAATAAAAGTAGATTGGAAGCAAATATGATAAGAGATAGACCCGGGGGCCATAGTTTTCACTAGAGGCTTCTCTCACGATAGCATAAGTATTACGGTGGGTGAACAAATTACTATCGAGCAATTGATAGAAAAGCGAATAATTATGAGATTATCTAGGCATGATCATGTATATAGGCATCACGTCCATGACAAGTAGACCGACTCCTGCCTGCATCTACTACTATTACTCCACACATCGACCGACTCCTGCCTGCATCTAGAGTATTAAGCTCATAAGAACAGAGTAACGCCTTAAGCAAGATGACATGATGTAGAGGGATAAACTCATGCAATATGATATAAACCCTATCTTTTTATCCTCGATGGCAACAATACAATACGTGCCTTGCAACCCTTTCTGTCACTGGGTAATGACACCACAAGATTGAACCCGAAGCTAAGCACTTCTCCCATGGCAAGAAATATCAATATAGTAGGCCAAACCAAACTGATAATTCGAAGAGACTTGCAAAGATAACTCAATCATACATAATAGAATTCAGAGGAGATTCAAATATTTCTCATAGATAAACTTGATCATAAACCCACAATTCATCGGATCTCGACAAACACACCGCAAAAAGAGTTTACATCGAATAGATCTCCATAAGAGAGGGGGAGAACATTGTATTGAGATCCAAAAAGAGAGAAGAAGTCATCTAGCTAATAATTATGGACCCGAAGGTCTGTGTTAAACTACTCACAGCTCATCGGAGGGGCTATGGTGTTGATGTAGAAGCCCTCCGTGGTCAATTCCCCCTCCGGCGGAACACCGACGAAGGCTCCAAGATGGGATCTCGCGGATACAGAAGGTTACGGTGGGGGAAATTGTGTTTCTTTGGCTCCCTGGATGTTTTTGGGGTATGTAGGCTTATATAGGAGGAAGAAGTACATTGGTGGCCGCCCGAGGGGCCCACGAGACAGGGGGGCGCGTCCTACCCACTCTTGGCCGCCTCGGCTGCTTCTTGACTTGCACTCCAAGTCCTCTAGATCATGTTCGTTCCAAAAATCATGCCCCCGAAAGTTTCATTCCGTTTGGACTCCGTTTGATAATCCTTTTCTTCGAAATACTGAAATAGGCAAAAAAACAGCAATACGGGCTTGGCCTCCGGTTAGTAGGTTAGTCCCAAAAATGATAAAAATGTGTAAAATAAAGCCCATAAACATCCAAAAGGGATAATATAATAGCATGGAACAAGCAAAAATTATAGATACATTGGAGACGTATCAAGTATCCACTATGTTCTGAGATTGATGTTGATATGACTTTGCTATGCTTAATGCTTATCACTAGGGCCCGAGTGCCATGGTTTCAGATCTGAACCTATTATGTTTTCATGAATATATGTGAGTTCTTGATCATATCTTGCAAGTCTATAGTCACCTATTATGTGTTATGATCCGACAACCCTGAATTGAAAACAATCGGGATACTTCTCGGTGATGACCGTAGTTTGAGGTGTTCATGTATTCACTACGTGCTAATGCTTTGGTCCGGTACTCTATTAAAAGCAGGCCTTAATATCCCTTACTTTCCATTTGGACCCCGCTGCCACGGGAGGGTAGGAGAAAAGATGTCATGCAAGTTCTTTTCCATAAGCACGTATGACTATATTCGGAATACACGCCTACATTACATTAATGAACTGGAGCTAGTTCTGTGTCACCCTATGATATAACTATTACATGAGGAATCGCATCCGACATAATTATCCGTCACTGATCCAATGCCTACGAGCTTTTCACATATTGTGCTTTGCTTATTTACTTTACCATTGCTACTGTTACAATTACTACAAAACTGCTATCGTTACTTTTGCTACTGTTACCATTACTATCATACTACTTTGCTACTAAATACCTTGCTGCAGATACTAAGTTATCCAGGTGTGGTTGAATTGACAACTCAACTGCTAATACTTGAGAATATTCTTTGGCTTCCCTTGTGTCGAATCAATAAATTTGGGTTGAATACTCTACCCTCGAAAACTGTTGGGATCCCCTATACTTGTGGGTTATCGGGGGGAGGGGGGGGGCTAGAGGGATGGCCGGGGCGGCAGCGGACCGGCAGTGTGGAGTTGTTTCGGGGCGGCGAGGCGGCGGTGGACTGGCAGTGGGGAGTTGTTTTGGGGCGGCAAGGCGACGCGGGAGCTGACAGTTCGGCCGGTGGTGGCTGGCGGCTAAGGGGGTGCAGGTTGAAGATGAACTGCAGGCCCTCCCTAAACTACATGTGAAGTGCCTCTCTGCTACCATTGCGTTCAGTTTTGATAGTAACATTCAGATTCCACAGTAAATTTCAGTTTCGACTATTAAGTTTAGAGTCAACAGTTTTTACCTCATCTTTTGTAGTCAGGTGGTTTGTAAATTTTACACCTATCACTTTTTGGTAATGTATTTTACATCATATATAGGAAATGCTATTAGAATCCTACTTGAGATTAACAATGTCTGTCTTGTGCTGCTTCATCTTCGACGTCTTACGGCCCACCAGAGCTGCTCCAACAACGAAACGATCCATCACAACAGAGCAGTGCCCTGGACGCCGTCTATAGATTCCTCAGATCTTCCTCCACAGCTCTGACAGCCACCTATGCCTCAACTTCTTTAGCGACCAACCCAATGATGCTCAGGTTGCCACGACTATGGCAAAGAGGTTGTACACTTGTCGCATCACTTATTACTCTACATTCATGTCGATCAATTAGGGCTATTTTCGTTCAACGGAAAAACATAGCAATATGAAATTTTCCTATGGCACTCTACTATTCAACTACTCATGCATTTTGTTGAAAGGAATGGAGCAAAACATCCACCTGGACCTACTTTATTTTTGGATCCATCCGCTGGTTGTTACCATTACTCTAAATTTCTGCATGCTCTCCGTACATAATCTCACTACATTTTTTTGTATGCATGTCAGATATTGTACACAGTCATGCTGAACATGTAGAGAAAAAGAGAAGAGTTTTGCGCGGCAATACAATGTCATGCAGCCATCGCTCCATGGTTGGTTCAATGGCAAACCTTCCCCCTCTCCAGATTGTAATCCAAAGGAAGATATCTGTTCTGAGGCAGATTCAGACGCAACTGACCACTCCTATTTACCCCCAAGGTGTTTGCTCTAACTTGGCATGACGATGTTAGTCATATCATGCATATGTTGCCTTGCAGTGCCTACTTTTGACATCATATATGTCATCTGCTTAGTTTAGACATGTTCTGTAATGCCACCAATTTAGTTTCAATATCATATATGGGGATTATGCAGTCTCATTTATTTTAGCCAGCCATAATATATGTGAAATGTGCAATGCCACCACGTTTAACCAGGCATCATATATGTAACATCCCAAATTTTCAATTTGGAATGTTATACATAGATCATCTTTGCATATCATATTTTTTTTTGCATTTTGGCTTGATCCTAGAAATTTCACGCAGCTCAAGGACCCACGAAGAGAATTGGGAATTTCGTTATTTTCATATTTGAGTTTTCTCAAATTTTGAAAATAGGATCATTTGATTTTATTTATTTTATCTTCAGTTATTTCTACTATGAAAATATGAGAGAGGGACTAAAATGACTTTCCCAAAATAAAGAAATATTGAGGATTTGATAATAAAATCAAATTAGATTTTATTTTGGACTTTATTGCTATTTTACTTGAATTTAGGAAAAATGCGGGTTTTTCAAAATTGCATTTAGGCCCCAAATAAATGTTCATCTGAACCGGCTTGATTTTAGAAGTTGGGAAAATTTATTTCGGGATTTTTGGAGTCCCTTTAGTATTTCTTATATTTCTTTTTCTGCGCGTAATGTTAAAAAAAAATGAAACCGACTTTGGGCCGTGTTCGGCCAGGACTCCACCTGGCCGGGGCCTTTATAAAGCGCCACCCGAGCCCACGAGCCACCAGCCCGCCCCCGCGCCCAAACCCTAACCCTAAGCCGCCGCCGCCGCCCCGAATCCCGCACCGCCGCTGCCTGCCGCAGCCGACGCTGCACGCCGCCGCTGACGCCGCATGCCGCCGCCGCCTCGGATACCGCCGCCTCGCCGGACCCCGTCGCCCCCTCGCCAGAGTAAGCCGCTGCCTCGCCGCCGGCGGTTTTCCTCGAGAAAACTGTTCGGTTTTCCGCTGGTTTTTCGTTCGTTTAGAAAAAACCCTAGATCTGTTTTTTTTCGGTTTAGTTTATTTAGCGGACCTTCGTCCGTATGTTCGTTTTAACGAACGGTTTTTGTCGTTTAGCCGCAGACAGCTAACGTTCGTTCGTTACTCTGTTCATTAGTTTTTCTTTTTCTCGGATTTTCCGCGATTATTTCTGATCGTGATTTCCGATCTGTTTTTCTTTTTAGTTTATCTTTTCGCTCTTTTATTGGAATCAGACAATTCAAGCACCTAGAGTTTCGTCTCGAAACCCTCTTTCCGTTTAACCAACTCAAACAAGTTTTTGCTACTGTAAAATTTGACTTAGGCCCAGATTAGTAAATGAAGCTTGTTTCTTTCGCCGTTTGACTTTCGTTGTTTTGTTTGATTTGATTTTTTTGCAAACCGGAGTTCTTAAGTTTTACATGTGCATTAGATGAGTACTTATTGTATGCTTGTTTGTTTGCGATAGAATACCCGGAGTGCGCCGCTTGCTACTTTGAATCTCTAGGTTTCACGGACCATCAGCAAGGCAAGTAACACTTTGATCATACCTCTTTACTACCCAGTTTTATTGCATTGATGAATCCTTAAACAATTGCATGATTAGGATCTGTTTAATATGTGGGTTTTGGGAAGTAGATGAGGTAGTACCTATTACCTGTTTTCTTATCAAACCCTTGGGAGTTACTTCTACGTTTGCTTATTATGCCATGCTATGCTAGTAGACGTGGATTGGGTGAGTGTATCCATGACAGATGTGAGATTGTTTAATTAATGGTTTATTTAAGGTGGCAACTTTAATACACATCTGGGTGGATTGAGGAACCTGGGTATTCCAGTGATTGCCTGTGTTTTTCTTTATGGACCGCCACCCAGGCTCAAAGGGATCATGAGATTTTTCATGCTAGAAACTTCCATGTGCAGCCACAAGCTACTATGGGCTCTAGCATAGTTGATTAAGTCGTGCGAACTCTTACAGTGGTAGACTAGCAGATGTAGGGGAAAGTAGGTGTAACGGTCTACGCGATCGTAAGGTGTTAGCGCTTCTGAAAGACTATGTCTCGGTCATCCGTTTCTCAAACACCATGTAGTGGGAGAATCCCAACGGAGGAGATCGAGTCTTGTGGGGAAAAGTGCGCAAACCTCTGCAGAGTGTATGAACTAATCATGCTTAGCCGTGTCCCCGGTTATGGACGTTTTGAGTATCTAGTACTTGGATTATCATGTGAATCTCATCATGTTACTTTTAATTAATACTGTTGGGTTTTAATGATAATGTTTAATTGGGATTGAGAGGGTGTCTACACTCTCAATGTTTAACAACCACCATGATAGTTAAATAAAATTTATTCCTTTGTAGTAGGGAAAAATTGGCTTTATGCAAAAACTGTAACCATAGAGCTTTCCACCAGCCATTTATGCATGTAGTATAGCTTTATTTTTTTCATTACTCTCTATGTGTTACATTGCCAGCATATTCCATGTGCTGACCCGTTTCGGGCTGCAACGTTCATGTTGCAGACTTTTCAGATGACGAGTAAGGTGCCTTTAGGTCGTGGTTCTATACTCAGTGATGCCTTTGGAGTTGATGGACTACTTATCTTCCAAGCCTTCTGCTGTTATCGTTATTAGATGGCCTTAATCCATATTTATTGTAATAAGTTCTCTTTTGAGACATTCGATGTAATAAGTGTGTGATTGCTACTCTGTTATAAATCCTTCAAGTACTGTGCATGTCAGCATTACTGATCCAGGGATGACACTGATGCACGGAGATCAGACTGTTTGAGGTCTGGTCGCTACAAGATGGTATCAGAGCACACGCTGACTGTAGGACACAACCACTAAGCTAAAACCCTAGATCACTACTCTCTCTCTTCTCATTTCTGACTCCTCATCTTTTCTACTCTTTTAGGATGGCGGATGCAAGGAACAAGTTCACGCAACCGGATGAAGATACACCCTTTGGACGCCACCTAAAGGAAGTCACTAGATATCTGAACATCGGAGTACCAAGTTTCACATGGACCTACATCGCCACTTTACCCGAAGAAGAGCGCTGGATGATTCAAGTTCAAGTCCCAGGAAGGACGTTCATGCTAGTCACCGAGCCCATAGAGTTTTCCTTTGATGCACCAACCTGGAGTCTAGGAAAGAGCATGGCAGCTCACATCACCATGGGATGCATTGGAGAAGTTTACCACAAGGATCTCAAGGATACTATCAACCAGATTTGTGGGCACCGAGATGAGCAATGGGAGATGATCAGCACTAGGAAGGATAGATCAATCACAGCTTTCATCCAGGAGTTAAACCAGCACATACGACGCCAGGAGAACCAGATGTGGGCAGACATGATGGATCTGAAGAAGGCCTTGACCAAGATCATGGAGCTGGAGGAAGAACTCAAGTCTACGCGTGATGGATATGAGGTGGAAATGATGACACTCGTAGAGAAGAATGATGATCTGAAGAAGAAGCTAAGAGTGTTCATGGGCTTTCCCGCAACTAGAGGAGAAGATGATTGCACTTGTCCAGAGAACTACATCATCATCGACGACACCCACTCGGACACAGACAATAGCGATGATGACTATGTTGATGAAGCCGGAGCAGATATCATGAATCTTCATCAGAGCAATTTTTCTAGTCAACCACCATAACAGTAGTAGTATTCCCCATGTATCTAGTATAGTCCGAGCACTTTTGTAACGATAGTTAGACCGTTGTATGCCCTTGTTTGATTTGAATGAAGTGATTTTGTTTGCTTTTGTCTCATGTGCATATGGGTAGTGTTTTCTCTCTAGACCTCATTCTATTCTATATTATCATCTTTTCTAAAACCTCAGATGCCTCCGAGACGTGACAATGGATTTGCTTTCCCACGAGAGCTCACTCAGTAGATCCAGCAGCATAATGCGTTGATGCAGTTGCTAGTCCAGAATCAGAATCAGGGGAACAACAACAACAGCAACAACCCACCACCACCACCACCTATTGATCACTTAACCCGTTTCCTTAGACTGAATCCGCCGATGTTCTCCAGTAGCACTGAGCCGATAGTTGCAGATGATTGGCTCCGCAAGATAGCCAGGGAGTTAACCACTGCAGGATGCACAGATGCAGAGAGGGTGCATTTTGCCGCACATCAGCTGGAAGGACCCATAGCATCATGGTGGGAGAATTTCACAGCCACTTATCCTATCGACACTGTCACATGGGATCAGTTTCAACAGGCTTTTCGCAACTTGCGCCAAGGAGGACAGACAGTTGGCCAGTATGTGGATGACTTTAGTAAGCTAGCACGTTATGCCCCAGATGACGTTGCTACGGATGCAGCTAAGCAGGAGAAGTTTCTGGAAGGACTGAATGATGAGCTGAGCATGCAGTTGATGGTAGCAACCTTCAACAACTATCAGGAGTTGGTAGATCGTGCTCTTACGATTGAAGGGAAGCAGCAGCAGATTGAGAACCGCAAGAGGAAGTATGGACAAGGGAAGTACAATTCTGGAGCTCAGCAAAAGCCATGTTTTACCTGGAAATCGGGAGGACATTTTCAGCATACCCATGGGGGAGGTAGTTCGCACAATCACTATGGTTCCAAGAACGGTAACGGGAATGGAGGAAGCAATGGCCAGAACCGTACCAACCCGTCAACCCCAGCCAAGAGAGACCTGAGCCAAGTCACTTGCTATAAGTGCGAGAAGACTGGACATTATGCCAATGAATGTCCTGAAGCCCAGAATGGGAATGGCAATGGAAGCTCAGGAAAGAAGCCGAACCCTTTCAACAGGGGACAGGTGAACCACGTTAATGTGGAGGAGGTTGAAGCCCAGCCAGATGCACTAATAGGTAAGTTTTTGGTTAAGTCATTTGCTGCAATTGTTCTTTTTGATACTGGTGCATCACATTCATACATATCAAGGGGATTTGTGGATAAGAATAAACTGCCCACCAAGGTTCTTAGAACACCTATGTTAGTAGGCTCACAAGGAGCGGGGTATATGGCCAGTCGAGGATGTTTTCAAGTGCCATTGAGTATAGGTAGGCATGTTTTCCCTCGGATTTAATCATTTTGGAATCCCAAGGCTTGGATGTAATTCTGGGTATGGATTGGCTATCGATGTATGGAGGAAACATCGATTGCACCAGTAAGTCAATTTTGCTTACCACCCCAGAAGGAAGAAGGATCAAGTATGTATCGCGGCATGAGCCGAAGAGGACACAAGTAAATTCCTTATCAGGAGTTGTGCAGGAGGAAGTACCAGTGGTGAAGGATTCCCCTGACATATTTCCCGAAGAGTTGCCAGGCATGCCACCGGATAGAGGCGTTGAGTTTTTGATTGATCTTTTGTCAGGCATAGGGCCGATATCTAAGAGACCATACCGGATGCCTGCACAAGATTTGGAGGAAATTAAGAAGCAAATTAAGGAGTTATTGGATAAAGGATATATTCGCCCAAGTTCTTCACCTTGGGGATCACCGGTGCTTCTAGTGGAGAAGGATGGATCTTTGAGGATGGTTGTTGATTATCGAGGACTGAATGAAGTGACCATCAAGAACAAGTACCCACTGCCGATGATCAATGATTTGTTTGACCAATTGCAAGGAGCTAAGGTATTTTCCAAGATCTATTTGCGATCACGATACCATCAGTTGAAGATTCGATAGCATGATATACCCAAGACAGCTTTTTCCACCAGGTATGGGCTATACGAGTATACCGTTATGTCATTTGGTCTGACTAACGCACCTGCGTATTTCATGAACATGATGAACAAGGTGTTTATGGAGTTTTTGGATAAGTTCGTCGTGGTGTTCATTGATGACATTTTGGTTTATTCAAAGAATGAGGAAGAGCATAAGGAGCATTTGCGTTTGGTACTGGAGAAGCTCAGAGAACCTCAATTATATGCCAAGTTCAGCAAATGTGAGTTTTGGTTGAAAGAAGTTGGATTCCTTGGACATGTTATATTTGGAGAAGGAATAGCAGTAGATCCCACCAAGGTTGTCACTGTGACAAATTGGGTAACACCAACAACAGTTAGAGAGATTCGGAGTTTTCTAGGACTGGCAGGATACTACCGGAGATTCATTGAAAATTTCTCGAAGATTGCGAAGCCTATGACGAAATTGTTAAAGAAGGATACCAAGTTCAAATGGACTGAGGAATGTGAGGCCAGTTTCCAGGAGTTGAAGAAATGTTTGGTTACATCGCTAGTGTTGATTTTGCCGGATCAGCTCAAGGATTATGAGGTGTATTGCGGTGCTTCACGTCGAGGACTTGGAGCCGTGCTTATGAAGGAGGGAAGAGTTGTATCGTATGCTTCTCGACAGCTTAAGCCTCATGAGCTGAATTATGCCACACATGATTTGGAGTTAGCAGCCGTAGTGCATGCATTGAAGACATGGAGACACTTTCTCATCAGAAAACATTGTGAGGTGTACACAAATCACAAGAGTTTGAAGTACATTTTCACACAGAAGGAGTTGAATCTCAGGCAAAGGAGATGGTTGGAACTCATCAAGGATTATGACATGAGATTGCATTACCATCCCGGAAAGGCTAACGTAGTAGCCGATGCGTTGAGCTGTAAGAGCCATGTCAACACACTCATGACCGGAGAGTTACCAAAGGAGTTAGCCGAGGATCTTCGTGAACTATGTTTGGAAATAGTTCCGAGAGGCTATGTAGCAGCATTGGAGATGCAGTCAACCCTAATGGATAAGATCAGAGAAGCTCAGAAAACTGACAAGGAGATTGCCTCTATAAAGGAGCAGATGAGCAAAGGAAAAGCTAAAGGATTTCGTGAGGATGAGCATGACACCTTATGGTTTGAGGACCGCGTTTACGTGCCTAATGACCCGGAGATCAGGAAGTTGATTCTATAGGAGGCCCATGATTCACCGTACTCGATTCACCCAGGAAATACCAAGATGTATTTGGATTTGAAGGATACTTTCTGGTGGACCGGAATGAAGAAGGATATAGCGGAGTATGTAGCAGTATGTGATGTCTGTCAGAGAGTGAAGGCAGAGCATCAGAAGTCGGCAGGATTGCTACAGCCATTGCCAATACCCGAATGGAAGTGGGATAAGTTAGGCATGGATTTTATCACAGGATTGCCCAGGACTCGTTCAGGCTATGACTCGATTTGGGTTGTAGTTGATCGTTTGACGAAGGTAGCTCATTTCATCCCAGTGAAGAGCACTTACACCAGTGCTAAGTTGGCTAAGGTCTACATGACCAGGATCGTATGTCTGCATGGAGTTCCGAGCAGTATTGTATCAGATAGAGGAACCCAGTTTACCTCAAAGTTCTGGAATCAGTTGCACAAAACTTTTGGTACCAGGCTAGAGTTCAGTACAACTTTTCACCCGCAGACAGATGGACAGACCGATAGAGTCAATCAGATTTTGGAGGATATGCTGAGAGCTTGTGCGCTAGATTATGGATCAAGTTGGGACGATAATTTTCCATATGCAGAGTTCTCCTACAACAACAGTTATCAATCTAGTTTGAAGATGGCCCCTTTCGAAGCTTTGTACGAAAGGAGGTGCAGGACCCCATTATCGTGGGATGAAGTTGGATACCGCCAGTTGTTTGGACCAGATTTGATTAAGGAATCTGAACAGAAGGTGAAGTTGATCCGCGAGAGGCTCAAGGTAGCCCAGTCCAGGCAGAAGAGCTACACAGATTCTAAACGCAAGGAGACAGTTTACGAAGTCGGAGACAGAGTTTATCTTCGTGTATCTCCACTTCGGGGAGTTAAGCGCTTTGGAGTTAAGGGAAAGTTAGCGCCACGTTTTGTGGGACCATACAAAGTTTTGAAGCGTATGGGAGAAGTTGCTTACAAATTAGAATTGCCCGAAGGATTGTCAGGAGTTCACGATGTGTTCCATGTTTCCAGTTGAAGAAGTGCCACACAGAGATGGCTGATATACCGCTGAGAGATACAGTGCTGCTGGAAGCGATTCAGTTGGATAGTGATTTGACCTATGAGGAGAAACCAGTCAAGATTCTCGAATATGCCAGCTGAGTCACCCGCAGCAAGGTTATCAAGTTTTAAAAAGTTCAGTGGAGTCACCACACCGAGGATGAAGCCACCTGGGAGCGAGAGGAAGATCTGCTGAAGGACCACCCTCACCTATTTTCTAGCCAACCCGAATCTCGAGGGCGAGATTCATCTTAAGGGGGGTAGGTTTGTAACATCCCAAATTTTCAATTTGGAATGTTATACATAGATCATCTTTGCATATCATATTTTTTTGCATTTTGGCTTGATCCTAGAAATTTCACGCAGCTCAAGGACCCACGGAGAGAGTTGGGAATTTCGTTATTTTCATATTTGAGTTTTCTCAAATTTTGAAAATAGGATCATTTGATTTAATTTATTTTTTCTTCAATTATTTCTACTATGAAAATATGAGAGAGGGAATAAAACGACTTTCCCAAAATAAAGAAATATTGAGGATTTGATAATAAAATCAAATTAGATTTTATTTTGGAGTTTATTGCTATTTTATTTGAATTTAGGAAGAATGCGCGTTTTTCAAAATTGCATTTAGGCCCCAAATAAATGTTCATCTGAACCGGCTTGATTTTAGAAGTCGGGGAAAATTTATTTCGGGATTTTTGGAGTCTGTTTAGTATTTCTTTATTTGTTTTTCTGCGTGTAATGTTTAAAAAAACGAAACCGACTTTGGGCCGTGTTCGGCCAGGAGAAAACCGTTCGGTTTTCTGCCGGTTTTTCGTTCGGTTTTTTTAGAAAAAACCTAGATCTGTTTTTTTCTAGTTTAGTTTATTTAGCGGAGGTTCGTCCGTACGTTCATTTTAACGAACAGTTTTCGTCGTTTAGCCGTAGACAGCGAACGTTCGTTCGTTAGTCTGTTTGTCAGTTTTTCTTTTTCTAGGATTTTCCGCGACTATTTCTGATCACGATTTCCGATCTGTTTTTCGTTTTAGTTTATCTTTTCGCTCATTTATCGGAATCAGGTGATTCAAGCGCCTAGAGTTTCGTCTCAAAACCCTCTTTCTGTTTAACTAACTCAAACAAGTTTTTGCTACTGTAAAATTTGACTTAGGCCCAGATTAGTAAACGAAGCTTGTTTCTTTCGCCGTTTGACTTTCGTTGCTTCATTTGATTTGATTCTTTTTGCAAACCGGAGTTCTTAAGTTGAACTTTCTGGTTTGATCTCTTATTTGAGTTTTACCTGTGCATTAGATCAGTACTTATTGTATGCTTGTTTGTTTGCGATAGAATACCCAGAGTGAGCCGCTTGCTACTTTGAATCTCTAGTTTTCACGGACCATCAGCAAGGCAAGTAACACTTTGATCATACCTCTTTACTATCCAGTTTTATTGCATTAGATGAATCGTCAAACAATTGCATGATTAGGATCTGTTTAATATGTGGGTTTTGGGAAGTAGATGAGGTAGTACCTATTACCTGTTTTCTTATCAAACCCTTGGAAGTTACTTCTACGTTTGCTTATTATGCCATGCTATGCTAGTAGACGTGGATTGGGTGAGTGTATCCATGACAGATGTGAGATTGTTAAATTAATGGTTTATTTAAGGTGGCAACTTTAATGCACATGTGGGTGGATTGAGGCACCTGGGTATTCCAGTGATTGCCTGTGTTTTTCTTTATGGACCGCCACCCAGGCTCAAAGGGATCATGAGATTATTCATGCTAGAAACTTCCGTGTGCAGCCACAAGCTATATGGGCTCTAGCATAGTTGATTTAGTCATGCGAACTCTTACAGTGGTAGACTAGCAGATGTAGGGGAAAGTAGGTGTAACGGTCTACCCGATCGTAAGGTGCTAGCGCTTCTGAAATACTATGTCTCGGTCATCCGTTTCTCAAACACCATATAGTGCAAGAATCCCAACGGAGGAGATCGAGTCTTGTGGGAAAAGTGCGCAAACCTCTGCAGAGTGTATAAACTAATCATGGTTAGCCGTGTCCCCGGTTATGGACATTTTGAGTATCTAGTACTTAGATTATCATGTGAATCTCATCATGTTACTTTTAATTAATATTGTTGGGTTTTAATGATGATGTTTAATTGGGATTGAGAGGGTGTCTACACTCTCAATGTTTAACAACCACCATGATAGTTAAATAAAATTTATTCCTTTGCAGTAGGGAAAAATTGGCTTTATGCAAAAACTGTAACCATAGAGCTTTCCACTAGCCATTTATGCATGTAGTATAACTTTATTTTTTTTCATTACTCTCTATGTGTTACATTGCCAGCATATTCCATGTGCTAAACCGTTTCGGGCTGCAACATTCATGTTGCAGACTTTTCAGACGACGAGTAAGGTGCCTTTAGGTCGTGGTTCTATACTCAGTGATGCCATTGGAGTTGATGGACTCACTTATCTTCCAAGCCTTCCGCTGTTATCATTATTAGATGGCCTTAAGCCATATTTATTGTAATAAGTTCTCTTTTGAGACATTCGATGTAATAAGTGTGTGATTGCTACTCTGTTATAAATCCTTCAAGTACTGTGCGTGTCAGCATTACTGATCCAGGGATGACACTGATGCACAAAGATCAGACTGTTTGAGGTCTGGTTGCTACAATATATTTGAATGAGATCTTGCCCATCCTTTTCTTCATTACATTTCCATTCGTCGACAATGTTTGTACATTAAACTACTCTTATTGTGGATCAGCCATTTGAGTGGGTGATGGAAAAATCTGGAGTGAAAACAAAGCCTTCAGAGCAGACAGTGCTACCTGTCAAAGCAGATCTTTTGCTGGGTCCCGATAGCTCCTCAGAGATGGATCAGAGACAGATGACCAGTCCTATTCCCCCACCGAGGTGTATGATCTAACTTGGCATGATTATACTGCTCATATCATGCATATGGTGTCTTGCATTGCACAGTTTAGACATCATATACACAATATTCAACACCATGTTCTTAGTTCAGACATCATATATGCGAATGCCCTCTGCTTAGCATATAAATCACATATGTGAATTAAATCATGCGATCCTGATTACTTAGATACCATGTATGTGAATTATGTCATGCGATCCTGTTTAGTTAGTCATCATATCTTTGAATTATGTTATGCTATGCTATCCGGTTTAGATAGACATCATATATGTGAAATTATGTCATGCTATCCATTTTAGTTAAACAATATACATGTAAACTATTTCATGCCCTCTTTTTTCCACACTATCTATTGCATCTGTCTCTCATACAATGTCTATACATTCAACTACATTTCCTATTTATCAGCCATTTGAATTGGAGCGGGTGATGGCAGCATCTAGCAGAGTAAAAACACGGTCTTCAAACAAAACAGTGCTACCTCTTGGTCGAGATAGCACCCTGGTCTTACATGCACGAGAACCAGCCCTACCACACATAACCCAGACTCTCGCAGATTTTACCCCTACTGCGATGGACAGAGAACCAGTTTCACCCAATCTAACCCCAACCCGAGTAGATAGTAACCCAGTTCCTGTTGACACATCACCATCTCCACTACAGATCTCCCAAACAAGAGCAGTTAGTAAGGCATCTCCAGTGCTCAAAGCTCCAGTACTACCACGGCAAACCCCAACTCCACAAGTTAGTACACCCATTCCTGTGGAGGAAGCACAACCAGCCATTCATAGTTTAGCATCTATCGCATTTGATGTTGTTAAATCCTATATGCGTATCTTCCCATCATGGAAATATTGTACTGAAGATGATGGAAAATGCCAGTTGCAGGTGTTTGTCCAGGAGTTATGTGTAAGTAATGTTATTCATGGCAATTACTTTGCATTGTCCCATACATTCTACCTCCATGATGGTTATACTACAGCAAATTTTCCCATTTTTCTCTATAGAGAAGGATCGATTTGGAAACTCAGGATGAGGTAACCTGCGCTAATAACTCTGCTATCTTCAAGAATGCTTGCTGGCAGTATCTGAATTACCTGAAGAAAGCATACTTCACTGGCAAAGAAACTCATCAAATTCCCTTGCGTTCTCCTGAGACACATTTACTGGACGATGACTGGGAACGCCTTGTTCTGTACTGGTCCCAAACCAAGAATGTGGTAAGGCCTATGAGCTCATTTTATTTTAAGTACTATATACTTGCGTCTTACTGTACTCTGTTCATGTAGAACAAGTGCTTAAACCTGAAGAACAACTGCTCTCATTTAAGATTCCATTGCTATCGTGTATACTACTTTGCTCTTGTATCACTGTATTTACTCATGCAAACTTATTATTAAATTGAACGATCCAAAGGAAAGTCCAATGGCACAATAGGTATGTTTACACATGTTTCCTTAACAGGTTTGCTCTTATAAATAGCTCTATTGATTTCAATTTCAATTGTGTATACAGTTGACTTCTCATATCATGCACATTACTAGCATCACAACAGGGCCAATAGTGTTGTTGTACCTGTAGACCCGTGGTACCCATCTGAAATCTTGTTGTGCCGTGTAGTTTCCCACGCTTTGTATTGTTTCAGTGTTGCTTTCTCTTGAACTGGTATGATTTGAACCGTGTCTCTATTTTGATTTGTCAAGACAATGCAGTGACCATAGGACATAGATATATGTTTGTTTGATGCTTTTATAATGTACTACTTGACAATAGAAGACTTGGTAGTTTAATCTTGTCCACCTTACTAATGAACTGATTCACCGAAATGAGTTTCATATACTAGTACATGCTAAGCCTGTTATGTGTCTGCTTCTTTCTTCTTTTAGAATGCTGACAGCATATTAGGGAAGAGTGCCTTATTAAGCATTGGTTAAGGAAGTAATGCAGATAAGCTTCAGGATAGTGATACATCCTTGTTGGTCACCAACAAAGCTGATAAAACAGCTAAGGAAAACTATCTTGAAGACAGTGAGGCAACCCCAAAGTCCTGTCTTGGTTTACTGTTCGAGTTACTCGCCACTACCGCTTGCACAAGCTATTCAAACTTATTGCCTGAATCAATTCGATTTCTTGAGTCTCAACTACAAGCTAAAAGACACCGATCAGCTGTGCTGCGAGAAGAAGCGGAAGGACTGCGGAAGTCCCTAGAGCATTTAGATGCATACTTTCTGGTGCAATAACAAGCGTTGGAGGATTTTAGCGCCAAACAAGACAAAGCTAAGAAGCCTGTTAAGCTTATTGCCAGCATGGTGGATACCCAGGATAACGTTTCTTGAGCTCTTCTGAAGTTGTTTCAGTTATGGACTTGTTTTGCTGCCGCGTTTATTTGCACTGGTAGCCAATTTTGACGGGCAGTGTATGTAATATGCTGCTTTGTTCCCTATATTGGCACTAGTGGAGAACTTTGATGCCCAGTGGATGCAATATGTGTAATAGCTATAATAGGCTAGCGTTAGTTGCTTGCTTATTTATTTCCTTATTGTCTTATTTAGTTGTTTGCTTGTAGTCACTGCAGTTCTTTTTCCGCGTTTTTCTAGTGGCCACAATAACCTATTTTTGGTAACTAGGCCACAATAATCATGGCAACACACAGACTGTTGTAACCATGGGCCTCCTGCGGGCCGTAGGATCCATGGGCCTTCTACGGGCCGTATGATCCATGGGCCTTCTACAGGCCGTAGGATCCACAGACTTTCTATGGGTCGTATGATCCATGGGCCTTGAGGGAGTCCTGGACTAGGGGGTGTCCGGATAGCCGGACTATAATCGTCAGCCGGACTCCAAGACTATGAAGATACAAGATTGAAGACTTCGTCCCGTGTCCGGATGGGACTTTCCTTGGCGTGGAAGGCAAGCTTGGCGATACGGATATGTAGATCTCCTACCATTGTAACCGACTCTATGTAACCCTAGCCCTCTCCGGTGTCTATATAAACCGGAGGGTTTTAGTCCGTAGGACACACAACCATTACAACAATCATACCATAGGCTAGCTTCTAGGGTTTAGCCTCCTTGTTCTCGTGGTAGATCCACTCTTGTACTACCCATATCATCAATATCAATCAAGAAGGAGTAGGGTTTTACCTCCATCGAGAGGGCCCGAACCTGGGTAAAAACATCGTGTCCCTTGTCTCCTGTTACCATCCGCCTAGACGCACAGTTCGGGACCCCCTACCCGAGATCCGCCGGTTTTGACACCGACATTGGTGCTTTCACTGAGAGTTCCTCTGTGTCATCACCGATAGGCTTGATGGCTTCTTCAATCAACAACAACACAGTCCAGGGTGAGAATTTTCTCCCCGGACATATCTTCGTATTCGGCGGCTTTGCACTGCGGGCCAATTCGCTTGGCCATCTGGAGCAGATCGAAAGCTACGCCCCTGGCCATCAGGTCAGATTTGGAAGCCTAAACTTCACGGCCGACATCCGTGGAGATTTGATTTTCGACGGATTCGAGCCACAGCCGAGCGTGCCGCACTGTCACGATGGGTATGATCTAGCTCTGCCGCCGAACAGTACCTTGGAGGCCGCACACGAATCCGCTCTGACCCATAGTTCAGAGCCGACCGCACAGATCGAGGACAGGTGGCTGGACAGCGCCTCGGGAGCTGCAACTTCTACGGTGATGGAGCCGAATACTGACCTTGTCCCTTATAAAGCTCGTGACTCCGAGGTGCTGGACTCCTTGCCGGACTCCGAACCTCCTGCGCCCCTACCAATCGAATCCGATTGGGCGCCGATCATGGAGTTCACCGCCGTGGACATCTTTCAGCACTCACCCTTTGGCGACATCCTGAATTCGCTAAAGCATCTCTCGTTATCAGGAGAGTCCTGGCCGAACTGCTGTCAGGATGGTTGGGATGCGGACGACGAAGAAAACCAAAGCCAACCCACCACCCACTTTGTAGCCACTGTCGACGATCTAACCGACATGCTAGACTACAACTCCGAAGACAACGACTGTATGGACGACGATGCCGGAGACGATCAAGAACCAGCGCCTATAGGGCACTGGAAGACCACCTTGTCATACGACATATACATGGTGGATACCCCAAAGGATGGGGACGGCGAAGAAGCAGCGGAGGCAGATTCCTCTAAGAAACAGCCCAAGCGCTGACGTCAGTGGCGCTGCTCTAAATCCTGCCACAGCAAGAATGGAGACTCCAGCACCGGAGATAATAACACCCCAGAGAGTGCCGAAGACAACCCCCTCCAGCAAGATTCAGCACAGGAGGACAGAGAAGCCAGCCCTCAAGAGAGAGCGGCAGATGAGGAGATAGAGGACGACAATTACATGCCTCCCTCCGGAGACGAGGCAAGCCTCAACGACGACGAATTCGTCATGCCCGAGGATCCAGTCGAACAAGAGCGTTTTAAACGCAGGCTGATGGCCACGGTGAACAACCTAAAAAAGAAGCAGCAACAACTTCGAGCTAATCAAGACCCGCTGGCCGATAAATGGACCGAGGTCCTCGCGGCCGAAGAGTATGAACTCGAACGCCCCTCCAAAAGCTACCCAAAACGCAAGTTGCTCCCCCGACTAGAGGAGGAAGCATACAAACCTTCATCACCAGCGCACAATACGGCAGACCGACCACCTCGTGGCCGCGACAGAGAGGCATCTAGGCCCTCCGCCAGAACCGTACCCCGGCACCGCTCGAAAAGCGCGAAGCCACGGGGAAATGCACCGGACTTGCGGGATATATTGGAGGACAAGGCAAGACAATCCAGATCCATCTACGGATCACGTGGGCGCCCCACGACCCATGACGACTACCGTCGCACCGGATACAGCAACTCCGGCCGGGCCGAACACAGCAGACAACGCTCTCTTGAGCTACGTCGTGATATTGCTCAATACAGAGGCGTCGCACACCCACTATGTTTCACAGACGAAGTAATGGATCATCAAATCCCAGAAGGGTTTAAACCTGTGAACATTGAATCCTACGATGGCACAAAAGACCCCACGGTTTGGATCGAAGATTATCTCCTTCATATCCATATGGCCCGCGGTGACGATCTCCACGCCATCAAGTATCTCCCACTCAAGCTTAAAGGACCAGCTCGGCATTGGCTTAACAGCTTGCCCGCAGAGTCAATTGGGTGTTGGGAGGACCTGGAAGCCGCATTCCTCAACAACTTCCAGGGCACATATGTGCGACCACCAGACGCCGATGACCTAAGCCACATAATTCAGCAGCTAGACGAATCGGCCAGACAGTTCTGGACACGGTTCCTAACAAAGAAAAATCAAATCGTCGACTGTCCGGATGCAGAGGCCCTCGCAGCCTTCAAACATAACATCCGCGACGAGTGGCTGGCCCGGCACCTAGGACAGGAAAGGCCGAAATCCATGGCAGCCCTCACATCACTTATTGTTGGGGAACGTAGTAATTTCAAAAAATTTCCTACGCACACGCAAGATCATGGTGATGATATAGCAACAAGAGGGGAGAGTGTTCGTCCACGTACCCTCGTAGACCATAAGCGGAAGCGTTAGCATAACGCGGTTGATGTAGTTGTACGTCTTCACGATCCGACCGATCCAAGCACCGAACGTACGGGGCCTCCGAGTTCAGCACACGTTTAGCTCGATGACAATCTCCGGCCTCCGATCCAGCCGAGCTCCGGAGATGAGTTCCGTCAACACGACGGCGTGGTGACAATGATGATGTTCTACCGGCACAGGGCTTCGCCTAAACTCCGCGACGATATGACCGAGGTGGGATATGGTGGAGGGGGGCACCACACACGGCTAAGGAACGATCCGTAGATCAACTTGTGTGTCTATGGGGTGCCCCCCCGCCCCCATATATATAGGAGCCAGGGGGGAGGAGGCCGCCGGCCAAGGAGGGCGGGCCAAGGGGGGAGTCCTACTCCCACCGGGAGTAGGACTCCCTCTTTCCAAGTAGGAGTAGGAGAAGGGGGGAAAGAGGAGGAAGAGGAGAAGGAAAGGGGGGGGGGCGCCGCCCCCTTCCCTTGTCCTATTCGGACTAGGAAGGGGAGGGGCGCGCGGCCCCCTCCTGCCTCCTTCCCTCTTCTCCCTCGAGGCCCATGTAGGCCCAATAACCACCCGGGGGGTTCCGGTAACCTCCCGGTACTCCGGTAAAATGCCGATTTCACCCGGAATCATTCCGATGTCCAAACATAGGCTTCCAATATATCAATCTTTATGTCTCGACCATTTCGAGACTCCTCGTCATGTCCGTGATCACATACGGGACTCTGAACAAACTTCGGTACATCAAAACTTATAAACTCATAATAAAACTGTCATCGAAACGTTAAGCGTGCGGACCCTACGGGTTCGAGAACTATGTAGACATGACCTAGAACCATTCTCGGTCAATAACCAATAGCGGGACCTGGATGCCCATATTGGTTCCTACATATTCTACGAAGATCTTTATCGGTCAAACCGCATAACAACATACATTGTTCCCTTTGTCATCGGTTTGTTACTTGCCCGAGATTCGATCGTCGGTATCGAATACCTAGTTCAATCTCGTTACCGGCAAGTCTCTTTACTCGTTACGTAATACATCATTTCGTAACTAACTCATTAGCTACATTGCTTGCAAGGCTTATAGTGATGTGCATTACCGAGAGGGCCCAGAGATACCTCTCCGACAATCGAAGTGACAAAACCTAATCTCGAAATACGCCAACTCTACATGTACCTTCGGAGACACCTGTAGTACTCCTTTATAATCACCCAGTTACGTTGTGATGTTTGCTAGTACCCAAAGTGTTCCTCCGGTAAACGGGAGTTGCATAATTCTCATAGTTACAGGAACATGTATAAGTCATGAAGAAAGCAATAGCCGTATACTAAACGATCAAGTGCTAGGCTAACGGGATGGGTCATGTCAATCACATCATTCTTCTAATGATGTGATCCCACTAATCAAATTACATGTCTATGGTTAGGAAACATAACCATCTTTGATTAATGAGCTAGTCAAGTAGAGGCATACTAGTGACTATAGTTTTGTCTATGTATTCACACATGTATCATGTTTCCGGTTAATACAATTCTAGCATGAATAATAAACATTTATCATGATATGAGGAAATAAACAATAACTTTATTATTGCCTCTAGGGCATATTTCCTTCAGTCTCCCACTTGCACTAGAGTCAATAATCTAGATTACATAGTAATGATTCTAACACCCATGGAGTCTTGGTGCTGATCATGTTTTGCTCATGAGAGAGGCTTAGTCAACGGGTCTGCAACATTCAGATCCGTATGTATCTTGCAAATCTCTATGTCTCCCACTTGGACTTGGTCCCGAATGGAATTGAAGCGTCTCTTGATGTGCTTGGTCCTCTTGTGAAATCTGGATTCCTTTGCCAAGGCAACTGCACCAGTATTGTCACAGAAGATCTTCATTGGTCCCGATGCACTAGGTATGACACCTAGATCAGAAATGAACTCCTTCATCCAGACTCCTTCATTTGCTGCTTCAGAAGCAGCTATGTACTCCGCTTCACATGTAGATCCCGCCACGACGCTTTGTTTAGAACTGCACCAACTTATAGCTCCACCGTTTAATATAAACACGTATCCGGTTTGCGATTTAGAATCGTCCAGATCAGTGTCAAAGCTTGCATCGACGTAACCATTTACGACTAGCTCTTTGTCACCTCCATATACGAGAAACATATCCTTAGTCCTTTTCAGGTATTTCAGGATGTTCTTGACCGCTGTCCAGTGATCCACTCCTGGATTACTTTGGTACCTTCCTGCCAAGCTTATTGCTAAGCATACGTCAGGTCTGGGACACAGCATTGCATACATGATAGAGCCTATGGCTGAAGCATAGGGAACATCTTTCATTTTCTCTCTGTCTTCTGCTGTGGTCGGGCATTGAGTTTGACTCAACTTCACACCTTGTAGCACAGGCAAGAATCCTTTCTTTGCCTGATCCATTTTGAACTTTTTCAAAATTTTGTCAAGGTATGTGCTTTGTGAAAGTCCTATTAAGCGTCTTGATCTATCTCTATAGATCTTGATGCCCAATATGTAAGCAGCTTCACCGAGGTCTTTCATTGAAAAACTTTTATTCAAGTATCCCTTTATGCTATCTAGAAATTCTATATCATTTCCAATTAATAATATGTCATCTACATATAAAACTAGAAATGCTTCAGAGCTCCCACTCACTTTCTTGTAAATACAGGCTTCTCCAAAAGTCTGTATAAAACTATATGCTTTGATCACACTATCAAAACGTTTATTCCAACTCCGAGATGCTTGCACCAGTCCATAAATGGATCGCTGGAGCTTGCATACTTTGTTAGCACCTTTTGGATCAACAAAACCTTCTGGCTGCATCATATACAACTCTTCTTCTACAAATCCATTCAAGAATGCAGTTTTGACATCCATTTGCCAAATTTCATAATCATGAAATGCAGCAATAGCTAACATGATTCAGACAGACTTAAGCATCGCTACGGGTGAGAAAGTCTCATCGTAGTCAACCCCTTGAACTTGTCGAAAACCTTTCGCAACAAGTCGAGCTTTATAGACAGTTACATTACCATCAACATCAGTCTTCTTCTTAAAGATCCATTTATTCTCAATGGCTTGCCGATCATCGGGCAAGTCAACCAAAGTCCATACTTTGTTTTCATACATGGATCCCATCTCAGATCTCATGGCCTCTAGCCATTTTGCGGAATCTGGGCTCATCATCGCTTCCTCATAGTTCGTAGGTTCATCATGGTCAAGTAACATGACTTCCAGAATAGGATTACCGTACCACTCTGGTGCGGATCTTACTCTGGTAGACCTACGAGGTTCAGTAGAAACTTGATATGAAGTTTCATGATCAATATCATTAGCTTCCTCACTGATTGGTGTAGTTGTCACAGGAACCGGTTCTTGTGATGAACTACTTTCCAATAAGGGAGTAGATACAGTTA
Organism: Triticum aestivum; assembly: GCF_018294505.1. Classification (NCBI taxonomy): domain Eukaryota; kingdom Viridiplantae; phylum Streptophyta; class Magnoliopsida; order Poales; family Poaceae; genus Triticum; species Triticum aestivum. The sequence goes on along the minus strand of NC_057795.1, from coordinate 431,135,067 downwards.
TCTCATCAAGTTCTACTTTCCTCCTACTCACTTCTTTCGAGAGAAACTCCTTCTCTAGAAAGGATCCGATTTTAGCAACGAAAATTTTGCCCTCAGATCTGTGATAGAAGGTGTACCCAATAGTCTCCTTTGGGTATCCTATGAAGACACATTTCTCCGATTTGGGTTCGAGCTTATCTAGTTGAAGTTTCTTCACATAAGCATCGCAGCCCCAAACTTTAAGAAACGACAACTTTGGTTTCTTGCCAAACCACAGTTCATAAGGCGTCATTTCAACGGATTTTGATGGTGCCCTATTTAACGTGAATGCGGCCGTCTCTAAAGCATAACCCCAAAACGATAGCGGTAAATCGGTAAGAGACATCATAGATCACACCATATCAAGTAAAGTACGATTACGACCTTCGGACACACCATTTCGTTGTGGTGTTCCAGGTGGCGTGAGTTGCGAGACTATCCTGCATTGTTTCAAGTATAGACCAAACTCGTAACTCAAATATTCTCCTCCACGATCAGATCGTAGAAACTTTATTTTCTTGTTATGATGATTTTCCACTTCACTCTAAAATTCTTTGAACTTTTCAAATGTTTCAGACTTGTGTTTCATTAAGTAGATATACCCATATCTGCTCAAATCATCTGTGAAGGTGAGAAAATAACGATATCCGCCACGAGCCTCAACATTCATCGGACCACATACATCTGTATGTATGATTTCCAACAAATCTGTTGCTCTCGCCATAGTTCCGGAGAACGGCGTTTTAGTCATCTTGCCCATAAGGCACGGTTCGCAAGTACCAAGTGATTCATAATCAAGTGATTCCAAAAGCCCATTAGTATGGAGTTTCTTCATGCGCTTTACACCGATATGACCTAAACGGCAGTGCCACAAATAAGTTGCACTATCGTTATCAACTCTGCATCTTTTGGTCTCAACACTATGAATATGTGTATCACTACTATCGTGATTCAATAAAAATAGACCATTCTTCAAGGGTGCATGACCATAAAAGATATTACTCATATAAATAGAACAACCATTATTCTCTGATTTAAATGAATAACCGTCTCGCATCAAACAAGATCTAGATATAATGTTCATGCTCAACGCTGGCACCAAATAACAATTATTTAGGTCTAATACTAATCGCGATGGTAGATGTAGAGGTAGCATGCCGACCGTGATCACATCGACTTTGGAACCATTTCCCACGCGCATCGTCACCTCGTCCTTAGCTAATCTTCGCTTAATCCGTAGTCCCTGTTTCGAGTTGCAAATATTAGCAACAGAACCGGTATCAAATACCCAGGTACTACTGCGAGCATTAGTAAGGTACACATCAATAACATGTATATCACATATACCTTTGTTCACTTTGCCATCCTTCTTATCCGCCAAATACTTGGGGCAGTTCCGCTTCCAGTGTCCAGTCTGCTTGCAGTAGAAGCACTCAGTTTCAGGCTTAGGTCCAGACTTGGGTTTCTTCTCTTGAGCAGCAACTTGCTTGCCGTTCTTTTTGAAGTTTACCTTCTTCTTCCCTTTGCCCTTCTTCTTGAAACTAGTGGTTTTGTTAACCATCAACACTTGATGCTCCTTCTTGATTTCTACCTCCGCAGCTTTCAGCATTGCGAAGAGCTCGGGAATAGTCTTGTTCATCCCTTGCATATTATAGTTCATCACGAAGCTCTTGTAGCTTGGTGGAAGTGATTGGAGAATTCTGTCAATGACACTATCATCAGGAAGATTAACTCCCAGTTGAATCAAGTGATTATTATACCCAGACATTTTGAGTATGTGTTCACTGACAGAACTATTCTCCTCCATCTTGCAGCTATAGAACTTATTGGAGACTTCATATCTCTCAATCCGGGCATTTGCTTGAAATATTAACTTCAACTCCTGGAACATCTCATATGCTCCATGACGTTCAAAACGTCATTGAAGACCCGGTTCTAAGCCGTAAAGCATGGCACACTGAACTATCGAGTAGTCATCAGCTTTGCTCTGCCAGACGTTCTTAACGTCGTCAGTTGCATCAGCAGCAGGCCTGGCACCCAGCGGTGCTTCCAGGATGTAACTTTTCTGTGCAGCAATGAGGATAATCCTCAGGTTACGGACCCAGTCCGTGTAATTGCTACCATCATCTTCCAATTTTGCTTTCTCAAGGAACGCATTAAAATTCAACGGAACAACAACACGAGCCATCTATCTACAAACAAACATAGACAAACAAAATACTATTAGGTACTAAGTTCATGATAAATTTAAGTTCAATTAATCATATTACTTAAGAACTCCCACTTAGACAGACATCTCTCTAGTCATCTAAGTGATCACGTGATCGAAATCAACTAAACCATGTCCGATCATCACGTGAGATGGAGTAGTTTCAATGGTGAACATCGCTATGTTGATCATATCTACTATATGATTCACGCTCGACCTTTCGGTCTCCGTGTTCCGAGGCCATATCTGTATATGCTAGGCTCGTCAATTATAACCTGAGTATTCCGCGTGTGCAACTGTTTTGCACCCGTTGTATTTGAACGTAGAGCCTATCACACCCGATCATCACGTGGTGTCTCAGCACGAAGAACTTTCGCAACGGTGCATACTCAGGGAGAACACTTCTTGATAATTAGTGAGAGATCATCTTAAAATGCTACTGTCAATCAAAGCAAGATAAGATGCATAAAGGATAAACATCACATGCAATCAATATAAGTGATATGATATGGCCATCATCATCTTGTGCTTGTGATCTCCATCTTCGAAGCACCGTCATGATCACCATCGTCACCGGTGCGACACCTTGATCTCCATCGTAGCATCATTGTCGTTACGCCATCTATTGCTTCTACAACTATCGCTACCGCTTAGTGATAAAGTAAAGCAATTACAGGGCGTTTGCATTTCATACAATAAAGCGACAACCATATGGCTCCTGCCAGTTGCCGATAACTTCGGTTACAAAACATGATCATCTCATACAATAAAATATAGCATCACGCCTTGACCATATCACATCACAACATGCCCTGCAAAAACAAGTTAGACGTCCTCTACTTTGTTGTTGCAAATTTTACGTGGCTGCTACGGGCTTAGCAAGAACCGTTCTTACCTACGCATCAAAAACCACAACGATAGTTCGTCAAGTTGGTGCTGTTTTAACCTTCGCAAGGACCGGGCGTAGCCACACTCGATTCAGCTGAAGTGAGAGAGACAGACACCCGCCAACCACCTTTAAGCACGAGTGCTCGTAACTGGTGAAACCAGTCTCGCGTAAGCGTATGCGTAATGTCGGTCCGGGCCGCTTCATCTCACAATACCGCCGAACCAAAGTATGACATGCTGGTAAGCAGTATGACTTGTATCGCCCACAACTCACTTGTGTTCTACTCGTGCATATAACATCAACGCATAAAACCTAGGCTCTGATGCCACTGTTTGGGAACATAGTAATTTCAAAAAAATTCCTATGCACACGCAAGATCATGGTGATGATATAGCAACGAGAGGGGATAGTGTTCGTCCACGTACCCTCGTAGACCGTAAGCGGAAGCGTTAGCACAACGCGGTTGATGTAGTCGTACGTCTTCACGATCCAACCGATCCAAGCACCAAACGTACGGGGCCTCCGAGTTCAGCACACATTCAGCTCGATGACGATCTCCGGCCTCCGATCCAGCCGAGCTCTGGAGATGAGTTCCGTCAGCACGACGGCGTGGTGACGATGATGATGTTTTACCGGCGCAGGGCTTCGCCTAAACTCCGCGACGATATGACCGAGGTGGAATATGGTGGAGGGGGGCACCACACACGGCTAAGGAAAGATTCGTAGATCAACTTGTGTGTCTATGGGGTGCCCCCCGCCCCCGTATATAAAGGAGCCAGGGGAGGAGGCCGCCGGCCAAGGAGGGCGCGCCAAGGGGGGAGTCGTACTCCCACCGGGAGTAGGACTCCCTCTTTCCAAGTAGGAGTAGGAGAAGGGGGGAAAGAGGAGGAAGAGGAGAAGGGAAGGGGGGGCTCCGCCCCCTTCCCTTGTCCTATTCGGACTAGGAAGGGGAGGGGCATGCGGCCCCCTCCTGCCTCCTTCCCTCTTCTCCCTCGAGGCCCATGTAGGCCCAATAACCCCTCGGGGGGTTCCGGTAACCTCTTGGTACTCCGGTAAAATGCTGATTTCACCCGGAACCATTCCGATGTCCAAACATAGGCTTCCAATATATCAATCTTTATGTCTCGACCATTTTGAGACTCCTCGTCATGTCCGTGATCACATCCAAGATCTTTATCGGTCAAATCACATAACAACATACATTGTTCCCTTTGTCATCGGTATGTTACTTGCCCGAGATTCGATCGTCGGTATCCAATACCTAGTTCAATCTTGTTACCGGCAAGTCTCTTTACTCGTTACGTAATACATCATTCCGTAACTAACTCATTAGCTACATTGCTTGCAAGGCTTATAGTGATGTGCATTGCCGAGAGGGCCCAGAGATACCTCTCCGACAATCGAAGTGACAAAACCTAATCTCGAAATACGCCAACTCTACATGTACCTTCGGAGACACCTGTAGTACTCCTTTATAATCACCCAGTTACATTGTGACGTTTGGTAGTACCCAAAGTGTTCCTCCGGTAAACGGGAGTTGCATAATTCTCATAGTTACAGGAACATGTATAAGTCATGAAGAAAGCAATAGCAGTATACTAAACGATCAAGTGCTAGGCTAACGGGATGGGTCATGTCAATCACATCATTCTTCTAATGATGTGATCCCACTAATCAAATGACATGTCTATGGTTAGGAATCATAACCATCTTTGATTAATGAGCTAGTCAAGTAGAGGCATACTAGTGACTATAGTTTTGTCTATGTATTCACACATGTATCATGTTTCCGGTTAATACAATTCTAGCATGAATAATAAACATTTATCATGATATGAGGAAATAAATAATAACTTTATTATTGCCTCTAGGGCATATTTCCTTCACTTATGACCCTCTTCTGTGCGGGGGAGGACAGCTGGCTAGCCCGCAGTAACAACCTCAGCAAAAATTCTGGCAATCCGGACAGCAAGGACCGCAATGGCAGGTCGCGTTGCAACAAAAACAAACGCCGCGTTAATGGCGATAACACTGAGGATACGACAGTCAACGCCAGATTCAGAGGCTCTAAACCCGGTCAGCGGAAGAAGCCATTCAAATGGACCACTCTGGGTCCATCCAATTTGGACCGAATACTCGACCGCTCTTGCCAGATACATGGCACCCCCGAAAAGCTAGCTAACCACACCAACAGGGATTGTTGGGTATTCAAGCAGGCAGGAAAATTAATTGCCGAAAACAATGACAAGGGGCTGCATAGCGATGATGAGGAAGAGACCCGACCGCCGAACAGTAGAGGATAGAAGGGTTTTCCCCCACAAGTGCGGACGGTAAACATGATATACGCAACCCACATACCCAAGAGGGAGCGGAAGCGTGCACTTAGGGACGTGTATGCGATGGAGCCAGTCGCCCCGAAGTTCAACCCATGGTCCTCTTGCCCGATCACTTTCGATCGAAGGGACCACCCCACCAGTTTCCGCCATGGCGGATTCACCGCATTGGTTTTAGACCCAATCGTCGATGGATTCCACCTCACTAGAGTCCTGATGGACGGCGGCAGCAGCCTGAACCTGCTTTATCAGGATACAGTGCGCAAGATGGGCATAGACCCCTCAAGGATTAAACCTACAAAGACGACCTTCAAAGGCGTCATACCAGGTGTTGAAGCCAATTGTACAGGCTTAGTCACACTGGAAGTGGTCTTCGGATCCCCGGATAATTTCCGAAGCGAGGAGTTAATCTTCGACATAGTCCCGTTCCGCAGTGGCTATCACGCTCTGCTCGGACGAACTGCGTTTGCAAAGTTCAATGCAGTGCTGCATTATGCATACCTCAAGCTCAAGATGCCAGTCCCTCGTGGAGACATCACGGTCGACGGAAACACGGAACGCTCCCTCCGAACGGAGGAACACACAGCGGCTCTCGCGGCAGAAGTACAGAGCAGCCTTTTAAGGCAATTTTCGAGTCCGGACGTTAAACGACCGGACATGGCCAAACGCGCCCGGAGTAACATCAATCAAGACCACCTGGCACGTTCCGAGCACGCGTAGCAATGTGGCCCCAACCCCAGCCCTTGCATGATTGCAAGACCAGCTCTTCGCGTACACCACTACGCTCTGAAGATACCATGGGCATAGGGGGAGGGGCACGAACACGACAGGCCCAGAGTGCGGCTTAACCACACCAGGGGCTCCCAAGTGTGTCACTCTTTTTTTTTTCCACAGGACCCCGTTCACCAGAGGCCCTGTCCGGCGGTAAACCTGCCGAACTCACAATGCAACAGCCAGGGAGGGATAAAGGCTACGACGAACACTCAGGTGGTCTCCATTATGAGCATTAAATTTGTTAAATACACCAGTCCGCAGCCTACCCCTGGAGGGGGACATGATTAAATAGTCCAAACCCTTGCTTACCGCACCATTTGTATCGTTCTGCACTCATAGCAGAATTCCTGGAATAAACAATGCATCACTTTTTGTTTATAATTGCATTCCTTTCTTTTTATTATATGTTCATCTATGACATCTTGCATCCGTACACTTTGGTACGGCCGAATACACCAGGGGCTTATGTTCCCCGCATTATGGTGTGGCAAGTCCGAACACTTTCACAAGTGCGGCACCCCGAACTTATAGCACTATATGCATCGGCTCCGAATCATGTCTTAGGTCAATAGTTGGGTTTGCCCGGCTCCCATGTTTTCGTACCTTACGTTCCGTTCTATTGGCTAAGGTAGCACTGGGAGAACCACTGCGATTGCGCCCCGGTTGAGCTGGGCGAGCGCCTCAGTGGAGAAAGCTAAAACTGACTGTCATGATAAGGCGAGAGCTGGTCGCTATTCGAGAGGTCTTTTTGAGTCCCTAAAGACTTATGCCGCTTAGAGCGAGGAACCGGCTGTGTCCGGCCAAGGCGTGGATAGCGCCCCGAATTCGGTCTTCCGAACACTGGGGGCTTCGCCGAAATTTAAAATTATAGAATTCTATGGCTAAGTGAGAGTGTTCAAGCATTATAAGTTCGGTTGCCTTGTTCGTTGTGTTGAGCGCCTCCCTAGATGGACACAAAAATGGGAACAAGAGCGCTCAAGTTTATCCCGAACACCCCAGCACTCGTGGCATGGGGGCTGAAGCCGACGACTTGCCATCTCTCAGATTTGATAAACGGCCGCACAGAAGGTAATATTTTAAATTAACAAGCGTTGCTTAGCGCATATGAACAAAGTTTTCAGCGCACAGGATAACGCATTGCGAGTCTATTAAAAAATTACATCTTTGGGGCACTCATCCGCAATCTTGTGGGCACCCTTCAGGACACTCTTATAGTACATTTCGGGCGTACGATACTCCTTGCCCGCTGGTGGCGCATCCGTGATAAGCTTCTCAGCATCCAGCCTACCCCAATGCACCTTTGTGCGGGCAAGGGCCCGATGGGCACCTTCAATGCAGGCGGAGTGCTTGATGGCTTCCACCCAGGGGCACGCATCCACCAGCCGCCGCACGAGGCCAAAGTAGCTCCCAGGAATGGCCTCTCCAGGCCATAGCCGGACTATGAGGCCCTTCATGGCCTGCTCGGCTACCTTGTGGAGCTCGACCAGCTGCTTCAGCTGGTCGCTTGGGGGCACCGGATGTCCGGCCTCAGCGTACTAAGACCAGAAGACCTTCTCCATTGAGCTCCCCTCCTCGGCCCAGTAGAATGCAGCGGCATCGGACACACTGCGAGGCAGATCTGCAAACGCCCCTGGAGAGCTCCGAATTCGGGTAAGTAACAGGTAATTTACATTCACATGCTTGCTTTGCATGAAAAATGCCTTACTCGCCGCTATTTTCTTCACCGCCTCAATCTCCTGGAGGGCCTTATGGGCCTCGGCCTTAGCGGCTTTGGCACTTTCAAGAGCTGAGGCAAGCTCGGACTCTCGAGTCTTCGAGTCGCGCTCCAAACTCTCATGCTTTTCCATGAGAGCCTGGAGCTCTTGCCGCACCTCCGCCACCCGCGCCTCCTGCTTCTCTCGCTCTGCTCGTTCCGTGGCCATGTTGCATTCGGCCGCGGACACGGCCTCCTTCAGGTTCGCCACCTCGTTCGTGGCCCCTGCAGTACCCATGTTATCCTTGTTATTTTTATTGCAATCAAAATACTTTTTCTGTAAGGTACAAATTTAATGCGGTGTTACTCACCTTCTTTGTCGTCGAGCTGCTTCTTGGCAAGGCCGAGCTTGTTCTCGGACCGCTCGAGGTCCTGCTTCAAAGCACAGACCTCCGCAGTCAGTGCGGCAGAGGTCAGCAGCGCAGCCTGCAAACCCATATTGACATAATTGTTAGCACTCCTGCGTATATCTTTTATTGATCCTCAGTCCGGTTTTTCTTTCCGAACACCGAACCGAGCATCAGGGGCTACTGTCTATGCGGTATTACCTTACGTATTTTAAAACTTCTTACCTCAAAGCCTGTTAGAAGGCTGTTGCAGGCTTCGGTCAGGCCGCTTTTGGCGAGCTGAACCTTCTGAATCACCGCACTCATGATAGTGCGGTGTTCTTCCTCGATGGAAGCGCCGTTGAGCGCCTCCAACAAGTTGTCCGGTGCCTCCGGTTTGATGGAGGCTGCCGGTGTCACGGTCTTGCCCTTCTTACGAAGGGGCCGCCTGCCGGACTCCGGAACCACTGCAGGTTCCGGCATGGAGTCCGGCGCAAAGTCCGGGAGGCTGCCTTGCGGCACCTCCGGAGCCTCCTCCTGATGGGTCCCCTCCTGGGATCCCACCTCGGCGTCGTCAGCATCACGAGGGGTGGAGGAGGTCGGAAGGGAATCCACATCCGACGGAGGCAGGGACCCACTTGATGAAGCGGGAAGATCATCCTCGGCCGGACCACAGGTAGTGTGCGGCATTAGAAGGACACTGCGTGACACAAAAGAGAAATTATAAATCATTCAGGAATCCGGATACTTACGATCTTGCCGGAGGCTTGGCCCTTGAGGGCCACCCTTCGTCGCCAATGTTGGTGTTGGCAGAGCTGTCCGGAGGAAGGGTCGTTCCCCTCTTGGACCCTTCGGCCTCCCCTGTCGGGGAAGCCTTCCTCTTCCTCTCTCCCCCCTCTTGGGGAGAGTCTTCTTTCTCCTCCTCGTCTTCGGGGGAGGAGTCCGCCTCGGAGCCATCGGACGATGAATCCAATATCACCTGGCACCGAGAACTCCTTCGGGTTCCCGTGGCCTTCTTCTTGGCCTTCTTCTCCGGCACCACGTAAAGGGCCGGAACCAGCAGCCCCGTCAAACGGGTGTCCGCTGGGTCTTCGAGAAGAGGAGCCGGACAGTCTACCTGTCCGAACGTCCTCTGCCAGTCCTGTCAAAGGCATTGGGAGTTTTATATCCCACATAGAATTCAACTATGAAAGAAAATAAGTGTCCCATAGAGGATAACAAAGCTTACCTCGCTGGCCGGGCGCTTGGTGCTGAATCCGCGGTCTTCCGTCGCGGATGCGGGGGCTTCTCCGCCCTTGAACATCACCCTCCAGGCAGCTTCGTACATCGTGTCGAAGAGCCCGCTCAGGGTCCGGTGCTGTGCCGGATCGAACTCCCACAAATTGAAGGCCCGCTGTTGGCAGGGGAGAATCCGGCGGACGAGCATGACCTGGATCACATTGACAAGCCTAAGCTTCTTGTTCACCAAGGTCTGGAGACAGGACTGGAGTCCTGTCAGCTCCTCCGAACTGCCCAATAGCAAGCCCTTCTCTTTCCAGGAGGTGAGCTGCATGGGGATACCAGATCTGAACTCGGGGCCGCTGCCTATTTATGGTCACCCGGCTCGGTGATGTAGAACCACCCCGATTGCCACCCCTTGACGGACTCCACGAAGGCCCCCTCGAGCCAGGTGACGTTGGGCATTTTGCCCACCATGGCGCCTCCGCACTCCGCTTGGACGCCCTTCACTACCTTTGGCTTGACATTGAAGGTTTTTAGCCACAAGCCGAAGTGGGGCTGGATGCAGAGGAAGGCCTCGCACACGACGATAAACGCCGAGATGTTGAGGATGAAGTTTGGCACCAGATCATGGAAGTCCAGGCCGTAGTAGTACATGAGCCCCCGGACGAAGGGGTGCAACGGGAAGCCCAGTCCGCGGAGGAAGTGGGGAAGGAATACGACCCTCTCATAGGGCCTGGGGGTGGGGATGAGCTACCCCTCGTCGGGCAGCCGGTGCGCGATGTCACTGGAAAGGTATCCGGCGCCGCGCAGCTTTTCGATGTGCCCCTCCGTAACGGAGGAGGCCAACCACTTGCCTCCCGCTACGGACATAGCTGGAGAAGGTTGAGACGAGATGCGTGGACTTGGGCGCTGGAGCTCGAGTGCGCGGAGATGGATAAGCAAAGGAGGAAGAAGGCGTAGGTAAAAAGGTGGATCCTTATCCCCTTATATGGGCAGACGAAGACTATGCGTCCCCACCTGCCTGGTAAAACTCGCTTATCCCCCAAGCGCCACCATCAATGGCGCAGTTGGGTTACCCACGTCCATATTGATGGGAATCCCGAAATAAGGGAACACGATCTCTGCTTCGACAAGACGTGCCAAGGAAACCGCTTCGCTAAATGCGCTGAGGTGGTATAATAAAAAACAATTCAAGTAAAGGCTTGGTAGTGGCGTGACGTCATGCCACAGAATATGTCAGCAGATTGAACTTGTGTACATATTATTCTCTCTACGATGGAATGTGGAAATTATTTTGTAGAGCCGGACACTATCCTCGTGTCGGTGTCAAAACTGGCGGATCTCGGGTAGGGGGTCCCGAACTGTGCGTCTAGGCGGATGGTAACAGGAGACAAGGGACACAATGTTTTACCCAGGTTCGGGCCCTCTTGATGGAGGTAAAACCCTACGTCCTGCTTGATTAATATTGATGATATGGGTAGTACAAGAGTGGATCTACCACGAGATCAAGGAGGCTAAACCCTAAAGCTAGCCTATGGTATGATTGTTGCAATGTATTTGTGTCCTACGGGCTAAAGCCCTCCGGTTTATATAGACACCGGAGAAGGCTAGGGTTACACAGAGTCGGTTACAATGGTAGGAGATCTACATATCCGTATCATCGTCCGCCGAATACAGCAAAACGTGCCCGAAGCAATACCAACCAAGACCACCTGGCACGATCAGAGCACGCGTAGCAATGCGGCCCTAACCCCCGCCCTCGCATGATTGCAAGAACAACCCTCCATGTACATCATTATGCTTTGGAGATACCATGGGCGCAGGGGAAGGGGCATGATCACAATGGACCCAGAGTGCGGCTCGACCACACCAGGGGCTCGCAAGTGTGCCCCCCTTTATTTTATTATTATTATTATTTTTCTTTCTCTGAATACATAGGACTCCGTTAACAAGAGGCCCTGTCCGGCGGTGAATTTGCCGAACTCACGATGCAACAACCAGGGAAGAAAGAAGGCTGCGACGAACACTCAGGTGGTCTCAATTACGAGCATTAAATTCGATTATATACACCAAGTCCGCAGCTCATCCCTGGAGGGGGACATGTTTAATTAGTCCAAACCCCTTGCTTACCGCACTATTTGTATCAGTCCGCACTCATTGCAGACTTCCTTTAATAAATAAGGCAGAACTTTTTTGACTGCAATTACATTACTTTTTATATATATGTTCATTACATGACATCTTGCACCCGTATATTTTGGTACGGCCTAATACACCAGGGGCTTATGTTCCCCACATTATGGTGTGATAAGTCCGAACACTTTCATAAGTGCGACACCCCGAACTTATAGCATTATATGAATCGGCTCCGAATCATGTCTTGGGTCAATAGTTGGTTTTGCCCGGCTCCCACGTTTTGGTGCCTTACATTCCGTTCTGTCGGCTAAGGTGGCACTGGGAGAACCACTGCGATTGCGCCCCGGTTGAGACGGGTGAGCGCCTCAGTGGAGAAAGCTAAAACTGACCGGCATGATAAGGCGAGAGACTGGTCGCTGTTCAAGAGGTCTTTTCGGGTCCTTAAAGACTCATGCCGCTTCGAGCGAAGTTCCGGATAATGTCCGACGAAGGCGTGGATAGCTCCCCGGATTTGGTCTTCCGAATACCAGGGGCTTCGCCGAAATTTAAAATTATAGAATTCTATGTCTAAGTGAGAGTATTCAAGCATTATAAGTCCGGTTGCCTTGTTCGTTGTGTTGAGCGCCTCCCTAGATGGACCCAAAAATGGGAACAAGAGTGCTCAAGTTTATCCCGAACACCCCAGCACTCACGGCTCGGGGGCTGAAGCCAACGACTTGCCATCTCTCAGATTTTATAAACGGCCGCACAGAAGGTAATATTTTAAATTAAACAAGCGTTGCTTAAGGCGCATATGAACAAAGTTTTCAGCGCACAGGATAATACATAGCGAGTTTACTCAAAAATTACATCTCTAGGGCATTCATCCGCAATATCGCGGGCTCCCTTCAGGACAGTTTTATAATACATTTTGGGCGTGCGATACTCCTTGCCTGGTGGCGGTGGGTCAGTGAGAAGCTTCTCCGCATCCAACCTGCCCCAATGCACCTTTGTGTGGGCAAGGGCCCGACGAGCACCTTCAATACAGGCGGAGCGCTTGATGACCTCCACCCAGGGGCACGCCTCCACCAGCCGCCGCACGAGGCCGAAGTAGCTCCCAGGCATGGCCTGTCCAGGCCACAGCCAGACTATAAGGGCCTTCATTTCCTCCTCAGCTACCTTGTGGAGTTCGACCAGCTGCTTCAACTGGTCGCTTGGGGGCACCGGATGGCTGGCCACAGCGTACTGAGACCAGAAGACCTTCTCCGTTGAGCTCCCCTCCTCGCCATGGTAGAATGCGGCGGCATCGGACACACTGCGCGGCAGATCTGCAAACGCCCCTGGAGAGCTCCGAATGCGGGTAAGTGTCAGGTAGTTTACATTAACATGCTTGCTTTGCATGAAAAATGCCTTACCCGCCGCTATCTTCTTTAAATCTTCAGCCTCCTGAAGGGCCTTACGGGCCTCGGCCTTGGCGGACTTGGCACTTTCGAGAGCCGAGGCAAGCTCGGACTCTCGAGTCTTGGAGTCACGCTCCAAGCTCTCATGCTTCTCCATGAGAGCCTGGAGCTCTTGCTGTACTTCCGCCACCTGTGCCTCCTGCTTTTCTCGCTCTGCCCGTTCCACGGCCGCACTGCGTTCGGCCGTGGACACAGCCTCCTTCAGGGCTGCCACCTCGTTCGTGGCCCCTGTAATACCCATATTATCCTTGTTAATTTTATTGCAACCAAAATCCTTTTCTGTAAGGTAACTATTCAAAGCGGTGTTACTCACCTTCTTTGTCCTCGAGCTGCTTCTTGGCATGGCCGAGCTCTCGCTCGGACCGCTCGAGATCCTGCTTCAATGCACCGACCTCCGCAGTCAGTGCGGCAGAGGTCAGCAGCGCAGCCTGCAAACCCATATTGACATATTTAAAGCAACCCTGCGTATATCTTTTTAGATCCTCAGTCCAGCTTTTCTTTCCGAACACCGAACTAAGCATCAGGGGCTACTGTCTATGCAGTATTACATTACATAATTATAACTTCTTACCTCAAAGCCTATTAGAAGGCTGCTGCAGGCTTCGGTCAGCCCACTCTTGGCGAGCTGAACCTTCTGAATCACCGCACTCATCATAGTGCGGTGTTATTCCTCAATGGAAGCGCCTTTGAGCGCCTCCAGCAAGTTGTCCGGCGCCTGCGGTTGGGCGGAGGCCGCCGGCATCATGGTCTTACCCTTCCTTCGAAGGGGCCGCCTGCCAGACTCCGGAACCATTGCAGGTTCCAACGTAGAGTCCGACGCAAAGTCTGGGAGGCTGCCTTGCGGCGCCTCTAGAGCCTCCTCCTGATGGGTCCCTCTCCGGGATCCCACCTTGGCGTCCTCATCGGTGCGGGGGGTGGAGGCAGTCGGAAGTGAATCCACATCCGACGGGGCCAACGACCCGCTCGATGAAGCGGGGAGATCATCATCGGCCGGACTGCAGACAGTATGCGGCATTAGAAAGGCACTATGTGGCACGAAAGAAATTTCATATTATACAGGGATCCGGATACATACGATCTCGCTGAAGGCCACTCCTCTTCACCAACATTGGTGTTGGCGGAGCTATCCGGGGGAATAGTTCTCCCCCTCTTGGACCCTTCGGCCTCCCCTATTGGGAAAGCCTTCCTCTTCCTCTCTCCCTCCTCCGGGAGACAGTCTTCTTCCTCCTCCTCGTCTTCGGGGGAGGATTCCGCCTCGTCGTCGGACACCTGATTACGGGAACTCTTTTGAGTCCCCGTGGCCACCTTCTTGGCCTTCTTCTCCGGCACCACGTGCGGTGCCGGAACCAGCAGCCCCGCTAGACGGGCGTCCACTGGGTCTTCTGGCATGGGAGCCGGGCAGATGAGCTGCTCGGCCTTCTCCATCCATTCCTGCCAAAGGAAAAGAGAGATTGAAACCCTCTTAGAATCAATCTATTTACCAGAAGTGTCCCGTAAAGGGGTTGAATCACTTACCTCATCAGCTGGATGCTGCGAGTGAAATCCGTGATCTTCCGTCGCGGAAGCGGGGGCTTCGGCGCCCTTAAACAGCACCCTCGAGGCGCCTTCGTACGTCGTGTCGAAGATCCCGCTTAGCGCCTGGTGCTGTTCCGGATTGAACTCCCACAGATTGAATGCCCGTTCTTGGCATGGGAGAATCCGGCGGATGAGCATGACTTGGACCACGTCGACGAGCCTGAGCTTATTGTTCACCAGCTTCTGGATACAGGCTCGGAGTCCCGTCAGCTCCTCCGGATTGCCCCACAACAAGCCCTTCTCTTTCCAAGAGGTGAGCTGCGTGGGGATGCCAGATCTGAACTCAGGGGCCGCTGCCCACGTGGGTTTGCGCGGCTCGGTGATGTAGAACCACCCGATTGCCACCCCTTAACGGAGTCCACGAAGGCCCCTTCGAGCCAAAGAATGTTGGGAATCTTGCCCAACATGGCACCTCCGCATTCCGCTTGCGTGCCCTTCACAACCTTCGGCTTGACGTTGAAGGTCTTGAGCCACAAGCCGAAGTGGGGCCGGATGCAGAGGAAGGCCTCACACACGACGATAAACACCGAGATGTTGAGGATGAAGTTCGGCGCCAGATCGTGGAAATCCAGGCCGTAGTAGAACATGAGCCCCCGGACAAAAGGGTGAAGTGCAAAGCCCAGTCCGCGGAGGAAGTGGGGGAGGAAAACGACCCTCTCATGGGGCCCGGGGGTAGGGATGAGCTGCCCCTCGTCGGGCAGCCGATGCGCGATGTCGCCGGAAAGGTATTCGGCGCTGCGCAGCTTGGTGATGTGCTCCTCCTTAACGGTGGAGGCCAACCATTTTCCTCCCGCTCCGGACATGGTCGGAGAAGGTCGAGGCGAGATGCGCGAGCTTGGGCGTTGGAGCTTGAGTGCGTGGAGATGGATAAGCAAAGGAGGAAGAAGGCGTAGGTGAGAAGGTGAATCCTTATCCCTAATATATAGGCGGGCGAAAACTGTGCGTCCCCCACCGGCCTGGTAAAACTCGCTTATCTCCCAAGCGCCACCATCAATGGCGCGGTTGGGTTACCCACGTCCGTATTGATGAGAATCCCGGAATAAGGGGAACACGATCTCTGCTTCGACAGGACGTGACAAGGAAACCGCTTCGCTAAAGGTGCTGAGGTAGTATAAGAAAAAACGATTCAAGTAAAGGTTTGGTAGCGGTGTGACGTCATGCCGCATAATACGTCAGCAGATTGGACTTGTGTACATTTTATTCTCTCTACGGTGGAATGTGGAATTTATTTTGCAGAGCCGGACATTATCCTGGTGTTCATGATCTTCTCTGGATTATTCAAGGGACGAAGCCGCCTTGCAATGCCGAACTGCGCGCCGGACTTATCGTCATTGAAGCCTGGTTCAGGGCCTACTGAGGGAGTCCTAGACTAGGGGGTGTCCGGACAGCCGGACTATCATCATCTGCCGGACTCCAAGACTACGAAGATACAAGATTGAAGACTCCGTCCCGTGTCCAGATGGGACTTTCCTTGGCGTGGAAGGCAAGCTTGGCGATACAGATATGTAGATCTCCTACCATTGTAACCGACTCTGTGTAACCCTAGCCTTCTCCGGTGTCTATATAAACCAGAGGGCTTTAGTCCGTAGGACACAACATACATTACAACAATCATACCGTAGGCTAGCTTTAGGGTTTAGCCTCCTTGATCTCGTGGTAGATCCACTCTTGTACTACCCATATCATCAATATTAATCAAGCAGGACGTAGGGTTTTACCTCCATCAAGAGGGCCCGAACCTGGGTAAAACATCGTGTCCCTTGTCTCCTGTTACCATCCGCCTAGACGCATAGTTCGGGACCCCCTACCCGAGATCCGCCGGTTTTGACACCGACATTGGTGCTTTCATTGAGAGTTCCTCTGTGTCGTCACCAATAGGATCGATGGAATCTTCAACCAACAACGCTGTCCAGGGTGAGACTTTTCTCCCCGGACAGATCTTCGTATTCAGCGGCTTCGCACTGCGGGCTAATTCGCTTGGCCATCCAGAGCAGATCGAAAGCTACGCCCCTGGCCATCAGGTCAGATTCGGAAGCCTAAACTTCACGGCCGACATCCGCGGGGACTTGATCTTCGACGGGCTCGAGCCACAGCCAAGCGTGCCACACTATTACGATGGGCATGATCTAGCTCTGCCGCCGAACAGTGCCTCGGTGGCCGCACAAGAATCCGCTCTGGCCTTTAGACCGGAGCCGATCGCCCAGATCGAGGACTGGTGGTTGGACACCGCCTCGAGGGCTCCAACTTCCACGGCGATGGAGCCGAAAACTACCCTTGTCCCTCGCGAAGCTCGCGACTCCGAGGTGCCGGACTCCCTGCTGGACTCCGGACCTCCCGCGCCCCTGCCAATCGAATCTGATTGGGCGCCGGTTATGGAATTCACCGCCACGGACATCTTCCAGCACTCGCCCTTTGGCGACATCCTAAATTCGCTAAAGCATCTCTCGCTATCCGGAGAGTCCTGGCCGGATTATGGCCAGGATGGTTGGGATCCGGAAGACGAAGAAATTCAGAGCCCACCCACCACCCACTTTGTAGCCACTGTCGACGATCTAACCGACATGCTAGACTACGACTCTGAAGACATCGACGCTATGGACGACGATGCCGGAGATGAACAGGAACCAGCGCCTACAGGGCACTGGAAGACCACCTCGTCATACGACATATACATGGTGGACACCCCAAAAGACGGGGACGGCGAAGAAGCAGCAGAGGCAGATTCTTTAAAGAAACAGCCCAAGTGCCGGCGTCAGCGGCGCCGCTCTAAATCCCGCCACAGCAAGAATGGAGATTCCGGCACAGGAGATAATAATACCCCAGAGAGTGCCGAAGATAATCCCCTCCAGCAAGACTCAGCGCAGGAGGATGCAGAAGCAAGCCCTCACGAGAGGGCGGCAGACGAAGAGGTCGAGGATTATAACTATATGCCTCCCTCCGAGGACAAGGCAAGCCTCAACGACGACGAATTCGTCGTGCCCGAGGATCCCGTCGAACAAGAGCGTTTCAAACGCAGGCTTATCGCCACGGCAAATAGCCTAAAGAAAAAGCAGCGGCAGCTTCAAGCTGATCAGGACCTGCTGGCCGATCGATGGACCGAGGTCCTCGCGGCCGAAGAGTATAAACTCGAATGCCCCTCCAAAAGCTACCCAAGACGCAAGTTGCTCCCCCGACTAGAGGAGGAAGCATACATACCTTCATCACCAGCGCACGATACGGGAGACCGACCACCACGTGGTCGCGACAGAGAGGCATCCAGGCCCTCAACCAAGACCGTACCCCGGCATCGCTCCAAAAGTACGAAGCCAAAAGGGAACGCGCCGGACTTGCGAGACGTATTGGAGGACAAAGCAAGGCAATCCAGATCCTTCTACGGATCACGAGGGCGCCCCATGACCCGCGACGAATACCGTCGCGCCGGATACAATAACCCCGGCCGGGCAGAACACAGCAGACAATGCTCTCTTGAGCTACGTCGTGATATTGCTCAATACAGAGGCGCCGCACACCCGTTATGCTTCACTGACGAAGTAATGGATCATCAAATCCCTGAAGGGTTTAAACCCGTAAACATCGAATCCTATGATGGCACTACAGACCCCGCGGTTTGGATCGAAGATTATCTTCTTCACATCCATATGGCCCGCGGCGACGATCGCCATGCCATCAAGTATCTCCCACTCAAGCTTAAAGGGCCAGCTCGGCATTGGCTTAACAGCTTGCCCGCAGAGTCAATTGGGTGTTGGGAAGACCTGGAAGCCGCATTCCTCGACAACTTCCAGGGCACGTATGTGCGGCCACCAAACGCCGATGACCTCAGCCACATAATTCAGCAGCCAGACAAATCGGCCAGACAATTCTCTACACGGTTCTTGACAAAGAAAAACCAAATTGTCGACTGTCCGGATGCAGAGGCCGTTGCAGCATTCAAACATAACATCCGCGACGAGTGGCTAGCCCGGCACCTGGGATAGGAAAAGCCGAAATTCATGGCAGCCCTCACATCATTAATGACCCGCTTTTGCGCGAGAGAGGATAGCTGGCTAGCTCGCAGCAACAACCTCAGTAAAAATTCTGGCAGTCCGGATACTAAGGACAACAATGGCAGGTCACGTCGAAGCAAAAATAAACGCCACATTAACGGCGACGACAAGGAGGATACGGCAGTCAACGCCGGATTCCGAGGCTCTAAACCCGGTCAACGGAAGAAGCCATTCAAAAGAACCATTCCGGGTCCGTCCAATTTGGACCGAATACTCGACCGCTTATGCCAGATACATGGCACCCCTGAAAAGCCAGCTAATCACACCAACAGAGATTGCTGGGTGTTCAAGCAAGCAGGCAAGTTAATTGCCAAAACAATGACAAGGGGCTAAACAGCGACGACGAGGAAGAGACCCGACTGCCGAAGAATAGAGGACAGAAGGGTTTCCCCCCACAAGTGCAGACGGTGAACATGATTTACGCAACCCATATACCCAAGAGGGAACGGAAGCGTGCACTAAGGGACGTCTATGCGATGGAGCCAGTCGCCCCGAAGTTCAATCCATGGTCCTCTTGTCCGATCACTTTCGATCGAAGAGACCATCCGACCAGCATACGCCATGGCGGATTCGCCGCATTGGTTTTTAGACCCAATCGTCGATGGATTTCACCTCACGAGAGTCCTGATGGACGGCGGCAGTAGCCTGAACCTGCTTTATCAGGATACAGTGCGCAAGATGGGCATAGACCCCTCAAGGATTAAACCTACAAAGACAACCTTTAAAGGTGTCATACCAGGTGTGGAAGCCAATTGTACAGGCTCAGTCACACTGGAAGTGGTCTTCGGATCCCCGGATAATTTCCGGAGCGAGGAGTTAATCTTCGACATAGTCCCGTTCCGCAGTGGATATCACGCTCTGCTCGGACGAACCGCGTTTGCAAAGTTCAACGCGGTGCCACATTATGCATACCTCAAGCTCAAGATGCCAGGCCCTCGTGGAGTCATCACGGTCAACGGAAATACGGAACGCTCCCTCCGAATGGAGGAACATACAGCGGCTCTCGCGGCAGAAGTACAGAGCAGCCTTTTAAGGCAATTTTCGAGTCCGGCCGTTAAACGGCCGGATACAGCAAAACGCGCCCGAACAATACCAACCAAGACCACCTGGCACGATCAGAGCACGCGTAGCAATGCGGCCCTAACCCCCGCCCTCGCATGATTGCAAGAACAACCCTCCGCGTACATCATTACGCTTTGGAGATACCATGGGCGCAGGGGAAGGGGCACGATCACAATGCACCCAGAGTGCGGCTCGACCACACTAGGGGCTCGCAAGTGTGCCCCCCTTTCTTTTATTATTATTTTTTTTCTTTCTCTGAATACACAGGACTCCGTTAACAAGAGGCCCTGTCCGGCGGTGAATCTGCCGAACTCACGATGCAACAGCCAGGGAAGAAAGAAGGCTGCGACGAACACTCAGGTGGTCTCAATTACGAGCATTAAATTCGATTATATACACCAAGTCCGCAGCTCATCCCTGGAGGGGGACATGTTTAATTAGTCCAAACCCCTTGCTTACCGCACTATTTGTATCAGTCCGCACTCATTGCAGACTTCCTTTAATAAATAAGGCAGAACTTTTTTGACTGCAATTACATTACTTTTTATATATATGTTCATTACATGACATCTTGCACCCGTATATTTTGGTACGGCCTAATACACCAGGGGCTTATGTTCCCCACATTACGGTGTGATAAGTCCGAACACTTTCATAAGTGCGGCACCCCGAACTTATAGCATTATATGAA
This sequence comes from Triticum aestivum, assembly GCF_018294505.1. Lineage (NCBI taxonomy): Eukaryota > Viridiplantae > Streptophyta > Magnoliopsida > Poales > Poaceae > Triticum > Triticum aestivum. Next base: position 431,114,598 of record NC_057795.1, on the reverse strand, counting down.
TCGGCTCCAAATCATGTCTTGGGTCAACAGTTGGGTTTGCGAGGCTCCCACAGTTTGGTGCCTTATGTTCCATTCTGTCGGCTAAGGTGGCACTGGGAGAACCACTGCGATTGCGCCCCGGTTGAGCCGGGCGAGCGCCTCAGTGCAGAAAGCTAAAACTGACCGGCATGATAAGGCGGGAGACTGGTCGCTGTTCGAGAGGTCTTTTCGGGTCCTTAAAGACTCATGCCGCTTCGAGCGAAGTTCCGGATAATGTCCGACGAAGGCGTGGATAGTGCCCCGGTTCGGTCTTCCGAATACCAGGGGCTTCGCCGAAATTTAAAATTATAGAATTCTATGGCTAAGTGAGAGTGTTCAAGCATTATAAGTCCGGTTGCCTTGTTCGTTGTGTTGAGCGCCTCCCTAGATGGACCCAAAAATGGGAACAAGAGTGCTCAAGTTTATCCTGAACACCCCAGCACTCGCGGCTCGGGGGCTGAAGCCAATGACTTGCCATCTCTCAGATTTTATAAACAGCCGCACAGAAGGTAATATTTTAAATTAAACAAGCGTTGCTTAAGGCGCATATGAACAAAGTTTTCAGCGCACAGGATAATACATAGCGAGTTTTACTCAAAAATTACATCTCTAGGGCATTCATCCGCAATATCGTGGGCTCCCTTCAGGACAGTTTTATAATACATTTCGGGCGTGCGATACTCCTTGCCCGGTGGCGGTGGGTTAGTGAGAAGCTTCTCCGCATCCAACCTGCCCCAATGCACCTTTGTGCGGGCAAGGGCCCGACGAGCACCTTCAATACAGGCGGAGCGCTTGATGGCCTCCACCCAGGGGCACGCATCCACCAGCCGCCGCACGAGGCTGAAGTAGCTCCCAGGCATGGCCTGTCCAGGCCACAGCCAGACTATAAGGCCCTTCATGGCCTCCTCAGCTACCTTGTGGAGTTCGACCAGCTGCTTCAACTGGTCGCTTGGGGACACCGGATGGCTGGCCTCAGCGTACTGAGACCAGAAGACCTTCTCCGTTGAGCTCCCCAACTCGCCACGGTAGAATGCGGCGGCATCGGACACACTGCGCGGCAGATCTGCAAACGCCCCTGGAGAGCTCCGAATGCGGGTAAGTGTCAGGTAGTTTACATTAACATGCTTGCTTTGCATGAAAAATGCCTTACCCGTCGCTATCTTCTTTACATCTTCAATCTCCTGAAGGGCCTTATGGGCCTCGGCCTTGGCGGAATTGGCACTTTCGAGAGCCGAGGCAAGCTCGGATTCTCGAGTCTTGGAGTTCCGCTCCAAGCTCTCATGCTTCTCCATGAGAGCCTGGAGGTCTTGCCGTACTTCCGCCACCTGTGCCTCCTGCTTTTCTCGCTCTGCCCGTTCCGCGGCCGCACTGTGTTCGGCCGTGGACACAGCCTCCTTTAGGGCTGCCACCTCGTTCGTGGCCCCTGTAATACCCATATTATCCTTGTTAATTTTATTGCAACCAAAATCCTTTTCTGTAAGGTAACTATTCAAAGCGGTGTTACTCACCTTCTTTGTCCTCGAGCTGCTTCTTGGCATGGCCGAGCTCTCGCTCGGACCGCTCGAGATCCTGCTTCAATGCACCAACCTCCGCAGTCAGTGCGGCAGAGGTCAGCAGCGCAGCCTGCAAATCCATATTGACATATTTAAAGCAACCCTGTGTATATATTCTTAGATCCTTAGTCCGGCTTTTCTTTCCGAACACTGAACTGAGCATCAGGGGCTACTGTCTATTTGGTATTACATTACATAATTATAACTTCTTACCTCAAAGCCTGTTAGAAGGCTGCTGCAGGCTTCGGTCAGCCTGCTTTTGGCAAGCTGAACCTTCTGAATCACCGCACTCATGATAGTGCGGTGTTCTTCCTCGATGGAAGCGCCTTTGAGCGCCTCCAGCAAGTTGTCCGGCGCCTCCGGTTGGACGGAGGCCGCCGGCGTCACGGTCTTTCCCTTCTTTCGAAGGGGCCGCCTGCCGGACTCCGGAACCATTACAGGTTCCGACGTAGAGTCCGGCGCAAAGTCCGGGAGGCTGCCTTGCGGCGCCTCCGGAGCCTCCTCCTGATGGGTCCCTCTCTGGGATCCCACCTCGGCGTCCTCATTGACGCGGGGGGTGGAGGCAGTCGGAAGTGAATCCACATCCGACGGGGCCAACGACCCGCTCGATGAAGCGGGGAGATCATCACCGGCCGGACTGCGGACAGTATGCGGCATTAGTAGGACACTATGTGACACGAAAGAAATTGCATGTCAGGGATCCGGATACTTACGTTCTCGCCGGAGGCCTGGCCCTTGATGACCACTCCTCCTCGCCAACGTCGATGTTGGCGGAGCTGTCCGGGGGAATAGTTCTCCCCCTCTTGGACCCTTCGGCCTCCCCTGTTGGGGAAGCTTTCCTCTTCCTCTCTCCCTCCTCTGGGAGAGAGTCCTCTTCCTCCTCCTCGTCTTCGGGGGAGGATTCCACCTCGTCGTCGGACACCTGATTACGGGAACTCTTTCGAGTCCCCGTGGCCACCTTCTTGGCCTTCTTCTCCGGCACCACGTGCGGTGCCGGAACCAGCAGCCCCGATAGACGGGCGTCCGCTGGGTCTTCTTGCATGGGAGCTGGGCAGATGAGCTGCTCGGCCTTCTTCATCCATTCCTGCCGAAGGAAGAGAGAGATTGAAACCCTCTTAAAATCGATCTATTTACCATAAGTGTCCCGTAAAGGGGTTGAATCACTTACCTCGTCAGCTGGATGCTGCGAGCGAAATCCGCGATCTTCAGTCGCGGATGCGGGGGCTTCGGCACCCTTAAACAGCACCCTCCAGGCGCCTTCGTACGTCGTGTCGAAGAGCCCGCTTAGCGCCTGGTGCTGTTCCGGATTGAACTCCCACAGATTGAATGCCCGTTCGTGGCATGGGAGAATCCGGCGGATGAGCATGACTTGGACCACGTCGACGAGCCTGAGCTTATTGTTCACCAGCTTCTGGATACAAGCTCGGAGTCCCGTCAGCTCCTTCGGATTGCCCCACAACAAGCCCTTCTCTTTCCAGGAGGTGAGCTGCGTGGGGAGGCCAGATCTGAACTCGGGGGCCGCCGCCCACGTGGGTTTGCGCGGCTCGGTGATGTAGAACCACCCCGATTGCCACCCCTTAACGGAGTCCACGAAGGCCCCTTCGAGCCAAAGAACATTGGGCATCTTGCCCAACATGGCACCTCCGCATTCCGCTTGCGTGCCCTTCACAACCTTCGGCTTGACGTTGAAGGTCTTGAGCCACAGGCCGTAGTGGGGCCGGATGCAGAGGAAGGCCTCACACACGACGATAAACGCCGAGATGTTGAGGATGAAGTTTGGCGCCAGATCATGGAAATCCAGGCCGTAGTAGAACATGAGCCCCCGGACAAAAGGGTGAAGTGAAAAGCCCAGTCCGCGCAGGAAGTGGGGGAGGAAAACGACCCTCTCATGGGGCCCAGGGGTAGGGATGAGCTGCCCCTCACCGGGCAGCCGATGCGCGATGTCGCCGGAAAGGTATCCGGCACTGCGTTTCTTGGTGATGTGCTCCTCCTTAACGGTGGAGGCCAACCATTTGCCTCCCGCTCCAGACATGGTCGGAGAAGGTCGAGGCGAGATGCGCGAGCTTGGGCGTTGGAGATCTAGTGCACGGAGATGGATAAGCAAAGGAGGAAGAAGGCGTAGGTGAGAAGGTGAATCCTTATCCCTAATATATAGGCGGGCGAAAACTGTGCGTCCCCCACCGGCCTGGTAAAACTCGCTTATCTCCCAAGCGCCACCATCAATGGCGCGGTTGGGATACCCACGTCCGTATTGATGAGAATCCCGGAATAAGGGGAAGACGATCTCTGCTTCGATAGGACGTGCCAAGGAAACCGCTTCGCTAAACGTGCTGAGGTGGTATAATAAAAAATGATTCAAGTAAAGGCTTGGTAGTGGTGTGATGTCATGCCGCATAATATGTCAGCAGATTGGACTTGTGTACATTTTATTCTCTCTACGGTGGAATGTGGAATTTATTTTGCAGAGCCGGACACTATCCTGGTGTTCATGATCTTCTCTGGATTATTCAAGGGAGGAACCCTCCTTGCAATGCCGAACATTATGCGTGCCGGACTTATCGTCATTGAAGCCTGGTTCAGGGGCTACTGAGGGAGTCCTGGACTAGGGGGTGTCCGGACAGCCGGACTATCATCGTCCGCCGGACTCCAAGACTACGAAGATACAAGATTGAAGACTTCGTCCCGTGTCCGGATGGGACTTTCCTTGGCATGGAAGGCAAGCTTGGCGATACGGATATGTAGATCTCCTACCATTGTAACCGACTCTGTGTAACCCTAGCCTTCTCCGGTGTCTATATAAACCGGAGGGCTTTAGTCCGTAGGACATAACATACATTACAATAATCATACCATAGGCTAGCTTTAGGGTTTAGCCTCCTTGATCTCGTGGTAGATCCACTCTTGTACTACCCATATCATCAATATTAATCAAGGAGGACGTAGGGTTTTACCTCCATCAAGAGGGCCCGAACCTGGGTAAAACATCGTGTCCCTTGTCTCCTGTTACCATCCGCCTAGACGCACAGTTCGAGACACCCTACCCGAGATCCGCCGGTTTTGACACCGACATTGGTGCTTTCATTGAGAGTTCCTCTGTGTCGTCACCGATAGGAAGGATGACTCCACCCGTTTTCAAAGATGGTGTTTTCGCCAAAGGGGCCTTGGCCGCCGGCCAAACTATCCGGCTAGGTGGTTTTCTTATGACCGCCTGTCCGGCCACGGCTTCGACGATGACTTCTCAAGTCGTCAAAAGCAATCTCCATGTCAGCTCGGAATTCGCCGAGCGGCTAGATCCGACAAAGCTCTCGTCTGTCAATGAACTCTTGGATCGCATCGCTGCCCTGGGAGTCGCTACGGACTACAATCAGATTGGGCTTAAAACCGATCCGAGAGAGATTAACTCTCCCCAGGTTACCCACCACGTCGCAGTGGTAGAGGAACAATGCGGCGAATCTCCTCCTATATTAAAAACTAAACATGTCCGGGCTTCCGAACCCTCCACACCGGATTTCCGCGGAGGAACGGACTTCGATCGAGCACTGAACTTAAAGTCAGGCATCGGACCGGACTCGCTGGACAGCATCCAGCAATCCAAGCTTCCAAAATTGGAAACTTCACGGCCTTTAAGCCCCAAGATGGGTAGGGATCCGGATTTTATTCCACCCACTCGCCCAGACATATGCGATCTATCTCTAATACGGCAAGAGCCCGCTGAAACAGTACATCACTACTGGGCCAGATTCCTCTTGGTTATGGACAGGATAAAGGACTGCCGAGAGGAAAACGCAATCTCAATCTTTTTCAATAATTTCACGGACAAGGGAATACTGAACGCCATCGGCCACCGTAAAATCACACGCTTCACCGACCTGGCATCCATAGTACGAAAATACTGTGCGATGGAGAGTTTCCGGAAAACCAAAAATCAGTTTTGGGACAATCCGGCTCCGAATACAACCCTAGTCCGCAACAAAAGGGTGCACCATATTGAGGCACCAGATGCAAAAAGCAAAAGGCAAAAACCCCTTAAAGGGCACGGAACCGTACTGGAAGGATGGCTCAGCGGACCCTGTAAGCTTCATAGTACAGAGGGCGCCGTCCCAACACATAGCCTTCGAGCATGTTGGATACTACGGCAGGTGGCCAAAAGTGGCGAGGATCTTCTAGCCCCGGAAAACTACTCCAACAATAGCGGTACGGTATCAACAGTCTTCGAGACCTTCGCATCAAATAATATGCGAAAACGAACAATCCCACTCGCATCAACTGTGGCGAGGAGCTTCGAGCATGTTGGAATGGACTTTTGGGTCGAAGGCGATCCGATGAGTATTCGCGGAAGGAAGATGGTGTGATTTGGATCTGTATTATTGCCTCTTTTGTAGGCGGATGATTTGCACGACTAGGGGGTGAAACATAAAAGACACCCTGGCTTTTCGCATTCGTGCGACGCGTGGAAGAAGGCCATTATTGGGCGTAGAAGCCAAGAAGCACAACATTTATGAGGACGCCGGACACTGTTCGGCAGGTACATGGAACTTGAAGGGAGAACCCGCCTTGCAACGCCGAAGACTATATACGCACTGGACTTATCGTCATTGAAGCCTGGTTCGGGGGCTACTGAGGGAGTCCTGGACTAGGGGGTGTCCGGACAGCTGGACTATCATCGTCCGCCGGACTCCAAGATGTTAGTATTCGGCTCCATCACCGTAGAGGTTGCAGCCCCCGAGGCGGTGTCTAGCCACCCATCCTTGATCTGCACGGCCGGCTCCGAATTAAGGATCAGAGAGGACTCATGTGCGGCTTCCATGGCACTGTCCGGCAGCATAGCTAAATCATGCCCATCGAGACAGTGCAGCGCGCTCAGCTGTGGCTCGAATCCATCGAAGATCAAGTCTCCGCGGATGCCAGCCGTGAGGTTTAAGCTTCCAAATCTGACCTAATGGCCAGGGGCGTAGCTTTCGATCTGCTCCAGATGGCCAAGCGAATTGGCCCGCAGTGCAAAGCCGCCGAACACGAAGATCTATCCGGGGAGAAAAGTCTCCCCCTGGACTACGTCTACGTCGTTGTTAATGATCGAAGGAGCCATCAAGCCTATCAGTGACGACACAGAGGAACTCTCAATGAAAGCACCAATGTCGGTGTCAAAACCGGCAGATCTTGGGTAGGGGGTCCCGAACTGTGCGTCTAGGCGGATGGTAACAGGAGACAAGGGACATGATGTTTTACCCAGCTTCGGGCCCTCTTGATGGAGGTAAAATCCTACGTCCTGCTTGATTAATATTGATGATATGGGTAGTACAAGAGTGGATCTACCACGAGATCAAGGAGGCTAAACCCTAAAGCTAGCCTATGGTATGATTGTTGTAATGTATGTTGTGTCCTACGGAGTAAAGCCCTCCAGTTTATATAGACACCGGAGAAGGCTAGGGTTACACAGAGTCGGTTACAATGGTAGGAGATCTACATATCCGTATCGCCAAGCTTGCTTTCCACGCCAAGGAAAGTCCCATCCGGACACGGGACGGAGTCTTCAATCTTGTATCTTCGTAGTCTTGGAGTCCGGCGGATGATGATAGTCCGGCTGTCCGGACACCCCCTAGTCCAGGACTCCCTCAGTAGCCCCCGAACCAGGCTTCAATGACGATAAGTCCAGCGCGTATATAGTCTTTGGCGTTGCAAGGCGGGTTCTCCCTTCAAGTTCCATGTACCTGCCGAACAGTGTCCGGCTTCATCATAAATACTGTGCTTCTTGGCTTCTACGCCCAATAATGGCCTTCTTCCACGCGTCGCACGAATGCGAAAAGCCAGGGTGTTTTTTATGTTTCACCCCCTAGTCATGCGAGTCATCCGCCTACAAAAGAGGCAAAAATCCAGATCCAAACCACACCATCTTCCTTCCGCGAATACTCATCGGAGCGCCTTTGACCTAAAAATCCATTCCATCATGGACCGTCGACGCGGCTCCTCTTCTCACGCTCCCAGCCCACCACCAGGAGTTTGGAGGAGATGCTCTGTTCCGCACAACGAGCTAGTGAAGCTCCAAGCGGGGGGATATCTCCCTCCGGCCTTCATGGTCCCGGTTGGAGCTGGGCTGGCCACCTACCAAGGTGGGAAGCAAGCGGAGGCTACCCCAAGTCCCAACAAAGGGGAGCGGGTATGCTTCGTCCCCTATCTGATAAGGGGACTCGGATTTCCAATATATCCGTTTCTCCGCGGGCTCCTGGAGTTCTATGGACTCCAGCTCCATCACCTTACGCCCGCCTCTGTCCTACATATCGTGGGCTACGTAGCTCTTTGCGAGCTGTTCCTGGGCATCGAGCCCCATTTTTCACTGTGGAGGAGGCTGTTCTGCCTCGTACCCCGTTCTCACGAGGGATCCATATATCAAGTGGGCGGCGCCGAAATATGGCGCATTGCCGGGACCGGATACCCATCAGGTACCCCTAAGAAGGCGTCCGAAGACTGGCCTTCGGAGTGGTTTTACATAGAAGACGCTCCGCTGCCAGACCCAGTCCGGATTGGCCTCCCGGAGTTCAGTGCTGCTCCTTTGAAGAAATGCCTCAGCTGGCGCCCGCGGAGCCCTCGATTGGAGGAAGACAAGAGCGTCCATTACCTGATGGGCCGAATAAGATTACTGGCCCATTCCGGGATGACCATGATTGGAGTCATGGAAACATGCATCATGCGGGGGGTACAGCCATTGCAATACAGAGGCCACCCCATGTGGGATTTCAACGGGGAAGATGATGCCACCCGTCATGGCCGCGTAGGGCCGGATTCGACCGAGGATCTGGTGCAGATCCTGTCCGGCCTGTACAAGGGGGAGAAGGAGGACTTCCTTCGAACGAACCCCTTGAATGGGTTTTCCATGAACAACCCTAGAGGCTGGGTAAGCGAACACTTTTAAGGGCTCAACCCATGCTTTCGAAGTTTAGGCTTCTTACATTATGTCTTCGGCGCAGGAACTACGCCGGATTGTGGAGGACATGGTAAGTCCCGCTCCGCAACCCGAGGATCCAGAAATATCCCAGGATCCGGCCTCCGAAGAGGACCCGGATATCCAGGTGGAGCTGATCGACGGGGTGTTCCACCAACTCAGCGTGGATAACGCTTTAGTCGCCATTACGGCGGACTACCCCGGACTATGTCCGGCTTCCCAGGTGACTGTGACCGAGGCCCGGACACCATTACCTCTTCCTTGCCCATTTCTGACCTTCGCGAACGATGGTGTTTTGCAGGAAGCGCCTTCAAGGCGGGAAGCCGAGCCCGCGGTGGCTGACCAACGAAGGTCAGTCCGGACCAGCAGGCGGAAAAGGAGCATGGCACGGACTGAGATGTCGCCGCAAAGGTATAGCTCGTATTTAAATTTTCAGAGCAACGTTCCTAGGAAGCGTCTGAGTGCTCATGATCTTTGTAGGAGAAAAAGCGCCCGCCGGACTGCGGGCGTAGAGGTTGCCGATCCGACCCATACCAGCCAGGCTCCAGCTCCCGGCCTAGAGGGGGAGGCAAGCGCAAGGCGCGGGCCGGATATCCCTCCAACGGAGGATGCCGACAGACTGTCCGCCACCAAGTCTGAGGTGGAGAGCGCCATGAACCACAGGCGCCACCGGACAGTATTTCGTGAAGCGTGCTTCTCCCCTGAGGCATTGGACGCCTTTAACACAGGGGACGCGCATCTCCGTGCTGCTCAAGACGGTTTTACCAGAGCCACGGAGCAGTATGTGAAAGACATATGAGTAAGGGAATTTAATGGTTATATATGCCAGTAGCCCCCGAGACTTAAAGTAGTTATGTTAACTGATTTAAGGATCATTTGAAACACAAGCTCTTACTGAGAAGAATGCCCAGCTGTCTCAGGAGCTGCAAGAATGCAAGGCCCAACTTGAGGCTGCACTCGCTACCGCGGGAGGAAACGCAGAGACCCCTCCTGGTAACACATTTTTATTAATAAATATAAGCGCTGTGCAGCGTGCGCGCAAGTCTAATGATGACATCGCAGGTGCCGCCGGACAGGATCCGGACCGGCAGGAATTACTGCGCCAGCTGAAGGCCGGCGAGAGGGTGCTGAATAGGGTGCAGCAAGAAAGGAACCAGCTCCAGGATGCCAACGCCAGGCTCGGAGAAGAGCTAAAAGGCGCTCAGGCTGGGCTGTCCGGCTCCGTTAAGGAGAATCAGCAGCTTCGTCGCGGCATCTATAGTAAGTGCTTGAGCGGACTCCTTTGAAAAGAAGAGTTCAGCGAGGAAGTAAATTGACATAATATGTCTTGTAGGTATACTCACAGGTCGCCCTGCGGAGGAGATGCCCATATCAACGGGTGATCAACTTCTCGAGCAGTTGCAACTACTCGAACGAGTTCGGTAGGCAATGAGTGGCGTCGTCCAGGCTTTGTGGCCAGCCCTTTCCCTACCCGAGGGCCTTGGGGAGCTTGCGGAGAAGCTTCAGGGAGTGCGGCAGCGCTTCCGTTTATGGAAGATTTCGGCTTGCTGTCAAGGTGCCAGGGAGGCTTGGGCCATGGTGAAGACGCGTTACAAAAGGCGGATCCCAACCACATGGCCGAAGTTGGACCGGTGGGGCCCGATGGGAAGGAGATCCCTGTGAGTTTAGTATACAGCCAAGTAGAGTTGGCTGCGAAATTTTCCCAACGAGACTGTAAGTTAGACAACCTGTTAGACGGGATTGAGGAGGAATACAATCAGTAAATTTGACAATGTATTCTAAAATGACATGTGAAATGCCTTCTAGCCGGATTGTAGATCGTTTGTCTTTGCTGACCTTTTTGCTTCAACCTCGGGACCCTAGAGTCCGGAGTGTGTCCGAATACCTTCTTGGTTAAGAAACAACCGAGGTATGCATGGAGACCAGGCGTAGGGGTCATTAGTGCTTTATCAGACAAGTGCCCAACTAGTTATGTTATATTACATGGTTAGTAAGAAACATCTTCCAGGGAGAATAGTTCTGTTAAGGGTTCCTTTCCCTGGGAGGCATACCCTAAAGTGCATGCCTGGACTGCGAAAAAAGCAGAAAAACATCTGGGGGCAGATAAATAAGTAGGTAAAAAATCATCTTTCAAGTCACCGACCGAATATTCCCTTAAGAACGCTAGCTTTCGGCTTCACCCAGTCTGAGGTACACATCCGGCTGACCCGGCAGTAACAATCGCAGAGGTGCTCCCTTTACCTCCTAGACGAACAATCGGGAACGTAGGGGTAAGCACAGGAGCCAGGTAACCCAGCTTGGCCAAAACTTAAGTCATATCGATGCATATAATGGTGAGTAAAAGGTACATGTGGAAGCTTGACACATGTGTTGGGCATGAAGCCTTTATAATTTGAGCTTCTGGAAAAGAAGCCCCCAGGTATAATGAGTGCGGATGGCACATCTAGTGTATGCGAACAATGCGCGAGTAGGCCCTTAAGGGCTTTTTAGTAGAAGGGGTAAGAGAAGAAAGAGAAACAAAAGACAGCTGAAGTGTAAAAATTTGAACGGGGGAAGGGGACGAACTCTTAGTCCGGCGCTAGGCATAGAATCTTCGGAGGCGGGCTGCGTTCCATGGGTTCGGCTCGAGTCGGTTATCCGACGCATTTCGTAGACGGTACGCTCCGCCGGTCAGGACTTGATCGATAATGAAGGGGCCCTCCCATTTGGGCTTGAGCTTGTCCTTTTTCTTGTCCGGCAGGCGTAGAACTAGTTCGCCAAAGTTGTAAGTCTTGGCCCGTACTTCTTTGCTTTGATATCTTCGAGCCTGCTGCTGATAGAATGCGGAACGAGCCTTGGCGACGTCGCGTTCTTCCTCCAATGTGTCCAAGCTGTCCTGCCGATCCAGCTCGGCCTCTCTTTCTTCGTACATGCCCACTCGAGGTGAGTCATGAATAATGTCGCAGGGCAGAACTGCCTCTGCGCCGTATACCATAAAAATGGTGTGAATCCGGTAGTATGGTTGGGCGTTGTCCGCAGCCACCAGAGTACGGAGTCAAGCTCCTCTACCGAGTGCGTGTCGGATTTTGTAAGTGACCGCACTGGTCTGGGTTTAATGCCGCTCATTATTAGACCATTTGCTCGTTCCACTTGACCGTTGGTTTGAGGGTGATAGACTGAAGCGTAGTCGAGCTTGATGCCCATATTTTTGCACCATGACTTAACCTCGTCGGCCGTGAAGTTCGTGCCGTTGTCGGTGATGATGCTGTGGGGGACACCGTAACGGTGTACTACCCCGGATATAAAGTCTATCACTGGTCCGGACTCTGCCGTTTTGACCGGTTTGGCCTCTATCCATTTGGTGAATTTATCCACCATGACCAATAGGTACCTTTGCTTGTCGGTTCCCCCTTTAAGGGGTCCAACCATATCAAGCCCCCAGACCGCGAACGGCCAGGTAATGGGTATAGTTTTGAGGGCGGTGGGTGGCATATGGCTTTGATTAGCGAAGAGCTGACAACCGACGCATCTCTGGACTAAGTCCTGGGCATCTGCCCGGGCCATCGGCCAATAAAATCCTGTACGGAATGCCTTTCCTACAAGGGCTCGGGCTGCTGCGTGGTGTCCGCCTAGTCCGACATGAATTTCAGCCAGGAGGTTTCGCCCTTCCTCTTCGGAGATACACCTTTGCAGGACTCCGGTTGTACTTTTCTTATAAAGTTCTCCCTCATGGACCTTGTAGGCTTTCGATCGCCGGACTATGCAGCGGGCCTCATTTTGGTCTTCGGGGAGTTCCTGCCTAAGCAAGTAGGCTAGGAATGGTTCTGTCCACGGGGCGATTACTGCCATTATGTCGTGGGCTGAAGGTGTTATGTCATCGGCTGGATCGCCGGTCGGCGCAGTTATTTCCGGTTTGTTGTTTCCGGACTCCTCTTCCCATAGTACGGATGGCTTGAAGAGCCGCTCCAGGAAGATATTTGGAGGGACAACGTCACGTTTTGCACCAATGCGTGCCAGTACGTCGACCGCTTGGTTATTATCTCGGGCTACGTGATGGAATTCGAGTCCTACAAACCGAGCTGACATTTTTAAGACAGCATTGCGATATGCTGCCATTTTTGGATCCTTGGCATCGAAATCTCCATTTATTTGGGATATTGCAAGGTTTGAATCCCCGCGCACCTCTAGGCGTTGAATGCCCATGGAGATTGCCATCCGGAGACCGTGTAAAAGGGCCTCGTATTCGGCTGCGTTGTTGGAGTCCATGTACATTATTCGAAGTACGTATTGGACTGTGTCCATGGTTGGGGACGTCAAGACGACGCCAGCCCCCAGTCCGGCCAACATTTTAGAGCCGTCGAAGTGCGTAATCCAATTGGAGTATGCGCCGTACTCTTTAGGGAGTTCGGCTTCGGTCCATTCAGCAACAAAGTCAGCCAAAACTTGTGACTTTATAGCTCGCCGAGGTTTGTAAGTTATATCGAATGGTAAGAGCTCAATGGCCCATTTTGCAATCCTGCCCATTGCGTCGCGGTTATTTATAATGTCATTGAGTGGTACTTCAGAGGCCACTATTATCGAACACTCTTGAAAGTAGTGTCGGAGCTTCCGGGATGCCATGAACACCGCATACGCTATCTTCTGATAGTGTGGGTAACGGGACTTGCAAGGGGTTAGCACAGTGGATACATAATACACTGGTTTTTGAAGAGGGAATTTATGCCCTTCTGTTTTTCGTTCGACGACGAGTACCGCGCTTACAACTTGATGCGTTGCTGCGATGTATAACAACATTGGTTCGCCCAGATTGGGCGCAGCCAGGACCGGATTTGTTACCAATATGGCCTTTATTTCTTCGAGTCCGGCGGTGGCAGCATCCGTCCACTCGAAGTGTTCGGTGCGCCTAAGGAGGCGATAGAGGGGCAATGCTTTTTCTCCTAAACGGGAGATAAAGCAGCTTAGAGCCGCCATGCATCCAGTCAATTTTTGTATTTGCTTGAGGTCTTTTGGGATATCTAGCTGTGACAGAGCTCGGATCTTGGCTGGGTTTGCTTCAATTCCTCTACCGGATACAATGAAGCCCAGTAGCTTTCCGGCTGGAACGCCAAAAACGCATTTTTCCGGATTCAGCTTGATGTCATATGCTCTGAGGTTGTCGAATGTGAGCCTCAAGTCGTCTACTAGAGTTTCGACGTGTTTGGTTTTGACGACTACGTCGTCTACGTATGCCTCTACTATTTTGCCGATCTGGGTGGCCAGACATGTTTGAATCATGCGCTGATATGTTGCGCCAGCATTTTTAAGTCCGAAGGGCATCGTGTTGAAGCAGAATGGTCCATATGGAGTGATGAATGCCGTTGCGGCTTGATCTGCTTCCGCCATCTTGATTTGATGGTAGCCGGAGTATGCATCGAGGAAGCACAACGAATCATGCCCTGCGGTAGCATCGATAATTTGGTTGATGCGGGGGAGAGGAAAGGGATCCTTTGGGCAAGCCTTATTGAGGTCTTTAAAATCGACACATAGGCGCCATGATTTCTCCTTCTTTGGTACCATTACCAGATTTGCTAGCCAATCCGGATGTTTGATATCTCTGATGAATCCGGCTTCCAATAGTTTGGCTAGCTCCTCTCCCATTGCCTGTCTTTTGGGTTCGGAAAATCGTCAAAGAGCCTGTTTGACTGGCTTAAATCCTTTTAGGATGTTTAGGCTGTGTTCTGCCAACCTGCATGGGATTCCGGGCATATCCGAAGGATGCCAGGCGAAAATGTCCCAATTTTCCTGAAGGAATTCATGCAGTGCGGCGTCTACTTCGGGGTTCAATTGTGCCCCGATGGAGGCCGTCTTTGTTGGGTCCGTTGGATGGACCTGGAATTTTATTATTTCATCTGCTGGTTTGAAGGAGGTGGACTTGGATCTTTTATCGAGTATCACATCGTCCCTGTTCACCGTAGAGCACAGCGCGGTGAGTTCTTCTGCCGCTAGGGCTTCGGATAGTGCCTCCAGGGCTAGTGTGGCTGTCTTGTTTTCGGCGCGGAGTGCTATGTCCGGATCACTGGCGAGAGTGATTATTCCGCCGGGCCCAGGCATTTTGAGCTTCATATACCCGTAATGGAGTACGGCTTGAAAAATTGTGAATGCCTCTCGTCCTAATATAGCGTGATATCCGCTGTTGAACGGGGCCACTTGGAACGTGACTTCTTCGGATCTGTAATTGTCCGGCGAGCCGAACACCACATCGAGTGTGATTTTTCCGGTGCAGTGTGCTTCCCGGCTAGGGATTATTCCTCTGAAGGTTGTGCTGCTTCGCTCAATACGGCTCCAGTCTATTTCCATTTTTTGAAGAGTTTCCTCGTAGATGAGGTTTAGTCCGCTGCCGCCATCCATGAGGACCTTTGTAAGTCGAAAGCCGTCCACTAAGGGACTAAGCACCAGTGCGGCTGGTGCTCGGGCTGTTCGGAATTTAGGTTCGTCGCTGGCGTTGAAGGTGATGGCTGTGTCGCTCCATGGATTTGCTGTTGCTACTTGGTAGACTTCGGTGAGGCCGCGGATTGTTCGTTTTCGCATATTATTTGATGCGAAGGTCTCGAAGACTGTTGATACCGTACCGGTATTGTTGGAGTGGTTTTTCGGGGCTACAAGCTCCTCGCCACTTTTGGCCACCTGCCGTAGTATCCAACATGCTCGAAGGCTATGTGTTGGGACGGTGCCCTCTGTACTATGAAGCTTACAGGGTCCGCTAAGCCATCCTTCCAGTACGGTTCTGTGCCCTTTAAGGGGTTTTTGCTTTTTGGTTTTTGCATCTGGTGCCTCAATATGGTGCACCCTTTTGTTGCGGACTAGGGTTGTATTCGGAGCCGGATTGTCCCAAAACTGATTTTCGGTTTTCCGGAAACTCTCCATCGCACAGTATTTTCGTACTATAGATGCCAGGTCGGGTGAAGCGTGTGATTTTACGGCGGCCGATGGCGTTCAGTATTCCCTTGTCCGTGCAATTATTGCAAAATATTGAGATTGCGTTTTCCTCTCGGCAGTCCTTTATCCTGTCCATAACCAGGAGGAATCTGGCCCAGTAGTGATGTACTGTTTCAGCGGGCTCTTGCCGTATTAGAGATAGATCGCATATGTCTGGGCGGGTGGGTGGAATAAAATCCGGATCCCTACCCATCTTGGGGCTTAAAGGCTGTGAAGTTTCCAATTTTGGAAGCTTAGATTGCTGGATGCTATCCAGCGAGTCCGGTCCGATGCCTGACTTTAAGTTCAGTGCTCGATCGAAGTCTGTTCCTCCGCGGAAATCTGGCGTGGAGGGTTCGGAAGCCCGGACATGTTTAGTTTTTAATATAGGAGGAGAGTCGCCGCATTGTTCCTCTACCACTGCGACGTGGTGGGTAACCTGGGGAGAGTTAATCTCTCTCAGATCGGTTTTAAGCCCAATCTGATTGTAGTCCGTAGCGACTCCCAGGGCGGCGATGCGATCCAAGAGTTTGTTGACAGACGAGAGCTCTGTCGGATCTAGCCGCTCGGCGAATTCCGAGATGACATGGAGATTTCTTTTGACGACTTGAGAAGTCATCGTTGAAGCCGTGGCCGGACAGGCGGTCATAAGAAAACCACCTAGCCGGATAGTTTGGCCGGCGGCCAAGGCCCCTTTGGCGAAAACGCCTTCTTTGAAGATGGGTGGAGGCATCCTTCCTATCGGTGACGACACAGAGGAACTCTTAATGAAAGCACCAATGTCGGTGTCAAAACCGGCGGATCTCGGGTAGGGGGTCCCGAACTGTGCGTCTAGGCGGATGGTAACAGGAGACAAGGGACACGATGTTTTACCTAGGTTCGGGACCTCTTGATGGAGGTAAAACCCTACGTCCTGCTTGATTAATATTGATGATATGGGTAGTACAAGAGTGGATCTACCACGAGATCAAGGAGGCTAAACCCTAAAGCTAGCCTATGGTATGATTGTTGTAATGTATGTTATGTCCTACGGACTAAAGCCCTCCGGTTTATATAGACACCGGAGAAGGCTCGGGTTACACAGAGTCGGTTACAATGGTAGGAGATCTACATATCCATATCGCCAAGATTGCCTTCCACGCCAAGGAAAGTCCCATCCGGACACGGGACGGAGTCTTCAATCTTGTATCTTCGTAGTCTTGGAGTCCGGCGGACGATGATAGTCCGGCTGTGTGTCCGGATAGCCGGACTATCATCGTCAGCCGGACTCCAAGACTATGAATATACAAGATTGAAGACTTCGTCCCGTGTCCGGATGGGACTTTCCTTGGCGTGGAAGGCAAGCTTGGCGATACGGATATGTAGATCTCCTACCATTGTAACCGACTCTGTGTAACCCTAGCCCTCTCCGGTGTCTATATAAACCGGAGGGTTTTAGTCCGTAGGACACACAACCATTACAATCATACCATAGGCTAGCTTCTAGGGTTTAGCCTCCTTGATCTCGTGGTAGATCCACTCTTGTACTACCCATATCATCAATATCAATCAAGCAGGAGTAGGGTTTTACCTCCATCGAGAGGGCCCGAACCTGGGTAAAAACATCGTGTCCCTTGTCTCCTGTTACCATCTGCCTAGACGCACAGTTCGGGACCCCCTACCCGAGATCCGCCGGTTTTGACACCGACAGGCCTTCTTTAGGCCGCAGGATCCATTGGTCTTCTACGGGCCGTAGGACCTATGGGCCTTCTACGGGGCGTATAATCATTTCGCCAAACATGGGCCATACTATCCGTGGACCATAACGGGCCATTAATAGGCCGTATTTGATAACGCTATGAAAACAGCCCAACGGGTTAATGGGCCGAATGTAACCTCATGCTGAATTTGGCCCACAAACGGAACATGCCAGTAACGGACTGTAACTAACCGGATTATAGAAATGAGCCCAAGACTAAATGGGCCCTTAGAAGACCGAAAGTTAACATGGGCTAGAAACGGCCGACGGAATAATGGGTCGTTAATGGGTATAAAGCGATACACTGCACATTATGGGCCAGTTTCAACTCGGGCCTTCAATGGGCCCAGAGTTACAAAAGGCCTCATATGGGCGGAAAGACATCATGGTCCATACATGGGCCAGAAGTTACAACAGGCTGAATCATATTGGACGGCCCAGATGAAGCTACTGGGCTTAATTTCGATAGGCTGTCATGGGCTGGGAGTTAGCGGGCCGTAAATGGGCTATACACGAATAGGCCGTTAACAGGCTTTTCGTGGGCCGGCCTGTTACCTTTTGACCAAGTCAAATGGGCCAGACTTTTCACCAGAATGTCCCTCTGTTGGGCCGTGCCACGTGTCGACGTATCATAGGCGCCTCCTGTCCAATGAGTGGATGACATCTGTCCCAACGGTGAGCCAACACGTGTTTCCTTTTGCACGTGGAAAGTCCCCATTGGTCCAGGCTGTTAACGGGTTATCGGATCCAAAATCGGACCCGATAGCTTAACCACAACTTGTTACGGTGAATGCCACATGTCGGTCACCCTTGACGAAAGAACTTCTATGACGCACGATTTATCGTCATGGAAGTGGACACTTCCGTGATGATAATTTTGGTAATGTCATGGAACACTTCTATGGCAGCACAGGTATGATTATCTTGATTCTGTCATAAAATCGTCATGGATGTACATGCATGACAGAAAATGTGACCTACTGTGACAAACATGTATCATCATGGAAGTGTATTTTTTGTAGTGAATATAAAGTGACATTCTTTTGCATTAAGGTTTTATGCATCCAACCATAAAAGCGCATGACAACCTCTGCTTCCCTCTATGAAGGGCCTATCTTTTACTTTTATCTTCTACCCTTATACAAGAGTCATGGTGATCTTTACCTTTCCTTTTTATACTTTTTCTTTTTGGCAAGCACTATGTGTTGGAGAAAGATCCAGATATATATATCCAATCGGATGTAGGTTATCTTGAAGTATTATTATTGACATTACCCTTGAGGTAAAAGGTTGGGAGGCAAAACTATAAGCCCCTATCTTTCTCTGTGTCCGACTGAGGCTTTCAACTCATAAGTATCGCATGAGTGTTAGCAATTGTGAAAGACTAAATGATAGTTGATCGAGTATGTGGACTTGCTGAAAAGCTCTTGTATTGACTCTTTTCTACATTATGATAAATTGCAATTGCTTCAATGACTGAGATCATAGTTTGTTAGTTTCGAATGAAGTTTTGGTTCATACTTTACCTTGTGAACGAATTATTACTTTATCATAAGAGATTATATGACAATACATGTTGCTGTTTTAAAGATGATAATGATGCCCTCATGTCCGTATTTTATTTTATCGACACCTCTATCTCTAAACATGTGGAAATATTTTTTGGTTTCGGCTTTTGCTTGAGGATATGCGAGGTCTAAGCTTGGGGGAGTTGATATGTCCATTTTGCATCATGTTTTTATATTGATATTTATTGCATTATGGGCTGTTATTACACATTATGGTACAATACTTATGCCTTTTCTCTCTTATTTTACAAGGTTACACAAAGAGGGAGAATGCAGGCAGCTAGAATTCTGGTGCGGAAAGGAGCAAATCTGAGAGACCTATTCTGCACAACTCCAAAAGTCCTGAAAATTTATGAAGAATAATTTTGGAATATATTTTTAATATTGGGCGAAGAAAATACCAAAGGGGACCCATCAGCAGGCTACAAGCCCGGGGGCGCGCCCTACCCCCTTGGGTGCACCCCCTGTCAGCGCAGTTGGATTTGACCTAGGTCAGCGCAGTTGACCTGCTGATGTAGGCATGACGTGTTGCTGGCGCAATATATACTGTTCTAGATTTTAAATAAATATAAATGATCTATTTATTCCAGAAAATACCCTAAACTTCTAAAACTCATAGAAATTCAATCGTAACTCCAAGAATATAATTTATATATGAAAAATTATCAAAAAGATATGAAGAATCTATTTATGGCATTTACATGCATGTTAGAACAACTTTTGACTACTATTTAGGGAAAATCAAATAAATGACATTTAAATAACCACATGTGGAGTTTGAATTTGAACCTTTGGTTCAAATCAACTTCATTTAATATGATTGCTAGTTACATTAGCTCAATCAACATCATGTTGCCATGCCATGTTCATGTATCATATCGTCGCATCTGCTGTATTTTGATTTGTTCCCCGTCGGTGATGTTCTTCACAATAGGGTCTGTTCCCAAGGATACGCTCGAGTATCCACCGGAGGAGCAGTACACCATTGTCGATCTGCAAGGAAAGCAAAACCCCTTTGAGCATTCTGATACAATCCCACTCTCTCGCTCTTGCTCTCTGTTATTTCATTAGGACAACAGCGATTCAACTATTACATGTTGTGGTAGTTGAACCCATTCCTCTGCATGACCTATCTTTCCCACAGTAAATAGTTGAAACCCACTAGCATGAGTAGGAGTTGGTTGATCCATGATATGCCTACTCATTCATGCTTGATTGTTATGCCTGCTGCTTAGGGTCGTCTCAGGTCTGATTCATCTCGGATGGATTGGGATGGTGGTGAGCATGTCCTACTGTTGAGAGCTAAGTGTGTGAACATGATTTGGTAAAGGTACCGATGAGAGGCCATGTAGGAGTACATGGTGGGTCGTCTCATTGAAACCGTCCCCAGGAACCGATTTCTGTGTTTGTGATCCAAGACAGTTACTACCACACATTGGCATCCTTAATTGACTCTCTCGACTTATTAGCTGCCTCGATCTCTGCCGAGGAGTTGCAACTAGTTTCTGGTGGTTGTAGGATATGTGTTGGAGGCCATGCATAGCACTAACCCTAGGGGATGGCTATGTTGTGGTAGATA
Source organism: Triticum aestivum (assembly GCF_018294505.1). Lineage (NCBI taxonomy): Eukaryota > Viridiplantae > Streptophyta > Magnoliopsida > Poales > Poaceae > Triticum > Triticum aestivum. The sequence goes on along the minus strand of NC_057795.1, from coordinate 431,094,272 downwards.
CACCGTGGCTCGGTGTACTGAGGTTCCCGTTTGGTGGGCTCGGGAATCCCCGCACACATCGTTCGGGGCCGTAGTGGAAACCTCGGCCAGATTTCCTTGCGGATGGAACTCAAATAGGCGATAAACCTGGACTAGAGTCTTGTGTGGTTAGTCATGTCATGGCCGACACCCTCGCTGCGATTCTTCTTGAAGGTTGTTGAGTACATGTTGTGTAAGCTTGCTATGACTTGGGTTCATACGTTGATGACTGGCACGTTCATTGCTGGGTTACGTATGCCTGTCTCCGTACGTTTGTGCCAGTTTGGGTTTATGACTAGTCATGTCGGCCCGGGTTCTCTGTCATATGGATGCTAGCGACACAATCATATACGTGAGCCGAAAGGCGCAACCGGTCCCGACCAAGGTAAGGCTGCGACCATGGGAATACCATGCGTGAGGCCGCAAAGTGATTTGATGTGTTACCTGCTAGATCAGTGTGACTTAGGATTAGGGTCCTGACACATTGACATGGTATAGGTTATGTGATGATATTGGAACGTAGGATTGGAACCGACTGAAATAGGAAATCTTACTTTTTCTAGCTAGCCAACCCATAGCCTTTGTTGTAGTAGCTTTTGCAATGCGGTGTTTTAACTCTGTCGTGTCTAATTATTTCAGTTATAAATAATCTAATGTTCAATAGGTCTATGTGATGCTTAAGTATGAATTGTCCACTTCAATTTCACGAATGGCTATATTTGGTTGTTTATAGTGAGTAGATGCCTTGTTTATCTGTATTTGGTTGTTAGATTGGTTGCAGTGAGCATTTGTCCATGTTTCAAGTAGATGCCTTGTTTATCTATATTTTCTTGTTAGGTTGGTTGTAGTGAGCATTTTTCTAGTTTTCAGGCAGATGCCTTGTTCATCTGTATTTGTTTGTTATTTTGGCTGAAGTCAGCATTTGTACAGTTTTCAAGTAGATGCCTTGTTTATCTGTATTTGCTTATTAGGTTGGTTGCGATGAGCATTTGTCCAGTTTTCAAGCAGATGCCTTGTTTATCTGTATTTGCTTGTTAGGTTAGTTGCAGTGAGTGTTTTCCAATTTTCAAGCAGATGCCTGTATTTGCCTATTAGGTTGGTTGCGGTGAGCATTTGTCCACTTTTCAAGTAGTTGCCTTGTTTATCTATATTTACTTGTTAGGTTGGTTGTAGTGAGCCTCTGTCCAATTTTCAATGGCTATATTTGGTTGTTATAGTGATCATATATGCCTTGTTCAAACCTCCGCCACGGCCACCCCAACATCACCCTCCCCTTCCCCGCCGTCCTTGAAAGGTGCCGCCGGGCAAAGCTCGGACTGCGGCGGTGGCTGGGTGTTCTCTCTCGCACGTGAGGTACACAAGAGGCACGGGGGCAGCTTGCTTGCGGAGGGGCGACCCTTGGCACGGCACAGTCGAGCTCGTGGAGACCGGGGGGACGGCGCAGTCGCTGCATGCGCGCGGAGGCGCCTGGGTGTGGTGCAGACGTCAGTGTGTGCGCAGTGGTGAAAGTGCAACTATCCCTAGGTGGTTTTGGTAATTCATAACAACATATAGCTCATTGAGCTAATGCTATTCCAAGATTATTATTTCAGGAAAGCTCAATGAATGGCATGGAATGGATGATGAAAGTGGATCCCTCAAAATACAAAGGACAAAGGATTGGCTCAAGCTCAAAAGCTCAAGACTCTTCATTTTATATTTTAGTGATCCAAGATCACATTGAGTCTATAGGAAAAGCCAATACTATCAAGGAGGGATGAGCTGTTGCTTAATGAGCCTATTGCTTCATGTGCTTTGTGATATGCTCCAAAACCCTCAGCTACTTTCCCACATCCACAAATGACCTAAACCCAAAGCCAAAATCGGTCACACCGATTCTTCCTATCCGGCGCCACCGATTCCAAAAGTCATAGCCACTGCCACAAACCCTAAGCAAATCGGTCTTACCGATAGGGATCTCGGTCTCACCGAGATGGGATTGTAATCTCTCTATTTCCCTTCATAACATTTCGGTCTAACCGAAGTGAGCAATCGGTCCCACCGAGATTGCAATGTAAACTCTCTGTTTCCTTTTTGTAACATTTCGGTCTCACCGAAAAGAGCAAATCGGTCCCACCGAGTTTACCTGACCAACTCTCTGGAAAGCTTATTACCAAATCGGTTGCACCTAGTTTGTGTAATCGGTCTTACCGAGATTACGTTATGCCCTAACCCTAACCGAATTGGTCTCACCGAGATGCATGTCAGTCCCACCGAAAATCACTAACGGTCACTATGTTTACTAAATCGGTCCGACCGTGTCTGTTGAATCGGTCCCATCGAGTTTGGTAAATTGTGTGTAACGGTTAGATTTTGTGTGGAAGCTATATATACCCCTCCACCTCCTCTTCATTCATGGAGAGAGCCATCAGAACAAACCTACACTTCCAACGTACCATTTCTGAGAGAGAACCACCTACTCATGTGTTGAGGCCAAGATATTCCATTCCTACCATATGAATCTTGATCTCTAGCCTTCCCCAAGTTGCTTTCCACTCAAATCTTCTTTCCACCAGATCCAAAACCTATGAGAGAGAGTCGAGTGTTGGGGAGACTATCATTTGAAGCACAAGAGCAAGGAGTTCATCATCAACGCACCATTTGTTACTTCTTGGAGAGTGGTGTCTCCTAGATTGGCTAGGTGTCACTTGGGAGCCTCCGACAAGATTGTGGAGTTGAACCAAGGAGTTTGTAAGGGCAAGGAGATCGCCTACTTCGTGAAGATCTACCGCTAGTGAGGCAAGTCCTTCGTGGGCAACGACCATGGTGGGATAGACAAGGTTGCTTCTTCGTGGACCCTTCGTGGGTGGAGCCCTCCATGGACTCGCACAACCGTTACCCTTCGTGGGTTGAAGTCTCCATCAACGTGGATGTACGATAGCACCATTTATCGGAACCACGCCAAAAACATCTGTGTCTCCAATTGCGTTTGAATCCTCCAAACCCTTCCCTTTACCTTCTTGCAAGTTGCATGCTTTCATTTCCGCTGCCTATATACTCTTTGCATGCTTGCTTGAATAGTGTGATGATTGCTTGACTTGTCCTAAAGTTGCTAAAATCTGCCAAACTCTAAAATTGGGAAAAGGTTAAGTTTTTATTGGTCAAGTAGTCTAATCACCCCCCTCTAGACATACTTCAAGGTCCTACAAGTGGTATAAGAGCTTTGGTCTCCATTTGCTTTGATTTGCATTGCTTTTGGTGGTCATAGCCTTGGTTTCACAACCTAGGAGAGTATGGCGTCTAGCGAGGGAAATTATCACCGTAGAGGTCCTTACTTTGATGGTACTAATTTTGCTAGTTGGAAGCATAAGATGAAAATGCATATTCTTGGACATAACCCTGCCGTTTGGGAAATTATTTGTATTGGCTTGCAAGGTGAATTCTTTGATGGGAGAGAACCAAACCGTGAAGCGAATGCGGAAGAATTGAAGATGCTGCAATACAACGCTCAAGCTTGTGATATCATCTTCAACGGATTGTGTCCCGAAGAATTCAACAAAATCAGTCGTCTTGAGAATGCAAAGGAAATTTGGGATACTTTGATTGATATGCATGAAGGTACCGAATCTGTCAAGGAATCCAAGTTGGATGTGCTCCAAAGTCAGCTTGACAAGTTCAAAATGAAGGATGGAGAAGGTGTCGCTGAAATGTACTCTAGGCTTGCTCTTATCACAAATGAGATTGCCGTCTTAGGGAGTGAAGAGATGACCGACAAATTCATCATCAAGAAGATCCTAAGAGCATTGGATGGAAAGTATGATACCGTGTGCACATTGATCCAAATGATGCCAAACTATAAAGATCTCAAGCCAATGGAAGTCATTGGAAAAATTGTTGCTCATGAGATGTCACTCAAGGATAAGGAGGAACTTCACAACAAGTCAAGTGGTGCTTACAAAGCCTCAAGTGAAGCCCCCACATCATCAAGTCAGAAACAAACCTTCAATGAAGAATTGAGCTTAATGGTGAAGAACTTCAACAAATTCTACAAGAGTAGAAGCAAATAAAGAAGCTCCAAGTCAAGGTCTTACAATGACAAAAGATATTCTAGTCGAGAGCGCAATTGCTACAATTGTGGGAGACCCGGACACTATTCCAATGAGTGTACGGCACCCTACAAAAGAAGAGAAGATTCTCCAAGAAGAAGGAGCAAAAGAGAAGAATCACCACCAAGAGAGAGGAAGAGTAGAGATGATCGTTATGAATGAAGACCCTCACGGAGAAGCAAGGATTCGGAAAGGAAGGACAAGTCATCAAGGAGCTACACAAAACGAAGACATCAAGCTCATGTTGGTGAATGGGTATCCGGCTCCGACTCCGACAATCACTCCGAGAGAAGCTATCACTCCGACTCCGAATATACTCAAGATGAAGGTGTTGCCGGTCTAGCACTTGTGTCAACCAACTCCTACGACATATTTGATTCACCAAATGAAGGTGTTGGAAGATGCTTCATGGCCAAAGGTCCAAAGGTAACACATCCTGAGTATGTTGATTTCAATAGTGATGAAGATGACTTGCTTGTGGATGATGATTTACTTGTTGACAACTCTAGTGATGAATACTATGATGAAACGTCAATTAATCATGCTAATCAAGATAAAACGAATGACAATGATAAGGAGAAGATGGAGCTTCTAACTAAAGAGCTAAATACTCTTAAGTTGGCTCATGAAACTATCTTCGAAGATCATCGAGAACTTTTAAGGGCTCATGAGAAGTTACGCTTTGAAAAGCTCAATCTTGAGTAAGAGCATGAGTTCTTAAAGGCAATCAATGATGATCTCCACAAGAAAAGTTCTTCTTACATTGCCAAGTGTTTACTCTTATCTACTTACATGCCTCAAGTCAAGTCTAGTAACAAGTACAAGAAAGATACTTCCTCTAGTAGTAACAATAATAATGTCAAATCCAATATTGTTGCTTCTAGTAGTTCTCTTGATTCCACTAATGATTCTCTTAGCAAAGTTACACTTGAGCAAGAAAATAGCTTATTGAAGGGCATTATATAGAAAGGTGTTTACAATAGCCTTGCTGGGAGTAAGAAATTCGAGGAAATTGTACGCAAGCAAGGAAGGCACCGGAAGAATCAAGGTGTTGGTTTTGAACGAAAGTTCAATGCCAATGGAGTTGAGTGGGAAGAAGATCAATACCCCAAGACGAAGTTTGTTCCTCAACAAGAGAAGTATGATCCTACTTCCTTCAAGGGAACACAAGCTCAAGATGATCTTCCACCACAAGACCACAAGAACAAAGGCAAGGACAAGCTTCAAGAAGAGATTGATGCATTTGAAGAAGCACCTAAAGCCTCATTCAAGTGGGTTCCAAAGACTACGTCAAGTTCTACTTCATCAAGTACAACTACAACTCCAAGGATTCCCATCAAGATGATGTGTATCCCGAAGAAGAAGAACTAGAGAGTTCTTGAGGGTGACTCCGCCAACATTCTTCACTCATATCATTGTGGCAAGAACAAGTGCAATCAACTTCCACATCTTGCACTAGTTCAAGGAGTCACAAACCCTCATGTTGGTAAGGCAAGGGACAAGGTAACCTAATGACTTCATGGACATCATCTTGTGTGTGCATCACTCTATGTCTATGGATATCCTTGTTTGTTCCTTGTGGGACTAACCCATGCAGGTAAGTTGAAAGTGCAACTCACTCCAAAGGATTGCTCCAAATGATCTACATCAACATTGAGCATCTACATCTTCAACACCTACATGAAGTCATCATCGACAAAACCCAAGGTTAGTTCATCCCTCTAAGGGGGGATCTCACATCTAGGGGGAGCTTAACTCTAAGAATTGAGTCAAAGCAACTCTAATGGTGTGAACATATCAATGCATTATGTAAAACTGGTAACCCCACTTGAGCTTAAACGATGAGTATGACCTATGATCAAATGTTCTCATTTGACTCCTAAGTCAATATACTCATATATAGATGACCTAGTCATCTCCAATTGTTTGATAGATGCTAGAATTGGTTGTGCATCCTTTGCCACATATTTCATTTGCCATCTTATTGTGTGAGCATGTTGGTGCATATTTTACTCATTCAAGGACATCCACTTGTTGTTTTTGATTGTTTGGTCTCTTTTCTTTTTGCCAAGTGGATGGACAAGAATGCCTAAGAACTTTCTCTAGCTATCTATGCTTTTCTCGTCTCAAACTCTATTCATGCTACATCACAAAATTTGATCAAGTCAGATTCGAACCACTCTGTGTGAGGAGCACTCGGAGTCCCCGATTCGTCATGGACTTAAACTTCCAAAACCTCTTTGTGACTCTCTGTCTGACCGATTCCTACATTTCGGTCCTACCGAGATCATTAAGTTGATCTGAGTTTTCAATCTCGGTGCAACCGATTTGAACTTTTCGGTCACACTGATTTGTTGTAACTGTATACAGTTATGCATCTTGGTGCCACCGAGTTGTTCCACTCGGTCACACCGACAGGGTCGGGCTATATATAGTCACGGGCAAAATTTTGGAAATTTCTCCGAAACCCTTCGCCCGCGCAATAGCTCGCTCTGCCATCGAAGGTCTCCGGATCGTCTCCTCGTCGCCAGCAGCATCCTGTCGCTGGTCTCCGCCGTCGTCAATGGATTTCGCCCCCGCCGTTGCCGCTGTAGCGAGTCCACCGCCAAGCTAGGGTATGGACTCAATCTTTGTGCTATCCACGTCTGATTCCTAGAACATTGTATTCTTATTAAATCTTGCCACGATTGAAACACTCCTATCCAGCCAAAGTAGTCCGTAGATTAGATGAGATTCAAATTTTTAGGGTTAGGTTTCCGCCGAAACCATCTCGGACCCACCGAGTTGAAAAACTTGGTCTCACCGATTTGGCTTATGCCATTGCACTAGTGACTCTTGGTCTGACCGAGAATTGCTAATCGGTGCGACCGATTTTAGGTTTCCGTGAAACCCTAGTAGTCTCGGTGCCACCAAACTGTGACTCAGTCCAACTGAGGTCATCAGTTTAGGTTCCAAAACTGCTTCGGTATCACCGAGTTTGAAAATCGGTTGATCCGAAATGCTTTCTGTGGAAAACTAAAACTGAATTTTTGAATCATTCTTTTGCAAAAATCTCTGCATTTTGTGATGCTCATCCATTCTATCTCATCTATAACTCTTCACAGGGTCAGCAGTCAGCTTTTTGAAGCATGTCAGACCAGAGTGACAGCCAGAACAATTCAGAAGAGGAAGTTGACTTGAGCAAGGGCACTAGTCCCTCAATCTCTACAGATGAAGGGAGCAGAAGCACTCCTAGCAACCTGCCCAAGGCTGCTACCAGGCAAAGGAGGAAGAGAACATCAGACTCAGAGGATGAGGACTACAAAGCTGAAGAAGATGAGGCTACTTCCAAGAAAGTAGTGCTCAAGAAGGAATATGGCTCTGCACATAGCACAAAGCCTGGACTGAAAAAGAAAGTTCCTGCCAAGAGGACACCAATGCCTAAAGCCAGAAAGTCCACTCAAGTGCCAGCTCAGACAGAACCCAAAGAGGCACCTGAGAAGAAAGTCACTTCTTCCAAACCCAAGAAAGTCCCAACTAGAGAGACTATGAAGTTTACAATTGAATCAGAGGATGAAGGTGCTCAGGACAAGAAGAAGAAGAGAGCAAGAACCACAACTGCCCAGGTTCTTGGAAAACCCTCAATGAGAAAATATTCTGAAGAAGAGGAAGAGGTTGCTGCACCAGCACCTAAGGCACCTAAGCTTATGGGTGATGCTATAAGATCAGGGGCTACAACATCTAAGCCCAAGGAAGCACCCAAAGCTGCCTCCAAGGCCAAGAAAGTACCAAAGAGGAATACTAGGAGTATTCCAGCTGCTAAGAAGAACAAGGCCCCAGTGCCAAATGTTGCTGAAGAAGAAGATGAAGAAGGTCAAATCCTAAGAAAGCTCAAGCCCAAGATACTAGACCATAATGATGCCCATCCTATGGCTGAGGACATGAGGATCAGGAAGGATTCAGGGCTGAGGCTGTGGAGGATGGAAGATCCATATGCATCAAGGAGAAGAACTGCTGTTCATTACAGGTTCCATACAAAGGAACAGCAGGACTTCTATGAGACAATTCTGTTGGATAAGAAGCCTATAGTTTGTGACATGAGGTGGGTCGACTGGACCTACATCAAGGACAATGAAGAGCACTATCCTGGAGTGCAAGACAGCTTTGTTGCTTGTGGAGTTGCTGATTTTGTTGGACAAAAGTTCACCCACTAGAATGGTGAACTTATCATGCAATTCTACTCCACAACACACTTTTACCCAGATGGAAGAATTGTTTGGATGTCTTAAGGTACAAGGTACCAATCCACTATTGAAGAATGGGCAAGTCTGATAAATGCCCCAAAGGAAAATGAGGATGACCTGGATATCTATGCAAAGAAGAAGATGGATCACAATTCCATGGCTCACATGTACAAGGAGATCCCAGACAAGGCAGTTGAGACACACAAGTTTGGATCAGTCCACTTTCTGCTGTCAGGGCTGCCCACTATCAATTGGATTCTGAGGCATACTTTGTTGCCCAAGTCTGGTGACCATAACATGATCAGAGGGCATGCCATCAACATGTTGCATGTGTTTGATGTGCCACAAAAATTCAAAGTCATGAGCTTGATGATTGAAACAATTAAGAGGACTGCAGCAGATCAGAAGAGGAGCTGTGGATATGCACCTCAGATTCAGGAATTGATCAACTCAAAGATGGGCATAGGGATATATCAATTGGATAAGGAACACTTTCCACTTTATCCAGACTTTGAGGACAATGAGGTTGTCATGAATGAGAATGACCCATCATCAGTTCAAGCTCAAGAGAAGAAGGAGAAGGCTGCTAGGATGCCAACTCAAGAGGAGGCATCTGAGTATTTCTTGAAGAACAAGCAGGACTAGCTTGGTTACTTGATAGCATCAACATTGAGGATTGAGAAGGGACTGGCCACCCTCACTCCGAATCAGGAGAGCCTAGAGAGAATCATGGAACTCAAATTCCATGACCTTGATGTCAAAGTAACTGAGATTCAGTCAGCTGTGGAGCAGCTACAGGATGATATGCAGGAGAGGCAGGGCAAGACTACCACAAATGTGTTTGCCAGAGTGCCCAGAGCCCAGAGGTCAGTTGAAGTGCCAGTGACAGACACTAGATCAACAACTTTAGCACCAGCTACCGCCCCTTCAGTTCCAGTGCAACCAGCTCCAGCATCCACTCCAGCACCCTCTACTTCAACTGAAGACTTCGTCCTTGGAGTTATCCGGACACCACCACCTGAAGATCAAGCCTGAGAGTCGATCTAGCACTATGCATTTTCTGTGAACTTTTTGGTAACTTGTTGCCAAAGGGGGAGAAAAATGTATAGATCATAGGCTTCGAGAGAGAGTGTGTTGCTTTTGTTCTCTCTTGCTTTATTTGGTGGTTAAACTTGTTTGCTTTTGGTCGTTCGAGATACTATGCTTGTGAGACATTGATGATCATGTGTTTGATCATAAGCTACACTTATGCATGTTTAAAGATATTATCTTATCTATCCTATGTGATCATTCACTATGCTTGGTGATGAGTGCATGTATTCAATGTTTATTATTTTGAGCGCTCCACCAAGATGTATGTGACATGGAAGAGTAACCCATGAGCCTAATTCATTGTGCATTTGCAGTCCAAAGCAAATCTTAACCTATGCACAAATTTAGGGGGAGCTCTGGCTTATCACATACTTCTCAAAGCGACGATGTTGTTAAATCTTATTATCATTTGTCGAAGCTTTGATCTATATGTTGTCATCAATTACCAAAAAGGGGGAGATTGAAAGTGCAACTATCCCTAGGTGGTTTTGGTAATTCATAACAACATATAGCTCATTGAGCTAATGCTATTCCAAGATTATTATTTCAGGAAAGCTCAATGAATGGCATGACATGGATGATGAAAGTGGATCCCTCAAAATACTAAGGACAAAGGATTGGCTCAAGCTCAAAAGCTCAAGACTCTTCATTTTATATTTTAGTGATCCAAGATCACATTGAGTCTATAGGAAAATCCAATACTATCAAGGAGGGATGAGGTGTTGCTTAATGAGCCTCTCGCTTCATGTGCTTTGTGATATGCTCCAAAACCCTCAGCTACTTTCCCACATCCACAAATGACCTAAACCCAAAGCCAAAATCGGCACACCGATTCTTCCTATCCGGCGCCACCGATTCCAAAAGTCGTAGCCACTGCCACAAACCCTAAGCAAATCGGTCTTACCGATAGGGATCTCGGTCTCGCCGAGATGGGATTGTAATCTCTCTGTTTCCCTTTGTAACGTTTCGGTCTAACCGAAGTGAGCGATCGGTACCACCGAGATTGCAATGTAAACTCTCTGTTTCCTTTTTGTAACATTTTGGTCTCACCGAAAAGAGCAAATCGGTCCCACCGAGTTTACCTGACCAACTCTCTGGAAAGCTTATTACCAAATCGGTCTCACCGAGTTTGTGTAATCGGTCTTACCGAGATTACGTTATGCCCTAACCCTAACGGAATCGGTCTCACCGAGATGCATGTCAGTCCCACCGAAAATCACTAACGGTCACTAGGTTTACTAAATCGGTCCGACCGAGTCTGTTGAATCGGTGCCACCGAGTTTGGTAAATTGTGTGTAACGGTTAGATTTTGTGTGGAGGCTATATATACCCCTCCACCTCCTCTTCATTCGTGGAGGGAGCCATCAGAACAAACCTACACTTCCAACTTACCATTTCTGAGAGAGAACCACCTACTCATGTGTTGAGGCCAAGATATTCCATTCCTACCATATGAATCTTGACTCTAGCCTTCCCCAAGTTGCTTTCCACTCAAATCTTCTTTCCACCAGATCCAAAACCTATGAGAGAGAGTTGAGTGTTGGGGAGACTATCATTTGAAGCACAAGAGCAAGGAGTTCATCATCAACGCACCATTTGTTACATCTTGGAGAGTGGTGTCTCCTAGATTGGCTAGGTGTCACTTGGGAGCCTCCGACAAGATTGTGGAGTTGAACCAAGGAGTTTGTAAGGGCAAGGAGACCGCCTACTTCGTGAAGATCTACCGCTAGTGAGGCAAATCCTTCGTGGGCGACAGCCATGGTGGGATAGACAAGGTTGCTTCTTCATGGACCCTTCGTGGGTGGAGCCCTCCATGGACTCGCGCAACCGTTACCCTTCGTGGGTTGAAGTCTCCATCAACGTGGATGTACGATAGCACCACCTATCGGAACCACGCCAAAAACATCCGTGTCTCCAATTGCGTTTGAATCCTCCAAACCCTTCCCTTTACCTTCTTGCAAGTTGCATGCTTTAATTTCCACTGCCTATATACTCTTTGCATGCTTGCTTGAATAGTGTGATGATTGCTTGACTTGTCCTAAAGTTGCTAAAATCTGCCAAATTCTAAAATTGGGAAAAGGTTAAGTTTTTATTGGTCAAGTAGTCTAATCACCCCCCTCTAGACATACTTCAAGGTCCTACAAGAGGCGTCGGGGTGCGGCGTGGGTCCTGGATGGCGTGGGGCGGCTCAGATCTGGCCAGGCCAAGCGATGCGGGGAGTCTACATGGAGGCAGACCATGGCGAGGGCCTGATAACCCACAAGTATAGGGGGTCAATTGTAGCCTTTCTCGACAAGTAAGAGTGTCGAACCCAACGAGGAGCTAAAGGTATAGCAAATATTCCCTCAAGTTCTATCAACCACCGATACAACTCTACGCATGCTTAACGTTCGGTTTACCTAGAACCAGTATGAAACTAAAAGTACTTTGTAGGTGTAATAGGATAGGTTGTCAAGATAATAAAGAGCATGTAAATAAAATCTAGGGGATTTTTATATAAAGACACAACTAAGTTAGCTTTAGTGGAGAGCATTTTGTCACAAGAAAGTTATTTGTCCTTAGGCAATCGATAACTAGACCGGTAATCACTGTTGCAATTTTATATGAGGGACATGCATAAGCTAACATACTTTCTCTTCTTGGATCACATGCACTTATGATTGGAACTCTGGAAAACATCCGTAACTACTAAAGATCATTAAGGTAAAACCCAACCATAGCATAAAGTATCAAGTCCTCTTTACTCCCATACGCAAACAACCTACTTACTCGGGTCTGTGCTTCTGTCACTCACGCCACCCACCATAAGCAAATCGTAAACATATTGCAAACCCTACTGCGGGGATCCCTCATGCTGGCGCGACACAGAGAGCACCATAGGGCAGCACCAATAATAAAACATGCAACTCAAACCAATCACGATCATCAATGAACCCATAGGACAAAATAGATCTACTCAAACATCATAGGATATCCATACATCATTGGGATATAATATATAGCATTGAGCACCATGTTCAAGTAGAGATTACAGCAGGGAGAAGGGGTGTTACTCCACTGCATAGAGGGGGAGAGAGTTGGTGATGACAGCGGCAAAGTTGTTGGTGTAGATTGTCATTGCGGGGATGGCCCCGGCAGCGTTCCGGTGCCACCAGGAGAGAGGGGGAGAGAGCCCCCCTTCTTCTTGTTCCTTGACCTTCCCCCTAGATGGTAGAAGGGTTTCCCCTCTTGTCATTGGCTTCCATGGCGGCGGAGGGGTGAGGGCCCCTCCGAGATTTGATCTCTCTCTCTCTCTCTCTGTCTCTCTCTCTCTCTCTGTTTCCTTCTATTTCTATGCTCCTAGATTCTTGCCTCTCACCGTTTCTTAAATTCTCGGAGATCCATAACTCCGATTGGGCTGAAATTTTAACACTATTTTTAACCGGATATTAGATTTCTTGCACCAGAAGAAGGGCACCAACCACCTTACGGGGTGGCCACAAGGACCAGGGGCACACTCTCCATCCTTGTGGGCCTCTCAAGCATCATCTCGCGTTGGTTCTTTTTCCCAAAAATCACATATATTCCAAAAAAATCTCCATAAGTTTTTATCGCGTTTGGACTCCGTTTGATATGGATTTTATATGAAACAAAAAACATGCAACAAACAGGAACTGGGCACTAGATCAATATGCTAGTCCCAAAAATAGAATAAAAAGTTGCCAAAAGTATGTAAAAGTTGTAGAATATTGGCATGGAACAATAAAAATTTATATATATGACGGAGACGTATCAACATCCCCAAGCTTAATTCCTGCTCGTCCTCGAGTAGGTAAATGATAAAAAAGATAATTTTTGATGTGGAATGCTACCTATCATAATCCTGATCATATAATCTAATCATGGCATGAATATTAAGACACGAGTGATTCAAAGCAATTCTCTATCCATTGACATTAGGACAATAATACTTCAAGCATACTAATAAAGCAATCATGTCTTCTCAAAATAACATGGAAAAAGAAAGTTATCCCTACAAAATCATATAGTCTGGCTATGCTCCATCTTCATCACACAAAGTATTTCATCATGCACAACCCCGATAACAAGCCAAGCAATTGTTTCACACTTTTAATGTTCTCAAGCCTTTTCAACTTTCATGCAATACATGAGTGTGAGCCATGGATATAGCACTATAGGTGGAATAGAATATGATGGTGGAGGTTGTGTGGAGAAGACAAAAAGGAAGAAATTCTCACATCGACGCGGCTAATAAACAGGCTATGGAGATGCCCATAGATTGATGTCAATGTGAGGAGTTGGGATTTCCATGCATCGGATGCACCAGAGCTATAAGTGTATGAAAGCTCAAACTAAAAACTAAGTGGGTGTTCATCCAACTTGCTTGCTCATGTAGACCTCGAGCATTTGAGGAAGCCCATCATCGGAATATATTAGCCAAGTTCTATAATGAAAATTCCCACTAGTATACGAAAGTGATAACTCAAGAGACTCTCTATATGAAGAACATGGTGCTACTCTGAAGCACAAGTGTGGTAAAAGGATAGTAGAATTGCCCCCTCTCTCTTTTTCTCTATTTTTTTGTTTTTTGGACCCTCTCTTTTTTGGCCTCTTTTTTTATTTATTTTACTTTTTCGTCCAAAGTCTCATCCCGACTTGTGGTGGAGTCATAGTCTCCATTATCCTTTCCTCACTGGGACAATGCTCTAATAATGATGATCATCGCACTTTTATTTACTTACAATTCATATATTACAACTCGATACTAGAACAAAGATATTACTTTATATGTGTCGGCGTTCTGGGAACGGGGGTTCCCAGACTTGCCTGCATGCAGCCTGCGGCGTGGCTCAAGTGGGGGCCAATGCATCCTAGCTTCATCAGCTCAAGCTCAAGACCCTCGTGAGGGGCCAAGCCTCGCGGGGCGGACGACAGGAAGCTTCCTCAGGAGCAGCCTCCCCAGGCAGGCTCGCAAGGAGGCGGAGAGATCAAGGAGGGGTACCTCCTGAGGAGCCCGTGACGCAAGCCATGACGATCGAAGGCCAGACGGGCGCCGGCCTGCGCAGTGTCCTTGTTTCCCTTTTGGTGCAAAGGGGGCTAGCACGTGCCAAGGCATCAGGAAAAGGTTACCATTTCGGTGCAACAAGACCAAGACCAGTAGAGTGGCAAGATGGAGGTCATTGTGGAGCCCAGGACGACGTCATCATCAGAGACTTTGGCAGCCAAAGACCAACTTTAATCAGGATAAATATACCAGATGTTCCCCTTCAAAATGGCCAATTGTTGGCGCCCTTCCCGCTCATTATTTGGGAAGAGGCCCAGGGCCTCCCTCTATAAATAGGACTAGCCACCAGAGGGTAGAGGCATCAGAGAACAGATCGAAAAGAGAGAGAGAAGCGACTGAACTCACCCAAGCAGTTCATCGCACCAGCTCAAGAACAGCCTCTCGCGAGGCTGTTCTCCCTTTGTACTATTCATCATCAGCCCCTGAGGCAATCCACCACACCACACACTGGAGTAGGGTATTACACCACAATGGTGGCCTGAATCAGTATAAATCTCATGTCCCTTGTGTGTTCATCTTTCTTGCTTAGAACCTTGCGAGACCTCGAGACGTGAGCTGGTAGGGGAAAGATCTTCGTGCGCACCCCAGTGTTCGAACCTCAAGGGTCTGCCGGAACCCGAAATTCGACATTTGGCGCGCCAGGTAGGGGTGCGACGGAATCTTTCTTCCGCTAGTCACGTCAGATCTTCCGCTGTGTCCATGGCTGACGCTCGTCGAGCTCGCGCTGAGCGTCGGAATGCTCTCGCCACCCGCGTCGCCCAGACAGGGCCCATTGGCGGTCGCCCCCGTCGTTCCCCGTCGCCCTGCCGCCAACGCCGCCATCGGCCCGGTGGGGAACGAGCAGCAGACCTCGTCCCTGCATCCTTTAGTGCGGCGCGATGGCCGCACCGCCACCCCATCGCTGACTCCAGCCGGCTCATCGTCCCAGGCCCGTCGCGCCCCCACGGACGCGCACGCCGCGCTGCTCCTGGCGCGTGAGCTCCTGCACTACCGCCTCGTCGATGACCTCTACGAGGACTGGCTCGCCCGCATCACTGAGCTCGTCAGCATCGCAGGGGGCTCTCCCATGCCGTCCCTCTCGCTGCCTCGCCCTCCATCCTGTGCAGGAGGCGAGGAGCAGGAGGTGCCTCCACCGCCTCCTCCCCAAGAAGGCGCCCTGGCTCCAAGGCGCGCGGCCCCAGGACGAGGCCCACCGCGTCCGGCGCCTGTGCGACAAGAAAGGAGTTGCCAAGAGATCCCTCGCCCCCAAGAAGGTGCGCGCGTGCTCCCAGGACCGAAGCGCCACGACCGCATCCCTGCACCGCCACGTCAAGACCCCGCGCTGCTCCAGGCAGCGGTGCGCAGAAATCTCCAGGAGCAAGCCCAGCATCAGCAGAGAGCTCCGGTGGCCACCGCAGGCTGCCGCGCTTTCACCGCCGAGCTGCATAGCGTCGCATGGCCCGACAAGTTCAAGCCGGACCTGCCCCCTCGCTACAACGACACTGCAGACCCCGCGGAGTTTCTTCAGCTCTACGAACTGGGCATCGAAGCCGCCAACGGAGATGATAAGGTCATGGAGAATTGGTTTCCCATGGCGCTCAAGGACGATGCCCGCACCTGGCTCCTGAACCTGGCTCCTGGCACGATCTCCTCCTGGGACGAGATGCGCACCCGCTTCATCGCCAACTTCCAAGGCACTCACGACCGGCCCCCGGCCATGAGTGACCTGCGCCGCATCAAGCAACTGCCAGGAGAGACCCTGCAGAAGTTCATCCAGCGCTTCAACAATGCCCGCCTCAAGATCCCTAGGGTGACTGAGGAGGTCATCATCTCAGCCTTCTCCGATGGCGTGCGTGACATCAAGATGAAAGAGGAGCTAGCAATCCATGAAGACCTGTGCACATCCCTGGAGCTGTTCAACTTGGCGACCAAGTGCGCCAGGGCTGAGGAAGGGCGCCTCTCCCTCCTCGAGCTTCCGGCTGCCGACTCAGAAGAGAAGAAGCCCAAGGTCAAGGACGTGAAGTGCAAGGGGGCTGCTGTGCTCGCAGCAGAGCCAGACACCAAGCAAGGCAGGGATCAGCCTGAGTCATCCAAGGGCAGCCCATACTGCGTGTACCACGACCTCCACACCCACAACACCAATGAATGTCAAGAGCTCAGGGCCGTGCGAAATGGGCGAATCGGCCGATGCCCCGACCGCAACGACCGGGGCTATGGCCGAGGAGGAGGAAGAGGTGGAGGACGATGGGAAGACCGTGGCCCTCGCCAAGGGTGGCGCGACCGACCTTGCGAGGACTGTTGGAAGGACCAGCCTCGCGAGGGAGGTTGGAGGGATCAGCTTCGTGAGGATCGCCCTCAAGGCAATGCAGGCCTCCCTCCTCTGCCACCACCGCCAAGGAGGAATGAAGACCATCACCAGGACGAGGGGGGCGGGGGCTTCCAGGAGCCGCGTGCAATCGCTTGCATCCTGGGCGGCGCCCAGGCCCCAGCCTTTTAGCGCATCTTCAAGTAGTTTGCTCGTGAGGTGAACGCAGTCCTCCCCAAACTTGAAGCCACGCGCCCTCTCAGGTGGTCTGCGTGCGCTATCACGTTCAGCTCAGCGGACCAGCTCAAGTGTGCAGCAATGGCCGGTGTCCTCCCGATGCTTTGTTCCCCAGTCATCAGCAATGTGCAAGTCACCAGGACCCTCATCGACGGTGGAGCTGGACTCAACGTACTGTCCGTCGAGACGTTCAACAATCTCCAAGTGCCATACGATCAGCTTCAGCCGACCAAGCCTTTCTCAGGAGTCACTGACGGTTCCACCATTCCAATAGGGCAAGTTCGCCTTCATGTCACCTTTGGGCAGCGCAACAACTACTGCACCGAGCTCATTGACTTCAACGTCGCCCACATTCGCCTGCAATACAATGCCATCCTCGGGTACCCAACTCTGGCCAAGTTCATGGCAGTGACTTACCATGGCTACAATGTCCTCAAGATGCCAGGAAGCAGTGGAATCATCACAGTGCCTTGCGAGGAGAGTGATGCAGTGTGTTCTCTTGAGCGTGCCTTCCAAGCCGCGGCCATCGAAGACCCAGATCACAGGAGCGGGGGACTCCCAAAGGCGGACCCCAAGAAGAAGAAGGCTTCACCTGGCCCAAACACTCGCGAGGCAGGCACTTTTGGAGGCGTTGCGTCAGGATCCGCGCCCGTTCAAGGGGCGCCACCCTCTGTCGCATAGGAAGGCGCGCCCGGCGCCCTCCTCAGGCAGGGCTCGGGGGCTCTGTCTTGGAGATCCACCGACCTCGCCAAGGTCACGAGGGAGACGCTCGGGCACCACATGGAGGCGTGCTTCAAGGCATGTTTCCCTCAGGAAGTTATGAGGCAAGGAGGGCCAAACCCTCAGGAGTTCATCGCCAGGAACATTAAGGAGCTACAGGAGTCAAGAGTCATGCACGGCAGCCGCTGCCTACCCGCCGTAGCCCCACATCCCAACGAGGATGGTGGGCTGCGCGTCTGCATCGATGTACCGGGGCTCAACCGCGCCGCGTCTCAGGAGCGCCTCTGGCCTTCACGCGTGGGGCGTTGCGAGGGTCCACCTCACAGCTACGTTCGCATGCCTTTCGGCCTGCCGAACACGGCTGCTGCCCACCAGCGCCTGATGAGGAGCATCCTAGAAGCCTAGGTGGCTAGGCACCGTGCGTTCCTCAAGGAGATGGAGATGGACCTCAAGGAGCCACCCGGACCCCTAGAGCCTCCCGAGACTCAGGGCTCCGGAGGCTCGTGAGGGTTGGCTTCTTCACCACACGTCGTCAGCTACTCCGACACTCGCTCAGCAATAGTATCAGGTGACATCTTTCCAAGTACCATTTTCAGTTGGGAGTGCCCGCAGGGCTGCATCATTGCCAGGTCGCGTGGGTCCGTCCCTGCGGCATGTATCCGTTTTGCTTATGCTCTTTACCTACCCTGTTCGGGGCGCCCCTCGGGCCGCATTATCCCCAAGCTGCTCGGGCCTGACCCAATGGCGTTTGCTTTTTCTACATCTATCTAAGTGGATTTGCTCCCCCGTGCTTAACATGCTAGACCTAATCGCCTGCTCGATTGACACCTACCTTTGGAGCCACTCGCTCTGGCACGACACTTGCGCACGGGTCCGTCCCTACAACGCCGAAAAATCTGAGTGGCTGAGCTCTGGCCGCGGCAGCCCCGCAAGGCGCCACCTCACCAGGCCCTCGGTGCCCCAACCACTCGCTTGGAGCGACCAATGGTTGGCTAGCAACCGTGACGACAAACCTTGTTTCCCCTTCGTGATTGGTATGCAGGACCCGCTCCAGGAGTAACACTAGTGGTGTCGCAAGCCTTCTCTCCTTCTCTCCGGCATGATTCGCTTGCACGTTAAAAGGGGGCGCCTGAGCATCGCGACTCATGGGCTCTTACTGGCTCTCCAGCCCTCACCCCCTGGCCTTGACCCACGACATCGCGACCTGTCATACCAGCGGCGGCTGAGCTCGCTCGAGGGATGGGACTTGAGGACGCAGAGCGTTAAGGAAAGCACGGGGGAGAGGGAAGAAGCTCACGAGGACCTAACCCAGCAGCACCTCAGCTACCGCCGCGCAGGCCCGGCACCTCAACGAAAACTACTCCAAACCTATGAGATAAGTCACGCGAAAATTGATCCGACTCAGCGCTTAACCCTTGCCTACTGCAGCTCTGTCGCAGCAATGTTGCCTACCTTTCTCGCCCAGCGGGGGCTGCTTGAGCGCTAAAGGGGACCTCCTGAGCATCACGACTCAGGGGCTCTTACTGGACCTTGGGCCGCTCACCTCTTGGCCTTGACCACGACATCGTGACCTGGCATACCAGCGACGGCTGAAGCCTGCCTAGGGACCGGGACCTGTCAGCATAGAGCACCAAGCCCTCATGAGGAAAGAAAGGGGGAGCTAAGCCAGGACAGGACAAGCATTTTGCATTAATTCATCATGAGGATATAATATTCACAAAAAACATGGCCAGCGCCTTACATACCCCCGCGTGGTGGTACTTCGATTTCTCGCAGGGAACAAAAGGTGCTAATCCTAAGGAGCGCTAACTACGCGCGCCTCCGCAGGAGACGCCATCATCAACAGTGGGCCATCAGGCACCGACGCCTACCCCATCCAGATTAGTGGCGTCGGCGGCCTGACGAGCCCGCCCTGCTCCGAGCGCGACACGAGCTCGGGGGCTAGTAGCTGTCGGCACTCGTCTCCGGAGTCGCGTGAAGCTCTGCGGAGTCGCTGGACCCTCCGGCACCTCCGCTGCCGCCTGAGGAGTTGCTGGGGAAGCGATTGGCGGGCCCGGTCCTCGCCACGACGATGCCCCGGCCGCTCTTCTCGGGGCAGCATTCCAGCCGGCGTCCTTCCGCGACGAAGACCTTGAAGAACATCAAGGAGGCACCATTGTATTTGAAATGAATCAGGAGGGCACCTCGATTTCGGCAGACCCGGGCGATCTCGCCCCAGCCACGGGTCATGTAGACCTTTCCCGAAGCGACAACCTCGACCTCCGCTCCGGTCGCAGGGGTACTGCAGTCGGCGTGCTGCAGCCAGAGCTCAAGAGGCCCCCTCGCCGGGATCTCGAAGGCGAAGGAGGGAGGAAGGCGAATACAAGACCGAGGAGCCATCGCTGCGTGGAGCACAAGCTTGCTAGAGGAGCCCTCGGCGTGGACTCCAGGAGGAACGACGCGCACCGCCGTAACCCACCGGCGTCGACGGCGGCTCCGACGGTGTCGCTCGGCGCCTTCTTCTCCAGGGCCCCCGATGCGGGCGTACAAGGGCAGCGGGAACCCCGGCGGCGGCCGCTCGTAGCAGGGCCTCGATGCCTCCTGTCGCGCGCCCTCATCTCGGCGGTAGAGGACTAGCCGTTTCTTTGGCGGAAGCGGGTCGGGACCCTCTCGGGGGGCCTTCCCCTTCTCTTCTGCAGAGAACCGGCGGATTGGTGCCATTGGTGTGATGTGAAGCAAGGGCGGGGAGGAAGAAAAGGAGTAGCATGGAGAGATGAGCTGGAATGGCTCGCGCCGTTCCGTACTTATAGCCGGAGGAGGTCAACTGACGGCCTCCACGATCGCAGGTAATGATGACCCGTTTTTTCATGTAGGGACTTGTCAAGTCGTGTGGTTGCCGAGGCGTCGTGGGGAAGCACAGACGCCCACGTCCAATCAACTGCCACGCGGCGCCCAAGGCCACAGGCTATTGGGGCCCGCGGCACTTCGCACTTGCCCCTTCGCTTCTCTGCTAAGCCAAGTCCGGGCGCGCCTTGGGCCCGAGGGCTACTGTCGGCGTTCTGGGAACGGGGGTCCCCAGACTTGCCTGCCTGCGTCCTGTGGCGTGGCTCAAGTGGGGGCCCAATGCAGCCCAGCTTCATCAGCACAAGCTCAAGACCCTTGCGAGGGGCCAAGCCTCACGGGGCGGACGACAGGAAGCTTCCTTAGGAGCAGCCTCCCTAGGCAGGCTCGTGAGGAGGCAGAGAGATCAAGGCGGAGTACCTCCCGAGGAGCCCATGACACAAGCCATGACGATCGTAGGCCAGGCGGGCGGCAGGCGGGCGCCGGCCTGCGCAGTGTCCTTGTTTCCCTTTCGGTACAAAGGGGGCAAGCATGGGCAAAGGCATCAGGCAAAGGTTACCGATTCGGTGCAAGAAGACCAAGACCCGCAGAGCGGTAGGATGGAGGTCATCGTGGAGCCCAGGATGGCATCATCATCAGAGCCTTTGGCAGCCGAAGACCAACTTTAGTAAGGATAAGTGTACCAGATGTTCCCCTTCAAAATGGCCAATTGTTGGCGCCCTTCCCGCTCATTATTTGGGAAGAGGCCCAGGGCTCCCTCTATAAATAGGACTAGCCACCACAGGGTAGAGGCATCGAGAGAACAGATCGAAAAGAGAGAGAGAAGCGACTGAACTCACCCAAGCAGTTCATCGCACCAGCTCAAGAACAGCCCCTCGCGAGGCTGTTCTCCCTTTGTACTGTTCATCATCAGCCCCTGAGGCAATCCACCACACCACACACTGGAGTAGGGTAATACACCACAATGGTGTCCTGAACCAGTATAAATCTCGTGTCCCTTGTGTGTTCATCTTTCTTGCTTAGATCCTTGCGAGACCTCGAGACGTGAGCTGGTAGTGGAAATATCTTCATGCGCACCCCAGTGTTCGAACCTCAAGGGTCTGCCGGAACCTGAAATCCGACAATATGAATGCCTCCGGCGGTGTACCGAGATGTGCAATGATCTAGCGTAGAAATGACATCAAAAAATGGACAATCCATGAAAACATCATGCTAGCTATCTTATGATCATGCAAAAAAATATTACAATGAATGATAAAGTCATGTATATGATGACGATGGAAGTTGCATGGCAATATATCTTGGAATGGCTATGGAAATGCCATGATAGGTAGGTATGGTGGCTGTTTTGAGGAAGATATAAGGAGGGTTATGTGTGATAGAGCGTATCGTATCACGGGGTTTGGATGCACCGGCGAAGTTTGCACCAACTCTCGAGGTGAGAAAGGGAAATGCACGATACTGAAGAGGCTAGCAATGATGGAAGGGTGAGAGTGCGTATACTCCGTGGACTCAACATTAGTCATAAAGAACTCACATACTTATTGTAAAAGTCTAGCAGCTATCGAAACAAAGCATTAGACGCATGCTCCTAGGGGGATAGATTGGTAGGAAAAGACCATCGCTCGTCCCCTACTGCCACTCATAAGGAAGACAATCAATAAATAAATCATGCTCCGACTTCGTTACATAACGGTTCACCATACGTGCATGCTACGGGAATCACAAACTTCAACACAAGTATTTCGACAATCCACAATTACCCACTAGCATGACTATAATATCACCATCTTTAGGGCACCAACCGACTTACGGGGAGGCCACAATGACAAGGGGCGCGCCCTCGGTCCTTGTAGGCCCCTCGAGCATCGTCTCACATTGATTCTTTTTCCCAAAAATCAAATATATTCCAAAAAAATATTCGTAAGTTTTTAGCATGTTTGGACTCCGTTTGATATGGATTTTCTGCGAAACAAAAAACATGCAACGAACATGAATGGCACTGGGCACTGGATCAATATGTTAGTCCCAAAAATAATATAAAAAGTTGCCAAAAGTATGTAAAAGTTGTAGAAAATTGGCATGGAACAATAAAAATTATAGATACGACGGAGACATATCAGGGCCCGTGCGCAGGGAGGTCGTGGCCTAGGTGCGTGCGCGCACGGAGCAGGGAGGCGTGCTCCTGCGACTTCGATGGGTGAATGGCGTGGATCTGCAGCAAGGCCAGGATGTCGGGGCAGCGGCCTCGGAGCGATGGCTGCATCGGTGATAACCCAAAAGTATAGGGGATCGCAACATTTTTCGAGGGTAGAGTATTCAACCCAAATTTATAGATTCGACACAAGGGGAGCCAAAGAATATTTGCAAGTATGAGCAGCTGAGTTGTCAATTCAACTACGCCTGGAGATTAATTATCTGCAGCAAAGTGATCAGTAGAAAAGTAGTTTGAAAGTTTTGATCGCAGTGCTAACAGTAACAGTAATGGTAACATTGGTAGCAATGATTTTGTAGCAAGTGTAACAGTAGCAGCATCAGTAGTAACATCAAGAACAATATAAGAGAAATTGTAGGCATTGGCTCGGTGAATTCGTTGGATGATATTCATCATATAACAGTCATAACCTAGGGTGATACAAAACTAGCTCCAGTTCATAAATATAATGTAGGCATGTATTCCGTAAATAGTCATACATGCTTATGGAAAGAACTTGCATGACATCTTTTGTCCTACCCTCCGGTGGCAGCGGGGTCCATAAGGAAACTAAGGGATATTAAGGCCTCCTTTTAATAGAGAACCGGAACAAAGTATTAACACATAGTGAATACATGAACTCCTCAAACTACGGTCATCACCGGAAAGTATCCCGACTATTGCCACTCCGGGGTTTACGGATCATAACATGTAATAGGTGAATATAACTTGCAAGATCGGATCTAGAACATAGATATAATGGTGAAAACATAAACGGTTCAGATCTGAAATCATGGCATCCGGGCACAAAGTGACAAGAATTAAGCATGGCAAAGTCATATCAACATCAATCTCAGAACATAGTGGATACTAGGGATCAAGGCCTAACAAAACTAAATCGATTACACATCCAACTTCTCACCGACCAGTGAGCCTACGAAGGAATTACTCACTCCCAGTGGGGAGCATCATGGAGTTGTCTATGAAGGAAGGTTGGTGATGACGAAGATCGAAGGTCCCCCTCTCTGGAGCCCAAAACGGACTCCAGATCTAGCCTCCCGATGAAGAACAAGAGGTGGCGGTGGTTCCGTATTGTGAAACGACATAATTCTTCCTGCGTCATTTTTTCTGGAAAAATAGGTATTCCGGGAGTCGGAATCAGGGTCTGCGGGGCTACCAGGTGGGCACGACCCACCTGGGCACGCCTGGAGCGGGGCGCACCATGGTGGGTTGTGCTCACCCAGGCCCCCCCCCTACGGTGGTTCTTGGCTCCAGTATTTTTCTTTTATTCTGAAATAAATTTCCAAAAAGTTCCTGTCGGCGTCCTAGATTCAGGGGTATCCAGTCCTGCCTGCCCGCGTCCCACCACGCGGCTTCGTCAACGGCCTGGTATGGCCTAGCTTCAACACCAATACCGCAAGACCCTCGCGAGGGGCCAAGCCTCGCGAGGCAGACGACGCCAAGACCCCCGAAGGAATTGGCCTCCTCAGGAGGGCTCCTGAGGGGCAGAGAGTTCTATGCAAACTACCTCACGAGGCTCAGCTGACGTGAGCCATGAAGACCAAGGCCAGGCGGGTGCAGAGCGCAGGTTTCCTCTTCGGTGCAAGGGAGGGAAGCCACAGGTGCGGAGTCCCGAGGAATCAGCCAAAGGTTTCCATTCTGGTGCAACAAGATTAAGACCGCCAGGACGGAGGTCATCACCGAGCCCACCACAGCGTCACGACCAGAGGCTTTTCGCAGGCGAAGAATAGTTTTGTCAGGATAGACTGTACTCCTTGTCAGGATAGACTGTACTCCTTGACTGTACACCAAAACGTTGGCCCGAACCAGTATAAATCTTTGTGTCTTTGTGTCTCTTTGAGCTCGACGTGCTAGGCTTAGGATGATCGTGAGTAGGCAGGCTAGGCAGGTTGAGATCTCCGCACGCAACCCAGAGTTCAAACCTCTCAAGGGTTGCCAGATCCCTAAATCCAACATTTGGCGCGCCAGGTAGGGGTGCATCGGACATTCTCTTCCGTCGACCAGTCCTCCGCCGCTCCACCGACGCCATGGCCAACACCCCGAGAGCCCACGTCGAGCACTGGGTCGTCCAGACCTCCTCGGAAGCACCCATCAGTGAAGAAGACCTTCACTCTGCCCTGTTTCCGGCCCGTGTTCCGCCAGGGGCGACCAGCCGCATGGGGCGCACAGCGCAGTCTTCTCCACTGGCGCCGCGCCGCAGCCGCGAAGCCGTGCGATCTGCGAACTACACTGGAGCATTTGCTCCGCACTCGCGCAGGGAACAAGCAAACATGCGGGCAGCGGTCAACATATCTATAATTTTTGATTGTTCCATGCTATTATATTATCCATCTAGGATATTTTATATGCTATTTTATATGATTTTTGGGACTAACCTATTAGCCTAGAGCCCAGTGCCAATTTCTGTTTTTCCCTTGTTTTTGAGTTTTACAAAAAAGGAATACCAAACGGAGTCCAATTGACGTGACAATTTTTGATGATTTTTTATGGACCAAAATATGCCCCGTAAGTGAAAGAGCTGGGCCAGAAGAGTCCCGAGCTGTCTACGAGGGTGGAGGGCGAGCCTCTATAGCCGCCGCAAGCCTCTGTAGCCACCAAAAACCAATCGGGACCCTGTTCCGGGACCCTGCCGGAGGAGGGATCCATCACTGGTGGCCATCTTCATCATTCTAGCGCTCTCCATGACGAGGACGGAGTAGTTCACCCTCGGGGCTGAGGGTATGTACTAGTAGCTACGTGTTTGATCTCTCTCTCTGGTGTTCTTGATTTGGCATGATCTTGATGTATCGCGAGCTTCGCTATTATAGTTGGACCTTATGATATTTCTCCCCCTATACTCTCTTGTAATGGATTGAGTTTTCCCTTTGAAGTTATCTTATCAGATTGAGTCTTTAAGGATTTGAGAATACTTGATGTATGTCTTGCATGTGCTTATCTGTGGTGACAATGGGATATTCACGTGATCTACTTGATATATGTTTTGGTGATCAACTTGCGGGTTCAGTGAACTTATGCATAGGGGTTGGCACACGTTTTCGTCTTTATTCTCCAGTAGAAACTTTGGGGGCACTCTTTGAAGTACTTTGTGTTGGTTGAATAGATGAATCTAAGATTGTGTGATGCATATCGTATAATCATGCCCATAGATACTGGAGGTGACATTGAAGTATCTAGGTGACATTAGGGTTTTGGTTGATTTGTGTCTTAAGGTGTTATTCTAGTATGAACTCTATGATAGATCGAATGGAAAGAATAGCTTCGCGTTATTTTTACTATGGACTCTTGAATAGATCGATCAGAAAGGATAACTTTGAGGTGGTTTCGTACCCTACAATAATCTCTTCGTTTGTTCTCCGCTATTAGTGACTTTGGAGTGACTCTTTGTTGCATGTTAAGGGATTGTTATATGATCTAAATATGTTATTATTGTTGAGAGAACTTGGACTAGTGAAAGTATGAACCCTAGGCCTTGTTTCAACGCATTGCAATACCGTTTACGCTCACTTTTATCATTAGTTACCTTGATGTTTTTATAATTTCAGATTACAAAAAACTATATCTACCATCCATATTGCACTTGTATCACCATCTGTTCGCCGAACTAGTGCGCCTATACAATTTACCATTGTATTGGGTGTGTTGGGGACACAAGAGACTCTTTGTTATTTGGTTGCAGGGTTGCTTGATCGAGAGCATCTTCATCCTTCGCCTCCCACGGATTGATAAACCTTAGGTCATCCACTTGAGGGAAATTTGCTACTGTCCTACAAACCTCTGCACTTGGAGGCCCAAGAACGTATACAAGAAGAAGGTTGTGGTAGTAGACATCAAGGCACGCGCTAGGAGAGGGCCCCAGCCGATCCCCCATGCCAGGCTAGGTGCTGGACATACATGAGGCCGAGCTCTCCTTCGAACCACCACCAAGCTCTGCCGACGTCCCCAACAGCGGCAGCGTCTAGGTACAATTAACGCCACAGGGGCACGCTTACACTAACCATGGATCGCAGGTGAACCAAGACGCGGCGACCACCAGGACCCTCAGGATGGCGGACCCCCCTCAGGAGCGCGAAGGACATTGGGAGCACCATGGGGGAAGCCCAACGGCGGGGCCTTCCTTGTGCTGCGCGGAGCATGATCCAGCCTGGAGGTAGGTTCCCTGCCGGGGAAGGCGCCGGCGAGCCCTTCTCCTCGGAGGGGGGCTTATGGTCTCCGAGGACGCCGCCAGCGTCCCCTTGGCCCCTTGGTCTTGTCCTGGTTTCCGGTGTCCCCAATAGTGGTCAGGGGTGGCGCACAGTGGGGTCCTCGTCGGGCGACATGAAGCAAGGCCCTAGCCTGTGAAGGTCTCTGCTCGTGACACTCTCAGATAATAATGAGTGGGGTTGTACATGCCCTAGATTCTCCTGAGTGCCACCCTGGGGCCTCACGGGGGCTCCCACCCATGTCCTAGTGGAAGCACTTAGCTCCATGCTAGTGAGAAGACCGAAGGCTGAAAGACTGAAGACTAGCTAGGCGCCGGACGCGGCCGTCTGCTTTTTGCCTCCTTTTTGTATTTGCTTGCCGACTTTTTACAGCAGTTTGTCTTTCGTGCGTTTATAAAAATGGGGGGAGTTTTCTCGTTTCGTGCCGCTCTCTTGCTTTCAGCTCTTGCGTTCTTTGTGGAAACTCGTGACCGCTACCCTGCCCTCGAGCACCTGGTGAGCGGGGCTGGGTACGGTGTACGTGCTAGTACCAATCGCTCCCCTTGGGGCTTGAAGGTGTGGCAGCCCCGCGCGCCCACCTCGTCACAGTCTAGCAGTTGGATCCTCATGAGGCACTCCACGGCAGGCCAGTAGGCCCCTCGAGAGGCACAGAGCCTCGCGAGCCCACAACAGGCTCGCCTCAGGAGAAGGGGCCCGGCCGTGACGCTAGGCCCCATGCAAGACCTCCAAAACCCAAGATAAGTCATAAGCAACTACCATGCTCAGCGACTCACAGCCCTACGGGTCCCTACTCCGGATGTCACTTCAAAAGCATTTAGCAATCTCACACATCATAAGGGGCACCCCCTTTCCAAAATGCTCTCACAAGAATATGTTTGAGTTTTTGTTATACAGGATAAAGCAAAAGAAACACGGGCCTAGCTTCAAGTCCAGGCGATGCCTTCCATCCAGCTCAGCACGTGCCTTCGCCACCCTCTTCTCCACATCCACCTGGGCCTGAGCTTCTCGGGCGGCGATGGCGTCCTCAGCTACGGTGGCCTGTCGCTCCCTCACCTCCAGCCTCTCCAGCGCCAAGCTGTGTTCCACAGCCTCTAGTGTCAATCCTCATGGCGCCTCAAGAGCTCCGCCTCAGCAAGGGCTACCTCACCTGGTGAGGAGGCCAGTAGGGTACGACGCTCCTTGACTTTGTGCAGCGCGGTCGCATTTGAAGATAGAAGATCTCGCTCCCGCTCCTCAGCCGCCTCGCGATGACGGTTGGCTGCCTCGGCCTCTTCCATGGTGCGGGCGCAAGCGAGGCCGCCGCGCGTGCTTCAGCTCCGTCACGCTGAAGCTTCACAAGGTTGGTGGCCACCTTCAACCGCTGCCACTCATCCTCCAAGCGGCAGTTCTCCGCCTCAAGCCTGGTGTCGACGTTGGCAAGCTCCCCGCCAAGATGGACCATCACACGCATCGCTTCACCAAAGAGCCCTAAGCGCACCGCGCTACACCCGTGAGCAAATGCGAGCTCATCGCCAAGATCTTCGTCGGCTCCGAAAGTCGCTCGGGAGGTGCTAGGCGCTCTGCCAGTCGCCGGCCGGGGGCTGGCTGGCGTAGCCCCACAGCTTGAAGACGAAGGCTTCCCAGAGGGCACCCCCTAGCCGGCAATGACAAGAGGAAGGATCACCGGCGCACCCCTCATCTCGCGGGCAGAGTCGCGGGCGGAAAGAACATGGGGCCCGACTTCGGGGCACCCTCGCGGTGTCATGTTGGATGGAGTTGGTCCCACGCCCTGCGTAGGCTTGGGGCGCTGGGGGCTGCGCGCATGCGCCAAGATGGAGTCCTTGGGGGTGCCTGCCTCCCGAGGTTTCGCCTTCGTGGAGACCCTGCAAAACCCTAGCCATGAGAAAACGTGGCGCGCTTGGGGGTCAAGAGCAAAGGTACTTACTCATCGGCAGCCACGTATCTCCTCGGCTTCAGCGGCCGACGGGTTCCATCCTCGCGGCACAGGGACCTCTTCCTCTTCAGGAGAGACTTGAGGCACAGGCGGCACCTACCCGGTCCCGCTGGGTGATCCTCAGGAGGGGGAGCACTCAGCGTGGTATCTGGAGCAGGGGTCCCAAGGGCAGGGGTACCCGGCGAGACTTTCTAGCTCACAGCTCCGGGGCCATTGGTGGGATCCTCATTGTAAGCAACCACCCTAGAGCCACCATCCCAGGCGTCAGAAGCGCCTGCATCCGGAGCCTGGGGTTGCACCAGTTCTGCGGCGGCTCCTTCCCGGGCCCCAGAAGCCTCAGGCTGCTGAGCCTCTAACGGGGCCGGGCCTCCGAAGGAGCTCTCGACAGTTGATGGAGGGGTGCGCCCCCCTGCCTCCACACTCGGGGCGCTCACGGCAGGGTCGATCAGGAGAGGAGCCACGAAGACGGGATTCTCACGGGGCCCCTCAATGCCCTCGGGAAGAAACCCCCACTCATTGAACAAAGGCATCTGCCCCGCGAAGGCTACCTTGTTTGAGCACAGATAGAGAAGGCCGCCACCCCCCGGAAGGTCAGCAGGCTCGGGCTCGCTAGTCAGGAGCTTGAGCACTATGCTCAAGGTATCAAAAGCAAGCGATAGCTTCTGCAACCTCATCGGATCTTCGGCGCCTATGAATTCCCACATCGGGCGAGAATGGCGCTGGAGGGGAGCAATGCGCTACTTCACGAATTCCTTCACCACCATTGGCGCCGTCACCTCCAGTTCCTGGAGCCTCGCCAACCTCTTCCAGACAAAAGCAAGACACCGGTCGGTGAGCTTCTCATGGCACCAGCCGGAGCTAGGCGAAGCCGGCAACCCAGGAATCGTGAGTAGGGGGCTGAATGTGCGGGCGTCCATCAGGAGCCACTGCTTTCGGAATCCCTTCGCGACAGGCGAAAGCTGGAATTTGATCCCCGAGCCAGCGGTCGCGGCCATGGCTTCGAAGGTTGCGCACCCAGAGCGTTGGCGGGCGTCCACCAACCGAAGTAGGAAGAAATGGCGAAACAAGGCCACAGAGGGAGTGATGCCCACCATGGCCTCGCAGAGGAAGGCGAAGACGGCGAGGAGGAGGATGGAGCAAAGGTCCGGATGCAGCACATGGATCTGGTAATGCGACATCACGGCATTGAAGGAAGGGGAGAATGGAGGAATCAACCCAGCAAGAAGAGCATGGAGATGGATGGGGATCTCAGTAGCACTCATCTCCCTGGTTCGCCAAGACGCAGGGCGGACAGCCGTCGCCCTCCCTCATCGGAATCGGTAGTGAGCGCATGGTGAACCTTGTCCAGCCCCTCCTTATTGATCACCGTCGACTGCTGAGGGGCTGGCTCTAGGGCCGGTGGAGGACAAGCCAGTGCGAGCGGCTTCCCCTTCTTCTTCCTCGACTTGGGAGCGATGGCGAATACCAAGTGAGGGCAAGGCACCGGCACCAGATCTATGGACGCGGCAGCAAGATTGGGAAGGAGGAAACAAGAGCCGGGCATGGTAAACTGCAAAGGGCGAGTTGCACTGACAACGGGCGGCTGTTGGGTCTACCGGGTATCAAGGCGGCATGGGGAAGTGGAGACGCCCACGTCCCATCAACCACCACGTGTCTTGAGGGCCGCAGGCCGATAGGGCCCGCGGCGCTCCGCCCTTGCCCTTTGGCTTCGCCTAAAAGGCAAGTCCGAGCGCGCCTTGGGCCAGGGGCCTACTGACGGCGTCCTGGATTCGGGGGTATCTAGTCCTACCGGCCTACGGCCCACCACGTGGATGCGTCGACGGCCTGGTACGGCCCAGCTTCAACACCAACACCGCAAGACCCTCGCGAGGGGCCAAGCCTCACGAGGCGGACGATGCCAAGACCCCCGAAGGAACTGGCCTCCTCAGGAGGGCTCCTGAGGGGCGGAGAGTTCTATGCAAGCTACCTCACAAGGCTCAGTTGATGTGAGCCATGACGACCAAGGCCAGGTGGGCGCCAGGTGGGTGCAGAGCGCAGGTTTCCTCTTTGGTGCAAGCGAGGCAAGCCATAGGCGTGGAGTCCCGAGGAATCAGCCAAAGGTTTCCATTCTGGTGCAACAAGACCAAGACCGCCAGGACGGCAGGACGGAGGTCATCGCCGAGTCCACCGCAGCGTCACGACCAGAGGCTTTTCATAGGCGAAGACTACTTTTGTCAGGATAGACAGTACTACTTGTCCTCTTTCAAATCCCGCCATTGTGGAATCCCTTCCCACTCATATTTGGGAAGAGGACCAAGTCCACTATATATAGGACCTGGCCACCACCATAGAAAAGGATCAAGATCAGTACAAGTACACCAGCTCAAGAACACCTCACCTCCTGCGGCTTGTTCATCCACTATACTAGTTCATCCATAGCCCCTCGAGGCAATCCACCACACCACACTGGATTAGGGTATTACACCACAACGGTGGCCTGAACCAGTATAAATCTCTGTGTTTTTGTGTCTCTTTGAGCTCGACACGCTAGGCTTAGGATGATCGCGAGTAGGTAGGCTGGCCAGGTTGAGACCTCTGCACGCACCCCAGAGTTTGAACCTCTCAAGGGTTGTCGGATCCCTAACTTCGATAGTTCCGTTCCATTGTAAGAACTTCTATTTCTGCACAAAACAACACCATGGTAGTTCTGCTGAAAACAGCGTCAGTCTAGGTTAGTTTCATTAAAATCAGGCAAATTAGAGTCCAAAACAAGAGCAAAAGCGTTAGGAAAATTAGATACGACGGAGACGTATCAACTCCCCCAAGCTTAAACCTTTGCTTGTCCTCAATCAATTCAGTTGATAAACTCAAAGTGAAAAAGAAAAACTTTTATGAACTCTTTTGCTCTTGTTTACATAAATAAGCTTAAGTAGCACCCAGGGTTTCAGCAAAGATTTTAACTAACCATGTCAACAATAACTCTTAAAAATTATATTAACTCATATCAATGACATAATCAACTAGCGAGCAATAATAAAATATCTCAAATGACAACACCTTGTCAAAACAATCATGATATAATATGACAACAATGGTATGTCGCTAGCCCTTTCTGAGACCGCAAAACATGAGCACCTCCAAAGTTCAAGCAGCGACTAAACATTGTAATTCATGGTAGAAAAGATCCAGCCATGATGCATCCAACATTAACTATACACAATGCATGAGGATGACAATAGTGCTCTCAAGATGTGGCGCTTATTTGAGAAGGTGATGA
The DNA here is from genome assembly GCF_018294505.1 of Triticum aestivum. Classification (NCBI taxonomy): domain Eukaryota; kingdom Viridiplantae; phylum Streptophyta; class Magnoliopsida; order Poales; family Poaceae; genus Triticum; species Triticum aestivum. The sequence continues at coordinate 431,062,125 of NC_057795.1, read as the reverse complement.
CTCAACATAAAATTAAGTAGATAGTCCCTTCGCAGAGGGAAGCAGGGATTTGCAGTGGTGCTAGAGCTCATTTTTTAAAACAGAGATAAATGAAATTTTGAGAAATGCACCCTTCCTGTTTACTTCGCCACCATTAGTTATCGAAATCTTCCATGTTAAACACATTAGTGGTGGTTCCCAAGCGATAAAAGTAAAGGTTTACTCCCCGTCCACCAACAAACACACTCCACGACTAGTCGAATCCACGGGTACCGTCCATACTAACATCATTCCTGGGGAGTTTTTTTTAATTATTTGCAATTTGATTTCGGGACTGGGAATCCCTATTACCGCCCCTCTCATGCAAGGATGAGTGAATAAACACTCATCATGAGAATAACCCGCTTAGCATGGAAGATACCAACTACCTCCTGTTCCTCTATGAACAATCCAGGCACACAAAAACGGATGTTTATTTGAGGATTTTAGAGGTGGCACATGCAAATTTACTTAGAACGGTAGGGTAATACAACATATAGGTAGATATGGTGACCTCATCTGGAATAACTTGGGTTTTAGGATTTTGATGCACAAGCAGTATTTCCGCTTAGTACAGGCGAAGGCTAGCAAATAGGTCGGGAAACGGCCAGCTAGAGAGCAAAAACGGTCATGAACATGCATTATGCATAATGAACATTGGATACTAGCATGAGTAGGATATGAACACCATGAACATAAATATCATAAAGGCTATGTTGATTTGATTCAATGACATGCATGAACATGAGCCAAGTCAAGCCACTCGAAACATTCAGTGGAGGATACCATATCATCATACTTCATCACAATCATTTTAACACAATGTTGACATCCAAGATAAATCATTATCCACCCCTAGCTACTTAAGCATGCCATGAGAAACTATAATCCCTAATTGTCATTACAAACATGTTTGATCATAATATGCTGAATCATGGATACTAGGTTAAACATATTTACAAAAATAGAACAAGTTGAGTTCATACCCGTTTTTCTCTGCCACAACCATTTCACCAAATATCGTCATTATTGCCTTTCACTTGCACGACCGAATGATATGAAAATAATAATAGTGCAAGAGTGATGTGGACTAAGCTGTAATCCACAAACATTTAATTCAAAAGGAGAAGACAAGGTAATTTGGCTATTTGTTAGATCCACAATAATGCATATGAGAGCCACTCAACATTTTCATCGTGGTCTTCTCCTTGGTATGACTTAATAAACAGAAAAAGAATTTCAAAGAAACGCATCGAAATATTTTTGGAGTTTTTAGTTTTCCAAACACACAATAAGAAAGCGAGAAAATAAATCTAGCATGGATGATACAATGAAAAAGTGTGAACACTGACAACTAGAATGAAATGTGTGAACATGAATGTAATATCGGTGGAAATACGTACTCCCCCAAGCTTAGGCTTTAGGACTAGCTTGGTTATCACCGTCCACGGCCTGCATAGTAGTCAGAGTGGTAGCTAATGGAGGCTCTTGGTGCAACCAACTCAGCCCGCCGAGCAGCCACAACCTCCGCGTTCTGCGCGCGAGCCTCACTCTCAGAAACATAATATCTTCTTTTGCTATCAAAATCAAAGAGAGCAGGCGCAGGAAAAGCAATATGCACAATGTCTTTTTTTATTGAACCTCAGGTTATAAGTATAATTATCAATTTTGCCCTTAAGGAACTTATGGTTCTTCATGGCCTCAAAGTCTAAGTACCGAGTAGGTAGGATTGGGTCATTAGGCCAAAGTGACACACCAATCTTTGTTGCTAAACGTGAAGCATAAATCCCACCATAAAAATAACCACTACCAGCATTATGTTGCAACATGTGTGCAACAATCACTCCAAGGTTATAACATTGGACACCGGTGAGGGCAGTGTGTATGAGGCTCAAGTCATGAGTGCACAATGTACTACAGTCTTGTTTGCCTACGATACATTTGCCATTGAACAGTGCAAAGTATTGAATTGGTGGGAAGTGAATACTTTTCATTCTACCTTGTATCACTCCTCTATCCTCTCTGTAACAAAGGCTAGTCAGGAATGTCTCATATTTAGACCTTGGTGGTTCATCTAGCGAACCCCAAAATGGAATTTTGCAGAAATTAGAAAACGTCTCTAGAGGTAAGGTAAATGGAAGGTCATACAATTTAAACGACACTCTAGACTCACGAGGATGGCATTTAATTCTTTAGTAAACGATTCTGTAAGGCTGAGATTTTCATTGCGCTTATCTTCAATGTAGGGACACAGCTCGGCGTTGTGAACAATTTGCTCAAATTCTTATTTAATACCTACACTCACCATAAAGTCATTGCACGACCATAGGCAGGATTTGATAGAGGCTTCCCGTATTGAACTTGCGCTTGGTTCAACATAAGACCAACACACTGAGCCACCACTAGATGATGCCTCCAAAGACCTCCTCCTCAAAGAACTCTAAAGAAATTCATCTTATTCCTATAGATAAAATTCTGAAATTTTTAGTCCACAAAATTTTTGTCAACCAAACTTCACAAGATTGAGAGCAACTACTCATAAGCATGCATAGAAGCTATACTTAGCATTCGAACTACTTAGAACTCTAAGAATTCAACATGCAATCTCATCTACAGCAACACCAAGAGTAGATAATTATTCAAAATATAAACCACTAGAGCAAAAACTGATTGGACTAATGGAGGAGTCACATACCAAGTAGCAATCCCCAAAACAGTTTCAGAAATGGAGCTTCGACAAAAGAGATCGAAATCCGTGGGTTTGAGAGCAAGAACACGAGAGAGAGAGCAATGGTGATTTTTTTCTGGAGGTAGGAGATGAGATGAGCTCAAGGGATAAGTGACGGGGCCCATGTGGGGACCACAACCCACCAGGGCACGCCTGGGGCAGCTGGTGCACCTAGGTGCGTTGTGCCCACCTGGTGCACCCCCTCTGATGTTATTTGCACTAAAAATTCAGAAATATTCAGAAAAACATTATAAATTTTTAGGACATTCCGAGAACTTTTGTTTTTGGGTCATTTTTTATTGCACGGAAAATCCAGAAAATATGATAAACATGGCATTTTATTTTATTTAACTACGAAAAACAGAAAACAAAAGGTAAGGACAGAAGGCAGTGCCTACTAAATACATCATTTTCATACCTCTCAAAGATGATCCATTAATAAGGTTGATCAAGTCTTATTAACAACCACCTTCAATTAGCATGAAACCGACGAACTTTCATAGAACACTAAGTTACCTCAACGAGGATATGCATGTCCCCAACAATAAGTATATCATATTTCTTTTTGGCAGTAGGTAGAAGTAGTTGAAAACTTCCAATAGTGAGTGTCGGAGATTTTTTTCAATAACATTTATACCAATCACTTGGAATTTTTTCTTCGAAAAGTGCACCGTATGCTCATTACCATTGATATGAAAAGTGACCTTGCTTTTATTACAATCAATAACAGCCCCTGTAGTATTCAAAAAGGGTCTACCAAGGATAATCGACATGTTGTCGTCCTCGGGCATCTCAAGTATGACAAAGTCTATTAAGATAGTAACATTTGCAATAACAACGGGCACATCCTCACAAATACCGATAGGTATGGAGGTTGATTTGTCAGCCATTTGCAAATATATTTCAGTAGGTGTGAGTTTATTCAAGTCAAGCCTTTTATATAAGAAAAAAGGCATAACACTAACACCAGCTCCTAAATCGCACAAAGCAGTTTTAACATAGTTTCTTTTGATGGAGCAAGGTATAGTTGGTATTCCCGGGTATCCAAGTTTTTTAGGTACTCCATCCTTAAAAGAACAATTAGCAAGCATGGTGGATATTTCAGCTTCAGGTATTTTCCTTTTATTAGTGATGATGTGTTTCATATATTTTGCATAAGGGGCCATCTTTAAAATATCAATCAAGCGAGTACACAAAAAGACTGTCCTAATCATTTCAGCAAAGCGTTCAAGTTCTTCATCATCTTTCTTCTTATTTGATTTAGGTGGAAAGGTCATTGGGTTTTGAACCCATGGTTCTCTTTTCCTTCCATGTTTTCGAGCTACAAAGTCTCTTTTATCATATCTTTTATTTTTGGGTTGTGGATTATCAAGATTAACAACTGGCTCTATTTCAACATCATTATCTGGTTCTTTATCTTTGTCTAGTTGAGTTTCTTCATGAACATCACCATTATCATTTTCATTATCACTAGATGAATGTTCATTACCAGATTGAGTTTTAGCATCAGAAATAGAACACTACTAGCTTCAAGAGGTTTTTCTATTTCAGGTTCACTAGAGGTATGTGATACGTCTCCAACGTATCTATAATTTATGAAGTATTCATGCTAATATATTATCATTCATGGGTGTTTTACAATCATTTTATAGCAACTTTATATCATTTTTTGGGACTAACCTATTGACCCAGTGCCCAGTGCCAGTTGCTGTTTTTGCTTGTGTTTTACATCGCAGGAAATCACTATCAAACGGAGTCCAAACACTGCAGAACTTTTTGGAGAATTTTTATGGACCAGAGCAGCACTTGGGGGGTGCCCCGAGGTGGGCACAACCCACTAGGGCGTGCCTGGGCTCCCTGGCGCACCCAGGTGGGTTGTGCCCACCTCGCTGGCCTCCCGCACCCCCTCTTTGTCCTATAAATTCCCATATATTCCAAAAACCTTCGGGATAGCCCTAGATTAGAAGTTCCGCTGCCGCAAGGCCTCTGTATCCACGAGATCCAATCTGGACCCTGTTCCGGCATCCTGCCGGAGGGGGGAATCATCTCTGGTGGCCATCTTCATCATCCCGTCGGCCACCATGATGAGGAGTGAGTAGTCAACCCTCGAGGCTGAGGGTTTGTACCAGTAGCTATGTGTTTAAACTCTCTCTCTCTCTCGCTCATGATCTATATCATGGGCTTTGTTAATATAGATGGATCATATGATGTTTCTCCCCTCTATACTCTTGTTGTGATGAACTGAATCTTTACCCTTTGAAGTTTTGTCTTTTCTGATTGAATATTCAGAGATGAAAACACATGATGCATGTCTTGCGGTCTGAATACTTGAGGTGACAATTGGGGTATCATATTGATTCACTTGATGTATGTTATGGCACTCAACTTGCGGATTCCTGAGGTGACGTTGGGGTAATCTATGCACAGAGGTTGATGCACATTTTTATTATCTTTTCTTTGATAGAAACTTTGGGGTCTCTTTGTAGTTCTTTGTGTGGATTGACTATTATGAATATGAATTTGCTTTGGTGTTATTTTAGTACGAACTCTTGATTAGATCGATCGGAAAGAATAGCTTGCGTTATTTTAGTACAAACTCTAGGATAGATCGAACAGAAAGAATAGCTTTGAGGTGGTTTCGTACCTTACAAACATTTTCTATCTTTTGTTCTCCGCTAATAGGAACTCAGGAGTGATTCTTTATTGCATTTGAGGGATAATCATATGATCCAACTATGTTAGCATTGTTGAGAGATTGCACTAGCGAAAGTACAGACCCTAGGCCTTGTTTTTAAGCATTGCAATACCATTTTTGTGCCTGCTTATTATTTTCTACCTTGCTGTTTTTATTTATTCAGATTATAAAAATATATTTCTACCATCCATATTACACTTTTATCACCATCTCTTCGCCGAACTAGTGCACCTATACAATTTGCCATTGTATTGGGTGTGTTGGGGACACAAGAGATTTCTTGTATTTGGTTGCAGGCTCGTTTGAGAGAAACCATCTTCATCCTACACCTCTCACGGATTGATAAACCTTAGGTCATCCACTTGATGAAAAATTGCTTCTGTCCTACAAAACTCTGCGCTTGGAGGCCCAACACGTGTCTACAAGAATAAAGTTGCGTAGTAGACATCAAGCTCCTTTCTGGCGCCGTTGCCGGGGAGGTGAGTGCATGAAGGTATATCTTTAGATCTTGCAATTTAATATTTTAGTTTCTTGCTTTATCACTAGTTTGGTTTATAAAAAGAAAACTACAAAAAAATAATGGAATTGAGGTTGCATCATATTATTGATCATCTTTATAATATCTTTCTTGAAAATGATGGATTGGAAAATTGTGCTCAATTGTTAGAAGAAGTCAATAAAATGTTTGGCACAAGTTATTTGAATGATGAGCATGATTGCAATGTTGTTGGTATGAATTCTTTGAATATCCATGATGCTAGAATAAGCAAAGCTACAAGCTTGGGGTGCTATATTTGATGAAGATGATATTTTTAGTCCCCCAAGTTTTGATGCGAAAATTTATTATGATGATTGCAAGCCTCCTATTTATGATGATTATATTGATGAACATGGATTTGGAGAGGTCATGACTTTATTTAATGACGAGTCCACTATTTTGGAAGAGGTTTTGATTGATTTTGACAATGAAGTTGCTATCTATGATGATTATGGTGATGACATGTATGCTTTAAAGAATGATGATAACCATGAAACTTGTCATCATGATTTTAATTTTTGATCATATGATAGTTATTTTTTTGAGTTTGCTCCCACTACTATTGATGAGAATAAATTTGCTTATGTGGAGAGTAACAAAATTTATATGCTTATGTATCACAAAAAGAATGCTTTATTTGATAGTTATATTGTTGAATTCATTCATGATGCCACTGAAAATTATTATGATGGAGGAACATATGCTTGTAGGAATTGCAATAATATCAAGTTTACCCTCTATGTGTTGAAAAATCTTGAAGTTATGTTTGTTTTGCCTTCCTATGCTAGTTGATTCTTGCTCCCAAAAGTTATTTGCTCACAAAATCCCTAAGCATAGGAAGTGGGTTAGGCTTAAATGTGCTTGCCTTGTGTTTCATGATGCTCTTGTTATGTTTCAATTCATATGTTTTGTGCAAGTATCATTGAAATCATCATGCCTAGCTAAAAGGCATAAAATAAAAGCGCTTGTTGGGAGACAACCAAACAACTTTACCTACTGTTTTTGTGTGTTGAAATGATTATACTACTGTAGTAATCATGTTTTATTGCTTTTGTTTCAATAAAGTGCTGAGTAAAGCCTTTGGGATAGTGTGGATGATAGTTGACTTGATTCCGTCCAAAAACAGAAACTTTTGCACTCAGTCCAGGAAATTTAGAAATTCACTGGAACGTTTTTTTAATCTGATTTTTTACAGGTGATATATATACAAATTATCTACGTTGTCCGAATTTTTCAGAATTTTTTGAGTAGCATAAGTATGGTTGGAGTACAGATAACTACAGACTGTTCTGTTTTTGACAGATTCTGTTTTCGATGCATAGTTTGCTTGTTTTCTAGTTTCTGTGGCTTATATTGCTCGATATAAATTGTAGAAATGATATGCTACAGTAGTGATTGTGTAGAAACAATTATGAACCTTGTCTTTGAGAGTACAAAGTGAAATGGTTTGCTCTTTATCATACTAACGCATCTCACGAAGTTCCATTAAGTTTTGTGTGATTGAAGTTTTCAAGTTTTGGATGAGATATCGATATGAAGAGAATAAGGAGTGATAAGACCCCAAGCTTGGGGATGCCCAAGGCACCGCCAAGGTAATATTCAAGGAATATCCAAGAAACTAAGCTTGGGGATGCCCCGGAAAGCATCCCCTCTTTCGTCTCCAACATTATCGGTAACCTTACTTGAGGCTATATTTTTATTCGTTACATGATATGTGTTTTGCTTGGAGAATCTTTTTCTTGTGTTAGGATTTTCTTTCTGTTATTTAAAATAATTTTTTGCATCTTTATTTTCAATAAAAATGTCAAGGATAGCCTTTACCATGCTTATTTTGCAAGTATACATGTTGCTGTTTCAAAACAGAAAGTTTATCGCTGTTGCAAAAATTCCCTTTAAAAGTGAGAGTATGATAAAATGTTGAAACTTTTTGCATAATGATATCTGATAAATTTTCTATAGTGTGGTAATTTTTCATAATTTTTGGAGTTAGGGAAGTATTGATACTCTTGCATTCTTTATATACTCTACTGTTTTTACAGATTGCTGTTATGTTTGCATTGCTTGCATATGTTTGCTTGTTTAATGATTCTATTTGAGGATAGGAGTATTAAATATGCAGAGTCATATAGTATGCAATGTTAAATAATAATTTTGTCATTTGCTATAGTAGAGAATGATAAGGTTTTTGCATTGGTTTATACTAACTTATCTCATGAGTTCTTGTTGAGTTTTGTGTGGATGAAGTTTTTGAGATTTAGGGAAACCATGATATAAAAGAATTAAGGAGATACAAAATATCAAGCTTGGGGATTCCCAAGGCATCCGAAGATAATATTTCAAGAAGTCTCAAGCATCTAAACTTGGGGATGCCCCGGTAGGCATCCCACCTTTCTTCTTCAACAATTATCGGTTAGTATCGGTTGAACCTAAGTTTTTGCTTCTTCAAATGATGTGTGCTAATCTTGGAGTGTCATTTTATTTTGTTTTGCTTGCTGTTTTAATAAAATACTTAGATCTAAAACTTTTAAATAAGAGAGAGTCCTCACATAGCTATTTATTTACTTAACTACTCGCATGATCTTCACTTATATCTTTTTGGAGTAGTTAGTCATTTACTCTTGTGCTTCACTTATATCCTATGAGTAAATTGTTGAATAAATTGAATGTAATGAAGTTGAAATTATATGTTCATATCATGTCGAGTAGTAGCTTCACATTGGGTTTATAAAGTGAAATCTTTTAAAGCTTGACAATCACAATATTGGTCATACAAACAAATACACTATCTTGGAAATCTTTTGTGATCGTGAGCCCCCATCAAAATATTATATGCCAAAATTGTTGACGTTGGACAAGGAAGACAAGGTTATGATTTATGTTTGTTCATATTCACATCGAAGTTATATTGTCATAGATCCTTCAACATGTGGTGCTTGCCCCCCATCTTTGCTAGCCAAAAATTCCGCACCAAGTAGAGATACTACTTTGTGCATCCAAAAACCCTTAAACCCAAATCATATTTTCAATTGTCCACCATACCTACATAAGCATTGAGTCAGATCCTTCAAGTAAGTTGTCATCGGTGCAATAAGGCAATAAGAATTGCTTTTAAAAGTGTGAGATCATTTAGTGTAAGAGAAAATTGAGCATTGTATGAACTTGTGATGGTAAAGAATAAAAGCGACAAACTGCATAATAAAGGTTGCCATCACAAGGGGCAATATAACGTGAGCATACAAACAAATAAGCGCATGGCAACCTCTGCTTCCCTCTGCGAAGGGCCTATCTTTTACTTTTATGTATTTACTTTTATGCAAGAGCCAAAGTTTTTCTCTCTATTCCTTTTTATTTTTCTCCTTTGGCAAGCATCATGTGGTGAGGAAAGATCTAGGCACATATGTCCAGCTGAATATGGGTAGCATGAGTTATTGTTGTTGACATCACCCTTGAGGTGAATACGTTGGGAGGCGAAACTATAAGCCCTTATCTTTCTATGTGTCTGGTTGAAACATTTTGCTCATGTGTATGCGGTGAGTGTTAGCAATCATAGAACACTATAAGATGGTTGAGTATGTGAAGCTCTTACTTAAACTCTGCTGAATAAGTTGAATTACAATTGCTTGGTGGCTGAGAACATAGGTTGTTGAGTTTCAAGAAAATTCATTGTTTGAACCTTAACATGTGAATTGGTTGCTACTTTAACATGAGAAGTTTTATAAGAAAGAATTGCAGTTATGATGCTAGAAAAAGTGATTGAAATTATCATTGATCAAACTTATGCACTTTGCTAGCATTCACACTTTATAAATTATTTCTTTTATCATTTACCTACTCGAGGACGGGTAGGAATTAAGCTTGGGGATGCTGATATGTCTCGAGCGTATCTATAATTTATGAAGTATTCATGCTAATATATTATCATTCGTGGGTGTTTTACAATTATTTTGTAGCAAATTTATATCATTTTTTGGGACTAACCTATTGACCCAGCGCCCAGTGCTAGTTGATGTTTTTTTCTTTTTTTTACATTGCATGAAATAAATATCAAATGGAGTCCAAACACCGCGAAACTTTTTGGAGAATTTTTATGGATCAGAACACCCAGCATGGGCCAAAGCAGCACCTGGGGGATGCCCCGAGGGGGGCACAACTCATCATGGCACGCCTGGGCCCCCTGGCGTGCCTAGATGGGTTGTGCCCCCTCGGTGTCCTCCCGCACCCCCTCTTCTCCCTATAAATTCCCAAATATTCCAAAACCCTTCGGGGTAGCCCTAGATCAGAAGTTCCGTCGCTGCAAGGCCTCTTTATCCTTGAGGTCCAATCTAGACCATGTTCCAGCACCTTGCCGAAGGGGGGAATCATCTCCAATGGCCATCTGCATCATCCTGGCGGCCACCACGATGAGGAGGGAGTAGTCCACCCTCGGGGCTGAGGGTTTGTACCAGTAGCTATGTTTTTAATCTCTCTCTCTCTCGTGATCTATATCATGGGCTTTGTTAATATAGATGGATCATATGATGTTTGTCCCCTCTATACTCTTGTTGTGATGAATTGAATCTTTACTCTTTGAAGTTTTGTCTTGTTGGATTGAATATTCAGAGATGAGAAAACATGATGTATGTCTTGTGGTATGAATACTTGAGGTGACAATTGAGGTATCATATTGATTCACTTGATGTATGTTATGGCACTCAACTTGCGGATACCCGAGGTGACGTTGGGGTAATCTATGCATAGGGGTTGATGCATGTTTTTATTATCTTTCCTCCGATAGAAACATTGGGGTCTCTTTGTAGTTCTTTGTGTGGATTGAGTATTATGAATATGAATTTGCTTTGGTGTTATTTTAGTACGAATTCTTGATTAGATCGATCGGAAAGAATAGCTTGCATTATTTTAGTACGAACTCTAGGATAGATCAAACGGAAAGAATAGCTTTGATAAGTAAGAGTGTCGAACCCAACGAGGAGCTAAAGGTAGAACAAATATTCCCTAAAGTTCTATCGACCACCGATACAACTCTACGCACGCTTACCGCTCGCTTTTCCTAGAACAAGTATGAAACTAGAAGTACTTTGTAGGTGTTGTTGGATAGGTTTGCAAGATAATAAAGAGCACATATATTTAAACTAGGGGTTGTTTAGATAAAGAAGCACTAAAGTAAATATAGCGAGTGTGGAAAAGTGGTGGTAGGAGTTGTGAAATTGTCCCTAAGCAATTGACTACTTTACTAGACCGATAGCAAGTTTTATGTGGGAGAGGCATAATATAACATACTTTCTCTTCTTGGATCATATGCACTTATGGTTGGAAATCTAGCAAGAATCCGCAACTACTAAAGATCATTAAGGTAAAACCCAACCATAGCATTAAAGCATCAAGTCCCCTTTATCCCATACGCAAAAACCCCCTTACTCGGGTTTATGATTCTGTCACTCAAGCGACCCACTATAAGCGAATCATGAACGTATTGCAACACCCTACAGCGGGAACGCCTCACGTTTGTGCGACACGGAGGGCACAATAGGACAACAACATAACCATAAGCAAATTAAACCAATCATAGCAATTCACCAATCACTGATAGGACAATGAAAATCTACTCAGACATCATAGGATGGCAACACATCATTGGATAATAAGATGAAGCATAAAGCACCATGTTCAAGTAGAGGGTACAGCGGGTTGCGGGAGAGTGGACCGCTGAATATAGATGGGGGAAGGTGATGGAGATGTTGGTGAATATAGCGGAGGTGTTGGTGTAGATCGCGATGATGATGATGGCCCCCAGCAGCGTTCCGGCGCCATCGGAAGCAAGGGGGAGAGAGCCCCCCTTCTTCTTATTCCTTGGCCTTCTCCCTAGATGGGAGAAGGGTTTCCCCTCTGGTCCTTGGCTCCCATGGCATGGGAGGGGCGAGAGCCCCTCCGAGATTGGATCTGTCACTCTGTCTCTCTCTGTTTCTGTGTTCTCTGGTTCTGCCCGTTCACCATTTCTTTTATATCCGGAGATCCGTAACTCCAATTGGGTTGAAACCTTCGCCCAGATTTTTCTCCGAAAATTATCTTTCTTGCAGCAAAAGAAGAGCGTCAACCGCCTTATGGGGTGCCCATGAGGGTCAGGGGCGCTGGGACCAATTCATAAAGCAAATCACTACTCTAGGTACTGCTGCAAACCAATTCATATTTTGTTTTTGCATTGTGTCTACTGTAATATAGCTTTTCCATGGCTTAATCCACTGATAGAAATTGATAGTTTCATCAAAACAAGCAAACTATGCATCAAAAACAGAATCTGTCAAAAACTGAACAGTCTGTAGCAATCTGAATATTCACCATACTTATGGTACCCCAAAAATTCTACCAAAATTAGTAAAAAAAAGATAGTGCAAAAAAAAAATCAGAACCTTTTGATTTTCTAGTTAAAAATTTAAAATCGCGCACTACAGCCAAAGTTTCTGTCCTGCACCGTACAAACCAACAAGCAGTAAACATCCTAAAGGCAAACCTTGGCACATTATTTTTATAGTACAATGGAATTGTACAAGGGGATAATTATTTTTGATGAAAAGTTTCTGTAATTGAGATTCAGAAAGTTTCCGTGAGCATGAACAAAGTTCAAGGAGCTCCCCTACTTCAACAATGCTTATCTCTCTCACTTTCACTTTCCTTTTTGAAAAGTTTTGGGTTCCCCTCTTAATTTGTTTGTTTTTAGGATATATGAAAGAACTCAACAGAAATAAATGACTCTCTAAAACTTCCGGGTTGTCTCCCTGGCAGCGCTTTCTTTAAAGCCATTAAGCTAGGCATATAGTGCTCAAGTGATGGATCCACCCGGATCCCAAGGTAGATCAAAGCCAATTTTAATTAACAATGATTTGTAATTTAGTAGAGAGCACAAAGTAACATATATCATGCAACAACGAAGTCTAACTCTCTTCCTATGCATCGGCATGTCATAAAAGAACAATTCATGCACACATAGTGAATGCCAATGTATAGTATAAGCAGTTTCTTGCAATTTTATCATATTGGAAACATAAAGCGGCAGAGGTGTAGTTCCTCTCTCATAATAATTGCAAGTAGGAGCAGCAAGAACATGCATATCACATTCAAAATTATCATGTGCAATGGTAAAAGGCAACCCATCAATATAATCCTTAATAAGCACAAACTTCTCTGATATAGTGTAGTCGAGAGAATTCAAAAAGATAATAGGACTATCATGCGTGGGTGCAATAGCAACAATTTCATGTTTAATATAAGGGACTATAGCAAGTTCATCTCCATAAGCATCATTCATATTGGCATCTTGGCCACAAGCATAGCAAGCATCATCAAAAAGGGATATTTCAAGAGAATCAACGGTATCATAACAATCATCATAGCAATCATCCTTCGGTAAGCACGAAGGGGAATTAAACAATGTATGAGTTGAAGAGTTACTCTCATTAGAAGGTGGGCACGGGTAGCTAATGCGCTCTTCCTCCTTTTGTTCTTTGCTCTCCTCATCATCTTTTGCATCCAATGAGCTCACGGTTTCATCAATTTCTTCTTCCATAGACTCCTGCAAAATATTAATCTCTTCTTGGACAGCGGAGAATTCCTCAATTTATGGTTTAACATAGGCATTAGAAGCATAATTATCATAACAATATTCAAGTATGGCAAAATTTTCAGATTTGTAAAGGGTGGCATCATACTTTTCAATGAAAGAAGCAATTTCTTAAGCGCCCTTAAAAGCAACAAATTCTTCAATTTGTTGAACATCATAGTAATTATAAACACCCTTAGCATACAAAGATACGATTCCATTATCAATAAACTCACATTGGTAGGGAAGGTGTTTCTTAGGGTTTTCAGAACAACAAGTAAAATCATATATTTCACATAAATTCCAAGCATAGCATTGCAAACGATGAATTTGATACATTAAAAGTTTCCCTTTTTCAGATATGCGGTGTCGCACATAACAAGCATGCTCATCTAAAGATTTGCCCTCAACTAAGCTAGTGGGGGTTTCAGCACAAGCACAAAGGGATCAAAGATGATCCAAGTAAAAAGCTTCAGGAGTGTGATAGATTTTGAGTGGTTCTTCAACCATTGGTTCAGTAGGTACAACTAATTTTTTTGGTATTTTGCGTTTCCTACCCATAATGAAAGATAGAAAACAACTAAGAACAACAAATAAAAAAATACTTAGTGATAAAGCAAACAAGCACACACGAGAATATTCACCCCACGCTATGACACCCCGGCAATGGCACCAGAAAAAGGTCTTGATAACCCACAAGTATAGGGGATCAATTGTAGCCTCTTTTGATAAGTAAGAGTGTCAAACCCAATGAGGAGCTAAAGGTAGAACATATATTCCCTCAAGTTCTATCGACCACCGATACAACTCTACGCACGCTTAATGTTCGCTTTACCTAGAACAAGTATGAAACTAGAAGTACTTTGTAGGTGTTGTTGGATAGGTTTGAAAGATAATAAAGAGCATGTAAATACAAGCTAGGGGCTGTTTAGATAAATAAGAAATAAAGTAAATATAGCGAGTGTGGAAAAATGGTGGTAGGACTTGTTAAATTGTCCCTAAGCAATTGACTACTTTACTAGATCGATAGCAAGTTTTATGTGGGAGAGGCATAAGCTAACATACTTTCTCTTCTTGGATCATATGAACTTATGATTGGAACTCTAGCAAGCATCCGCAACTACTAAAGATCATTAAGGTAAAACCCAACCATAGCATTAAAGCACCAAGTCCCCTTTATCCCATACGCCACAACCCCCTTACTCGGATTTATGCTTCTGTCACTCAAGCAACCCACTATAAGCGAATCATGAACGTATTGCAACACCCTACAGCGGGAACCCCTCACGCTTGCGCGACACGGAGGGCACAATAGGAAAGCAACATAACCACAAGCAAATTAAACCAATCATAGCAATTCACCAATCACCGATAGGACAACGAAAATCTACTGAGACATCATAGGATGGCAACACATCATTGGATAATAATATGAAGCATAAAGCACCATGTTCAAGTAGAGGGTACAGCGGGTTGCCGGAGAGTGGACCGCTGAATATAGATGGGGGAAGGTGATGGAGATGTTGGTGAAGATGGCGGAGGTGTTGGTGTAGATCGCAGTGATGATGATGGCCCCCCGGCGGCGTTCCAGCGCCACTGGGAGCAAGGGGGAGAGAGCCCCCCTTCTTCTTCTTCTTCTTCTTCTTCTTCTTCTTCTTCCTTGACCTTCTCCCTAGATGGGAGAAGGGTTTCCCCTCTGGTCCTTGGCTCCCATGGCATGGGAGGGGCGAGAGCCCCTCCGAGATTGGATTTGTTTCTCTGTCTCTCTCTGTTTCTGCGTTCTCTGGTTCTGCCATTTCACCATTTCTTTTATATCCGGAGATCCGTAACTCTGATTGGGTTGAAACCTTTGCCCAGATTTTTCTCCAAAAATTAGCTTTCTTGTGGCAAAAGAAGAGCATCAACCGCCTTACGGGGTGCCCACGAGGGTCAGGGGTGCGCCCCCTGCCTAGTGCCCCCCTCGGGCACCATCTTGCGTTGATTCTTCTTCCCAAAAATCACAAATATTCCAAAAATATTCTCCGTCCGTTTTAATCCCATTTGGACTCCGTTTGATATGGGGTTTCTGCGAAACATAAAACATGCAACAAACATGAACTGGCACTGGGCACTGTATCAATATGTTAGTCCCAAAAATAATATAAAAAGTTGCCAAAAGTATATGAAAGTTGTAGAATATTGGCATGGAACAATCAAAAATTATAGATACGACGGAGACGTATCAGCATCCCCAAGCTTAATTCCTGCTCGTCCACGAGTAGGTAAATGATAAAAAGATAATTTTTGATGTGTAATGCTACCTAGCATAATCTTGATCATATATCTAATCATGGCCTGAATATTAAGACACGAGTGATTCAAAGCAATAGTCTATCATTTGACATACAAACAATAATACTTAGGGCATCCCAGCAAACAATCATGTCTTTCAAAATATCAATGCTTTAGAACATTATCCCTACAAATCATATAGTCTTGTATGCTCCCTTTTCTTAACACAAGGTACCCCTCATGACTATCCCGGTGTCAGCCAAGCAATTGTTTCATACTTTAGTATTCTCAAACTTTTTCAACTTTCACACAATACATGAGCGTGAGCCATGGATATAGCACTATGGGTGGAATAGAATATGATGGTGGAGGTTATGTGGAGAATACAAAAAGGGAGAAAGTCTCACATTGACGCGGCTAATCAATAGGCTATGGAGATGCCCATCAATTGATGTCAATGCGAGGAGTAGGGATTGTCATGCAACGAATGCACTAGAGCTATAAGTGTATGAAAGCTCAAACTAAAAACTAAGTGGGTGTGCATCCAACTTGCTTGCTCATGAAGACCTAGGGCATTTGAGGAAGTGGATCGTTGGAATATACAAGCCAAGTTCTATAATGAAAAATTCCCACTAGTATATGAAAGTGACAACATAAGAGACTCTCTATATGAAGAACATGGTGCTACTTTGAAGCAAAAGTGTGGTAAAAGGATAGTAACATTGCCCCTTCTTTTTTTGAATGGGGCAATGCTCTATAATGATGATCATCACACTTTTATTTACTTACAACTCAATATTACAACTCAATATTACAACTCGATACTAGAACAATGATATGACTCTATATGAATGCTTCTAGCGGTGTACCGGGATGTGTAATGATCTAGCATAGCAATGACATAAAAAAAGGACAAGCAATGAAAACATCATGCTATCTATCTTACGATCATGCAAGGCAATATGACAATGAATACTCAAGTCATGTATATGATGATGATGGAAGTTGCATGACAATATATCTCGGAACGACTATGGAAATACCATGATAGGTAGGTATGGTGGCTGTTTTGAGGAAGATATAGGGAGGCTTATGTGTGACAGAGCGTATCATATCACGGGGTTTGGATGCACCGGCGAAGCTTGCACCAACTCTCGAGGTGATAAAGGGCAATGCACGGTACCGAAGAGGCTAGCAATGATGGAAGGGTGAGAGTGCGTATAATCCATGGACTCAACATTAGTCATAAAGAACTCACCTACTTATTGCAAAAATTTATTAGCCCTTGAAACAAATTACTACACGCATACTCCTAGGGGGGAGGTTGGTAGGAGTTAACCATCGCGCGCCCCCGACCTTCACACAAAGATAAACAATCAAAATACAATGCGCGCCAATTTGGTTACGTAGTTAGTAGACCATACGTGCATGCTTCGGGAATCACAAACCTTAAAACCAATATCCTTACTAAACACAACCATCTACTAGTACCTCCCACATATTATCATCTCTATATCGCAAAACTATTGCAAGGAATCAAACATATCATATTCAGTGATCCACAAGTTTTATGTAGGATTTTATGACTAACCATGTGAATGACCAATTCCTGTCATCTCTCTAAATAGATATAAGTGAAGCAAGAGAATTTAATTCTTTCTACAAAAGACATGTCCATGCTCTAACAAATATAAGTGAAGCAAAATAGCATTCTATAAATGGTGGTTTTCTATGTGAAGAGAAACAAGCAATCCAAACTTCAAATGATATAAGTGAAGCACATGAAGCATTCTATAAAGCCATACTCAAAATATATAAGTGAAATGCAATGAGCATTCTATAAATCAACCAAGGACTATCTAATACTAGCATGGTGCATAAAATAAAAGTGAAAATTAAATGCAAAAGACGCTCCAAGACTTGCACATATCGCATGAACGAAACGAATTCGAAAACATACCGATACTTGTTGAAGAAAGAGGGGATGCCTTTCGGGGCATCCCCAAGCTTAGACGCTTGAGTTTCCTTGAATATTTACTTGGGGTGCCTTGGGTATCCCCAAGCTTGAGCTCTTGCCTCTCTTCCTTTTCCTCATATCGAGACCTCCTCGATCAAACACTTCATCCACACAAAACTTCAACAGAAAACTCGATAAGATCCGTTAGTATAATAAAGCAAATCACTACTCTAGGTACTGCTGCAAACCAATTCATATTTTGTTTTTGCATTGTTTCTACTGTAATATAGCTTTTCCATGGGTTAATCCACTGATAGAAATTGATAGTTTCATCAAAACAAGCAAACTATGCATCAAAAATAGAATCTGTCAAAAACAGAACAGTCTGTAGCAATCTGAATATTCACCATACTTATGGTACGCCAAAACTTCTACCAAAATTAGTTAAAATAAACAATTTTTATAGAAAGACAGTGCAAAAAGAATCAAAACCTTTTGATTTTATAGTGAAAAATTTAAAATCGCGCACTACAGCCAAAGTTTCTGTCCTGCACCGTACAAACCAACAAGCATTGTAAACATCCTAAAGGCAAACCTTGGCACATTATTTTTATAATAAAATGGAATTGTACAAGGGGATAATTATTTTTGATGAAAAGTTTCTGTAATTAAGATTCACAAAGTTTCCGTGAGCATGAACAAAGTTCAAGGAGCTCCCCCACTTCAACAATGCTTGTCTCTCTCACTTTCACTTTCCTTTTTGAAAAGTTTTGGGTTCCCCTCTTTATTTTTTTGTTTTTAGACTATACGAAAGAACTCAACAGAAATAAATGACTCTCTAAAACTTCCGGGTTGTCTCCCTGGCAGCGCTTTCTTTAAAGCCATTAAGCTAGGCTTATAGTGCTCAAGTGATGGATCCATCCGGATCCCAAGGTATATCAAAGCCAATTTTAATTAACAATGATTTGTAATTTAGTAGAGAGCACAAAGTAATCGGCATGTCATAAAAGAACAATTCATGCACACATAGTAAATGCCAATGTATAGTATAAGCAGTTTCTTGCAATTTTATCATATTGGAAACATAAAGCGGCGGAGGTGTAGTTCATCTCTCATAATAATTGGAAGTAGGAGCAGCAAGCACATGCATATCACATTCAAAATTATCATGTGCAATGGTAAAAGGCAACCCATCAATATAATCCTTAATAAGCACAAACTTCTCCGATATAGTGTAGTCGAGAGAATTCAAAAAGATAATAGGACTATCATGCGTGGGTGCAATAGCAACAATTACATGTTTAATATAAGGAACTATAGCAAGTTCATATCCATAAGCATCATTCATATTGGCATCTTGGCCACAAGCATAGCAAGCATCATCAAAAAGGGATATTTCAATAGAATCAACGGGATCATAACAATCATCATAGCAATCATCCTTCGGTAAGCATGAAGGGGAATTAAACAATGTATGAGTTGAAGAGTTACTCTCATTAGAAGGTGGGCACGGGTAGCTAATGCGCTCTTCCTCCTTTTGTTCTTTGCTCTCCTCATTGTCTTTTTCATCCAATGAGCTCACAATTTCATCAATTTCTTCTTCCATAGACTCCTGCAAAATATTAGTCTCTTCTTGGACAGCGGAGAATTCCTCAATATATGGTTTAACATAGGCATTAGAAGCATAATTATCATAACAATATTCAAGTATGGCAAAATTTTCAGATTTGTAAAGGGTGGCACCATACTTTTCAATCAAAGAAGCAATTTCATAAGCGCCCTTAAAAGCAACAAATTCTTCAATTTGTTGAACATCATAGTAATTATAAACACCCTTAGCATACAAAGATACGATTCCATTATCAATAAACTCACATTGGTAGGGAAGATGTTTCTTAGGGTTTTCAGAACAAGTAACATCATATATTTCACATAAATTCCAAGCATAGAATTGCAAACGATGAATTTGATACAGTAAAAGTTTCCCTTTTTCAGATATGCGGTGTCGCACATAACAAGCCTGCTCATCTAAAGATTTGCCCTCAACTAAGCTAGTGGGGGTTTCAGCACAAGCACAAAGGGATTGAAGATGATCCAAGTAAAAAGCTTCAGGAGTGTGATAGATTTTGAGTGGTTCTTCAACCATTGGTTCAGTAGGTACAACTAATTTTTTTGGTATTTTGCGTTTCCTACCCATAACTAAAGATAGAAAACAACTAAGAACAACAAATAAAAATTACTTAGTGATAAAGCAAACAAGCACACACGAGAATATTCACCCCACGCTATGACTCCCCAGCAACGGCGCCAGAAAAAGGTCTTGATAACCCACAAGTATAGGGGATCAATTGTAGCCTCTTTCGATAAGTAAGAGTGTCGAACCCAACGAGGAGCTAAAGGTAGAACAAATATTCCCTCAAGTTCTATTGACCACTGAGGGAGTCCTGGACTAGGGGGTGTCCGGATAGCCACACTATCATCATCAGCCGGACTCCAAGACTATGAAGATACAAGATTGAAGACTTTGTCCTGTGTCCGGATGGGACTTTCCTTGGCATGGAAGGCAAGCTTGGCAATACGGATATGTAGATCTCCTACCATTGTAACCGACTCTGTGTAACCCTAGCCCTCTCCAGTGTCTATATAAACCAGAGGGTTTTAGTCCATAGGACAACAATCACAACAACAATCATACCATAGGCTAGCTTCTAGGGTTTAGCCTCCTTGATCTTGTGGTAGATCCACTCTTGTACTACCCATATCATCAATATTAATCAAGCAGGAGTAGGGTTTTACCTCCATCGAGAGGGCCCGAACCTGGGTAAAAACGTCGTGCCCCTTGTCTCCTGTTACCATCCGCCTAGACGCACAGTTCGGGACCCCCTACCCGAGATCCGCCGGTTTTGACACCGACATTGGTGCTTTCATTGAGAGTTCCTCTGTGTCGTCACTGATAGGCTTGATGGCTCCTTCGATGATCAACAACGACGTAGACGTAGTCGAGGGTGAGACTTTTCTCCCCGGACAGATCTTCGTGTTCGGCAGCTTTGCACTGTGGGCCAATTCGCTTGGCCATCTGGAGCAGATCGAAAGCTACGCCCCTGGCCATCAGGTCAGATTTGGAAGCTTAAACTTCACGGCTGACATCCGCGGAGACTTGATCTTCGATGGATTCGAGCCACAGCCGAGCGCGCTGCACTGTCTCGATGGGCATGATTTAGCTATGCTGCCGGACAGTGCCCTGGAAGCCGCACATGAGTCCACTCTAATCCTTAATTTGGAGCTGACCGCGCAGATCGAGGATGGGTGGCTAGACACCGCCTCGGGGGCTGCAACCTCTACGGTGATGGAGCCGAATACTGACCTTGTCCCTTGCGACACTCGTGACTCCGAGGTGCCGGACTCCTCGCCGGACTCTGAACCTCCTGCGCCCCCTCCAATTGAATCCGATTGGGCGTCGATCATGGAGTTCACCGCCACGGACATCTTTCAACACTCACCTTTTGGCGACATTCTGAATTCGCTAAGGATCTCTCGCTATCAGGAGAGCCCTGGCCGAATTGCGGTCAGGAGGGTTGGGATGCGGACGACGAAGAAATTCAAAGCCCACCCACCACCCACTTTGTAGTCACTGTCGACGATCTAACCGACATGCTAGACTACGACTCCGAAGACATCGACGGTATGGACGACGATGCCGGAGACGACCAAGAACCAGCGCCTACGGGGCACTGGAAGAACACCTCGTCATACGACATATACATGGTGGGCATCCCAAAGGATGGGAATGGCGAAGAAGCAGCGGAGGCAGATTCCTCCAAGAAACAGCCCAAGCGCCGGCGTCAGCGGCGCCGCTCTAAATCCCGCCACAGCAAGAATGGAGATTCCGGCATAGGGGATAATAACACCCAGAGAGTGCCGAAGACAACCCCCTCCAGCAAGATTCAGCACAGGAGGACGGAGAAGCCTGCCCTCATGAGAGAGCGGTAGACGAAGAGGTAGAGGATGATAATTACATGCCTCCCTCCGGAGACAAGGCAAGCCTCGACGACAACAAATTCATCGTGCCCGAGGATCCCGTCGAACAAGAGCGTTTCAAACGCAGGCTTATGGCCATGGCGAATAGTCTAAAGAAAAAGCAGCAACAACTTAGAGCTGATCAAGACCTGCTAGCCGACAGATGGACTGAAGTCCTTGCGGCCGAAGAGCATGAACTCGAACGCCCCTCCAAAAGCTACCTCAAACGCAAGTTGCTCCCCCGATTAGAGGAGGAGGCATATAAACTTGCATCACCAGAGCACAATACGGCTGACCGACCACCTCGTGGCCGCGACAGAGAGACCTTTAGGCCCTCCATCAGAACCATACCCCAGCATCCCTCGAAAAGCACAAGGCCACAGGGGAACGCTCCGGACTTGCGAGATATATTGGAGGATAAGGCAAGACAATCAAGATCGATCTACGGATCGCGTGGGCGCCCCACGGCACGCGACGACAACCGTCGCGCCGGACACGGCAAGTCCGGCCGGGCCGAACACAGTAGACAAAGCTCGTTTGAGATACGTCGTGATATAGCCCAATATAGAGGCGCCGCACACCCACTATGCTTCACAGATGAAGTAATGGAGCATCAAATCCCCAAAGGGTTTAAACCCGTGAACATTGAATCCTACGATGGCACAACAGACCCCGCGGTTTGGATCGAAGACTATCTCCTTCATATCCACATGGCCCGCGGTGACGATCTTCACGCCATCAAATATCTCCCACTCAAGCTTAAAGGACCAGCTCGGCATTGGCTTAACAGCTTGCCAACAGAATCAATTGGGTGTTGGGAAGACCTGGAAGCCGCATTCCTTGACAACTTCCAGGGCACATATGTGCGACCACCAAACGCCGATGACCTAAGCCACATAATTTAGCAGCCAGAAGAATCGGCCAGATAGTTCTGGACACGGTTCTTAACAAAGAAAAATCAAATCGCCGACTGTCTGGATGTAGAGGCCCTCACAGCCTTCAAACATAACATCAGTGACGAGTGGCTAGCCCAACACCTAGGATAGGAAAAGCCAAAATCCATGGCAGCCCTCACATCACTCATGACCCGCTTCTGCGCAGGAGAGGACAGCTGGCTAGCCCGCGGTAACAACCTCAGCAAAAATTCTGGCAGTCCGGATACCAAGGACCGCAATGGCAGGTCGCGTCGAAACAAAAACAAACGCTGCATTAACGGTGATAACACTGAGGATACGGTAGTCAACGCCGGATTTAGAGGCTCTAAACCCGGTCAGCGGAAAAAGCCATTCAAAAGAACTACTCCGGGCCCGTCCAATTTGGACCGAATACTCGACCGCTCTTGCCAGATACATGGCACCCCCAAAAAGCCAGCTAATCACACCAACAGGGATTGTTGGGTATTTAAGCAGGCAGGCAAGTTAATTGCCGAAAACAATGACAAGGGGCTGCATAGCGATGACGAGGAAGAGACCCGGCCGCCGAACAATAGAGGACAAAAAGGTTTCCCGCCACAAGTGCGGACGGTGAACATGATATACGCAACTCACATACCCAAGAGGGAGCGGAAGCGTGCACTCAGGGACGTATATGGGATGGAGCCAGTCGCCCCAAAGTTCAACCCATGGTCCTCCTGCCCGATCACTTTTGATCGAAGGGACCACCCCACCAGTATTCGCCATGGCGGATTCGCCGCATTGGTTTTAGACCCAATCGTCGATGGATTTCACCTCACTAGATTCCTGATGGACGGCGGCAGTAGCCTGAACCTGCTTTATCAGGATATAGTGTGCAAGATGGGCATAGACCCCTCAAGGATTAAACCCACAAAGACGACCTTCAAAGGCGTCATACCAGGTGTAGAGGCCAATTGTACAGGCTCGGTTACACTGGAAGTGGTCTTCGGATCCCCGGATAACTTCCGAAGCGAGGAGTTAATCTTCGATATAGTCCCGTTCCACAGCGGCTATCATGCTCTGCTCGGACGAACCACGTTTGCAAAGTTCAACATGGTGCCGCACTACACATACCTCAAGCTCAAGATGCCAGGCCCTCGAGGAGTCATCACGGTCAACGGAAACACTGAACACTCCCTCCGAACGGAGGAACACACAGTGGCTCTCGCAGCAGAAGTACAGAGCAGCCTCTTAAGGCAATTTTCGAGTCCGGCTGTTAAGCGACCGGAGACGGCCAAACGCGCCCGGAGTAACCTACAACAAGACCACCTGGCACATTCCGAGCACGCGTAGCAATGTGGCCCCAACCCTAGCCCTTGCATAATTGCAAGACTAGTCCTTCGCGTACATCATTACGCTCTGGAGATACCATGGGCATAGGGGGAGGGGCACGACCACGACAGGCCCAGAGTGCGGCTCAACCACACCAGGGGCTCCCAAGTGTGTCGCGCTTTTTCTTTTTTCTTTTTTCTTACCCACAGGACTCCGTTCACCAGAGGCCCTATCCGGCAGTAGACCTGCCGAACTCACGATGCAACAGCCAGGGAAGGAGAAAGGCTACGACGAACACTCAGGTGGTCTCCATTACAAGCATTAAATCTGTTTAATACACCATTCCGCAGCCTACCCCTGGAGGGGGACATGTTTAATAGTCCAATCCCTTGCTTACCGCACTATTTGTATCGTTCTGCATTCATGACAGTATTTCTGGAATAAACAATGCATCACTTTTTGCTTATAATTGCATTTCTTTCTTATATATGTTCATTTATGACATGTTGCATCCGTACACTTCGGTACGGCTAAATACACCAGGGGCTTAAGTTCCCCACATTATGGTGTGATAAGTCCAAACACTTTCACAAGTGCGACACCCCGAACTTATAGCATTATATGCATCGGCTCTGAATCATGTCTTGGGTCAATAGTTGGGTTTGCCCGGCTCCCATGTTTTGGTACCTTACGTTCCGTTGTATCGGCTAAGGTAGCACTGGGAGAACCACTGCGATTGCGCCCCGGTTGAGCTGGGCAAGCGCCTCAGTGGAGAAAGCTAAAACTGACCGTCATGATAAGGCGAGAGCTGGTCGCAGTTCGAGAGGTTTTTTTGAGTCCCTAAAGACTTATGCCGCTTAGAGCGAGGAACCGGCTTCGTCTGGCCCAGGCGTGGATAGCGCCCCGAACTCGGTCTTCCCAACACTAGGGGCTTCACCGAAATTTAAAATTATAGAATTCTATGGCTAAGTGAGAGTGTTCAAGCATTATAAGTCCGGTTGCCTCGTTCGTTGTGTTGAGCGCCTCCCAAGATGGACCCAAACATGGGAACAAGAGCGCTCAAGTTTATCCTGAACACCCCAACACTAGTGGCATGGGGGCTGAAGCCGACGACTTGCCATCTCTCAGATTTGATAAACGGCCGCACAGAAGGTAATATTTTAAATTAACAAGCGTTGCTTAGCGCATATGAACAAAGTTTTCAGCGCACAGGATAACAAAATGCGAGTCTACTCAAATATTACATCTTTGGAGCACTCACCCGCAATCATGCGGGCACCCTTCAGGACACTCTTATAATACATTTCGGGCGTACGATACTCCTTGCCCGCCGGCGGCGCGTCAGTCAGAAGCTTCTCAGCGTCCATCCTGCCCCAGTGCACTTTTGCACGGGCAAGGGCCTGACGGGCACCTTCAATGCAGGCGGTGTGCTTGAGGACCTCAACCCAGGGACACGCGTCCACCAGCCGCCGCACCAGGCCGAAGTAGCTCCCAGGCATGGCCTCCTTGGGCCACAGCCGAACTATGAGGCCCTTCATGGCCTGTTCGGCTACCTTGTGGAGCTCGACCAGCTGCTTCAACTGGTCGCTAAGGGGCACCGGATGTATGGCCTCAGCATACTGAGACCAGAACACCTTCTCCGTCGAGCTCCCCTCCTCGGCCCGGTAGAAAGCGACAACATCTGACATGCTGCAGGGCAGATCCGCGAACGCTCCTGGAGAGCTCCGAATTCGGGTAAGTAATAAGTAATTCACATTCACATGCTTGCTTTGCATGAAAAATGCCTTACCAGCTGCTATTTTCTTCAAATCCTCGATCTCCTGGAGGGCCTTGTGGGCTTCGGCCTTAGCGGCTTTGGCGCTCTCAAGAGCCGATGCAAGCTCGGACTCTTGAGTCTTTGAGTCACGCTCCAAACTCTCATGTTTTTCCATGAGAGCCTGGAGCTCTTGCTGCACCTCCGCCACCCGCGCCTCCTGCTTCTCCGGCTCGGCTCGCTCTGCGGCCGCATTGCGTTCGGCCACAGAAACCGCCTCCTTCAGGGTCGCCACCTCGTTCGTGGCCCCTGTAGTACCCATGTTATCCTTGTTATTTCTCTTGCAACCAAATCCTTTTCTGTAAGGTACAAATTTAATACGGTGTTACTCACCTTCCTTGTCCTCGAGCTGCTTCTTGGCATGGCCGAGCTCGCTCTCGGACCACTCGAGGTTCTGCTTCAAAGCATCGACCTCCGCAGTCAGTGCGGCAGAGGTCAGCAGCGCAGCCTGCAATCCATATTGACATATTTTTTAGAACTCCTGCGTATATCTTTTTAGATCCTCAGTCCGTCTTTTCTATCCGAACACCGAACCGAGCATCAGGGGCTACTGTCTATGCGGTATTATATTACATATCTTAAAATTCTCACCTCAAAGCCTGTTAGAAGGCTGCTGCAGGCTTCGGTCAACCCGCTATTGGCGAGCTGAACCTTCTGAATCACCGCACTCATGATAGTGCGGTGTTCTTCTTTGATGGAAGCACCGTTGAGCGCCTCCAACAAGTTATCCAGCGCCTCTGGTTGGACATAGGCCGCCGGTGTCACAGTCTTGCCCTTCTTACGAAGGGGCCGCTCGCCGGACTCCGGAACCACTGCAGGTTCCGGTGCGGAGTCCAGTGCAGAGTCCGGGAGGTTGCCTTGCGGCACCTCCGGGGCCTCCTCCTCCTGGCGGGTCCCTTCTTGGGATTCCACCTCGGTGTCGTCAGCATCACGGAGAGTTGAGGCAGTCGTAAGGGAATCCATATCCGACGTGTCTAAGGACCCGCTGGACGAAGTGGGAAGATCGTCCTTGGCCGGACTACAGGTTGTATGCGGCATTAGAAAGACACCGTGTGGCAAAATGAAAAATTATAAACTATCTAGGAGTCCGGATACTTACGATCTTGCTAGGGGCTTGGCCCTTGAAGGCCACTCCTCCTTGCCGTCGCCAACGTTGGTGGAACAGTCCGGGGGAAGGGTCCTTCCCTTCTTGGACCCTTCGGCCTCCCTCGCTGGGGAGGCCTGAAGGAAATATTCCCTAGAGGCAATAATAAAGGTATTATTTATTTCTTATTTCATGATAATTGTTTATTGTTCATGCTAGAATTGTATTAATCGGAAACATGATACATGTGTGAATACATAGACAAACAGAGTGTCACTAGTATGCCTCTACTTGACTAGCTCGTTAATCAAAGATGGTTATGTTTCCTAGCCATAGACATGAGTTGTCATTTGATTAACGAGATCACATCATTAGGAAAATGATGTGATTGACATGACCCATTCAGGTAGCTTAGCACCCGATCGTTTAGTATGTTGCTATTGCTTTCTTCATGACTTATACATGTTCCTGTAACTATGAGATTATGCAACTCCCGTTTATCGGAGGAACACTTTGGGTGCTACCAAACGTCACAACGTAACTGGGTGATTATAAAGGAGTACTACAGGTGTCTCCAAAGGTACATGTTGGGTTGGCGTATTTCGAGATTAGGTTTTGTCACTCCGATTGTCGGAGAGGTATCTCTGGGCCCTATCGGTAATGCACATCACTATAAGCCTTGCAAGCAATGTAGCTAATGAGTTAGTTACGGAATGATGCATTACGTAACGAGTAAAGAGACTTGCCGGTAACGAGATTGAACTAGGTATTGGATACCAACGATCGAACCTCGAGCCAGTAACATACCGATGACAAAGGGAACAACGTATGTTGTTATGCGGTCTGACCGATAAAGATCTTGATAGAATATGCAGGAACCAATATGGGCATCCAGGTCCCGCTATTGGTTATTGACCGGAGATGTGTCTCGGTCATGTCTACATTGTTCTCGAACCGTAGGGTCCGCACGCTTAAGGTTTCGATGACAGTTTTATTATGAGTTTATGAGTTTTGATGTACCAAAGGAGTTCAGAGTCCCGGATGAGATCGGGGACATGACGAGGAGTCTCGAAATGGTCGAGACGTAAAGATCGATATATTGGACGACTATATTCAGAGTTCGGAATGGTTCCGAGTGATTCGGGTATTTATCGGAGTACCGGAGAGTTACGGGAATTCGCCGGGGAGAAGTATTGGGCCTTATTGGGCCATACGGGAAAGAGAGAGGGGCTGCCTAGGGCAGGCCGTGCCCCCCCCATGGCCTAGTCCGAATTGGACTAGGGGGAGGGGCCGCACCCCCTCCTTCCTTCCCTTCTCTCTTCCCCTTCCTTGTCTCCTACTCCTACTACTTGGAAGGTCTCCTAGTTGGACTAGGAAAGGGGGAATCCTACTCCCGGTGGGAGTAGGACTCCCCTAGGGCGCGCCATAGAGAGGGCCGGCCCTCCCCTCCTCCACTCCTTTATATACGGGGGCAGGGGGCACCCCATAGACACAGAAGTTGATCTTCGTGATCGTTCCTTAGCCGTGTGCGGTGCCCCCCTCCACGATATTACACCTCGGTCATATTGTAGCAGTGCTTAGGCGAAGCCCTGCGACAGTTGAACATCAAGATCGTCACCACGCCGTCGTGCTGACGGAACTCCTCCCCGAAGCTTTGCTGGATCGGAGCCCGGGGTGCGTCATCGAGCTGTACGTGTGTCAAGAACTCGGAGGTGCCGGAGTAATGGTGCTTGGATCGGTTGGACCGGGAAGACGTACGACTACTTCCTCTACATTGCGTCAACGCTTCCGCTTCGGTCTACGAGGGTACGTAGACAACACTCTCCCCTCTCGTTGCTATGCATCACCATGATCTTGCGTGTGCGTAGGAATTTTTTTGAAATTACTACGTTCCCCAACAAGGCCTTCCTCTTCTTCCCTCCCCCCGCTGGGGGAGAGGCTTCTTTCTTCTCCTCCTCATCCTCAGGGGAGGAGTCCGCCTCGGAGTCATCGGACTATGAGTCCGATACCACCTGACGCCGGGAACTCCTTCGGGTTCTCGTGGCCTTCTTCTTGGCCTTCTTCTCCAGCACAACGTAAAGTGCCAGGACCAGCAGCCCCGTCAAATGGGTGTCCGCTGGGTCTTCTAGAAGGGGAGCCGGACAGTTAACCTGTCCGGACGTCTTCTGCCAGTCCTGTTAAAGGCATTGGGAGTTTAGATCCCGCATAGAGTCAAACTATGAAAGAAATGAGTGTCCCATAAAGGATAACAAAGCTTACCTCGCCGGCCGGGCGCTGCGTGCTGAACCCGCGATCTTCGGTTGCGGATGCGGGGGCTTCTCCGCCCTTGAACAGCACCCTCCAGGCGGCTTCGTACATCGTGTCGAAGAGGCCGCTCAAGGTCCGGTGCTGTGCCGGATCAAACTCCCACAAATTGAAGGCCCGTTGCTGGCAGGGGAGAATCCGACGGACGAGCATGACCTGGATCACATTGAGAAGCTTAAGCTTCTTGTTCACCAGGGTCTGGAGACAGGACTGGAGTCCGGTCAGCTCCTCCGAACTACCCCATAGCAAGCCCTTCTCTTTCCAGGAGGTGAGCTGCATGGGGATACCAGATCTGAATTCGGGGGCCGCTGCCCATTTAAGGTCACGCGGCTCGGTGATGTAGAACCACCCCGATTGCCACCCTTTGATGGATTCCATGAAGGCACCCTCAAGCCAAGTGACGTTGGGCATTTTTCCCACCATGGCGCCTTCGCACTGCTCTTGGCTGCCCTTCACCACCTTCGGCTTGACATTGAAGGTCTTTAGCCACAAGCCGAAGTGGGGCTGGATGCAGAGGAAGGCCTCGCACACGACGATAAACACCGAGATGTTGAGGATGAAGTTTGGCGTTGGATCGTGGAAGTCCAGGCCGTAGTAGTACATGAGCCCTCGGACGAAGGGGTGAATTGGGAAGCCCAGTCCGCGGAGGAAGTGGGCAAGAAATACGACCCTCTCATGGGGCCTGGGGGTGGGGATGAGCTGCCCCTCGTCGGGCAGCCGGTGCGCGATGTCGCTGGACAGGTATCCGACGCCGCGCAGCTTCTTGATGTGCCCCTCCATAACGGAGGAGGCCATCCACTTGCCTCCCGCTCCGGACATGGCTGGAGAAGGTTGAGGTGAGATGTGCGGACTTGGGCGCTGGAGCTCGGGTGCGCAGAGATGGATAAGCAAAGGAGGAAGAAGGCGTATGTAAAAGAGGTGGATCCTTATCCCCTTATATATGGGCGGACGAAGACTATGCGTCCCCACCGGCCTGGTAAAACTCGCTTATCTCCCAAGCGCCACAATCAATGGCGCGGTTGGGTTACCCACGTCCGTATTGATGGGAATCCCAGAATAAGGGGAACACGATCTCTGCTTCGACAAGACGTGCCAAGGAAACCGCTTCGCTAAACGCGCTGAGGTGGTATAATAAAAACGATTCAAGTAAAGGCTTGGTAGTGGTGTGACGTCACGCCACAAAATACGTCGGCAGATTGAACTTGTGTAAATATTATTCTCTGTACGATGGTATGTGGAATTTATTTTACAGAGCCAGACACTATCCTGGTGTTCACAATCTTCTATGAATTATTCGGAGGAGGAACCCGCCTTGCAACACCGAAGACAATATACGCGCCGGACTCATCGTCATTGAAGCCTGGTTCAGGGGCTACCGAGGGAGTCCTGGACTAGGGGGTGTCCGGATAGCCGGACTATCATAATCGGCCGGACTCCAAGACTATGAAGATACAAGATTGAAGACTGCGTCCCGTGTCCGTATGGGACTTTCCTTGGCGTGGAAGGCAAGCTTGGCAATACGGATATGTAGATCTCCTACCATTGTAACCGACTCTGTGTAACCCTAGCCCTCTCCGGTGTCTATATAAACCGGAGGGTTTTAGTTCGTAGGACAACAATCACAACAACAATCATACCATAGGCTAGCTTCTAGGGTTTAGCCTCCTTGATCTCGTGGTAGATCCACTCTTGTACTACCCATATCATCAATATTAATCAAGCAGGAGTAGGGTTTTACCTCCATCGAGAGGGCCCAAACCTGGGTAAAAACATCGTGCCCCTTGTCTCCTGTTACCATCTGCCTAGACGCATAGTTCGGGACCCCCTACCCGAGATCCGCCGGTTTTGACACCGACAACCACCGATACAACTCTATGCACGCTTAACATTCTCTCTACCTAGAACAAGTATGAAACTAGAAGTACTTTGTAGGTGTTGTTGGATAGGTTTGAAAGATAATAAAGAGCACATAAATACAAGCTAGGGGCTGTTTAGATAAATAAGAAATAAAGTAAATATAGCGAGTGTGGAAAAATGGTGGTAGGAGTTGTGAAATTGTCCCCAAGCAATTGACTACTTTACTAGATCGATAGCAAGTTTTATGTGGGAGAGGCATAAGCTAACATACTTTCTCTTCTTGGATCATATGAACTTATGATTGGAACTCTAGCAAGCATCTGCAACTACTAAAGATCATTAAGGTAAAACTCAACCATAGCATTAAAGCATCAAGTCCCCTTTATCCCATACGCCACAACCCCCTTATTTGGGTTTATGCTTCTGTCACTCAAGCAACCCACTATAAGCGAATCATGAACGTATTGCAACACACTACAGCGGGAACCCCTCACGCTTGCGCGACAAGGAGGGCACAATAGGACAGTAACATAACCACAAGCAAATTGAACCAATCATAGCAATTCACCAATCACCGATAGGACAACGAAAATCTACTCAGACATCATAGGATGGCAACACATCATTGCATAATAATATGAAGCATAAAGCACCATGTTCAAGTAGAGGGTACAGTGGGTTGTGGGAGAGTGGACCGCTGAATATAGATGGGGGAAGGTCATGGAGATGTTGGTGAAGATGGCGGAGGTGTTGGTTTAGATCGCGGTGATGATGATGGCCCCCCAGCGGCGTTCCGGCGCCACCGGGAGCAAGGGGGAGAGAGCCCCCCTTCTTCTTCTTCTTCTTCCCTGACCTTCTCCCTAGATGGGAGAAGGGTTTCCCCTCTGGTCCTTGGCTCCCATGGCATGGGAGGGGAGAGAGCCCCTCCAAGATTGGATTTGTTTCTCTGTCTCTCTCTGTTTCTGCGTTCTCTGGTTCTGCCCTTTCACCATTTCTTTTATATCCGGAGATCCATAACTCTGATTGGGTTGAAACCTTCGCCCAGATTTTTCTCCAAAAATTAGCTTTCTTGTGGCAAAAGAAGAGCATCAACCGCCTTACGGGGTGACCACGAGGGTCAGGGGCGCGCCCCCTGCCTCGTGGTCCCCTCGGGCACCATCTCGCGTTGATTCTTCTTCCCAAAAATCACAAATATTCCAAAAATATTCTCCGTCCGTTTTTATCCCGTTTGGACTCCGTTTGATATGGGGTTTCTGTGAAACATAAAACATGTAACAAACAGGAACTGTCACTAGGCACTGGATCAATATGTTAGTCCCAAAAATAATATAAAATTTGCCAAAAGTATATGAAAGTTGTAGAATATTGGCATGGAACAATCAAAAATTATAGATACGATGGAGGCGTATCAGTTGGGGACACAAGAGATTTCTTGCATTTGGTTGCAGGCTCGTTTGAGAGAGACCATCTTCATCCTACACGTCTCACGGATTGATAAACCTTAGGTCATCCACTTGAGGGAAAATTGCTACCATCCTACAAAACTCTACGCTTGGGGGCCCAACACGTTTCTACAAGAATAAAGTTGCATAGTAGACATTAGTATGCAAAGTCCTATCGTTTTTCTTTTTCTTCTTCTTAGAAGGACTAGTGCATCAGTGTTTATTCTTCGAGATTCTTGTTCAATTTTTTGGGTGTCCCTCAGCATGAAGTGGTTCCTGAGTCATTTTACCTCCTCTAGTTGCCACTCTAACAACAAAGTCATTTATATTATTGTTCATTTCATTTAGCAATTCTTTATGAGATTTAGCAATTTGTTCTAACTTGGTATGAACCACAAAGACATGTTTTCCTACACCTCTAACATCATTAGTGATTCTAAATAACAAGTTACTCAAGCGAGCAATCATATCAGAATTGTATTTCAATTGTTTCATAACGTTTTCATTGAAGTGATCTTGTTTTCTAATGTAGTTACAAACTCATAAAGGAATTGACTAGGGTGTTTATGGTAAGGGATGTCACTTTCATCGAATTTCATTAAAGAATTTACCTCTACCACCTGTGGTTGTGGTGTGTCAAGCCCATGTATTTCTTCAATGGGAGGCAAAATTTTGACATCTTCAGATTTAATACCTTTTTCCTTCATAAATTTCTTTGCCTCTTGCATATCCTCACAACTGAGATATAAGATACCCCTCTTCTTAGGAGTGGGTTTAGGCGGTGATTCAGGAAGAGTCCAATCATCATTATTTTTCAATATGTTATTCAATAATTCCTCTGCTTGTTCAACAGTTTGTTCCCTGAAATCACAAACAGCACTACTATCTAGGAAGTCCCTAGAAGCATTGGTTAGTCCATTATAAAATATATAGAGTATTTCTTTTTTTAAGAGGATGGTCCGGCAAAGCATTCAACAATTGGAGAAGCCTCTCCCCAAGCTTGTGGGAGACTCTCTTCTTCAATTTGCACAAAGTTAAATATTTCCTGTAAGGCATCTTGTTTCTTATGAGCAGGAAAATATTTTTCTAGAGAAGTAATAAATCATATCCCTAGGGACTATGCACACGACCAGGAGCAAGAGTCACTACTACAGGATGCTGCTAACGTGACACTACGATCAGAGAACCTTTGACGAAACTGTGTGCGATGCAATAATCGCAAACGGTGGTGTAAAAAAACCGTCAAAAAGGTGCAAAATGTTTGCGATGATGGATGCATCAAACACGGTTCAAATTTTGGTTGCGTGTGAGATTCAGGGCATACGGTTCAGTTAAATAACTTTTTTCGATGAGGAGGAACAAAAGAAATGGGCTGCCAGATGAAGGTGTGTGCGATATGCAGCGTACACTTCACTCGGACGAACCGTTTATGATTAGGTAACACAAAAGAATTGATCAGACAGATCAAGGTGTGTGCGATATACGGCATGCGGTTCACTCGGATGAACTGTTTGTGTTGAGACAAGAGAACAGAAACGGTTCAATATAACAAGATGTGTGTGATACATGACAAACAGGTCTGCAATCAGAAATGTGTGCGACGACCGATAATAACACAGACAATTGCTTCTAATAAGACGTATGTGATATGCTCTGTCTACACAACATCTATTGGCCATCGGGGGACGGGCGGTCGTCCCGATACGCCATAAGGATGCGAAGAGGCATCCTATATCAGCAAGGACTAGCTGTTCCACCAGTAGCTCATGTAAGAGAACTCTCAAGTTAAGTGTGCTCAGGCTGGAGCAGCCATCAGATGGGTGACTGGATGGGAAGTTGTGTTGATGTTAAATTAAATGATCAGATGGGTCATATTTGTCAAATTAAATGACTGATATAAACCATCCCACGAGTTAATTTAACACATGTTAAAGAAGGTCTACCGCATTACATTTTGACAATGTGCGATACGTGGCATACAGTTGATCCATCCGACCTGTTTGTGATGGAATAATCCGTGTGTGTTGTGGGCAAACGCTTGCTAGTATTCAACCATTTGTGATTGATGAATTCATCACCGACGGGTGCCCTAGTGTGGTCCGTGTTCATCTGATCATCATCTACTTCTTGTGCTATCTCGATGTTCCTCCTATGCTAAGTTTCCATTAATTGATGGTGTTTTATGAACACGCCACCATTTCCCGCCATTTCATCACCTATTTCCTGCCACCCAGCGATATTGCGCATAAACCTAGGCGGCGCGCGACGCACGGAGGCGACAAGTGCAGCCTTTAGCACATCCACCTTTTCCGAGCATGCCAACCCAGCAAAGCGCCGCCTCTACCATGAACCTCGTCGATGAGGAAAACAAGCAGGCGCCACGGCCCATCGAGGCCGAGGCGCTCCCCGGCAAAATGATGGACGAAGCCGTGATGCGCATCATCGGCAGGGTTGAGCAAACCTTTGGCGCATGGCGCTTGAGCGCCGTAGATCAAGATGGGCATGTCAGCGCTGACAGACTGTAGCTCACCGCACAACATGATCGATGGCACACCGCAGAGCAAGCTAGGCACATCCGCGCCGATAGGCTGCGGCTCACCGCACTAAAAGACCGTTGGAGCACCGCAGAGCGAGAGGCGCGGCGCGCCGCACAGCAAGAGCAGATCCATTGGCGCTTGCCTGCTGTTGACAAGGCGTCATTGCTGGGTACATGTCCTGTCAGTACCCCCATTCGTCTCCAGGAGTGGGCAGAGGCCCTCTGCGCCGTACTTGCACCAGAGGCCGGCCGTGCCGTACTTGAATCAGATGGCCGCCGCGCCGTTCACATGGGTCGGGCCATTCACCTTGTCCGCGGCCCACTCAATGCCAATGGGCTGGTCGGTAGGCTCGACCGCCTCCGCCATGGGCGCAGTAGAGGAACATAGCCGTCACATCCTCGAGCTGGTGATCTCCGATGAAATAGCCAACTAGTAGCTCGAGATCGCGCTCCAGATGTACCGCAAGCATGTTGACCGCTTGGACAAACGCCTGCATGAGTTGAGGCAGAGCCAAGAGCTACCGTAGGCAAGGGCTGCTGGTCATGGTCTCGTGGATGCGTTTTATTTTGTTGAGTCATTTCGACGTGCATAGCTATGTATTCACATGAATCATAGTATTGCTCTGTTTATTTCTCTGTTTCAATGTGTGTACTCTGTTTTTCGTTCTTATGTGTTCTGTTTCAATGTGTGTACTCTGTTTTTTGTTCTTATGT
The DNA here is from genome assembly GCF_018294505.1 of Triticum aestivum. Taxonomy (NCBI): domain Eukaryota; kingdom Viridiplantae; phylum Streptophyta; class Magnoliopsida; order Poales; family Poaceae; genus Triticum; species Triticum aestivum. The sequence continues at coordinate 431,026,335 of NC_057795.1, read as the reverse complement.
GTTCTGTTTCAATGTGTGTATATACACTTTCCATTCTGTATATGTGGATGAACAACTAGATTCAAATTAGTATACAAAACAGATAGAAAATGGAATTCATAATATGTATATATATATATTAATTGTTCATTAGTTCATCATAGAATATATATATATATATATATAATATCATCACATATACGTGATGATACTTAACTACTAGGTACAATGCATAAAATTAAAAACGAACAATACTAAATCTAATAATTTCTCCTCGGGCCAGTATTCCGGCAGCCCCTCGCCAGCAGCTCCCTGGTGCGCAGCGTCTTCCTAGTGCGGAGGTAGTACTCCGCGTCCTCTGCCTCGCAGCACTTGACGTACCGATCTGCCTCTTGCTGGCGGACGAGCGCGAACGATATTGCCATTTCATTGGTGCCCACCGGAGCTCCTCATCGGTGGCACGCTGGAGCTTATCGGCCCACCTCCACGCAACGAGGAGGTGCCCAGCGCCTTTGACCTTCCTCGCGAAGTACCCGTCTTCGTACACCTCCTCTGCATGATGACGCGCCTGCCCCCAAAGCTCCTCCGCCTCCTTTTTCCAGGCGGCATTACGGGCTTCACAGGCCACCTGGTAATTGGCTTCCACCTCCGCCATCTCCTTCTTGAACGCCACTTGCCTGGCTTTCTCAGCCGGTGGCAGCGACTCCATAAACAACGATTGTACTGGCCCCAAAACCAATCCAAAGTTGGGGCGTTCGACGCAACCTCGTCTGGCGGCGTGTAGTGGTCCTTGTTGGGGATATAACTATTGAGTATAAACCGCCCATGAGGGGCCGGTTTACGCTCATCTATATTGAAGCCCATGAAGACGAGGAGTATGGCGCTCTACCATTAAAGCTTAGAGGCCCAGAGCCCAATGGCGGATTAGGGCCCATAGTAGTAAACCTCCATAGATGTATAACTTGTATTGTAAGTTAGGGAAAGGAAGAAACCGAGCCGGCCACTTGTATGAGCCGGCCTCGGGATTCTGTAGACCGGTCGGGCATCAACCTATGTATATAAAGGGATGACCCGGCGGCGGTTCAGGGACAAGAAACAACAGCTCGAGAGATAGGTAAAGTGGATTCGCTCCCTGCTCATCGAGATCAATCAATCCCACAACAACTGGATCATAGGCTTTTACCTTCACCACAAGGGGCCGAACCAGTATAAACTTCCCGTGTCCTTTGTTCCGGTTTAACCCCTTGAAGCTAATCTCGTTGCAATGGCTCCACGACTAAGTCCTTTCGCTAGGACATCTAACATGCTAATTCCACGACAGTTGGCGCCCACCGTGGGGCTATTGCACGATGGTTTCGAGTTCTTAAAGGGCAATTTTGAAGGACTCAAGGGGTACGCGGTTGGCCGGATGACCAAGAGTCGTCGCGGCAAGCTCTACATCAATGACGAAGGATGGGGCCCCGAGGCCTGCTCAATTGAGTATGGGTACCGGGTCCCCTTTGGCGGAATTCACGTTTTCATCGGCAAGATCGGTGAACCGGGCCCTCAGCCGGACATCTTCACCGACCTCGTCGAGACGGCTCAGCGTGCGAGTCCTGCCCGGGTTCAGCCTACCAGGAAGCGTGCATTGGTAGGATTCATCCATGGTGCAGGATCTAAACCGGTGACCAACGATGAAACAGTTATCTACTCAGATGGCGAATCATCCACTGGCGAAACCGAGTCGCTATACCAACTGAAGATGGCCGGTTTGAGGGCTGTTCCGATGGCGGCAGTATTCTGGACCCCTTTGAACCGCTGAACCGGGTTGCAATCTTCATGGCCGGTACACAACCCACCTTGCAATCTTCATCTTCAGCAGCAATGATTTCTGGATCGGCAGCCGGAGCAGGTGGCCCTGTGCGCTGGCCGGCTCAAGTTCTTGCCGGTTTGTTGGATGCTTTGACAACATTGTTGACCACATCTGTCACCCCGGAGACCCAGGATCAGCATAATGCGGAGGTTACAAAGCTGAAGGACCAGATCACTCAGGCCAAGGAAGACTTGGCGGCTGAGGAAGCCAGGATGACTGAAGAGCGGGCCGCTTTAGATGCCCAGTCACAGCAGATCCAGGCACAGAATTACCGGCTTATGTTGGATCAGAACGCGTCCAACGAAGTACTACGGAGGAAGTACCGGTCTCGTCTACCACTAGTTTACGAAGGAATGAATCTCTTCAATACACCGGGAGCCGGGCCAAGTAATCTGGTAGCAGTAAATCGGACTGAGGCACCTGGGACTGGGGCTCCGGATCAGCCACGGGTGATGGACCCGCCTCGACGGACGGACAACCCACCACAATACGTACTAACACCGCCAGGTCACTTCTCTAGCCCTTTGGATAACATGATTGCTGTAGCGTCGCGTTTGGCAGCTATTCTGATGGAGGGTGACTCGCTGGCGGTGGTTGAGACACAGCGGGCCAGGGATCTTCTTCAAACCGCTGTTGTGCAGCAGCAGGCTTATTCCTACAGCCGAGACAGAATACATTCAACCCCCCGTCCGAGCAAGAGCTACATCAGACACATGGACAAACCGACTGTGTCAAGCAGTGCGCAGCACCGTGATGCCCCTCGAGGGCCTAATCCGACGTGTGGTGATATGAATGCTCAGGATGTGTTAAATAATGGCAGAGCACAACGCGAAGCAGAGTTAGCGGCGCAGTTGGCAGCGCAACACCAGAATCATCAAACCGCTCCAGTTCAACCAGCTGCATCAGTTGAACGTGGTTTCGCTTTTAGCTCTTGGGGAGTGCCGTGCCTCACCCCGGCTCTACGTAATGTGCGGCTGCCCAAGGATTTCAAGGGTCCGCGTAAAGTGCCTAATTATACCGCTGATCAACCCCCCGAGGCATGGGTTGAAAGTTATGAGATGGCAATGGAGATGCTGGATGTAGATGAAGCGGCGTGTGCAAAATACTTCACCATGATGTTAGACGGAACGACTCGTACCTAGTTAAAGAGCCTGCCCATTAACTCGATCAGTTCATGGGACGAGTTGAAGGCCCAGTTTATAGCGAACTTGAAGGATGCGTGCAAACACCCTATGTCCATTGTGGATCTGGCTGCTTGTGTCCAAGGAGAGAACGAATCAACAACTCATTGGGTCCACCGGGTTTCAGAAATCATGCATTCGTCGGGCCGCATCAATGCTGATATGGCAATGGTGACATTGGAGGGTAATTGCCGGTTTAAGTTGCTGAAAATGAAATTGGGATGGCTCAAGCGCCAGTGCAACGATATGGGAACACTCATGGCAGCTATGGTTAAGTATGCTGATTCTGATAATACCAAGGATCCCGATTCTGACAAAGAGAAGCCGGAGAAGGCAAAGAAGAATGCTGGTACAAAAGGACAGCATAACCAGGCAAGCCACGGGAACAATGGTAAGCGTAAAGCGGACAATTCAGATTTTGTGGCTAACACCAATGTGCAGGGCAATACGCAGCGTCGTAAGGGTAGACCGCCCCAGTGTGGTGGAGGCATGAATCTGGAGCGCCTGTTAAACCAGCCCTGCCCAAAGCACGGGACGAAGGAGGTTCTGGCCACACACCTCTGGAAGGATTGTTTCATAATGAGGGAATTCAAAAACTCTAATCTCTTCTGGTACGATCAGGGTCCGACTGGCGGTTCAGGTATAGGGTTTCACGGGCCGGGTTACGGCAGTGGCAGTTCAAACTCAGGATTTCAGAATAAACAGGGCAACCAGCACAACCAAGGGGGTCACAATCAGCAGGGTAATCAGGGTAATCAGCAACAGTCGGGTTATCAGAGCAACCCGAAGCAGTTAAATGGTGGGCAGTACCATGTCTTCACTACTAGTCTGTGTAAGCGCGATCAGAAGCTCCATAAAAGGGCAGTAAACTCTATTGAACCGGTAGTGCCTCGTTATCTGTGCTGGTCTGAGCAGCCTATTATTTGGAGTCGGGAGGATCATCTGTCCCAGGTTGATAATCCTGGCCATCTAGCTTTGGTGGCTGCGCCGCAGATTGGAGGTTATAAGTTCACCAAAGTGCTCATGGATGGAGGGAGCAGTATCAATATCTTGTATTATGAAACCTTCCAGCGTATGGGGTTAACAGATAAGAATCTTAAACCGTCAAACACCGTTTCTCACAGTGTGGTGCCTAGGAAATCGGCTTATCCGGTCGGTAAGATAGCTCTGAAGGTGGTTTTTGGATATGATCATGATTCAAGATCCGAGACGGTGACCTTTGAAGTGGTCAAAATCAGAAGTCCGTACCATGCCCTATTTGGACGGCCGGTTTATGCTAAATTCATGGCGAGGCCGTGTTATGTTTATCTGCAGCTCAAGATGCCGGGTCATAAGGGGACCATAACGGTTCATGGTAGCCGTAAGATTGCTCTGGAGTGCGGGGAAGGTGATGCGGCTTATGTTGAGTCGGTTTGTGCAATGGAGGAATTGAAGTTCTATAAGGACAATGTTGATCCGGCAGACATGACTTCTCTGAAGAAGCCCACTACAGAGCATGATCCGGCTTTGAAGTTCAAATCGGCTGATGAGACTAAATTGGTTGATTTTGTTCCTGGCGATTCATCCAAGCAGTTCAGCATCAGCGTCAACTTGGATCCGAAATAGGAAAGCACACTCATCGAGTTCATCCGTGAGAACCGGGACATCTTTGCATGGAAACCGTCTGACATGCCAGGTGTACCGAGGGAACTTGCTGAGCACACTCTTTATATTGATTCGAAGTTCAAACCGGTCAAACAGTTTCTTCGCTATTTTAATGAAGAGAGGCACAAGGCCATCGGTGAAGAGGTAGCCCGGTTATTGGCAGCAGGGTTTATTGTGGAGGTGTTTCACCCTGAATGGTTGGCTAATCCGGTGCTGGTGCTTAAGAAAAATGGCACTTGGCGTATGTGTGTGGATTACACAGATTTGAACAAAGCTTGCCCAGCTAATCCCTTTGCCCTCCCTCGTATTGATCAAATCATTGATGCTACGGCGGGTTGTGAGCGTTTGAGTTTCTTGGATGCGTATTCTGGTTATCATCAGATCAAGATGGCAGTTAAGGACCAGGAGAAGACAGCTTTCATCACTCCCTTTGGAGCCTTCTTTTATGTGTCTATGCCCTTTGGGCTCAAGAGTGCCTAGGCAACTTATCAGCGCTGTGTGCAGAATTGTCTTCATACTCAAATTGGGCGCAACGTTCATGCTTATGTCGATGATATTGTGGTAAAATCCAGGAAAAAGGAAACATTGATAGATGACCTCAAGGAGACCTTTGAAAATCTTCGGGTTTATAAGATGATGCTCAATCCAGACAAGTGCGTCTTCGGTGTTCCGGCAGGCAAGCTCTTAGGTTTTCTAGTATCTAACAGGGGCATTGAGGCTAATCCGGAAAAGATTAAAGCTATTACGTCTCCCGCTAAACCGGCATGTATAAGTTCAATGTCTGGCGGGTCGTATTGCAGCTTTGAGCCGGTTTATCAGCAGGTTGGGAGAGTAAGTGATCCCTTAGTATCAGATGTTGAAGAAGATAGACAATTTTGTCTGGAATGATGCTGCTGATGCGGCGTTTGAGGACTTAAAGAAGCAGTTGGCTGAACCGCCGGTTCTTGCTGCTCCCGTTGATAAGGAGCCGCTGTTGTTATACGTGGCTGCCTATGCCCGGGCTGTCAGCGTAGCTATTGTGGTGGAGCGCAAGGAGGCTGGGAAGGAATACCCGGTTCAAAGGCCGGTTTATTATATCAGCGAAGTGCTCATTGAGTCAAAGCAAAGATATCCGCATTGGCAGAAGCTGGTGTATGGGGTTTTCATGGCAAGTCGGAAGCTTAAACAGTACTTTCAAGGCCATCCCATCACAGTGGTCAGTTCCGCTCCTTTGGGGGATATAATACAGAACAGGGAGGCAACTGGTCGGGTTGCTAAGTGGGCTATTGAGCTTGGACCACACGTTTTGAAATATATGCCTCAAACAGCTATCAAGTCCTAGGCCCTTGTGGATTTCATCAATGATAGGACAGAGTTGCAGGCACCGGAAGACAAACCGGACAGCACATACTGGACTATCCACTTCGATGGGTCCAGGCAATTGGAGGGCTCGGTGGCTGGAGTTGTCCTTACTTCCCCTCGAGGTGATAAAATTCGTTATGTCCTTCGCTTAATGTTTCCCTATACTAACAATGCAGCTGAGTACGAGGCCTTACTCCATGGTCTTCGAGTGTCTAAGGAAATGAACTTAAGCCGGGTACGATGATTTCGAGACTCCGATCTGGTGGCCCAGCAAGTTTCAAGTACTTGGGATTCCAAGGATCCACTCATGGCGGCTTACCGACGTGAGGTGGATATTGTCGCTGGTCATTTCAAGGGTTATCAAGTGGAGCACATTGATCAGCGCAAAAATGAGGCAGCAGATGCTTGAAGCCGGCTGGGATCTCAGCACAAACCGGTGCTGCCCAATACCTTTCTGGATGTCTTGCACAACCCGTCAGTTCAGTTGCCTATAGAGGAGGACCTCGCTATTCCTGATCCAGAGGCACAAGTGGTGGCTGCTTTGCACGTTATTCCAGACTGAATGGTTCCATATTTGGCGTATATGAACCGGGGCGAGTTGCCAGAAGATGCAGTTTTGGCCAGGCAGATAATCCAGCGATCCAAGTCCATGGTTATTCACAACAGCGAGTTGCACCATTGTAGGGTCTCTGGTGTGTTCCAGCGCTGTATTTCTCCTTAAGAAGGCCGTGAGATTCTACGTGAGATCCACGAAGGAGACTGTGGTCATCACGCCGATTCAAAATCCTTGGTTGCTAAAGCTTTTCGTCATGGCTTCTATTGGCTGACAGCTCATGCTGATGCTGAGGACTTGGTGAGCCGGTGCGACGGTTGTCAGAAATTCTCACGACGAGCTCATGTTCCGGCTCAGGAGCTACGAATGATTCCAATCACTTGGCCATTTGCTACTTGGGGGCTTGATATGGTAGGGCCCTTCAAGCGATCCAAAGATAAGAAGACCCACCTGTTGGTGGCAGTTGACAAGTTTACTAAATGGGTGGAAGCGGAGCCAGTAAGCAAGTGTGACACAGCCACGACGGTTCAAGTCATCAAGAAGGTGATTGTCGTGGGAAACGAACACCTATGGGGCAAAGGCCCCTTCTCGGTCCGGCAGGGAGCGGAGGCCGCACGAAGAGCAGATCGAGGCGAGCGCACGAGCGATTTTACCCAGCTTCGGAGCTCTCCAGAGAGATAAAACTCCTACTGCTGCTTTGTGTTTGTATTGTGTTCTTGCTCGAGAGCGTGAGCGTTCCGTAGTTTCGAAAGAGTCGAACCCCCTCTACGTTGCGCACGGGCCTCCTTTTATAGGCTAAAGGGGTCACCGACAGGTGGCAACGCAGGCAAGGGCACAAATGTAAAAATGGTGGTTGGTACAACTGCTGCCTACAGTGTATCCTACCTATCTCTGACGGCAGGGGACAAAAGCATTTAATGCCCGTCTGCGTCGCCCAAACAGTGCATAAAAGCGACCGTTAGGGGTGCCACCGCCTGCCACGATGGCCTTCTCGTCATCTCTTCTTGCCACCTCGCACCGCTTGGCTGCACAACCACCCGCCATGTGCGCCAGGAGCGATCCTGTGGTGACACGTCGTCGGGTGCGCTGGAGCGTGGGCGCAGAGGGACGGCTTTGCCGCGGCAAGTATCTTGCCGCGGTCGTTGTCTTGCCGTGCCCGGAAGCTTGTCGCTCGCCGGGGTCTTGCCGGGACGTGCGGTGCGTCACGGCAAGTTTCTTGAAAATGCCTTGGTTGGCCTTCCCGGCAAGCTCCTCTTGCTGGGGCCTTATCTCTTCCCGGCAAGCTCCTCTTGTCGGGGCCTTGTCTTCTCAGTTAAAATACTTTGTTCTTGAATGGCTCCAAAGGAACCACCGGAGGACCCTGGCGGTCGTCCGGCAAGCCTTGCCGCGGGACGCTGCAACTGCCCGTGCACAAGTTCGGGATACTAGGGTACCCCTACTCTAGTACACCGACAGGAGCCCCCGGGCCTGGGCCACACACGGTGCCGAGCGCTGTTGGGCCAGGCCCAAAACAGGGCACGGGCACGTGCGGGCCTGGGTCATGTCAAATCTAACTCGCATCCACCGCGCCCTCTCGTAACGGCATGCGTTGATCACGGCGTCGTGGGAGAGGACGTGGGCGGTTTCTTTAATCGAAAAAGGCGTAACGTTCGCCTCTTCCTCCTTATAAGCAGGGGAGACAGAGGCCGTTCCCCCACCTTCGCAACTTGCAGTTTCTTCCTTAGAAAGCTCCGTCGCTCCCTCCCGCTTCCCAAAGCCGAAAGAGAGAGTAGCATTCCGCTCCCGTCGCCGCCGTCGCCACCAGCGCCGTCGGTCTCCCCCACCACCTCCGCCATGGCTCCGAAGGCCGGGAAGGGCGTGAAGTCCGCCGAGGCGCTGCGGCTTGAGGCG